>NC_133424.1:59510625-60163437 GCF_049350105.2 Macaca mulatta
GCCTCCTGACTAGCTGGGATTACAGGTGCATGCCACCACGCCCAGATAATTTTTGTATTTTTAGTAGAGTTAAGGTTTCACCATGTTGGCCAGGCTGGTCTCAAACTCTTGACCTTGTGATCTGCCCACCTTGGCCTCCCAAAGTGCTGGGATTACAGGCGTGAGCCACTGCGCCTGGCCACTATCTTGTTGATGCTAGCCATCCTAGCGGGTGTGGAGTGGTGTCTCATTGTGGTTTTGATTTTCATTTTCATAATGACTAATGTTGAGTATCTTTTCATGTGCTTATTGGCCATTTGTATATCATCTTTGGAGAAATATCTATTTAAGTCCTTTGCCCATTTTTAAAAATATATTTTTTGTAGAGATGAGGTCTCACTGTGTTGCCCAGGCTGGTCTCGATCTCTTGGGCTCAAGCAATCCTCCCACTTCAGCCTCCCAAAATGCTGAGATCACAGGTATGAGCCACTATGCCTGGCCCTTTGCCTTTTTTTTTTTTCCAAGACGGAGTCTCACTCTGTCACCCAGGCTGCAGTGCAATGGCCGTAACTCAGCTCATTGCAACCTCCGCCTCCTGGGTTCAGGTGATTTATCCTGCCTCGGCCTCCCGAGTAGGTGGGATTACAGGCACCCGCCATCATGCCCGGCTAATTTTTGTAGCAAATTTTTGGGGTTTCATCATTGCGGTTTCGTAGAGAAATTTTGGGGTTTCATCATATTGGCCAGGCTGGTCTCGAACTCCTGACCTCAGGGGATCCACCCACTTCGGCCTCCCAGAGCGTCGGGATTACAGGCATGAGCCACCGCACCGGGCCCCTTAGCCCATTTTTGAATTGTCTTTTTGTTGTTGAGTTGTAAAGTCTCTATCTCCTTCTATTCCTTTATATCCCTCTGTCTCTGTCTCTCAGTCTCCTCTCTGCCTCCTTCTCATCCTTCAGGTCTGAGCTCAAATGTTCCCTCCTTCAACAGCCCTTACCCCATTACTGTCCATTTTGTACCACCTATTTCATTCTCCATAACACTGGCCACAAAAGGTAATTCTGTATTTGTTAGTTTCTTTCTTTTTGTCTTTTTTTTTTTTTTTTTTTTTAAGAGATGGAGTTTCACTTTGTTGCCCAGGTTGCAGTGCAGTGGCATGATCTCGACTCACTGCAACCTCCGCCTCCCAGGTTCAAGCGATCCTCCCACCTAGGCTCCTGAGTAGCTGGAATTACAGGCCCACGCCACGACATCCAGCTAATTTTTTTGTGTTTTTAGTAGGGACAGGTTTCACCATGTTGGCCAGGCTGGTCTCAAACTCCTGACCTCAAGTGATCTGTCTGCCTCGGCCTCCCAAAGTGCTTGCATTACAGGCATGAGCCACCTCGCCCAGGCTGTTGGTTTCTTTTCTTTCTTTCTTTTTTTTGAGACAGAGTCTAGCACTGTCGTCCAGGCTGGAGTGCAGTGGCGTGATCTCGGCTCAATGCAACCTCTGCCTCCCAGGTTCAAGCAATTCTCCTGCCTCAACCTCCCAAGTAGCTGAGACTACAGGCGCCCACCTCCACACCCGGATAATTTTTTTTATTTTTAGTAGAAACGGGGTTTCACCATATTGGCCAGGCTGGTCTCGAACCCCTGACCTTGTGATCCACCCGCCTCGGCCTCCCAAAGTGCTGGAATTACAGGTGTGAGCCACCTCACCAGTCTGTTGGTTTCTTATTTATTGATTTTTATGGGATCCCTAAGCAGAGATGTTAGTTTCTTCCTTGCTGTTCAACTGTCTCTGGTCTGAGAGCCCAGTAGGAGTGCGGGGGTTGCTGGGCTGTCCTGGTCGCCATTGCACGCCCAGCAATGCCTAGTGCAGGACCATAGGGAGAGTAGATATTCAGGGAGTTTTTGTGAATGAATGGGTGGACGAATGAATGAGTCCCTCTGTGCACCCCCTGGCCCGTCTGTCTCTTTGAGTCAGTCTGTCACTCACTGTCGCACCCACCTGTGTCCCACGCCCCAGGTCTCTCCCCCATGGGTGCCCCGATACCCCAAGATGTCTACAGGCCTTAGGGGAAGAGAGGGAGGTTTGTAGACTGGCTCCCGGGGGACCTGCCCTGGGCAGGGTCAGCCAGACTAACAGGCTTCATCCTTCCATCTGCCCCCAGGCCCAGGCCGCCGCGGCCCCGCAGCGCTGGTCTCCGAAGTCTTCGAGCAGCACCTGGGAGGTCACATCTTGCAGGTGAGTGAGGCCCCTTCCCTCCCTGCTGCTCCTTGCCGCCACCTAGCGGCCGACTCTGGAGAACAGCAGCCTCTTCAGCATCCATCCATGGTTGGGGGAACCTGGACTGGGAAGCCGAATGCTCAAGATCCCCCCCATTCCCTGCGCCTTCCGAGGACCACTGAAGCCCCCTCCCCACCAGAACAGTCCACCTCAGGCGGAGACCCAGGTTTCAGAACCTCTTACCACTTGGTGGCTGGACAGAGGGACAACAGGTCCACCCTTCCCCCTGCCTGTCTCTCCCGGCTCTAGTCCCTGGATGGCTTTGTGTTCGCCTTGAACCAGGAAGGAAAATTCCTCTACATCTCAGAGACAGTCTCCATCTATCTGGGTCTCTCACAGGTAAGGGACCCCCAGTGGGCCTGGATTGGCTCAGCCACCATCTCCCTTGCCAGGCCCATGCATGCCCTTCCTCTCTCCTGGCCTCACCACTGCAGCAAGAAAAATGGACTGGATCTCTGTGGTCCCCAAAGTGTGTTCCTTGGCAACCCACATGGCACCCAACACGGTTCATCCTCGAAGGCAGAGAAGGGCCAATTTTTGTTTTTATTTTTTAATTTTTTTTATTTTTTTGAGATGGAGTTTTGCTCTTGTTGCCCAAGCTGGAGTGCAGTGGCGCGATCTCGGCTCAGTACAACCTCCACCTCCCAGGTTCAAACAATTCTCCTGCCTCAGCCTCCCGAGTAGCTGGGACTATAGGCACATGCCACCACACCTGGCTAACTTTTTGTAATTTTAGTAGAGACGGGGTTTTACCATGTTAGCCAGGATAGTCTAGATCTCCTGATCTCGTGATCCACCCGCCTCGGCCTCCCAAAGTGCTAGGATTACAGCATGAGCCACTGTGCCCGGCTCAGGAGGGCTGTTAAAGTAACAGGTAGATCTGAGGAAAGCAGGTTCGCCGAAAGATCAGTTTGCCAATTACTGGCGGGCCAGATGCACCATATTTGCCAACACTTGTTTCCTCTTAACAATTTTAAAGGTTTACAGGCCCAGCACACCGGCTCATGCCTGTAATCCCAACACTTTGGGAGGCTGAGGCAGGAGGATCACTTGAGGCCAGGAATTCAAAACCAGCCTGGGCAACACAGTGAGACATCCCACCACTACCACCCCCTCCATCTCTACAAAAAAACTTAGAAATTAGGCAGGCATGGTGGCACACTGTTGTCCTAGCTACTCAGGAGGTTAAGATGGGAGGATTGCTTGAGCCCACGGGGTCAAGGCTGCAGTGAGCCGTGATGGAGCCACTATACTCCAACCTGGACAATAAAGTGAGGCTCTGCCTTTAAAAAAGAAAAAGAAAAAGAAAAGAAAAAGGTTTAGAGTAATTAGTATTGGAAGGGATTGAGGTATTGAGGTTTACCAGCTTTGGAAGGTTTTTGTGGTGTTCTGGTTGATCGGCTTGCATTTCTGTCTTTATCTCAAGCTCTTGTTTTCACCCCAGCTCCTGCAGTTGGAGGCTAATGAGTAAGTAAAAGAAGGGCAGATGGCCGGGCATAGTGGCTCACGCCCATAATCCCAGCACTTTGGGAGGCCGAGGCGGGTGAATCACCTGAGGTTGGGAGTTCAAGACCAGCCTGACCAACATGGAGAAACCCCATCTCTCTACTAAAAAAAAATAAATACAAAATTAGCCAGGTGTGGTGGTGGACACCTGTAACCCCAGCTACTTGGGAGGCTGAGGCAGGATAATCACTTGAACCCGGGAAGTAAAGGTTGCAGTGAGCCAAGATCGTGCCATTGCACTCCAGCCTGGACAACAAGAACGAAACTCCATCTCAAAAAAAAAAAAAAAAAAAAAAAAAAAGCGGGGGCGGGGGGAAGGGCAGGAAGACCTACTGAAAGCCCCATCCTTGGAGCACTGGCATCTCACGGCACCTTAAGCTTTGCTGGTCCCTCCAATACAAATTGCTATCAACTTTGATCATTTTTACAAAGATTTTTTGCAAATAGGAAATTTGGGAAATTCAGTGCATTGGCAACTTGTGAGCGGCCTTTCAGTGAGATTTCCGGAGGAGGAAAACACCAAAAGGAGGGGAATTTGGACAAGAGGACGGGAGGGAGGAAGAGTGGAGGAAAGGCTTGGCCAGGTGTGGTGGGTCACACCTGTAATCCCAGCACTTTGGGAGGCAAAGGTGGGCAGATCACCTGAGGTCAGGAGTTTGAGACCAGCCTGGGCAACATGGTGAAACCCGGTCTCTACTAAATATACAAAATTAGCCGGGTGCAATGGCAGATGCCTATAGTCCCAGCTACTCTGGAGGCTGAAGCAGGAGAATCATTTGAACCCAGGAGGCAGAGGTTGCAGTGAGCCAAGATTGCCCCATTGCATTCCAGCCTGGGCAACAAGAGCAAAACTCTGTCTCAAAAACAAAACAAAACAAAAAGGCCGGGCACGGTGGCTCACGCCCATAATCCCAGCACTTTGGGAAGCCGAGGCAACAAGCACTCCAGCCTGGGCAACAAGAGCGAAACTCCATCAAAAAAAAAAAAAAAAAAAAAAAAAAGCAGAAGTAGAAGTAAAGGCTTGAAGCTGTTGGAGCAGGTGTGGGGGAGGATTTAATGAGGGGGAGGAGCCCAGAGGGATAAGAGACTGAGGGAAGCATGTGATCCCCAAGCTGAGGGGCAATAGGAGTCATGGCAGCCATGGTGGTCAGGTAAGTAACTTGCAGAGGCATCTTTGAACTGTAGGTCAGAAGACCAGTGAGGACACAAGGGCAGAAACACAGTGGGGAGAAGATGGGGGCCTGGATCAAGGGAGGCAGGGAGAGAAGGGGACTGCTGGGAGAGAGATTTATGAGGTAGAATTGAATGTAAAAGTGTTTGATTGAAAAGCTCTAACTCTTTAAGAGCTTAAAACCCACTCCCCTGTTTGTATCTTGAATCTCATATCTGCTGGGATACCCAGTGATTCATGCCAGGGCACAGTTGTTTGCTGTGTGGGGGTGGCAGTGAGTAAGCAGGAGTTGGGTAAACGGAGGCTCTGACACCTCCCACCCATGCCCCACTCCCACACACAGCCCCTTAATAGAGTGGGTGGGGAAAAATCCTTACTAATCACCAGATATGAAGCGAGAAGAGTCTAAGTTGGTATCTTCCGTTTGAAAGGTAATTTTTTTTTTTTTCTTAAAAAAACGCACTGGCATGAAGCGCACCTGGATGCAGGCAAATGAGGCGAGGCTGAGCCCAGCGGGCGGGCGAGTTACTGCGCGCGCACCTCACCCGCCCCCTGCATTCACCTCTTTCGCCGGCAGGTGGAGATGACGGGCAGCAGCGTCTTCGACTACATTCACCCTGGGGACCACTCGGAGGTGCTGGAGCAACTGGGGCTGCGGACCCCGACCCCAGGCCCCCCAACCCCGCCCTCCGTCTCCTCCTCTTCCTCCTCCTCTTCCTCTTCGCTTGCGGATACCCCCGAGATCGGTAATTCTAAGGGCTCCCAAATAATGAAGTCTGAGGGTAGATCGGGGGACGCCCGCTGTACTGTATCCAGCCATGCCGCGTTTATACAAAAAGCACTGAAGTTAGAACTGTGTAGAACTAATCTTTGCAAAAGGAATCGGAGTATAAATTGAGGCGGTGAGACTTGGCTCCTTAAGCTTGCCAAGCTCACAAAGATTTGAGCTACAGAAAGACCCCCCTGGCTGCTGAAAGAAGTTGGGAGAGGCTTAGGTAAATAACAAGGCAGGCTTATAGGGAATGTACACTGGGCTGTGCCTTTAAATACATAATCACATTACATAACTACATTAGGGCCAGGTGCGGCGGCTTGCGCCTGTAACCCCAGCACTTCGGGAGGCCCAGCAGGGCGGATCCCTTGAGCTCAGTTGGAGACCAGCCTGGGCAACTTAGTGAAACCCTATCTCTACAAAAATTACGAAAAAGGCCAGGCGTGCTGGCGCACACCTGTGACCCCAGCACTTTGGGAGGCCGAGGCGGGTGGATCACCTGAAGTCAGGAGTTCGAGACCAGCCTGGCCTGCATAGTGAAACCCCATCTCTACTAAAAAAAAAAAAAAAAAAAAAAAAAATTAGCTGGGTATGGTGGCACGTGTCTGTAGTCTCAGCTACTCGGGAGGCTGAGGCAGGAGAGTCACTTGAACTCAGGAGATGGAGGTTGCAGTGAGCAGAGATTGTGGCACTGCACTCTAGCCTGGGCAAGTCCAAGACTCTGTCTCCAAAAAAACAACAAAAAGAAGAAAAAAAAAAACAGCTGGGCATGATGACATATGCCAGTGGTCCCAGCTACTTGGGAGGTGACAGGATGGCTTGAGCCTTGGGGACAGAGGTTGCAGTGAGGAGATCACATCACTGACGCCAGCCTGGGTGACAGAATCAGTGTCTCAAAACAAACAAACGCTGGGTGCGGTGGCTCACACCTGTAATCCCAGCACTTTGGGAGGCTGAGGCGGGTGGATCACCTGAGGCCGGGAGTTTGAGATCAGCCTGGCCAGCACGGTGAAACCCCGTCTCTACTAAAAATACAAAAATTAGTTGGGCATGGTGGCGGGCGCCTGTAATTCCAACTACTCAGGAAGCTGAGGCAGGAGAATCTCTTGAACCCAGGAGGCGGAAGTTGCAGTAAGCCGAGATCACGCCACTGCACTCCGAGCAAGACTCCGACTCAAAAAAAAAAAAAAAAAAGGCATTAAATCTTAAGCACAGCCCCACAATGCAGGAACTGTTATCTCCATTTTACAGCAGAAAACTGAGGCACAGCGCAGAGAGGTTAAGTTAATTGCCCCAGGTCACACAGCTATAAGTGATTGAGTTGGATTCCAGCCCAGGTCTGTCTGTTCCGGGGTCAGCAAGCCTAACCCTTCTCTCCAGTGGAAATTTCCACTCCCACTGTGTATGGGAGGGAGGGTGCTGCAGATTACCCTGCCAGCTCTTTTTAGCTCTGAGATGTTGGGGGCCTATGAGGCTAACTATCCTGTAAATAGGATTTTCCAATCTTGGGTTTGCTTAACACCAAAAACATCTGAGACATCAGCTGTGCTTGCAAGCGTGGGGCGATGTCTGCGACACGTGCAGGCTGTTGGGGAGCGGGGCTGTGTTCGTACCTGAGTTTGAGGCACAGGGTCATCTGTGAGTATATTTTTAGGACTGTTTTGTGGGGGTTACAGAAGGATCTGCATTTGTGAGTCTTATTTGTTGCTATTCCCCAATCCCCTGTTCTGGGCCAGCCCCTGTCCTGGTGACACAGTAGTGACCATGACAGCTCCAGCCCCCCCCCCACCTGGGACTCCCAGTCCTGTGAGGGGAGACCGACCTGTCCTCAGACAGTGACAACCCAGATGGGGCAGGGCTGGGATAGGGGAACCCAGAGGGGATGGCTGACCCAGCCTGGGGGTCAGGGAGGGCTTCCTGGAGGAGAAGTCTCTGCTGAGACCTGGAGGATGGGGCTTGAGAGGTGGGCTTTCTTCTAAAGGCCCTAGGGAGCTATGGCAGGTTCAGAGCAAGGGAGGGTCGGGGCGGGTTTGAGCATTAGAAAGACGTGGATGGGGCCAGGCGCGGTGGCTCACACCTGTAATCCCAGCACTTTGGGAGTCTGAGGCAGGCAGATCACGAGGTCAAGAGATCGAGACCATCCTGGCCAACATGCCAAAACCCCATCTCTATTAAAAATACAAAAACTAGCTGGGTGTGATGGCACACGCCTGTAATCCCAACTACTCGGGAGGCTGAGACAGGAGAACTGCTTGAACTGAGGAGACGGAAGTTGCAGTGAGCTGAGATCGTGTCACTGTACTCTAGCCTGGCAAGAGTGATACTCAGTCTCAAAAAAAAAAGATGCGGATGGCTGCCACATAGGGGAGCCCATATACTGTTCCCATGAGCTTGCAAAGTCATCAGGCATGCTTCTGAGTGCGGCTGTGGTCTGGTGGGCATCTTGTGTCTATGTCCGGCTGGCTCTGCAAGGGTCAGGGTGGCCTGTGTGTTTCCTCTTCAGGACCCCATAACCTTCCTTCGCTCTCTGTCCCAGAGGCCAGCCTCACCAAGGTGCCCCCCTCCTCCCTGGTCCAGGAGCGCTCCTTCTTTGTCCGCATGAAATCCACGCTCACCAAAAGGGGGCTGCACGTCAAGGCCTCGGGGTACAAGGTGGGTGTGAGGAGTCAGGCTCCTGTATTCCAGCCAGCCATGTCCCCTGACTGAGGGTGACCGAGGGAACCAGGCTGTTGGCTTCACTGGCTGCAGGTGGCTTAGGGAACTGGGTCTGGGAATGGGGTTGGGGGGGTCACACAGTGCCCAGCACTGTGGGGGACAGCGGGAACCCAGCCCAGTGATGGTCCTCTTGCCACCACCTGTCCGCCTTGCTCCTCCAACCATGCCCACCACCAGCAGGTCATCCACGTGACTGGACGCCTTCGGGCCCACGCCCTGGGCCTTGTGGCCCTCGGGCACACGTTGCCCCCGGCCCCCCTGGCTGAGCTGCCACTCCACGGACACATGATCGTCTTCCGTCTCAGCCTGGGTCTCACCATCCTTGCCTGTGAGAGCAGGTACCGGGGTTGGGGGCTGTGGCGGGTGGATCGGGGTCACAATGGAGATCTGGGGGTACATGGGAAGTCAGAGGGAGTGCTGGGTCTGCAGGGTACGGCACTGGGGAACCATGGGAGGCAGGACAGCAGTGGAGGGACAGGGTGATGGAGAGAAGGGAGGGAAGGCAGGGGACCAGGGCGGAGGCCTGGCCCAGGGGTGCCTTTGGGGATGGAAGCAGGGCTGTGTCTTGGGTCCAGGCCCTCCTTCTGGGGCTGCAGAGCTTGGCCTATCTCAGCCCATTTCTCTGGCCTCTCATCTGCCATCCATTTCCTCTCCTGCACTCCACCGTGGAGACAAATGAAGAGCTGAAATAGCCCCATGCTCTGAGGCCTCCAGGGTGCCTAGGGCCTTGCCACTTAGCATCTGCCTGTATGCTCGCAGCTACCCCGGGAGAGACACTGTTTTGTAGTCTCACTCTGTCACACAGGCTGGAGTGCAGTGACATGATCTCAGCTCACTGCAACCTCCACCTCCCAGGTTCAAGTGATTCTCCTGCCTCAGCCTCTCAAGTAGCTGGGATTATAGGCGTGCACCACCACAACCAGCTAATTTTTGTATTTTTAGTAGAGACAGCGTTTTACCATCTTAGGCAGGATGGTCTCGAACTCCTGAGCTCAAGTGATCCGCATGCCTCAGCCTCCCAAAGTGCTGGGATTACAGGTGTGACCCACCACGCCCACCAACACTGTTATTGCACCCATTTTACAGCAAGGGTTTGAACCCCAGGTGACTCTGGCGCCAACTCTGCCTCTCCCCCCACCCCATGGTCTTGGACTCCTCCCCTCTTCTCTGTCACCCCCCAGAGTCAGCGACCACATGGACCTGGGGCCCTCAGAGCTGGTGGGCCGCAGCTGCTACCAGTTCGTCCATGGACAGGACGCCACCAGGATCCGCCAGAGCCATGTGGACTGTGAGACCCACCTCCACCCACCATGCCTGCCTACCACCCCCCAGACCCGAGTACCCCACTCCCTGGTCCCTGGAAGTCCTTCTGCAGGGCTGCCCACAGTGCCTCCTGCTGCACCTACAGCTCCAGGGACTGCATTTAGCAATGGAAGAGCAGCAAGGAGACTGAGCGATGTCTCAGGATGTTGGGGGGGGTGTGTCAGCGGGGCTGTGGGGTCTCCAAAACACCCAAGACGCCTCACTGCTGGGCTACCTCTCAGTCTCTCTGACTCTTCCTCTCTCTCTCTGTGCTTTCACCTTTATCTCTTCTTCCCACTGTCTCCCTGCCCACTCCCCTGCTCTCTCTCACTCCGCCTGTCTCCTCCTATCCACCTGTCTCTCTCTGTCTCGTCCCTGTCCCCACCCCACCCCTTCCCGTCTCTCCCACCCCTGGGCTGGGCCCAGTGCTGGACAAGGGTCAGGTGATGACCGGTTACTACCGTTGGCTGCGGCGCGCCGGGGGCTTCGTGTGGCTGCAATCCGTGGCCACGGTGGCCGGGAGCGGGAAGAGCCCCGGGGAGCACCATGTGCTTTGGGTCAGCCACGTGCTCAGGTGAGGGCTGTGCCCACCCCTCCTACAGGGGACTCGGGGCCCTGCTGTCTCTCCCCACCTCCGGTGAGGGTGCTTCGGAGAGGGCTTCTAGAATGGGACAAGCCCTCTGCAGATAGGAAGAGGAAGGAGGGGGAAGATGGTGAGAGCAGAGGCCCAGAGTGGAACGGTCTTGCTGGCAGGAGACAGAGGAATCACCAGGGGGGAGGGGGACAGTATCTTTGAGGAAGGCAGGGGCAGGCTCACAGCCTCCTTAGGCTCAGGTGAAGGGTCTGAACTCTTGACTCTGGGGCACTGGGGAGCCATGGCAGGCTCTTACCAGGGGAGGCCCACAAAGCAGAGCAACTAATGGAAAGAAGCAGCGAGGGGTGTTCCAAGCAGAGAAAGGGTTCCAAGCAACAGCCTGACCCTAAAGGTAATGCTTGGGGTGGGAGTAGAAAGCAGTGAGAAACCAGCCTGAAGATGATGGCCTGGCCTTTTGGTGCAGGGGCACTGGGGAGCCATAGAAAGCTTTAGAGCTGGAGAGGATCATTGTCAAATCTGCTTTTTAGAAAGACTGCTCTAGACCGGATATGGTGGCTCGTGCCTGTAATCCCAACAATTTGGGAGGCTGAGGCAGGTAGTTTGCCTGAGCCCAGCAGTTGAAGACCAGCCTGGGCAACAAAGTGAGGTCCCATCTCTATAAAAAAAAATTTTTTTTTTTAAATTGGCCAGTTACAGTGGCATGCACCTGTGGTCCCAGCTACTCCAGAGGCTGAGGTGGGAGGATCACCTGAGCCCAGGAGGTCCAGGCTGCAGTGAGCTGTGACCATGCCACTGCACGCCAGCCTGGGCAACAAAGTGAGACCCTGTCTCAAAAAAAAAAAAAAAGAAAGGAAAAAACACCCTTCTAGGCCAGGTGCAGCGGCTCACGCCTGGAATCCCAGCACTTTGGGAGACCAAGGCGGGTGGATCACGAGGTCAGGAGTTCAAGACCAGCCTGGTCAAGATGGTGAAACCTTGTCTCCACTAAAAATAAAGAAAATTAGCCGGGTGTGGTGGCGGGCGCCTGTAATCCCAGCTACTCAGGAGGCTGAGGCAGGAGAATTACTTGAACCGGGGAGGCGGAAGTTGCAGTGAGCCAAGTTCATGCCACTGCACTCCAGCCTGGGCGACAGAGTGAGACTCCGATTAAAAAAAAGAAAAAAAAAAAAAACCTTCTAGGTGCCATGAAGGAGGCACTGAGGGACAAGATGGGCGCTGGAGGACCAGGGCAGAGGCTGGGGCCAGTCCTGGGAAGTGCCCGACTCTATGGGGGAGGAGAGCGTCTTCTCCCCAGGTCTCTGGCTTTGCTGAGCCCGGATTTGGGCTCCTGAGAGGAACAGCAGGTTTGAAAGGGAGATGCAGACATCAGCTAGGCATGAGGTGCCAGAGGACACACAGGTGACATCCAGTTGGCCACTGGCTATCCAGGTCTGGCCTTAGGAGCGAGGGCCACGCCAGGCTAGGAATCAACCTGGAGTTTAGGGATCTGGTGATGAGCCCTGTAAATGCCTCAGGATGGGGATCCACCTTTACCCATAGGGGTGTCCACACTTACTGCCACAAGTTGGGTAAAGCAGGAGGGAGTCCTGAGAGGCCAGGGACCCCTGGCTCCTAACCGCATCCATCTTGTCCCCAGCCAAGCCGAGGGTGGCCAAACTCCTTTGGATGCCTTCCAGCTTCCAGCCAGCGTGGCCTGTGAGGAGGCATCCAGCCCGGGGCCAGAGCCCACAGGTGAGCCCCACCTCCCACCTCAGGCCCTGGGAAGCTCCAAGGAACCTTTGGGTCCCAGCTGTCCATTCTAGAAGCCACTAGCCACATGCAGCCACTTATATGCAATTAAAATTAAAATCCAGGCCGGGCGCAGTGGCTCACACCTGTAATCCCAGCACTTTGGGAGGCGGAGGCGGGTGGATCACAGGGTCAAGAGATCGAGACCAACATGGTGAAACCCCGTCTCTACTACAAATAGAAAAATTAGCTGGGCGTGGTGGTGGGCGCCTGTAGTCCCAGCTACTTGGGAGGCTGAGGCAGGAGCTTGGAATGGCATGAAGCTGGGAGGCAGAGGTTACAGTGAGCCAAGACTGCACCACTGTACTCCAGCCTGGCAACAGAGCGAGACTCTGTCTCAAAAAAAAAAAAAAAATTTAAAATCCAGGCCGGGCCTGGTGACTCACGTCTGTAATCCCAGTACTTTGGGAGACCGAGGCAGGCAGATCACGAGGTCAGGAGATGGAGACCATCCTGGCTAATAACGGTGAAACCCCATCTCTACTAAAATACAAAAAATTAGCCGGGCATGGTGCCGTGCTCCTGTAATCCCAGCTACTTGGGAGGCTGAGGCAGGAGAATCGCTTGAACCCAGGAGGCAGAGGTTGCAGCGAGCCGAGATCACGCCACTGCACTCCAGCCTGGGTGACAGAGCAAGACTCCGTCTCAAAAAAAAAAAAAAAAAAAATTAAAATCCAAGCCAGGTGTGTTGGCTTATGCCTGTAAACCCAGAACGTTGGGAGGCCGAGGTAAAAGAACTGCTCTAGCCTAAGAGTTCAAGACCAGCGTGGGCAACATAGTGAGACCCCGTCTCAACAAAAAATTTTAAAAATTAGCCAAGCCGGGTGTGGTGGCACGCACCCATAGTCCTAGCTGCTCAGGAGGCTGAGGTGGTAGGATTGCTTGAGCCCGGGAGTTAGAGGTTGCAGTGCACTGTGACGGCTGCACTGCACTCCAGCCTGGGTGATGGGGTGAGACCTTGTCTCAAAAAAATTTATTCACTTTTTTTGGGGAACAGAGTTTCACTCTTGTTGCCCAGGCTGGAGTGCAATAGCACAATCTCAGCTCACTGCAACCTCCGCCTCCTGGGTTCAAGCGATTCTCCTGCCTCAGCCTCCCAAGTAGCTGGGCATACAGGCACCCACCACCATGCCCGGCTAATTTAATATTTTTAGTAGAGACAGGGTTTCGCCATGTTGGCCAGGCTGGTCTCGAACTCCTGACCTCAGGTGATCCACCCACCTCAGCCTCCCAAAGTGCTGGGATTATAGGCGTGAGCCACCTTGCCTTGCAAAGAAACAAAAACAAAGAAAAAAACACTTTAAATCCATGTCCTCACACACACCTGCCACATTTTGCGTGCACAGTGGCCACATATGTGGCCAGTGGCTGCTTTGTGGGACAGTGCGGATGTAGAACATTTCCATTACCACAGAAAGCTCTATCCTGGAAACTTCCATTGAACAGCACAGGTCTGGGATTCTTGATTTCTGCTCTACTGACATTTTAGGGCCAGGTGATTCTGTGTTGAGGGGACACTATGGGATGTTTATTTAACAGCATCCTTGGTCTCTACCCTCTAGATGCCATTGGTACCCTCCCCAGAGTTGTGACACCCCAAAATATCTCCAGACATTGCCAGGTCTCTCCTGGGGACAGAACCACTCCCAGCTGGCCGGGCGCAGTGGCTCACGCCTGTAATCCCAGCACTTTGGGAGGCTCAGGCAGGCAGATCACCTGAGGTAGAGTCTGAGACCAGTCTGGCCAACATGGCGACACCCCATCTCTACTTAAAATAGAAAAATTAGCTAGGTGTGGTGGCGTGCCCTGTAATCCCAGCTACTCGGGAGGCTGAGGCAGGAGAATAGCTTGAACCCCAGAGGCGGAAGTTGCAGTGAGCCCAGATGGTGCTAGTGCACGCCAGCCTGGGGGACAGGGCAAGACTCCCTCTCAAAAAAAAAAAAAAAAAAAAAAGAACCACTCCCAGCTGAGAACTACAGGTCTGTCCCGTTGAGCACAGCTCCATTCCAAAGACAGGAAGACTGAGGGCTGGGGACACACACAGGCCCTGACCATCTTCCTCTTCCAGAGCTAGAGCCTCCGACTGAAGGGAAGCAGGCTGCCCCTGCGGAGAACGAGGTCCCCCAGACCCAGGGCAAACGCATCAAAGTGGAGCCCAGCCCGAGGGAAACCAAAGGCTCAGAGGACAGTGGCGATGAGGATCCCTCCGGCCACCCGGCCACCCCGCGGCCCGAGTTCACCTCTGTCATCCGGGCAGGGGTCCTGAAGCAGGATCCGGTGCGGCCATGGGGCCTGGCGCCTCCCGGGGACCCCCCGCCCGCCCTCCTGCACGCGGGCTTCCTGCCACCGGTAGTGCGAGGCCTGTGCACGCCCGGCACCATCCGCTACGGCCCCGCGGAGCTGGGCCTGGTGTACCCGCACCTGCAGAGGCTGGGTCCGGGCCCCGCGCTCCCGGAGGCCTTTTACCCGCCCCTGGGCCTGCCCTACCCGGGGCCCGCGGGCACCAGGCTGCCGCGGAAGGGGGACTGAGGACTGGCAGAGCCGCCGGCACTGGACCCTGCGACGACTGGGGGCCCCCCGGGACAGCGGGCCCGACTGTGCCCGTAGCCCTGACAATTAAACGCCAGCTCTCCCTGCAGTGGTTTGGGCTCCGGGCTGTGAGCTCCTTTGTCCATTTCGGTCTCCCCCCAGGTCCTCTCCTCCCTCTCCCACCACCCGCCCTCCCGCCTCTCCAGTTAGTCCGCTCCTCGCCGCCCTTCCCCAAGGAACACGAACCAGCACTCTGCATCTGGAGGAGGGGAGGTCAGGTTTTAATGTCCCAGTCCTCGGGCGCTGTCGTCCAGCGCCTGCCAGGCCCCACAGCCGTGTCGCTCACTCGGGTGGCGGCCGACCCGCCTCATCAGGGCCTTCTGTGGAGGCCGTCCCGTCGTCCTCGGGCACCAGCTCCACGTCCAGCTCCAGCTGCCCCATGTAGAGGCCCACTGCGCACGCCCAGAGCAGGCTGGCGGCAAGCACGGTGCCCACGCCCACGGCCGCGCCCCCCAGCGTCAGCTGCATGGGCCCTCGCAGCGCCGCCAGGCCCACCGCGTACGAGGCACTGCCCCACACCACGCACAGGCCGCCCAGCAGGAAGAAGCCTGCGGGAGAGGCAGGGTAGCGACAGGGCCAAGGTCGGGGGACGAAAAGGTATCGGGGGTGTGGGGAATGGTCTGGGAGCAAAGCCAGGGTTGAGGAGACAGGAACAGAGGCAGGGCCGTGCCAGGGGCTGGACTGCATCTTTGAGAATCAGATCGGAGGGGAGGGGACCATAGCCATGTCCTGGGCCACCCATTCAGATGGGCCCATGGGAGGGGTGTCTTCCTGGTGGGGGAAGAATGGGGGTTCTGTGCTTACTACTGGGAGTGGGATGGGATGGGAAAGTCTACCCTCACCAGGACAGGTGGTAGGGGCTCTGGATTCCCTGGTTCCCTGGTGGAGGTGAGAGTGGGGATCTGTACTCACCATATGCTGCTTCGCGACCCATGTCACTCTGCATGAAGGAGATGACTCCGATGCCCGATGCCAGGAGGCCATTTCGGAACCAGGAGAGAAAGGCTGGAGGGAGGGAGACATGGGGGGATTAACATCACCCCCAACCCTACCTCCTCAATCTCCCTTGCCCTGTAAAACTGAAGGGGCTCCCCCTTCAGCTCACTCCACCCCATGCAGCCACAAGGCAAGCCCACCCCAAATCCTCACCTCTTCCTGGAAGTCCCTCACCTAACCACATCCCCCCACATGCTCTCTGGCCTCCACCTCAGTGCCCCTCTCCCCCAAACTCTGTAACACTAAGGATTCAAGGGCTGGGTGCGGTGGCTCACGCCTGTAGTTCCAGCACTTTGGGAGGCCAAGGCAGGTAGATCACGAGGTCAGGAGTTTGAGACTAGCCTGGCCAACATAGTCAAACCCCGTCTCTACTAAAAATACTAAAATTAGCAGGGTGTGGTGGCACGTGCCTGTAGTCCCAGCTATTCGGGAAGCTGAGGGAGGAGAATCACTTGAATCCAGGAGGTGGAGTTTGTAGTGAGCCAAGATCTTGCCACAGCACTCCAGCCTGGGTGACAGAGCGAGACTCCGTCTCAAAAAAATAAATAAAGGATTCAAGATAGTCCCTGCAGAATGTGGAGGACAATCCAGGGGCAAAATTGCAGAACCTCCAATCTGAAGAGCCATCCTGACCAACCCCCTCCCTCTATGTATATCCCCACGGCCTGCCTACTTACTTCTTTCTCAGAACTCTGGGGCAAACTTTCCTAACCCAGGCCGCACTTCAGCCTCGCCCTTCCTTTCCTTCAAATGCCGCCATCTCCTACCGAGTATGGCCTGCGCCAATCCCATCCACGTCCGTCCCCATTCAAGTCCCTTACAAACAGCCCACCACACCCTATATCTAGATACCCAGTACTGGCCCAGTGAGGTGGCTCACGCCTGTAATCCCAGCACTTTGGGAAGCCAAGGCAAGATTGTATGAGCCCAAGAGTTCAGACCAGCCTGGGCAACAAAGCGAGACCCCGTCTCTGCATAAATTAAAATAGTTGGGCACGGTGGTGTATGCCTGTAGCGCCAGCTAAGCAGGAGGCTGAGGCAAGAGGATGACTTGAGTCCAGGAGTTGAAGGCTGCAGTGGGCTAAAATTGTGCCACTGCACTCAAGCCTGGGTGACAGAGCAAAACATTGTCATTAAAAAAATAAAATTGGCCGGGCGCGGTGGCTCAAGCCTGTAATCCCAGCACTTTGGGAGGCCGAGACGGGCGGATCACGAGGTTAGGAGATCGAGACCATCCTGGCTAACACGGTGAAACCCCGTCTCTACTAAAAAATACAAAAAACTAGCCGGGCGAGGTGGCGGGCGCCTGTAGTCACAGCTACTTGAGAGGCTGAGGCAGGAGAATGGCGTAAACCCGGGAGGCGGAGCTTGCAGTGAGCTGAGATCCGGCCACTGCACTCCAGCCCCGATGACAGAGCGAGACTCCGTCTCAAAAAAATAAATTAATTAAATTAAATTAAATTAAATTAAATTAAAAAAAAAAATAGATGGCCACTCCGCTACATTCTGGACCTCGCCTCCGTCACAAGCCCCGCCCCCTGCAGCCTAGATCACCTCCCCCTCCAATCAGCAGAGAGCTTTTTCCCTATTGGTTGTCCCCTCCTCCAATCCTGAACTTCCCCCTCGTCTGCGGGGATCCACACTCCCGCTCTCTGCACAGTGGTGGCCTCTGTAATCGGGACGGACCCCTCTAGTACCCAACTCCACAGACTCTAAGCTTTCCCTGGAAGCCCCTCTTCACACGACAGGCGCGATTCTACGAGGCTGCCTCGCGCAACCCTACCACCCCCTCCAATCCCTACGGCGCCCCGTTACGCGGGGTCCTCGTCCTCCCCGAAAGCCCATCCTCTCTGCGGGCACCTGCGCTCTTGCACTCTGCGCTTCCGTGCGCTCACACTGAAGCCCTTCTCGGAGCCGAGCCCGGGCCCCGTTTCCTGCAGAAGCCTCCGCCCCATCGAGGTTCCACGCGCGCCCGGGACCCCCGTCCCATCCACGCCGCCCCCACCTCCAGCCACCGACCTGTCTCGTGCGCCTTTCGGAGGAGCCAGGCGTCCGCACGGTCCAGCTCGGACACTGGGGGCGGCGAAGCCCCGGCGCGGGGACCGTGGCCGGGGGCGAAGGACCCCCGGGCGCCCCCGCTCCGGGGCCGCTGAGGCGGCAGTAGCGACCTCCGGAAGCGGAGACGGGCGAGGCGAGCGGCCCGAGCCCACCACCAGCCGCCTCCCATGGTTCGCACTACGGGCGCCGCGCGCCGTACCGCCCCACGGGCCTCCTGTAGGTTGCAACCCATGTCACTCAGGCTGAATGGCTTACCCATTGGCTATGCGCTCGCCACTCAGTTTCGGCGTGAACTGTCCATTGGTCGGAATGGTAGTGATTCCCTCCTCTGTCATCTAGGCCGGTAGTGCGCGTCCCTCCTTGATTTTGTCACTGGACTACGAATCCCAGCGATCATTGCGTTCGGGGAAAGACGATCTACAGAAGTCGTAGGCGAGATGTCTGCTGGAACTTGTAGTTTTTATTCTATTTTTTTTTTTTTAACGGAGTACACGCTGAACACCTATTGTAGTTCTTTTCTTTTCCTTTCTCTCTCTCTATTTCTTTCCTTCCTTCCTTCTTTCTTTCTCTTTCCTTCCTTCTCTTTCTTCTTTCTCTCCTTCCTTCCCTCCTTCCTTCCTTCCTTCCTTCCTTCTCTTTCTTCTTTCTTTTTCTCCTTCCTTCCCTCCTTCCTTCCTTCCTTTCCTCCCTCTTCTTTTCTCTTTTCTTTTCTTCTTTTTTTTTCTTCGGAGACTGAGTCTTGCTCTGTCGCCCAGGCTGCAGTGCAGTGGCGTGATCTCGGCTCACTGCAACCTCCGCCTCTCGGGTTCAAGCAATTCTCCGGCCTCAGCCTCCCGCATAGCTGGGATTAGAGGCACCTGCCATCACGCCCGGCTAATTTTTGTATTTTTAGTAAAGACGGGGTTTCACCATGTTGGTCAGGCTGGTCTCAAACTCCTGACCTCATGATCTGACCGCTTCAGCCTCCCAAAGCACTGGGGTTACAGGCGTGAGCCACCGCACCCGGCCTGTAGTTTGTATTAATTACGTCAATTCCAATGGCCAGAAAACAAAACAAAACGTGGGGCACTTAATGGAGAATCTTTGCAAAATCTTGAAGATCTCAGAAAGGAGAGTAAACCTCAACAGTAATTCCACCAATGAGTGATTACTACTACCATCTTGTATTCCTGTCCAGTGTTTTTTCTATGCAGATATAAAATAAGATGCCACCTGACCATTAATTTTTCTTCACATAACAATATATTGTGATCATTAACCCAAAGCATTGATTTTTTATGGCTTTTTTTTTTTTTTTAATTCTAAGTATCAGGCCAGGCCAGGCGCAGTGGCTCACGCCTGTAATCTCAACACATTTTGGGAGGCTGAGGCAGGCAGATCATTTGAGGTCAGGAGTTTGAGACCAGCCTGGTGAAACCCTGTCTCTACTACAAATACAAAAATTATGGCCTGGCATAGTGGCTCACGCCTAAAGTGAGGCCAAGGTGGGTGGGTCACCTGAGGTCAGGAATTCGAGACCAGCCTGGCCAACATGGTGAAACCCCATCTCTACTAAAGATACAAAAAATTAGCCGGGCATGGTGGCGTGTACCTGTAATCCCAGCTACTCGGGAGGCTGAGGCAGGAGAATCACTTGAACCCGGTTGCAGTGAGCCAAGATCACGCCATTGCACCCCAGCCTCGGCGACAGGGCGAGACTCCATCTCAAAAAATTATTATTATTATTATTATTATCATTGCTAAAAAGTTAAATAAATATCAGGCCAGGCATGGTAGCTCACACCTATTATCCTAGCTGTTTGAGAAGTTGAGGCAGGTGGATCGCTGGAGCTCAGAAGTTCGAGACCAGCATGGGCAACATGGTGAAACCCCATCTCTGTAAAAAATACCAAAGAAAGGCCGGGCGCGGTGGCTCACACCTGTAATCCCAGCACTTTGGGAGGCCGAGACGGGTAGATCACGAGGTCAGGAGATCAAGACCATGCTGGCTAACATGGTGAAACCCCGTCTCTACTAAAATACAAAAAAAATTAGCCGGGCGTGGTGGCAGGCACCTGTAGTCCCAGCTACTCGGGAGGCTGAGGCAGGAGAATGGCGTGAACCCGGGAGGTGGAGCTTGCAGTGAGCCAAGATAGCGCCACTGAACTCCAGCCTGGGCCACAGAGACTCCGTCTCAAAAAAAAAAAAAAAAAATTGCTGGGCATTGTGGCGCATGCCTGTAGTCCCAGCTACCTGGGGAACTGAGGCAGGAGAATCACTTGAACCCAGGAGAGCGAGGCTGCAGTGAGCCAAGATTGCACCACTGCACTCCAGCATGGGTGAAAAAGTGAGACCCTGTCTCAAAAAAAAAAAAAAAAGAAAAGAAAAGAAAAAAAAGAAAAAAAATCTATTTTGAATATGGTTCCAAATGTAGGGTCCAGTGAAAAGTAATTCGTATGGGTTCCCACTCTCGGCTTTGGATTCCTCCTCCCTCTAACTCTGTACAGGGGAGACTCTTCCTTCACCCTTCCTTCTTGCCCCTTCTTGCCTATACATTCTCTGCTCCTTAAAACCACTCCACCTGTGTCCATGTCATTTTATCTAAATCGGCATGAGGACCAAGAACCCTGGTATTCCTCCACTCATCAGAGCTGTATAATTTTAGTGCATTGGCTGGGAAAGGAAATTAATTCATCAGACTGAATGAAAAGGCAATTTTTTTTTTTTGAGACAGAGTCTCACTCACTCTGTTGGCCAGGCTGGAGTGCAGTGGCACGATCTCGGCTCACTGCAGCCTCCATCTCCTGGGCTCAAGCAATTCTCCTGCCTCAGCCTCCCAAGTAGCTGGGATTACAGGCGTGTGCCACCACACCTGGCTAATCAATATTAAATTGAAATTAATATTAATATTATATTAATATTAAACTGACATTAATATTAATATATTATTAATATTTAAAATATTCTAAATTTATCTTCAAAGAATTAATATGTCAGTATGTGCAATTGTTTGCCTTCTACTTTTAAACTTAACCTCCTCATAAAGCAACCTTTTTCGATTACTACCCCACCCTGACTCATTTCACTTACCTACTACTCCACCCTGACTCATTCCGACCACCTGCTCCACCCTAACGCATTCCGATTACCTGCTACCTGTTCCACCCTGGCTCATTATCCACCCTGCATAACCATTTTTTTCCCGCCAAAGCACTCACCTGATCACTCTCTTTAAATTAGCCAATCGGAATTAGATTAGCCTGTGCAGTCTAACCCTAGCCAACAAGGAAATGACACAGCAGCAGAAGCCACGTGCATCAGGGATAAGAACCCCTTTCCCTCCCTTGTCCAGGTGTGTGCTCACCATTGCTCCATCTGTGAGGGCCCACCTTTCTATAGAAGTACCTTACCTTGCTGAGAATTAAAAAGAAAATTTTATATTCGAGTGCTATTTCTTTTGTGGCACTGAAACTTTATATATAACACCAGAACACCTGGCTAATTTTTAAATTTTTTGTAGAGAGAGGGTCTATTTTGCCCAGATTGGTTTCAAACTCCTGGGCTCAAGCGATCCTCTTGTTGTGGCCTCCCAAAGTGCTGGGATTTCAGCTGTGAGCAACTGTACCTGGCCCAGTGATCTCCTTTTTTTTTTTTTTTTTTTGAGACGGAGTCTCGCTCTGTCGCCCAGGCTGGAGTGCAGTGGCACGATCTCGGCTCACTGCAAGCTCCGCCTGCCGGGTTCACGCCATTCTCCTGCCTCAGCCTCCCGAGTAGCTGGGACTACAGGCGCCCACAACCGCGCCCGGCTAATTTTTTGTATTTTTAGTAGAGACGGGGTTTCACCGTGGTCTCGATCTCCTGACCTTGTGATCCGCCCGCCTCGGCCTCCCAAAGTGCTGGGATTACAGGCGTGAGCCACCGCGCCCAGCTCCTTTTTTTTTTTTTTAATGAGATGGAGTTTTGCTCTTGTTGCCCAAGCTGGAGTGCAATGGCATGATGGCATGATCTTGGCTCACTGCAACTCTGCCTCCCGGGTCCAAGTGATTCTCCTGCCTCAGTTTCCCAAGTAGCTGCGAATACAGGCGTGCATCACCATGCCCAGATAATTTTGTATTTTTAGTAGAAACGGGGTTTCACCATGTTGGCAGGGCTAGTCTCGAACTCCTAATCAAGTGATCCACCAGCCTTGGCTTCCCAAAGTGCTGGGATGACAGGCATGAAACACTAAGCCAAGCCCCAGTCAGCTCTTAATAAAATGCATTCCTTGTAAAGGAATATCAATGCCTGGTCCTATCCTCCTGCTCCACAGATACCGGCTACATAGCTCTGGGATGGTTCTGGGCCATCAATATTTTTTTAAAAGCCCTCTAGATAATTCACATTACAACTAATCAGCCACCGTTAAGATTCATCTCTTTTTTGGTGTGTCTCTTTTTAACATTTCCAAGAAAAGGTCTGTCTCTTTTTAATTACTTATTTATTTCTTGAGATGGAATCTAGCTCTGTCACCCAGACTGGAGTGCAATGGCCTGATCTCGGCCCACTGCAACCTCCGCCTCCCAGGTTCAAGCGATTCTCCTGCCTCAGCCTCCTGAGTAGCTGGGATTACAGGCATGCGCCACCATGCCCGGTTCATTTTTATATTTTTAGTAGAGACAGGGTTTCACCATGTTGGTCAGGCTGGTCTGGAACTCCTGACCTCGTGATCCGCCTGCCACAGCCTCCCAAAGTGCTGGGATTACAGGCATGAGCCACAGCGCCCGGCTGAAAAGGTCTGTCTCTTTAAGGCAGATTTGTTTTCTCTGCCCTGACCCATTCTGGGATTCAGCTTTGCCTTCTCTCATCAGCATAAACCATTTCACTAGCCAAGAATGTGAAAAATGTGTTTGGAATATTTTCTGTTTGCACTTAATCCCGTGTAAAGCTTCACATTCATTGCAACTGCAAGCTTTGCAGTGCAGTCCATTTGAACTCCCTCCTCAAGTTTAACCCCCTTGGCAGCTCCCCCACTTTTCCTCTCCATAAAATCCAAGCCCGGGCCGGGCACGGTGGCTCACATCTGTAATCCCACCACTTTGGGAGGCTGAAGCAGGCAGATCACGAGATCAGGAGTTCGAGACCAGCCTGACCAACATGGTGAAACCCCGTCTCTACTAAAAATACAAAAATTAGCCGGGCATGGTGGCGTGCGCCTGTAATCCCAGCTACTTGGAAGGCTGAGGCAGGAGAATCACTTGAACCCGGGAGGCGGAGGTTGCAGTGAGCTGAGATAGTGCCACTGCCCTCCAGCCTGGGAGACAGAGCGAGACTCCATCTTAAAAAACAACAACAGAGGCCGGGCGCGGTGGCTCAAGCCTGTAATCCCAGCACTTTGGGAGGCCGAGACGGGCGGATCACGAGGTCAGGAGATCAAGACCATCCTGGCTAACACGATGAAACCCCGTCTCTACTAAAAGATACAAAAAACTAGCCGGGCGAGGTGGCGGGCGCCTGTAGTCCCAGCTACTCCGGAGGCTGAGGCAGGAGAATGGCGTGAACCCGGGAGGCGGAGCTTGCAGTGAGCTGAGATCCGGCCACTGCACTCCAGCCTGGGCGACAGAGCGAGACTCCGTCTCAAAAAAAAAAAAAAACAAAACACAACACAAAAAAAATCCAAGCCCTGCTTAGTAGAAGATAAAGGAGCTGGGTTTTTTTTGTTTTTTTTTTTTTGAGACGGAGTCTCGCTCTGTCGCCCAGGCTGGAGTGCAGTGGCGTGATCTGGGCTCACTGCAAGCTCCGCCTCCGGGTTCACGCCATTCTCCTGCCTCAGCCTCCCGAGTAGCTGGGACTACAGGCGCCTGCCACCGCGCCTGGCTAATTTTTTGTATTTTTAGTAGAGACGGGGTTTCACTGTGTTAGCCAGGATGGTCTTGATTTCCTGACCTCGTGATCCGCCGGCCTAGGCCTCCCAAAGTGCTGGAATTACAGGCGTGAGCCACCACGCCCAGCCCCTTTTCTTGTTTTTTATTTTCATTTTCTGTAGAGATGGGGTCTCCCTGTGTTATCTGGTCTCAAACCCTGGGCTCAACCGATCCTCCTGCCTCAGCCTCCCAAAGTGCTGGGATTATAGGCATGAGCCACCTTGCCTAGACTAGCTGCCCCCATCTGACTGCTGCTTTGCCTACAGCAAACTTGAGTCAGGTTTATCTTCTTCAATTGGCCCCTGAACTTCTAACTCACCCTCAAGTCTGAGCAAGCAATGCAATGTGGAAGGTGCCTCCTGGTTAGCTTATCCTGAGAACTGCCTGCCCTCACATAGCCCTGTTTCCTGTTGAATGATGTAGTCGGCTTAGTCCCTGTCCTCTGTCCAACTTTCCCGAACTGCAAAGCCCCCTTAATATAGAAAATAAATGGCTTTTTTTGTTTGGTTTTGAGGTGCTTGCAGATTTCTGAGACTAGGACACTCTCCCTAATGCAACAAACTTTATGAAGTTTCTCAGTATTTAAGTTTGGATATGTTGTTTTCTTTCTGTTTGTTTGTTTTTGAGACGGAGTCTCGCTCTGTAGCCCGGGCTGGAGTGCAGTGGCCGGATCTCAGCTCACTGCAAGCTCCGCCTCCTGGGTTTACGCGATTCTCCTGCCTCAGCCTCCCGAGTAGCTGGGACTACAGGCGCCCACCACCTCGCCCGGCTAGTTTTTTGTATTTTTTAGTAGAGACGGGGTTTCACCGTGTTAGCCAAGATGGTCTCGATCTCCTGACCTCGTGATCCGCCCGTCTCGGCCTCCCAAAGTGCTGGGATTACAGGCTTGAGCCACTGCGCCCGGCCTTTTTTTTTTTTTTGGACACAGTTTCGCTCTTGTTGCCCAGGCTGGAGTGCAATGGTGCGATCTCAGCTCACTGAAACGTCCACCAACCGGGTTCAAGTGATTCTCCTGCCTCAGCTTCTGGAGTAGCTGGGATCACAGGTGCCCACTACCATGCCCAACTAATTTTGTATTTTTAGTAGAGACAGGGTTTCTCCATATTGGTCAGGCTGGTCGCGAACTCCCAACCTCAAGAGATCCGCCTGCTTTGGCCTCCCAAAGTGCTGGGATTACAGGTGTAAGCCACCACACTCGGTCTTTTTTTTTTTTTTTTTTTTTTTTGAGACAGAGTCTGGCTCTGTCACACAGGCTGGAGTCCAGTGGCACAATCTTGGCTCACTGCAACCTCTGCCTCCCGGGTTCAAGAAATTCTTTGCGAGAATTAGCGAGACTCCGTCTCGGAAAAAAAAAAAAAAAAAAAGAAATACAAAAATTAGTAGAGCATGGTGGCACATGCCTGTAGTCTGACCTACTCTGGAGGTTTGCTAATTTGCTAGCCGAATTCACGGAAGTGGGTGGAGCACAGTGGCTCACACCTGTAATCCCAGCACTTCGGGAGGCTGACGCAGGCAGATCACTTGAGGCCAGGAGTTCAAGACCCGCCATGGCCAACATGGTGAAATCCCGTCTCTACCAAAAATACAAAAAGTAGCCAGATATGGTGGCACATGCCTGTGTAGTCCCAGCTACTTAGGAGGCTGAGACACAAGAATCGCTTCATCTTGGGAAGCGGAGGTTGCAGTGAGCCAAGATCACACCACTGCACTCCAGCCTGGGAAGCAGAGCAAGATTCTTATCTCAAAAAAACAAACAAACAGGCCGGAGGCGGTGGCTCAAGCCTGTAATCCCAGCACTTTGGGAGGCCGAGACGGGCGGATCACGAGGTCAGGAGATCGAGACCATCCTGGCTAACATGGTGAAACCCCCGTCTCTATTAAAATACAAAAAAAATTAGCCAGGCGTGGTGGCGGGCGCCTGTAGTCCCAGCTACTTGGGAGGCTGAGGCAGGAGAATAGCGTAAACCCGGGAGGCGGAGCTTGCAGTGAGCCGAGATCGCGCCACTGCACTCCAGCCTGGGTGACAGAGTGAGACTCCGTCTCAAAAAAAAAAAAAAAAAAAAAAACCCAAAAACAAACAAACAAAAGGCCGGGGCTCATGCCTGCAGCTGCAGCATTATGGGAGGCTGAGGTGGGCAGATCAGGAGGTCAGGAAATAGAGACCACCCTGGCTAACATGGTGAAAACCCGTCTCTACTAAACATACAAAAAATTAGCCCGGCTTGGTAGCAGGCGCCTGTAGTCCCAGCTACTCGGGAAGCTGAGGCAGGAGAATTGTGTGAACCCGGGAGGCAGCGGTTGCAGTGAGCCAAGATCGCGCCACTGCACTCCAGCCTGGGTAACAGAGCAAGACTCCACCTCAAAAAAAAAAAAAAAGAAAAGAAAAAGAAGAAGCAGAATTCATTGAAAACTGTCATGCTCCCGGTTATGGTGTATTATAGCGCAAGAATACAGGGGAAAATCGCCGGGCGCGGTGGCTCACGCCTGTTATCCCAGCACTTTGGGAGGCTGAGGCGGGCGGATCACGAGGTCAGGAGATCGAGACTATCTTGGCTAACACGGTGAAACCCCGTCTCTACTGAAAATACCAAAAAATTAGCCGGGCGTGGTGGCGGGCGCCTGTAGTCCCAGCTACTCGGGAGGCTGAGGCAGGAGAATGGCGCGAACCCAGGAGGCGGAGTTTGCAGTGAGCCGAGATCGCACCACTGCACTCCAGCCTGGGCGACAAAGCGACTGTCTCAAAAAAAAAAAAAAAAAAAAAAAAAAGAATACAGGGGAAAATCAGCCCAGGCAAGACGGGCATTCAGCAGAGCCTGGGGGTGGGGTCCCATCATTAGGCTTCCAGCCCTCTTGTCCCCATGGAATGTGGACAGCACTCACTTTACCCAGCAACAGTGTATAATAGTACACATGGAGCTTTGTCGACCGGGGAAGCTCACAGAAGCCTCACTGTCCAGAACCTTCATTACCCCTGAGGCGTAAACCCAGTAGTCCTCCATGAGACTGACATGACCTCAGACGCTAGCCCTTCCAGAGGTCAGCTGATACCCTGTGACCCCAGGGCCCCACCCTGAGTCACACTGCTACTAGCTAGTTGGCCTAAGGCTGATAGGTAAACCAAACTAATCTTATCAGGAACAACATTCCAGATATTTAGAGGAGGTGACCTCAAAGGCCGGAGGACAAAGGTCTTACCTCTCTTTGGGGAAGGTTAAATTCTTCATTACACTGAACCAAACAATGCAGGCCGACTCCAGAAGCTGAAAAAAGACAAAGAAATGAATTCTTCTCTGAGTCCCCCGAGCAGGAACACAGCCCAGCCGACATTTTTGTTTTATTTATGTATTGATTTTATTTTTTCCTTTTAATTAATTTTTTGAGACAGTGTCTCACTCTGTCACCCAGGCTGGAGTGCAGTGGCTTGATCTTGGCTCACTACAACCTCAGCTTCCAGGGCTCAGCCTCCCCAGTAACTGGGACCACAGGCACGCACCACCACACCTGGCTAATTTTTGTATTTTCTGTAGAGATGGGGGTCTCACCATATTGCTCAGGCCGGTCTCAAACTCCTGGGGTCAAGCCATACACCCACCTCGGCCCCCAGAGTGTTGAGATTAGAGGTGTGAATCACTGGACCCAGCTGGTTTTATTTATTTATTTATTTATTTATTTATTTATTTATTTTATATTTTATTTTTTATTTTTTTGAGACGGAGTCTCGCTCTGTCGCCCAGGCTGGAGTGCAGTGGCACGATCTCGGCTCACTGCAAGCTCCGCCTCCCGGGTTCACGCCATTCTCCTGCCTCAGCCTCCCGAGTAGCTGGGACTACAGGCGCCCACAACCGCGCCCGGCTAATTTTTTGTATTTTTAGTAGAGACGGGGTTTCACCGTGGTCTCGATCTCCTGACCTTGTGATCCGCCCGCCTCGGCCTCCCAAAGTGCTGGGATTACAGGCGTGAGCCACCGCGCCCGGCCGGTTTTATTTTTTTAATTTGTATTTTTGTGACAGGGTCTTGCTCTGTCACCCAAGATGGAGTGCAGTGGCGCGAGTATGGCTCCCTGCAACCTAGACATCCCCAGCTCCAGCGATCCTCCCCTCTCAGTCTCTGGAGTAGCTTGGGACTACAGGAGTGAACCACCATACCCTGCTAATTTTTTTTTTTTTTTTTTTTTTTCTGACGGAGTCTTGCTCTGTCTCCAGGCTGGTGTGCAGTGGCACGATCTTGGCTCACTGCAACCTCCGCCTCCTGGATTCAAGCAATTCTCCTGCCTCAGCCTCTGGAGTAGCTGAGAGTACAGACCAATTTTTGTAATTTTAGTAGAGACGGGGTTTCACCACATTGGCCGGGATGGTCTCAATCTCTTGACCTCGTGATCCACCTGCCTCAGCCTCTCAAAGTGCTGGGATTACAGGTGTGAGCCACTGTGCTCGGCCCTATTTTGGGATTTTTTGGTAGAGATGGGATTTTGCCATGTTGCCCAGACTGGTCTCCAACTCCTGGACTCAAGAGCTCCTCCCACCTTGGCCTCCCAAAGTACTGGGATTACAGATGTGAGCCACAACACCTGGCTACATCTTGGTTTTAGACTTCCGATCTTTAGAACTGTAAGATAATACATTTGTGGTTGGGTGTGGTGGCTCACACCTGTAATCCCAGCACTTTGGGAGGCCGAGGCGGGTGGATCACCCAAGGTCAAGAGTTAGAAATCAGGCCGGGCGCGGTGGCTCAAGCCTGTAATCCCAGCACTTTGGGAGGCCGAGACGGGCGGATCACGAGGTCAGGAGATCGAGAGACGATCCCGGCTAACACGGTGAAACCCCGTCTCTACTAAAAAATACAAAAAAAAAAATAGCCGGGCGAGGTGGCGGGCGCCTGTAGTCCCAGCTACTCGGGAGGCTGAGGCAGGAGAATGGCGTAAACCCGGGAGGCGGAGCTTGCAATGAGCTGAGATTCGGCCACTGCACTCCAGCCTGGGTGACAGAGCAAGACTCCGTCTCAAAAAAAAAAAAAAAAAAAAAAGAGTTAGAAATCAGCCTGGCCAACGTGGTGAAACCCTGTCTCTACTAAAAATGCAAAAATTAGCTGGGCATGGTGGCGGGTACCTATAATCCCAGCTATTAGGGAGGCTGAGGTAGGAGAATTGCTTGAACCCAGGAGATGGAGGCTGCAGTGAGCTGAGATCATGCCACTGCACTCCAGCCTGAGCGACAGAGCAAGACTCTGTCTCAAAAATAAATAAATAAATAATAAATATAATACATTTATGTTTTTTTAAGTCACTAGGTTTTTGGTCATTTGTTACAGTGGCAACAGAGAATACAGTTAGAAACCCAACAATGAATACAGTTGCAAGGACGTGAGAAGTCTACAGAGGAAAGTAAAAGGAAGAAGGGTAGGGAAGGGAGGGTGAAGAAAAAACAATAAAAGGAAAGAAAAGAAAGTAGATGGAATGATGGTTCTGATTAATAATTTTATTTTCTTTATTTATTTGAGACAGAGTCTTGCTCTGTCGCCCAGGCTGGAGTGCAGTGGCACAATCTCAGCTCACTGCAACCTCCTCCGCCTCCTGGGTTCAAGCAATTCTCCTCCCTCAGCCTCCCAAGTAGCTGAGATTACAAGCGCCTGCCACCATGCCTGGCTAATTTTTGCATTTTTAGTAGAGATGGGGTTTCACCATGTTGGCCAGGCTGGTCTTGAACTCCTGACCTTAGGTGATCTGCCCGCCTTGGAGGTTGCAGTGAGCTGAGATCATGCCACTGCGTTCCAGCCTGGGCTACAGAGTGAGACTCCGTCTCAAAAAAAAAAAAAAGAGCAGGGTAACAGGGTTGTTGTCCCCTAAAACATATTTCTACATCCTAAGCCCTGGAACCTGTCAATGAACTAATGAACTATATTTGGAAACAGAGTCTTTAAAAAAAAAAAAAAAATACAGGCTCTCACTGTTGTCCAGGCCAGAGTGTGGTGGTATGATCACAGCTCACAGCAGCCTTGACCTCCCAGACTCAAGGTATCCTCCCTCAGCCTCCCAAGTAGCTGGGACTACAGGTTTGCACCACCACACCCAGCTAATTTTTCTTGTATTTTGTAGAGATGGGGGTCTCCCTATGTTGCCCAGGCTGGCCTTGAACTCCTGGCATCAAGCAATCCTCCTGCCTTGGCCTCCCAAATTGCTGAGATTACAGGTGTGAGCCACCACACTTGGCTGGGAAACAGGATATTTAATGAAAGATCTCAAGATGAGATTACTCTTGATTACCTGGTTGGGTTCTAAATCCAGTGACAAGAGTCTTTCTAAGAGACAGAAGACACAGACACAGAGGAGAAAGCCCCAGGAAAAGTTGGAGGCAGAGATTGAAGCGATGTCACCACAAGCCCAGGATTGCCCACGGCCACCAGAAGACAGGACTGGAAAGGAAGGATTCTCCTCTAGAGCCTCAGAGGGAGCCTGACCCCATAGACACCTTGATGGTGCACTTCTGGCCTCTAGAACAAATTTGTCATGTTAAGCCACCCAGTTTGTAGAGATATGTAGGCAGCCCTGGGGCTCTAATACCAATGGAATGCCAAAATGGAATTCAGAAAACGCAAACAGCCGGCCGGGCGCAGTGGCTCACAGCTGTAATCCCAGCACTTTGGGAGGCTGAGGCGGGCAGATCACCTCAGGTTGGAAGTTTGAGACCAGCCTGGCCAACATGGCGAAACTCTGTCTCTGCTAAAAATACAATTAGCTGGGTGTGGTGACAGACACCTGTCACATCTGTCGTGCCAGTGACTCGGGAGCCTGAGGCGGGAGCATCGCTTGAACTGGGGAGGCAGAGGTTGCAGTGAGCCAAGATAGCACCACTGCACTCCAGCCTGGGGGACAGAGTGAGACCCTGCCACAAAAAAAGAAAAGAAAAACAAAAAAACAAGAAAATACAGGGAACAGTTAACACCTATAGAATCCGGGCAGTGGATCACAGCAGGTACCCAAAGAGCATCTGGCACCAGTTGTTGGTCCTAGTGTCCAACCTTGGGCTGTGGAGGGGTTGACCACATCCTCGTGCTGGTGGCCATCTCTGCCCTCCCTCAGCCTCCATACCGTCCTCCAATGAAGATGTTCCTCAGGCTCCACGCATTTCCTGAGCGACATGGTCCACTCTTGCAGCTCTGTTTTTTTTTTTTTTTCCCAAGACGGAGTCTTGCTGTGTCACCCAGGCTGGAGTGCAGTGGCACAATCTCTGCCTCCTGGGTTCTAGTGATTCTCCTGCCTTAGCCTCCCAAGTAGCTGGGATTACAGGCGCTCGCCACCGCACCCAGCTAATTTTTGCATTTTTAGTAGAGACGGGGGTTTCACCATGTTGGCCAGGATGGTCTCGATTTCCTGACCTCGTGATTAGCCCGCCTCAGCGTTCCAGAGTGCTGGGAATACAGGCATGAGCCACCGTGCCCAGCCAACAGCATGCCTTTTTAAAGCTGTTGCAGTTCTTCTGCCCATCCTGGTGCTGAGGGACTCTCCCCTGTATGTAAACCCCAAGAAAACCAAGAAAACCCTGTGTATCGTTTGCTGGGTTTGGGTCTCAACCTTTTTTTTTTTTTTTTTTTTTTTTTAAAGAGACGGGTCTCACTCTGTTGCCTGGCCTGCTGGAGCGCAGCTCACTGCAGCCTGGAACTACTGGGTTCAAGCGATCCTCCTGCCTCAGCCTCCCAAAGTGCTGGGATGAGAGGCGTGAGCCACTGCACTCCAACTGTATTGATCACACATTCAGCCATCTATCCAACCATCCTTCATATTTGTTGATGCATTTCAAAATAAGTTCCAACATCAGAACAGACCCCTCCTCAGAGGATACCCCTGGCTATCACACGGGTAGGGTGCCCGCTAAAGCTCTTCCCGTCCCTAGAAGCCAGTCCAGCTGTCCCGTTTGCGTTAACAGTCTTTTCCTGTGAGCACTGCGAGGGCAGATCCAGGCTGCTGCAGATCACCCCCGGATCTCAAATGCTGAGTGGCCCGCACGAAGCTCAGGGACCTTAGGATGTTGACAGTAGGTGATCTACTGCCGTCCACTGAGGACAGCTGACGCTGTTTGGAGGTACAAATTGTCCCTGTCTTCAAGAATGTTACCCTGAGGCCAACTGCTAAGAGAATAGGTCCATGTTTCACACACCCCCCACTCCCGCCCCACCATCTTCTACCCTCGTTAATTCTCAGGGCAAGGGATGGTCTGGGGCAGCCTGGAGAGACCAGACCCACAAGCTTTTTAAAATAACTGCATCCTTTAATGGCAGTAATACAATTATTGGATTAAGAGACCACAGGAGAAAGGCAGGTGACGTTTCTGGAAGACAGGTATGGAGTATAAAAAGGGTGTGAAATAGTCATGCGGCGATCATTGTAAAAATACAGTTCATTATATACATATTTGCACCACCAACTCTCAACTCTGAAACAGTATTTACACTTTTGTTACAATCCTGGTTAGAGAACAATTTTTCTTTAAAAGCTCGGCCTGATGGCAAATGAGAATTTCAGGTGAATTCATAGTCCCATGAGGTTCTTAGGCTGAATATTCCAAGAGGAGGGCTCCAGCTTCTATTTCATCCACAGATTTCAGTTTAAAAAATATTTAATTTTCTTTTACAAAAGAAAATCCTCAAAAGGAGAGGAAAAACAACAAAAAAAAAAAACCCAAAACACTGCCACACTGTGTATTCATACTTATTTTACAAACACCAAGGGCTGCGCCCTCTGCTTCAAGGCCAACACTGGTGGCTGAAGACAAATCTCATTAATGATTGTTAAAAAAAAAAAAAAAAAAAAAGACAAAAAGACCAACCAACCTGATCCCAGCACTGACCCCTCAGGGCTATGCAGCCCTGTAGGACACACTGCCTCCTGGCCCCAAACTATGAGTTTTTCATTTTTCTCTTTTTGGGGTGGGGTGGGATAGCAGCCTGTTCACCCCACCCTGAGGAGGAGGGAAGGGGAATCCCTTGGCAGGTGCCCAGGTCTCCTCCTGGTCAGCAATGAAGAGATTGGCCTGCAGCCACACAGCGGGCCAGGGAGACAGGCAGATGGAGCTACAAGCACACACTTCCTGAGGCCCCTCAAGTGGCCCAGAGGCAGGATAGCAGGCCTCCCCCAGCACCCCTTGTGCCCATCTCCCAGGCTGTGTCCATAGGTGGGCCTCCTCCAGGGCTCTGCAGAGGAGGCTGGCCCTCAGCCAGGGTGGGAGTGTGGGGGCAGCAGAGGCTTCCCCTCCCCTGCCCTGGCTGCAGGCTTCCCACTCTCCTTAGCCCCTTTCTGAAGTGTACACAAATCTCACAGAGCAACACACCTTGGAACCCCTGCATCTGCTGGGTTGGGAGAGGAAACCTGAACACATCAATACCTGACGCCCTGCAGGTCACAGTGTGAGGAGGTGCGAGGAAAACAGAAGAAACACTTGGCCAGGAGCCACCCTAGGGCCCCTGCTGTTGGGGCCTGGCGGCGCAGCCACTTCACGGATCCTGGAGCTGTCCGGGGCCGAGCTGCAGCGTGGTCATAGCGGGTGCGTGGCTTGAGGACCAGGACAGACCCTGGTGTTGGCAAGGAGGGTGTGGCCCTGATGGGACAGGTCGGGTTAATACTGACAGAAAACTGGTACGTGCTCCAAGGGGCTGCCTCCTGGAGGTGGCTCTTCGGGACTCTGCCCCACACCAGCCCCCACTGCCTTTGGGTCCTGTTCTCACACTGGAGGCTTCTGCTGCAGGCTGGGGGACATTGGCTTGCTCTGGACGGAGGGTGGCGGGTAGGGCACACGTAGTAATGCAGGGACAGGAGCAGGCACGTGCCAGGGAGCCCCAATTGCCACTGAGGGCTCTTTACTTAATACCTTTTCACTGTCACCATCTCCTGAGTGGGTTGTCACGCCCTGCACTGAAGAGACAGTGATGGTGCACCCCAGGATTCTAGAAACGCCTGAACCTGCTTCCACACAGGCCCTGCCATGGTCTTGGTTCTGGGTCTCTTTGGGCACAGGGTGAGGAGCGTTCAGCGCCTTCCAAGACACCAACTGTTCCCTTTGTCCTGGGGAAAAGGGGCCATGCTTTGCCCAAAAAACCCACTGGGCCTCCAGCGAGGCCCGGCCAGGCAGAGTCCATGGGGTCTGAGTCTGGACACTGGCGACAGTTCACAGGTTTGCGGGCACGAGTCAGTTTGCTCAGCAGGAGCTCCTGAGCCCGCCACACTGACTAGAACTTAAGATGGTTATATACAATTTATAAATCTCAAAGAAAGTACTACTTAAAAAAAAAAAGAAAGAAAGAAAAGCAAAAGAAAAGAAAAGGGAGAAAAGAAAAAAGGAACACCCAGCCTGCCTCCCCTCCCCAACAAGCTCCCCACCCCGGGTGCTGCCCTGAATGCCACCCCAGGAGGGGCGGCTGGAGCCGCGGCTCTGGCTGGACACTACTGGCAAAAGGGGGAGGCCGTGGGGTCGAAGCCTTTAAAAACATCCTTTAGGGACGCCGCATCCTGCTCGCCCTCGCGGGCCGGACTGTTCCCAGCAAATGGACTTCCTGAGCCCGTCTTGGGTGCCTGCTTCACCGTCCCGAAGAGGGTGGGAACGGGCAGGTTGTGCACCCCAGGCTGGGGTGGGGCACCCTCAGGGGGTGGGGTGGCGGTGGTGGCGGTGGGGGCTGTAGCGGCCTTGGGCCGGGGCCGGTTGTAGCTGTTGTATCTGTCCGTGGGGGCGCCCCCATCGGCACCGGCCTTCCCTGTCTCTGGCTGTTCCAGGGCAGACTTGCGGACGAACGGGGGCTCCTTCGCCTTGGAGGCCGAGCTCTTGCCATTACCTTCAGCGCCCTTGGGCTGGGCACCTGTGTCAGCGGCCGGCTCTGTGGCTTTGCCCCCCGCGTTGGGAGTCCTCGGGTCGTAGAGGCTGATGCCGCTCAGCACGCTGCTCTGCCCGCTCCCTCCACCCTGGCCCAGCCCACCGGCTGCCAGCACGCGAGGGTCATAGGGAGCGGTGGCTGGTGGGGAGGCATCCCCACTCGGGCTGGCAGTGGGAGAGGGTGCCTCAGCGGGGCTGGGCTTGGTAGCCCGGGAGGAGGCCGTAGAGTCTGTGGGTTTCTGCAGCCGAGGGTCGGTGGGGGCCTTCCGCACCCGGGGGTCACTGGGTTTGTCAGTGGAACCAGGAGTAGCTGAGGAGCCGGTGGCATTGACCGTCTTGAGGATGCGAGAGAGAAGTTCAAAGTCGGGGAGGTTGGCGCCCTGTGTGCTGGAGTCCGTGGAGGCACCTGGGCGCTGCCGGGCATTGGGGGGCCCTGCCGTTGCGGCGCGGTGCAGGCGGGGGTCCAGGGTGGGCATGGACTGCAGGGCAGCGGGCACGGGGGGCACTGCGTCCTGCTTGGGGACGGGTAGGGGGATCAGGTCCTCGGGATTCCAGAGCACGGTGCGGGCGAAGCTGGGCTTGCTCAGGGTCACGTCCTTCTTGATGTGGCTGAACTGCTGCAGTTGTGACCGTGGGTCCCGCAGGGGGTGCCCGGGGAGTGGGTCCAGGGGAATGTTCACGGCCTTCTCCCGCAGGGCCCGCTCCCCTTCCTCTTCCTCCGCAGGGGGCGGCCCAGACCCCTTGGAACTGCTGGGGCCCACAGGGCTGGAATGAAGGCTGCCTTCAGGCTTGGAGGTGGGCAGGGCGCGAGCCAGCCGAGGATCAGAGGGTCCGGAATCCCCTGGGCCAGACCCGCCAGAAGCCTCTGCGTGGCGGGTGAGTCTGGGGTCCCGGCTGAGGCGAGGGTCTGCCAGCCGGCTTCCTGTTGGGTGTCCCTTCTGGAGGCGGGGGTCTCCCAGCCCACTGCTGCTCAGCTCTCCAACTGAAGCTGGGGGTCGGCTGGACGTCTGCTGCCTCAAGCTCTTCAGGATGGAGGTTACACTGCTTCCACCCTCATCCTCATCACTTGAGTACCAGTTTCCAGTGTCACCTGGGAAAGAACAGAGGAGCAGGGAAGGGTAAGTGGGCGCATCCACCACCCGTCCTCTTGGACCCCACAGCAGCCCACCGTGAGCAGCTCCTTTGCTCGTGCCTCTCAGATCCTCAGGTCCTCCTCTCTAAGGCTCCCTCCCCACAGCAGGCGGCTGAGGAGACCCAGGGAGCTAAGGCGCTACCGTTTATGCCATGCTCCCCAGCGCTCCTCAGTGGCGGCACTGCACTAGTGAGTTACTTAAAATAAAACAAACTACTAACCACCCCAGAAGGTAGTGATACTATCATGCCCATTTGACAGATGTGAAAACAGAGGCACGGTGCCGTTACTTAGACATCAGGGCCAGGACTGGGCTGGGACTCCTAACCCAGAGCTCTGGCGTCTCCTCCCGCCCACCTCTGGGCTGGTTCAGCCCCCACTGTGGCAAGTGCAGCTGTGGGCACCTCCTTCTGGAGGTCCTCATAGCAGATACCATTGACTCAGTTCTGGCCGGGCCTAGGGCTCACAAACACTTGCTCCCAAACCGGCTCACGATGTCCCCATGTCCCAGGGAAGGGCGGCTGGACCAACCAGTCACCGGCTAAGAGGCAGGGCCGGCTGGGCAGACTCAGACATGGGCTCAAGCAAAACCTAGGCCAGTACAGCCTGGGCCATCAGGGGAGCCGCCCCTCTTCCTGCTGTCCCACTGGCTCCTGGGATACTGTCAGGGCCACCTGTGGCCTCTAGTTTCAGGATCCAGAAACCACTTGTCATTTTACCCCAAGGCGGACACCACTAAGTCAACCACACAGCAACTGAGACTTGGTGGCTCATGACTATGATTATTACTGGTTAATTTCAATGACTCTCTTGTCTGTTGGCTCCTTGAGAACATGGTAGGAAAACGGGGGCTTTGAGAGTCTCCCTAAAGCCTCCTCTGGCAGGGCGCAGGCAGCTGATCCTGTTGGCGGCTTTCTCTTCCAGAAACCAGCCCTCCACCCTACTCTATGGGATCAGGGTCTCTCCTGAACCCAACACAGAAAGCCATCCCTGACTGCCAGTTTTCTCAGGGATATACAGCAGCCCCAACCCGGCTTCATGGCCCTGGACAGGGGTCCTCCCTAGCCATGGGCTCCTTCCCGACAGGAAACCCAACCTGGAACACCCCACCACCTCCGCTCCCCTGCACAGTGGCCCAGGGCCTGTGCCCCGGCCCCTGGGGCGGACACGTGCCTTCCTCATTCTCCCGGTCCTGCTTGCTGCTCTCAGCCAGCCTCCTCGCTCTCTCCTCCTCCTCCTGCTGCTTCTGCTGGATCCTCAGGTACAGGGCCCTCTGGGCTGAGGGCAGGAAGTCAGGGACACCGGCGCCTGGCTTCGGCCGGCCTGGGGGCCCTCCCTCAGAGAAGCTGTCGGGCTCCAGAGGGTGCTCAGGGAAGAGGTGCTCCCCAGGCTCCCCTGGCAGCTCTTCGTAGTGCCCGTAGTCCTCTGTGGCAGGGAAGAACCGAGGGTTCATGTCGGGAAGGGCCTCCAGGTGCCAACTCCAGCCCCACCCTGCCCCTCACTGCAAACCCACCCAGATGGTGATGGAGAAGGACGCACAGCCTGCCCCTGCCTGCCCTCCCCAGGTCTCAGGGGAACGGAGCCGCCCATGGGTAGCCCCGCCTATGTGAAGAATGAGGTTCAGAGAGGGTTGAGTGATGGGGCAAACGCTTATGAGGTGGAAACAGGATGGAACATCGGATGTACATTTGTAAGACGCAAGGAGAAGGCTTTGAAAAGACAGAAACAGTCCCTCTGGGACGCAGATTCTAGAGAGGCCAGGGATGGATCCTGCACTCTTTCCTGTACTTGTTTAATTATTTTGGATGGACAGGAGTTTCATGGTTTCTTTCTAACAATTAATAAGAAAACACTGTACATCTCATAGTGAACTCAACCATGTTCAACATTAAAAGCCAGGAAAAGAGAATGAAATGAGCCAAAGTGCTGCTCTGGCCAACAGAGGCTCCAGAGTGCCTTCCCTCCTGCTCCACAGCATTAGGGGGTCTCTCAGGAAGCACCGGGCCTCCACCTCCTGCGGTGTGGGCACTGGCACCAACCACCTCACCCCATGCACTCCCCCAGTGCCTGAGCCAAGAGCTGTGGGCAGCGGCACAGGCTGACGTGGGGACGCAGCAGGAGTAAAGGGGAGGGCAGGCTCGGCGACACCTCCTGCATGTTGTGTGTGTGCATGACATGTGAGCATGGGAGACAGCGAGTCACCGAGACGGGGGGATGTCTAGAGTCAGTGCTTCCCCACAGAACGCTATGCAGTGATGGAAATGTTCTAGATCTGCAGGGCAACATGTGGCCACCTAAATCTTCCTGGGGCAGCTGAGCATTTAAAACGTGGTGTCTAAAAAAGTGCACTTGTAACTTAGCTTACATTAATTTCAACTTCGTCAAGTGAACCTGATGGGCCAGCCTGCTCTGTGACACATCCCAGCGCAGAGCTGGGACCCACTCGACGAACCAGACAGCCAAGGGTCCCCCTTCATACAGTCTGTGCACACACCAGAAACCACAGACCACATAGGTTAGAGGGAGGATTTTATGAAACAGGATTACCCTAGAGACACCTACTGCTACCAATGTGACCGACTTCTGGTTTCCCGCCAGCAAAGCTTCTCCCATGCACCTTTGAGATGCTTTTGTTAAAGGGAACCCCAGCACCTCATTGTGGCAGCCTGTTTTTCTCATCTTTCTAAAGCACCCACTCTCACTCGAGTACCTGCTCTCCTGGCTCCATGCACCACCTAAAGTCAAAGCCCATGTCTACATTTTGATCTCTAGCCTGGGCCTCTCCCTGATGCCCCTGAAACTACCCCTCAAAATTTCCACATGGCCATCAGAGGGGCAGGCACCCTGGAGTGACTATGCCCCACGTCCAGCGCCCTATCCTCAATGCCGCTCCTACCTGCCTTGCAAAACACACACAGGACTCACACTGCCCTACGGCGCCGCATCCAAACCTCGAAGCCCTGCCTTGCACTCCAGTGGCTGCCCTGCTGCCTCTGCCCAGGGACAGCCCCCAGCAGCTGCCACAGCAGCATCCCCAGCTCAACACAGCGTCGCCCCCGCCCAGAGGTCCCATCGTTCCTCACGTTGCAAGTGCTGCTTCACTTCTCAGAGAGACTTTTGTGACCATCCCCATTGAGGCACTGAGCCTTCTGGCCCACCACCACGGTACCCTACCTTTTCTTCTAACAATGGCCAGTGCTGAAAGGAGCCAACTCCTCTATCTACACGCTTGCCACCTGCTTCATTCCACCAAGATGCAACTGGGCAAGGACAGTGGGGGCCTACTGTGCCTGGCCCTCCTCCTCCAGAGGGCTGCACATCGCATCTCCTACAGCTGCAGCAGCGTCATCTAAACCCCTCTGCTCACTGGACACATGTTACCAATGCAAAAGGAAAAAAAGGCAGGAAAACGGCCGGTAAAGGGCACAGAACCCGCAGAGTCCTGGGGTAGACACTGGTTGCTCCAAGCCGAGAACTGCCTGGAAAGAGAGAGTTTTGGCCAGGCCACTAACTGAGCCCTGATGAGCCCATCAGCCTCTCAGCCTCACACCCTTGCACACTCGTCCCTCTAACTTCCCATGCTTCCGATTCCAGGCACAGCTTGCAAAATTAAAAAGAAATAACCTATAATGATAATAAACAGAATATTCCTTTCTTCCTCAACAGAATAATAAATCCTATGTTACTGAAAACATTCAACCATTAAATGGGACAGAGATGGAGTCATGCTTTCGAAGAGACTCAGACGAAGGAAGAAAAATCACATCTCCCTGACTACTCCACTGTGTAAAGCCCGCAACCCCAGGCAGTCACACCTGGAGCCCCCATACCTGCATCCCCCAGGAGTCCGGACTCCATCTCCATGCCCTCCTGCTGCTGGTAGAAGTTTTCATAGAAGTTCTGGGCTGGCGGGATAGGGGGCATCATTCCAGAATGTGGGGAGTCTCCAGGGCCGTAGGGCATCATTGGAGGGCCACCAGGGCCCATGGGTGGGCCAGGATTCATGCCAGGGCCCATCTGCATGTCGGGGTGCATGTCCGGGTGCATGTCGGGGTGCATGTCTGGGTGCATGTCAGGGTGCATGTCAGGATGCATTGGACCGCCCATTGGCCCTGGGGGTCCCATGTTGGGCCCAGGGCCCATTGGCCCTGGGGGTCCACCAGGTCCAGGGAACCTAGAAGAAGGAAAAGGCACCTGTGAGGGAAGCTGCAGACCAGGACTCCCACAGCTGGGGAGAGAGGCAGGACCCTGCCCCAGCCAGGCTTACCCTGACAAGAGGAACCTGGCTGGGCCCAGGATAGTGTTCCCTGCCTACCACGGGGGCCCAGGGCACTCACCTCACACCCAGCTTCTCAGCCAGCTGTCCCGTGGGCCGTACCACAATCTCAAACAAGGAGGGGATCTTCTTGTTGTACATGTCCTGCTGCTGCAGCTGCTGTGGGGACAGCGGCTCATGCACTGGCATGGGCATCTGAGGGGGCCCGGGCGGCGGGGGAGGGGGCGGGGGCGGGGGTGGGGGGCCACCCTGCATGGGCCTGCCATTGGGAGAGGTTGGAGCCTGTGGGCCAGGGGGCCGAGGAGGAGTGGGCAGGAGGCCCACACCAGGGGGCGGTTTAGGCAGGGGGTTGATGCCCTGCTTCTTCAGTTCCTCCACCTCCTTCTCATCCTCGGCACCTGCTTCTGCATCATCAGCCAACATCTGCGGGTGAGAAAGAACAAAAGAAGGTGTGGACAGGGTCAGGATGGAAACGGACCTCTCCAGGTCTCAGAGCTGAAGTTTATGAGGAGAAGTTCCACAATACAAGGACCTTGAGGTCTAAAGACATAAAGCTAATGACCACAATGGCTCCGTAACAAAAATCATCAGCCACCTCTCTGCTCCACTCTCCGGGACCAGCTGGTGGGGGGCAGGGGGGCGCCTGTTCTTGCTCTATGGCAAAATACAAGAGAAAGTGTACTGTTCAACCATTAAAAGTGAACGATTCGGCCGGGCGCAGGGGCTCACATCTGTCATCCCAGCACTCTGGGAGGACGAGGTGGGTGGATCACTTGAGGCCAGGAGTTCAAGACCAGTCTGGCCAACATGGAAAAACCCCGTCTCTACTAAAAATACAAAAATTAGCTAGGTGTGGTAGTGCATGCCTATAGTCTCAGCCACTCGGGGGACTGAGGCAGGAGAATCACTCGAACCTGGGAGGCAGAGGCTGCAATGAGCCAAGACTGCGTAATTGCACTCCAGCATGGACAACAGATGAGACTCTGTCTCAAAAATAAATACACAAGGCCAGGTGTGGTGGCTCATGCCTGTAATCCCAGCACTTTGGGAGGCCAGGGTGGGCAGATCACCTAAGGTCAGGAGTTCAAGGTCAGCCTGGCCAACATGGTGAAACCCAGTCTCTACTAAAAATACAAAAAAATTAGCTGGACATGGTGGTACTAAAAATATAAAAAAATTAGCCAGACATGGTGGTGGCCACCTGTAATTCCAGCTACTTGGGAGGCTGAGGCAGAAGAATCGCTTGAACCCGGGACGCAGAGGTTCCAGTGAGCCGAGATACCACCACTGCATTCCAGCCTGAGCGGGAGAGCCAGACTCCATTTCAAAATACAAAAATAAAAACAAACTGAATGATTCAGTGGCATTTGGCACGTTAACAATGCTATGCAACCACCACCTCTATCTAGTTCTAGGACATTTTCATCACCCCCAAAAGAGACCCTGTACACACTAAGCAATCACTCCCCATCCTCTGCCCCCAGCCCCCGGCAGCCACTCTGCTTCCTGTCTCTGCAGACCTGCCCCTGCTGGACAGCTCCTGCGAACAGACTCATGTGCTGAGTGTGAGGGGTCCTTTCACTTAGCAAAGTGCATCTACACTGCTACATCTATCAGTAGTATGTCACTCAGTTTTTTATGGCTGAATCATATTCCACTGTCCTGTTTGGATGTTAAGGGCCTCTGATCTCACCTGTAATAAGACCCAAACTCCTGAACATAACCCTCAGGGTCTAAGAGCAGGGGTGGGTGTGAGGCTATCTGGGGAGGACTGGGAAGCTTCCTGGCAGCTTCATTTCCTCCCACGATCCCAACTCCTCCAGCCCAACCACCCAGCCTCACTTCAGTGCAATGAGCAGTCAAGCTCTCCCCTACAGGGCCAGGACCAAGCTGCCCCCAGGCTTTTATTTTTCCCCATTATTCCCATGTGGCTCAACGTCACCCAACTGTTGAGGTCCCTCATTAGATGTCAATTCATAGTGTCTGTCCAGTCTCCTATACTCACTACTGGGGTACCAGGAGTTCTCTGCCAACACTGCCTATGCCTTGTTAGATTATTCAGTCATTCCCGTGTTGATCCTGGCTCACCTCCCTGTCAACTCCATGAGGGCAGGACTGTTTCTTCCCTGCTTTATCCCCAGGGCCCCCACAAGACCTGATACAGGGCAGATGCCCAATGAGTGAATGAGAAATGTCAAAATCTCAATTGGACTAGAATGTTTCATCAGTTAGAATTGCATGCAGAAAAGTGAACACAGGAGGCCTGGCTGCTCTCCTTGGAAGCCCTGCTCGCAAGGCTAGGCCTTGGCTGGTGTCTGGCAAGCTGGATTTTGGGAGGGCTCCCAGCATTCATTGTCTAGTAAGAGGGGCTCACTGCATCTAAACTGTTTCTACAACCAATGCAGTTTGTGCTGAATGCCTGCTTTGCCCCCCAGATCTGGAATTTTGGTCCATGCCAGGCAGAAGCTGCCTAGGTGAACGGCCCTAGTGAAAACCCTGGGCGTTGAGCAAGTCTTCTCACAAACAGAATGCCCCTCGTGCTGTCACAACTGGAGGAGGGCAGCATGGCCCCTGCGAGTCCACGGGGAGAGGATGTGCCTGCTTCCTCCAGGTGCCCTCATGTACTCGTTCCCGGGGCTGAGTTTGCCTGTGTCGCTTCACTGCGGTAACATCTTGGCTGTGAGTTCCCCAGCAAGTTGCTCTGGGTCATCTTGGGGACCCCAGCACAGATCCCTTAGTGGGTCCTAACACGGGGTCAGGATGAACTAGTCCTGCCCCTCTGCCCAGGAACAGCAGGGATGACAGAAATAGGACCCCCTGGTGGGGGTTGTGCGTTCGCAGTTTTCCCTTCTCCTAGCCATTAGCAGTGGTACCTGAACCCTGGAACCCCAAGATCCAACAAGAATGTGGCTTCATGGAGGAGGGGTGGAAAACGACACGGTGGAACCCCTCTGTCCTTCTGAGCCCTGCTACTCCAGGTGTGGTCAGCGTGTGAACCAGCAGAGCAGGGGTACCTGTGCAGGCAGAATTCATATTCTGCCCTTGGAGTGTGGGCAGCGCCACCTGAGATGAGCCTTGCTGGGAGGGCCCAGAGCCTTGCGTCAGCTCCCAGTACTGCTGCTTTCAACACTGCTATGGGCTCACTTCCTCCTGGCCCAAGGGCCCTTCCTCAACTGTGTGTGCGGCCATGGGTTGCGCTGCATCTGCCACCCTGCATTTCCCTCCTCCTCTTCAGTCCTAACTGCCGCACATCCTGGGGCCACCACTGGCACCTCCTCACAGAGCCTCCTGAACGTCTGCCTCGTGAATAGAGCCCAGCTGGAGTCCTGGGCTCCCACACTTGTTCTTCACGGCCTGATCCCTGTGTGTGTGTGTGTGCGCGCACGCACACACATACGCACACACACTCACACTCCCCATGTGTCATCAGCATCTGCCCAAGGACCTAACCCTGCCTCCTCACCACCCCCACTGCCTGCCACAAACAAGGCACAGAGATTTATCGAGTGAACGACTAAGCAAGGAACACAAACCAATGCACTCTGCCATTCATTCCCTGGAATCCAGAGGCTGGGTCCAGCGCAGAGAAGAAAGGAGCTCAGGCCCTGCCTGACTGGTTGACTCCAACATGGAGTCAACTGCAGAGTCAACCCAAACTGCTCATCGGTCCTGCCAGCACAGACCCTGTGGCCCCTCTGTTCCTGGCCCCTCCACCAGCAAAGACACCAGCTGAGACAACTAGCACCCCACTAGGTGCCAAAGCCTCTCTAGCCAGGACAGACTCTCAGTGATCAGAGGAGTTTCCAAAAGTCAGTCACCTTCTGCAAGCAAGAAGTAACACTGTAGAGGTGCAGAGGCATGTGGGCTGAGCCCATCAGGCCATGTGAATAAGCACCAGGAAATGGAAACAACGCAAATGTCTTTCAACGGATGACTGGATAAACAAACGTAGATCATCCACTTGGTGGGGCACTACGCAGCAACAAATGGTAATGAACTGCTACTTGCAATAACGGGTGAATCTCAAAGGCTTCATGCCAAGTGCAAGAAGCCAGACTCAACAAATGCACGCATGTGCACTGTGTACACTCACACTCTTAAAGCTTGTTTACCCCACAATTCTATTTATATGATTTGCTTGAAAAAGCAAAACCAAAGACAGACCCTGACCCACGGTTGCCAGGCACTGGAGATGTGGGGTGGCATTTACTATAAAAGACACAGCGGAGTTTCTGGGGTGACAGAATGGGTTTCCTAGATCCATCTTGTGGGGTGGTGACATGACTCAGTGTGTTTGTCAAAATTCATAGAACTACGCCGGACGCGGTGGCTTACGCCTGTAATCCCAGCACTCTGGGAGACAGAGATGAGTGGATTTTTTTTTTTTTTTTTTTTTGAGACGGAGTCTCGCTCTGTCGCCCAGGCTGGAGTGCAGTGGCCGGATCTCAGCTCACTGCAAGCTCCGCCTCCCAGGTTTACGCCATTCTCCTGCCTCAGCCTCCCGAGTAGCTGGGACTACGGGCGCCCGCCACCTCGCCCGGCTAGTTTTTTGTATTTTTTAGTAGAGACGGGGTTTCACCGTGTTAGCCAAGATGGTCTCGATCTCCTGCGTGATCCGCCCGTCTCAGCCTCCCAAAGTGCTGGGATTACAGGCTTGAGCCACCGCGCCCGGCCGAGATAGGTGGATTACGAGGTCAGGAGTTCAAGACCAGCCTGACCAAGATGGTGAAACCCCATCTCTACTAAAAATACAAAAAAAAAAAAAAAAAAATCAGCTGGCCGGGCGCAGTGGTTCAAGCCTGTAATCTCAGCACTTTGGGAGGCCAAGCTGGGCGGATCATGAGGTCAGGAGTTCAAGACCAATCTGACCAACATGGTGAAACCCCGTCTCTACTAAAAATAGAAAAATGAGCCGGGAGTGTTGGTACACGCCTGTAATCCCAATTACTCAGGAGGCCGAGGCAGGAGAATCGCTTGAACCTGGGAGGCAGAGTTTGCAGTGAGCCAAGATTGCACCACTGCACTCCAGCTTAGGTAACAGAGTGAGACTCCATCTCAAAAAACAAACAATTAAATAAGTAAATAAATAAATAAATAAATAAATAAATAGCTGGGCATGGTGGCGGGCCTCTGTAATCCCAGCTATTCAAGAGGCAGAGAATTGCTTGAACCTGGGAGGCGGAGGCTGGAGTGAGCCAACATTGCACCACTGCACTCCAGCCTGGACGACAGAGCGAGATTCCGTCTTGGAAAAAAAAAAAACTCACAGAACTATGTATCAGGCGCAGTGGTTCATGCCTGTAATCCCAGCACTTTGGGAGGCCTAGGTGGGTGGATCACCTGAGGTCAGGAGTTTGAGACCATATGGCTAACATGGTGAAACCCCGTCTCTACTAAAAATACAAAAATTAGCTGGGAGTGGAGGCAGGCACCTGTAATCTCAGCTACTCAGGAGGTTGAGACAGGAGAATCACTTGAACCCAGGAGGCGGAGGCTGCAGCGAGCCGAGATCACACCATTGCACTCCAGCCTGGGCAACAAGAGTGAAACTCCATCTCAAAAGAAAAAAAAAAAAATTGGTACCAAAGATGACATACAAAAACATATAATGCTAAGAGCTGGTTAAAGCACTCAGATAAATTTAGAAGGTATGGATTTTCAGCTAGGCATGGTGGTTCACATCTATAATCCCAGCACTGTGGGAGGCCAAGGCGGGGGGATCACCTGAGGTCGGGGGTTCAAGACCAGCCTGACAAACATGGAGAAACCCCATCCCTACTAAAAACACAAAAAATGAGCCAGGAGCAGTGGCACATGCCTGTAATCCCAGCTACTCGGGAGGCTGAGGCAGGAGAATAGCTTGAACCTGGGAGGCAGAGGTTGTGGTGAGCCAAGATCGCGCCACTCCTCCAGCCCGGGCAACAAGAACAAAACTCCATCTCAAAAAAAAAAAAAAAAAAAAAAGGGAGGGGGGAGGGATTACATTGGGAGTTATACCTGATGTAAATGACGAGTTGATGGGTGCAGCACACCAACATGGCACAAGTATACATATGTAACAAACCTGCACGTTATGCACATGTACCCTACAACTTAAAGTATAATAATAATAAATAAATTAAAAAAAAAAAAAAAAAAAAAGAAGGTATGGATTTTCAGGAAGGGGTCTGTGTGCATACTCCCAAGCAGAAACCTACAACCCTCTAAGCTTTGCAAACATCAAGTTTTGCTCTCAGAAAACATGGCTCTCTACAGAATTTACTTTTAACAGATTCAAGTACCATTATATTTTCTCTCTGCTGGCTTCATAGGTGCCTTCCATGAAACCAAGGGAGATCAAATATAATCCCAATGCCATTTAAAAAATATTTTTTTCCAGCCATTGAAACTACACACAAAAAGCTCCCATAAAGTATCTCTATTTTTTCCATTATTTATTATTATTTCCTAAAAGTATGTTTGGAGCTAAATGAGACACAGTGTTAAATAATTTCGTGAGGTGGGTGGATTATTTGAGGTCAGGAGTTTGAAACCATCCTGGCCAACATGGTGAAACCCCATCTCTACTAAAAATACAAAAATTAGCCAGGTGTCGTGGGGCACATCTGTAATCCCAGCACTTTGGGAGGCCAAGGCAGGTGGATCACTTGTCAAGGCAGGTGGATCAGGAGTTCAAGACCAGCCTGGCCAACATGGCAAAACCCTGTCTCTACTAAAAATACAAAATTCAGCTGGGCATGGTGGCAGGCGCCTGTAATCCCAGCTACTCAGGAGGCTAAGACAAGAAATCACTTGAACCTGGGAGGCAGAGGTTGCAGTGAGCCGAGATGGTGCCACTGCACTTCAGCCTGGGCAAAAGAGTGAAACTCCGTCTCAAAAATAAACAAACAAAAATTAGCCGGGCGAGGTGGCGGGTGCCTGTAATCCCAGCTACTGCGGAAGCTGAGGCAGGAGAATCGCTTGAACCCGGGAGGCAGAGGTTGCGGTGAGCCAAGATCGCGCCACTGCAATCTACCCTGGGCAACAGAGCGAGACGCCATTTCATTTCTTCTTTTTTTTTTTTCTGAGACGGAGTCTCGCTCTTGTTGCCCAGGCTGGTGTGCAATGGCGCAATCTTGGCTCACCGTAACCTCCGCCTCCCAGGTTCAAGTGATTATCTTGCCTCAGCCTCTCTAGTAGCTGGGATTACAGGCATGAACCACTTTGCCTGGCTAATTTTGTATTTTTAGTAGAGACAAGGTTTCTCCATGTTGGTCAGGCTGGTCTTGAATTCCCAACCTCAGGTGATCCGCCTGTCTCGGCCTCCCGGCGGGGGCAGGGTTACAGGAGTGAGCCACAGCACCTGGCCGAGACTCCAGTTCAAAAAAAAAAATTAATTTCATCTGTTTCTTTTTACTTTTACTTTTACTGGAAAATTTTAAATGAACGAAGTGGTTCTGTGGTGCTCCTATGGGTAGCACTGGCCTAGAGCACAAACTTGGAGCCTCCAGCAGGGGGCAGTCCTCAGTCAGAGAAGGGTAAGTCCTCCCAAGGAGACATGAGGCCTCCCTGAATGGCCAGTTTCCCGTCATCAAACAGCTCAGACTCCAGGAATGTACAGATTACAAAACCCTGGGGCAGGCTGGGCGCCGTGGCCCACACTTGCAATGCCATCGCTTTGGGAAGCCAAAGCGGGCATATCACAAGGTCAGTAGTTCGAGACCAGCCTGGCCAACATGGTGAAACGCTGTCTCTACTGAAAATAGCTTGGTGCAGTGGCGTGCGCCTGTAGTCCCAGCTACTCGGGAGGCAGAGCTTGCAGTGAGCTGAGATTGCGCCACTGCACTCCAGCCTGGGCGACAGAGACTCCGTCTCAAAACAAAACAAAAAAACCCTAGGGCAGCAGGCTCCCCAGAGGGACTGACCTTTTCCTACAGGTGCCCTGCCAATGAGGAATGGATGTTCTCCTACGTCTGCTTGCATGGGGCTTCCCCTGCACCCCTCACATGGGTACCCCTGCCACCAGTTAACAAGACAGTCACTGACACACGGACTCTGGAAGCTGGCAGATGTGCTGATGCCTTGATCCTTTCCATTCTCAAAAAAATACCTAATCTCCTAGAACCTCCTGTGAACTAGAGGGCAGGAAAACTTCACTTGAAAGGATACCTGTTCCCGTAGCCACTCACTCCCCAGATGAAACTCAGGACTGATATTTGGGCATTTAACCCTAACCCAAAGTCCTCAGCCTAGCTCCTCAGAGAGGACAACTGATGCCAGGATGAGTTTCAAATGTCACCTGGCTAAGTGGAGAAGCCATGACACCTCCCCCAAGGGAGTCTTCCCCTTTAGAGACCCCCAAATTCCCTCTACTTTCTCTAATGCATAATGGGGACCCTGAGAGTTGCAAGAAAACGTTTAACTTTTCCACCAAAATACAATCTTTGTCTCTTCTCTGTATATCTTTGGTTTTTTGTGGGTTTTGAGGTGGAGTCTTGCTCTGGAGTGCAGTGGCTCACTGCAGCCTCAATCTCCTGGATTCAACAGATCTTCCTGCCTCAGCCTCTCGAGTAGCTGGGACCACAGGCATGTGCCACAACACCTGGCTAATTTTTTTTATTTTTTTTTTGGAGACACAGTCTCACTCTGTTGCACAGGCTGGATGGAATGCAGGGGTGTGATCTCGGCTCACTGCAACCTCTGCCTCCTGAGTACCTAGGACTACAAGCATGTGCCACTACACCTGGCTAATTTCTATATTTTTAGTAGTGATGGGGTTTGCCATGTTGGCCAGGTTGGTCTTGAGAACCTGGCCTCAGGTGATCTGCCCGCCTCAGCCTCCCAAAGTGCTGGGATAACAAGCATGAGCCACCACACCCAGTTAAGTTTTTCATCCTTTTTTTTTTTTTTTTTTTTTTTAGAGACGGGGTTTTGCCATGTTGCCCTTAGCTCAAGTGATCTATCTGCCTGCTTTGGCCCCCCAAAGTGCTGGGATTACAGGCACGAGCCACTGCACCCAGCCCAACCAATTTTTTTTTTCTTTTTTTAAGTAGAAACAACATCTCACTACATGCCTAGGCTGGTCTCAAACTCCTGAGCTCAAGTAATCCTCCCACCTCAGCCTCCCAAAGTGCTGGGGTTACAGGTAATTCGTGTATCCCTGTGTATCGTGGGCTGTCTCTAATTGACACCTAGAGATTAGGATTCATGCTTGGAGGCACATCAGGCAGTATTCCCTTCATTTGGCCATGCCCCCAGGAAACAGCAAAAGCCTGTCCTGGCTTAAGACAAGATACTTGTGACCACCTCAACTCCCTGCAGAAGAGGACACAGTGCCCATGTCCTCCTTAGAATGGCCCAACTCCAAATCAACCCAACTGGGCACTGCAGAGGCTGGACAGGCAGGCTATAGCACTGAGACAATGGACTGCACATGTCCCAGTTCCTGTGAGCCGTGCACCCCGTTAGCCCCTGGACATTACCTTATCCAAAAGCTCCCTCGTCTCTTCCGTCAGAGGGTCGTGGGAAAACATGCAGTCGTCACCATTGATGCAGTTCCCAGTGGTGTGGTACAGCTTACACGGGAAATCACGTTCATGGCAAATTAAGGTAAATGCTTCATCTCAGAGAACACACCCCCACCCAGACCCAAGGCAGAATCCAACTCCCTTTGCTTTGGAGATGAGAAATCTGAGCCCAGAGAGGTGAGGCGACGTGCTCAGGGCTGCTCCGTGGGTTGGCAGGAGATCCATGGAGAGACCCCGGCACTCCAGACTGCAGGGCACTTCCCGCCCCACCACACTGGCTGGGGGCTGCTTCCTCAGATGATCAACCAGACTAGGGAAGTTAAACGACTCGTCCAAGGTATAAAACGACCTGGAAGAATCTCAGCCAATGGTATGGGCCAGTCTTGAGAGCCTATATAAACAGAACATACACCATGTGCATCTCAAAGTTTACTCCCTGGAAGGATGGGAAAGGCAGACCCCTCTGAGTGTGGACTGAGGGTTAAATGAGACAGAGATTCACAGAAAGCTCTTGGCACAGAAAGAGAAAGCACAGTGAAGGAAGGTCAGCTGTTACTAATGTCAAGGAGCAGAGAAGTTCTGCACCCTCATTCAGACAAGATGCTGGCACTAAAGGATATCATGCATATAGGGGCAGTTCTCGGCTCTGGCGCAAAATCCAGTGATGTAAAACTTGCACAATTCTCGCTTCTTTGGGAGTTCGATGTCATGGCTAAAATTACAGTGGTCTCCCTAGAAGAGAAGCAATGAAAACGTAAGGTAATTGTGTGGGAAGCTCTTGCTTACTTCTCTCTGCAAAGGGAAGAAATACTCTGTCACTGCTGGTGCATGGAGGGGCCAATGACAGAAACGAATCCCCCTTAGGAAAGGATGACAGGTCTAGGAAGGGCAGATCCCAAAGACTGTTGCCCAACCTTTCTTATTTGGAGACAGGGTCACACTCTGTTGCCCAGGCTGGAATTCAGTGGCACAATCATGGCTCACTGCAGCCTCGACATGTGGGCTCAGGTGATTCTCTCACAGCCAGGACTACAGGCCCACACCACCAAGCTCGGCTAATTTTTTTGTATTTTTTTGTAGAGACAGGGTCTCACTATGTTGCCCAGGCTAGTCTCACACTCCTGGGTTCAAGTGATCCTCCCACTTTGGCCTCCCAAAGTGCTGGGATATATAGCCATCAGCCACCAAGCCTGGGTACTTCCTGAATTTAAAGAAAAGCTGGCCAGGCGCAGTGGCTCACGCCTGTAATCCCAGCACTTTGGGAGGCCGAGGCGGGCGGATCACGAGGTCAGGAGATCGAGACCATCCTGGATAACACGGTGAGACCCCATCTCTACTAAAAATACAAAAAATTAGTCCAAAAAATTTAACAAAAAATTAGCCCAAAAAATTAGTCCAAAAAAAAAAATTAGTCCAAACAAAAAATTAGTCCAAAAAAAAAAAAATACAAAAAATTAGCTGGGGTTGGTGGTGGGCGCCTGTAGTCCCAGCTACTCGAGAGGCTGAGGCAGGAGAATGGCATGAACCCAAGAGGCAGAGCTTGCAGTGAGCCGAGATTGTGCCACTGCACTCCAGTCTGGGTGACAGAGTGAAACTCCTTCCGTCTCAAAAACAAAAAAACAGAAGTAAAGCCTTTTGTCCGTTTTCCGTTTTTTTTCCTCCCAGCCCTTGGATGTGATGCCAGGAGGCACAGCAGGCATCGCCTCAGGTATTGTGTAACCATGAGGACAAAAGCCATGTTTTTTGTTTTTTGTTTTTTTTTGTGAGACGGAGTCTCGCTCTGTCGCCCATGCTGGAGTGCAGTGGTACGATCTTGGCTCACTGCAAGCTCCACCTCCCGGGTTCACGCCATTCTCCTGCCTCAGCTCTCCGAGTAGCTGGGACTATAGGCGCCCGCCACTATGCCTGGCTAATTTTTTGGATTTTTAGTAGAGACGGTGTTTCACCGTGTTAGCCTGGATGGTCTCAATCTCCTGACCTCGTGATCTGCCTGCCTTGGCCTCCCAAAGTGCTGGGATTACAGGCGTGAGCCACCACACCCGGCCAAAAACGCCACATGTTTAAAGATGGCAGAATAGTAAGCAGGAATGAGCATAGGTCCCCCAGGGTGACCCCGACCACTGCGCTGCCAGGTATTGCTTACCCAGCTCCAGACTCCTGGTTCTGAGAGACAAATGTCTATGTGTTGAAGCCAATGGAGTTTAGTTTTCCTTTATTTCCAGTTGAACACAATCTCAACAACACAGTATCTAGGTGAAATCCAGAATTGTGTTCTCCATTCCGCATCATTTAGTCCTCAGGAATCACTCACCATAACTGAACTGAAGACAGAAGCTGATCTGTCCCCCTAACTCTTAGGAATGCCTATTTGTCTCATCTTTTTATTTTTTATTTTTACTTTTTTTTTTTTTGAGACGGAGTCTCGCGCTGTGTCACCCAGGCTGGAGTGCAGTGGCGCGATCTCGGCTCACTGCAAGCTCCGCCTCCCAGGTTCACGCCATTCTCCTGCCTCAGCCTCCGAGTAGCTGGGACTACAGGCGCCCGCCACCACGCCCGGCTAGTTTTTTGTATTTTTAGTGGAGACGGGGTTTCACCATGTTAGCCAGGATGGTCTTGATCTCCTGACCTCGTGATCCACCCGCCTCGGCCTCCCAAAGTGCTGGGATTACAGGCTTGAGCCACCGCGCCCGGCCTATTTTTACTTTTTGAGACAGAGTCTAGCTCTATCACTCAGGCTGGAATGAATGCAGTGGCACGATCTCGGCTCACTGCAACCTCCACCACCCGGGTTCAAGCGATTCTCCTGCCTCAGCCTCCCAAGTAGCTGGGAATAGCCTGTAATAGGCGCCCACCACAAAGCCCAGCTAATTTTTGTATTTTTAGTAGAGTAGGGGTTTCACTGTGTTGGCCAGGATGGTCTCAAATTCATGACCTCGTGATCCACCTGCCTTGGCCTCCCAAAGTGCTGGGATTACAGGCGTGAGCCACCATGCCCGGCGAATTTTTGCATTTTTAGTAGAGATGGGGTTTCACCACGTTGGTCAGGCTGGTCTCAAACTGCTGACCTCAGGTGATCCACATGCCTTGGCTTCCCAAAGGGCAGGGATTACAGGTGTGAGTCACCACACCTGCCCTTTTTTTTTTTTTTTGATACAGGGTCTCACTCTGCCACCCAGGCTAGAGTGCAGCAGTGCAACCCCAGGTTATTGCAGCCTTGATCTCCCAGGCTCAAGTGATCCTCCCACCTCAGCCTCCTTAGAGGCTGGGACTATAGGCAGACGCCATCGCAATGGGTTTTAATTTTTTTTTTTTTTTTTTTTTTTTGCTTACGAGATGGGGTCTATGTTGCCCAGAGTGTATCATTTGTTTTTGCTTATATGTATTTCAAGTTTCTTAACAGAATATAAGCTGTAACTAAGAAATACTGGCAAGGCGCAGTAGCTCACACTTGTAATCCCAGCACTTTGGGAGGCTAGAATCAGGAGTTTGGGACCAGCCTGGCCAACATGGCGAAACCCCATCTCTACTAAAAATATGAAAATTAACCAGGTGTGGTGGCGTGCGCCTATAGTCCCAGCTACTCGGGAGGCTGAGGCATGAGAATCGCTTGATCCCAGGAGGCAGAGGTTGCAGTGAGCCGAGATTGTGCCACTGCACTCCAGCCTGGTTGACAGTGAGACTTGGTCTCAAAGGAAAAACAAACTATTTTATACATAACATTATTTGTTTAAAGCATCTGTTTTTTCCCAAGACAGATGCAGGGGTGCAGTATGCCCTGAGCACACATCTGCTAGTGTCTGTTGCTGCCTGGGATACTGGGGTAAGAAGTTGCCGGCTGAACTAACGCTGGGTTATTACACTTGTTTCCTTCGGTGGAAAGAACTCTGTGGTCATTGGTCCATCTTCCGACATTGACCTTTGCTATGAAGTCCACGGTTAACCTCATCCTCCCCTCCTCTTCTATCTGGATGCTTTAATCATTCCCCATGCAACCCTGAAGCTCAGTAACTTCACCAGGATATGGTGCTTCTCTGCATTCACATCAACCTTCATAATTACAATTCAGGCTTTATGGACCGGTTGAAAATTTTGGCCAAAAAATTCCCCTAAAACCCAAAATCCTCATCTTGTTGTGGGTCCTCCTCCCTCTGAAAGTCAACCTGAGTCTTTCAGGCCCCCCAGGCAGCTCTCAGTACCGGCAAGTGTCCACAAGGACAAAGACCACACAGTCACTCCCACCCAGCGTGACCACAGCTCCAGAACATTCTGGAAGCCGTGTGTCCTCTGGGGGCTGCTGGCCTCCTAGAGGTGCCTGGGAGTTTTCAGCGCTCCTTACCCATGTGCAGCGCCCTTCCACGAAGTACTTGCAGATGACTTTGCCTTTCTTGTCCGACTGCTGGTGGGGCTTGTCGTGGTCACGACTCCGGTAGCTTCCACCACCACCGTCCTGCAATAGACAGGGTGTGGATGTAAAGGGGGATGAAAGGGAAGGGTGGAGATGGGATTGGGGTTAATAAGCAGCACGGGAGAGGGGGATGAGGACTCCCTTAAGAGCTCACAAGAGCACCAATGGGCAGGCTGCACCTAACTCTGAGACTGCGTGCACATTTAAGCCCCATGGTGCAGGGTGCTGGTGCCTGGTGAGGAAAAGCTCTAGCCCTTGGAGTTGTTAGTCACTTACACCTGAAGTTCCACACACCTGTGGAGGAACACATCCACCACACCTAGAGGCAGTGGCATGGGCCTCCCTGCAAAACCTTCCAAGACTAACTGGATAGTTCACCTAGAACCTTCTGAACCTCAGAGACGTGTTAGGTATGGCTGCAGGTGCTGCTAATGACATGGTTTTAAACACGGGGTCTCAGCAGCAGTACATCTATCTCCTCAGGATATCGCTGGTTATGCTGGTCAACGCTGGCCACCCCTCTGGGGGGTGGCTGATGACAGCAAAGGGGACAGGATCAGCTTACAGAACGACTCATTAAAGGGAAAAAAGGCTAAGAAGGGATCTTGGCCCAAACATCAGATCAGAGTGGAGTCAACTCACGCCCATGTCCTCATCATAGAAGTCTTCGTCATCGTTCATTCCGCCCTTGTTCATCCCTCCTCGGCTGCCACCTCGGCCTCGGCCCCGGCCCATCCCTTTCCCTCGGCCTCGGGAGCCCCTGCCACGGCCTCGACTCAGCCCTGCGGAGGGGAGACGGTGTTAAAACCTGCCGACCACCCCCTCCCCACCCCTGGGACTAGATTCCAGCAGCTGCTGGAATCCCTGCCCCACCCAGCGTGTCCCCTCCAGGCCCTGCCTACCTCGGCCTCGGCCGTCCTTGGACCGGCGGTACTGGTTCAGCTCCTTGGAGTACTCGTCATAGTCATCGTCTCCCATTGGCTCCTCACTCTCTCCATACTGGAATCCGCAGAGGAGAGAGCAGGAGAACGTCAGGTAGGGAACAATGAACACTGTCCCCACCTACACACTGCCCCTTTCTGAAGGATGGTGACCATCCAGGGGACTCATACCATAACCCGTCTCCACAGAGCCTGACGACAGAGAGGTGGTCCCAATCTTTCCCACTGCAGTCTTCACTCTGAAAACCCAACCCAATAGGCAAACCCAGCATGGTGCCTCCCTACATACACATCGCTGTGGGGCTCCAAAAGGGCAAGTGGGCAGCGGGCCGTGGACTGGCGTGGAAGGTCTGTGGGTACGACCAGGATAGCAGGTGCAGTGCGCCTGCCGCTCCTTCTCCCGGGTGGGGGCAGGGATGAAGGACCACGTGCCTGGCTGGAAATGTCTCTAGAGGACTTTCAGGAAACTTCTCTCTAGTGACAGGATGTTTTTCACAGCACATCCTGTGATACCTCTTCTTTTTTTTTTTTTTGAGACAGAGTCTCGCTCTGTCGCCCAGGATGGAGTGCAGTGGCGCGATCTTGGCTCACTGCAACCCCGCCTCCTGGGTTTAAGTGATTCTCCTGCCTCAGCCTCCTGAATGAATAGCTGGAACTACAGGCACGTGCTAACACACCTGGCTAATTTTTTATATTTTCAGCAGAGACAGGGTTTCACCGTGTCAGCCAGGATAGTCTCCATCTCCTGACTTCATGATCCATCCGCCTCAGCCTCCCAAAGCACTGGGATTACAGGTGTGAGCCACCACGCCTGGCTGATACCTTTTCTACTTTAAACCACATGAAGGTTTTATCTATTCCAAAATGATAAATGAACATTTGTAAACACATACATCTGCCCTGTGAGGCTTCCTTTCCTTCAGAAGGGTCATATGTCTTCCTACCTTAGCCTCACAGCCTCTATGAGCAGTGCTCACGCCCCGGAAAGCCCACCAGCCTCACCCCGACGTCCCCAGGGCCAGAGGAAACCTTACGTCCATCTCTTCCTCGTAGAAATCCTCTTCATCCTCCGGGTGGTCTCCTCCCATAGAGCCTCTGCCCCTGCCTCGGCTGCCCCTGCCCATGCCACGGCCTCGCGATCCTCCACGGCCTCCTCGGCCCCTGTAGCCCCGGCCCCGGCCTCGGCTGCCTGCATGGAGATTCAGACAGTGAGCCTTCAGCGGGAGCAGATGCCACCGGCAAGAAAGAAGACAACCCACTTTCTGCTCCTGAAGTCAATCACTTCAGCCTCCTCCTCCTCCTCCAAGAAGCCTTCCTAGATGCCCCAGGTAGGCTAGTGGACCCTCTGGTTCTCTCAGTGGGGGTCCCTCAGCACACTGGACACACAGCTACTGCAGTACTCACTCCCCTTCCTCACAGGGACTTGTCCACTTAGAGCTGCACTGTCCAATATGGCAAACACCAGCCCACAGGCTAATGAGCAACTAACACGTCTGCCCCAAACTATAAAATGCTAGCCTTGAAGTCTGACAAGACTAGCTAGCCCTGTAGTTTGAACTTGTGATTTAGACAAGAGTCCAAAACACACTCTGGACTTCAAAGACTTAGCTAAAAAAAAAAAAAAAAAAGGCTGGGTGTGGTGGCTAACGCCTGTAATCCCAACACTTTGGGAGGCTGAGGTGGGCAGATCACCTGAAGTCAGGAGTTTGAGACCAGCCTGGCCAGCATGGTGAAACCTTGTTTCTACTAAAAATAGAAAAATTAGCCAGGTGTGGCGGCGCGCACCTGTAGTCCCAGTTACTCGGGAGGCTGAGGTGGGAGAATTGCTTGAATCCAGGAGGCAAATGCTGCAGTGAGCTGAGATTGTGCCACTGCACTCCAGTTTGAGCAACAGAATGAGATCACGTCTCTCTCTCTCTCACACACACACACACACAAATGAGAAAGAATATAAAATATCGCATTTGTCTCATTTGATTACATGTTGAAATAAGATTTTAAACATATTAGGTTGAAAATAGAATATCAAAATTAATTTAATTGGTTTCACTTTTTCCTTCACTTAAAAGAAAAAAAGAAAAGAATGGCCAGGTGCAGTGGCTCAATCCTATAATCTCAGCACTTTGGGAGGCCCAGTTGGGCAGATCACTTGAGAACAGGAGTTCAAGACAAGCTTGACCAACACAGCGAAACCCCATCTCTACTAAAAATATAAAAACTTAAGTCCAGTCACAGTAGCTCACAACTGTAATCCCAGTACTTTGGGAGGCCAAGGCGGGCGGATTGCCTGAGCTCAGGAGTTCAAGACCAGATTGGGCAACATAGTGAAACCCCATCTCTACTAAAAATAAAAAAGCCAGGCATGGTGGTACGGGCCTGTAATCCCAGCTACTAGGGAGGCTGAGGCACGAGAATTGCTTGAACCTGGGAGGCGGAGGTTGCAGTGAGCCAACATGGTGCCACTGTACTCCAGCATGAGTGAGAGTGAGACTCTGTCTCAAAAATAAATAGATAGGCCGGGCACAGTGGCTCATGCCTGTAATCCCAGCACTTTGTGAGGCTGAGGTGGGCAGATCACCAGGTCAGAAGATCAAGACCATTCTGGCTAACATGGTGAAACCCTGTCTCTACTAAAAATACAAAAAATTAGCTGGGCATGGTGGCAGGCGCCTGTAGTCCTAGCTACTTGGGAGGCTAAGGCAGGAGAATGGCATGAACCCGGGAGGCAGAGCTTGCGGTGAGTCGAGATCATGCCACTGTACTCCAGCCTGGGCGACAGAGCAAGACTCCATCTCAAAAAAATAAATAAAATAAAATAAATAAATAAGATGGGTGTGGTTGTACATGCCTGTAATCCCAGCTACTTGCAGGAGTGAGGCACAAGAATTGCTTGAACCTGGGAGGCAGAGGGTAGAGGTTGCAGTAAGCCTAAATCGTGCCACTGCACTCCAGAATGGGTGACAGAGCAAGACTCTGTCTCCCAATAAACAAAAAAGAGTGATGGGGTCTCATTGTGTTGCCCAGGCTGGCCTCCAACTCCAGGGCTCAAGTGATTCTCCCGCCTCCACCTCTCAAGTAGCTGGGACTATCCAGTGTCCTTTTCACTTTTTAAATGTGGCTACCAGAAAATGTAAGTGATATGGTGGCTTCCAATCTAATTCTACTGGACAGCACTGGTCTAGGACCTCCGAAAAGCATAGGGGCTGCCCCAGGGAGGTGCCCAAGAAAGACTGCTAGAAGAACGAATGAGCCGGGTGAGGTGGCTCATGCTTGTAATCCCAGCACTTTGGGAGGCCGAGGCGGGCGGATTACAAGGTCATGAGATTGAGAACAGCCTGACCAACATGGTGAAACTCCGTCTCTACTAAAAATACAAAAATTAGCTGGGCGTAGTGGCATGCGCCTGTAATCCCAGCTACTCAGGAGGCTGAGGCAGGAGAACTGCTTGAACCCGGCAAGTGGAGGTTGCAGGGAGCCAAGATCGCACCACTGCACTCCAGCCTGGTGACAGAGCGAGACTCAGTCTCAAAAAAAAAAAAAAAAAAAAGAGGGAATGAATGAACAGCTACTCAACAAGCTGGGCCTCAGGCAGGGCTCACAATCTGAGAACCCCTGTGCTGGAAGATTCCAGAAGCCACTCTCAGGCTGGGCAGTCTTTCTGGCAGGAGACAGTTCAATGGTTCTTTTTTGTTGCTGTTGTTGGACAGGCTGGTCTCGAACTCCTGACCATAGGTGATCCGCCTGCCTCGGCCTCCCAAATTGCTGGGATTACAGGCATGAGCCACTGTGCTGGCAGAGATGGTTCTAAGAGGCCAGTCAGGGCTACTGTGTCTCTGGTGCTCAAGCTTCCTCCACCTTCCTCCCAAAGGACACAGGTCCAAGGTTCAGAGGTGGGGCAGAGGCAAGGACTGCAGTCACACCTTGTCAGGTGAATGGGGCTGGGAGAATGAGGGAGCACTGCTGCGGGGTGGGGCAGCCAGCTGTCAGTGACCCTAGCCCAGGTGAGAGAGAAGCTATGCCCTTGTCCCCCGAGAGCCAACCAGGAAGTGACCCTTCAGGCACGCTGGCCTTCTCCCTGCCTCACACCAGCCTGGCACCACCCCAACCACAGACCAGCGGGTGATCTCTCTGGTCCCCTGTGCCACACATGTGCAGATCCCGGCCCTTCTTTGTACACTTATCCCAACCCTAAGTGACCAAACTTGAGGCTCTGTGAGGCCAGGCCACCCGGGTGGCTCCGATGCCCCGGAGGAGAAATTGCCAAGGCGGGGCTCACCTCGGCCACGGCTGCTGCCCTCCTTGGCACGCCGGTACTGGTTCAGCTCTTTGGTGAAGTCGTCATAGTCCTCCTTGCCCATGTCCTCCTCCTCATCGCCCTCGTATTCCCCATACTGCTCGTTCTCGTAGTCCTCGTACATGCCATAGCTCTTGCTGTCCATCTTGGAGTAAGCCTTCTTGGGCAGGGGCGTGGCATGCGATGGGGGGTACTGCTGGTGGGACTGTGTCCCAGAGATGGGGAGAAGAGGTGAGCCGGATCCCACAGCTGCGGGTGCAAACTACCAAGATCCCCAGTGTTCCCTAAATGAACATGTCTGTCTGGGTGCTGCTACTGTCCCAGGGTTGCACTGCTGGTCCCCAGACCCTCTGAGGACAGGTTCTCATACCAGGAAGTGGGGGTAGCAGAGGGCCCAAGTGTTTCTGTTCCTCATAAAGGACCAGAGCTAGAAAGAAAACAGAACCACAGACCCCTAATCCCTGATGAACGAAGGGGAGGAGAAGGGAGCATTTCCCAGGGATGCAGAGCAAGCACACAGGAAGGGGCCTGGGAAGCAGGAGGGGGCTGCTCAGTCACAATTTTGCTAGGGCCCTGGAATTCAATAAATGGCCTGCTTGGCAGCCGGGCTAGAAAGCCGTCTCAAATGATGCTTTCCAAAGTGTGGTAGTGCCAAGTGGTACTAGAAGAAGTTAAAGATACTCATAAAAACAGAAGTAACCAAGACATCCTCCAACAGGTAAATGGAAAACAAACTGGTATATCCAGACAATGGAATAATAGTGAATATGTAACAATAAAGGGTGCACTGGGCAAAACCCAAAGAACTACACAACACTAAGTAATAACAATGTTATCAATACTGGCTCATCAATTGTAACAAAGTTACCACAACAATGCAAGACATTGGTAATGGGAAACTGGCGGCAGGCGGAGGGGAGAAGGGAACTCTACTACTACCTGCTCAATTTTCTATAAACCTAAAACAGCTCTAAAAAATAAAGTCAGGGGGCCGGGGGACCAGGGGCCCGGGTGCAGTGGCTCACGCCTGTAGTCCCAGCACTTTGGGAGGCCAAGGCGGGCAGATCACGAGGTCAGGAGATGGAGACCAGCCTGGCCAACATCATGAAATGAGATCTCTACTAAAAATTCAAAAATGCAAAAAAACAAAAAAAAAAGCCAAGTATGGGCCGGGCGCGGTGGCTCAAGCCTGTAATCCCAGCACTTTGGGAGGCCGAGACGGGCGGATCACGAGGTCAGGAGATCAAGACCATCCTGACTAACACAGTGAAACCCCGTCTCTACTAAAAAATACAAAAAAACTAGCCGGGCGAGGTGGCAGGCGCCTGTAGTCCCAGCTACTCGGGAGGCTGAGGCAGGAGAATGGTGTAAACTCGGGCGGCGGAGCTTGCAGTGAGCTGAGATCCGGCCACTGCACTCCAGCTTGGGCGACAGAGCGAGACTCCGTCTCAAAAAAAAAAAAAAAAAAAAAAAAAAAAAGCCAAGTATGGGGTGGGCATCTGTAATCCCAGCTACTTGAGAGGCTGAGGCAGAATTGCCTGAACCCGGGAGAGGCAGAGGTTGCAGTGAGCCGAGATTGCACCACTGCGCTCCAGCCTGGGTGACACTGCAAAACGACATCTCAAAAAAAATAAAGGCCGAGCACGATGGCTCACACCTGTAATCCCAGCACTTTGGGAGGCCCAGGCGGGCAGATCTCTTGAGTTCAGGAGTTCGAGACCAGCCTGGTCAACATGGTGAAACCCAGTCTCTACTAAAAATACAAAATGAGGCCGGGCACGGTGGCTCAAGCCTGTAATCCCAGCACTTTGGGAGGCCGAGGCGGGCGGATCACAAGGTCAGGAGATCGAGACCACAGTGAAACCCCGTCTCTACTAAAAATACAAAAAATTAGCCGGGCGCGGTGGCGGGCGCCTGTAGTCCCAGCTACTCAGGAGGCTGAGGCAGGAGAATGGCGTGAACCCAGGAGGCGGAGCTTGCAGTGAGCCGAGATCGCGCCACTGCACTCCAGCCTGGGCAACAGCGTGAGACTCCGTCTCAAAAAAAAAAAAAAAAAAAAAAAACACAAAATGAATTAGCCGGGCGTGGTGAAGGGCACCTCTAATCCCAGCTATTCGGGAAACTGAGGCGTGAGAATCACTTGAACCCAGGAGGCAGAGGATGTGGTGAGCCAAGATCATGCCGCTGCACTCCAGCCTGGGTGACAGAGCGAGACTCCGTCTCAAAAAACAATTAAACAACAACAAGCATGGTGGCTCAGGCTTGTAATCCCAGCACTTTGGGAGGCCAAGGCAGGAAGATCACAAGGTCAGGAGTTCGAGACTAGCCTGGGCAACATAGTGAAACCCGTCTCTACTAAAAATACAAAAAAAAAAAAAAAAAAATTAGCCAGGTGTGGTGGGGGGCGCCTGTAATCCCAGCTACTTGAGAGGCTCAGGCAGGCGAATCACTTGAACCTGGGAGGTAGAGGTTGCAGTGAGCCGAGATCGTGCCATTGTACTCCAGCCTGGGCGACAGAGCGAGACTCCATCTCTAAATAAATGAATAAATAAAAAAGTCGGCTGCGCATGGTGGCTCATGTCTCTAATCCCAGCACTTTGGGAGGCCAGGGTGGGCAGATCATTTGACCCCAGGAATTTGAGACAGCCTGGGCAACGTTTTGAAACCCCATCTCTACCAAAAGTACAAAAATTAGCCTTGGTATGGCAGCCCATGGTTCCAGCTACTTAGGAGGCTAACACAGGAAGATCACCTGAGCCACTGAGCCCAGGCAGCTCGAGGCTGCAGTGAGGTGAGATCACACCACTGCCCTCCAGCCTGGGCAACAGAATGAGATCCCATCTCAATAAATAAATAAACAAACAAACAAAAAGCCTACTAATTTTTAAAAGTCCATATTACAGAAAAACAGGACAATGCAAAATACAGCTAGATACACAGACACACATACAAGTACTTGAGCAGATCTTTAAAATACCTCCAGCTCTAGTTCATAAAAAGCATGCAATGTTCCATTTCCTGCCTCTCTCAGGTCTGAAGGCCGAACCTACACCAGTAGATCAATCTCAACTATGGTATTGGACAATGAATCATTTGTTGTGATGGATGATGCTGGGTCACGGGATACCTGGGACAGCTTTAAAGACCTACTAACTTTAAAACATTTCTCAACCGGCCGGGTGCAGTGGCTCATGCCTGTAATCCTAGCACTTTGGGAGGCTGAGGTGGGCGAATCACCTGAGGTCAGGAGTTCGAGGCCAGCCTGGCCAACATTGCGACACCCTGTCTCTACTAAAAATACAAAAATCAGTCAGGCATGGTGTCGCATGTCTGTAATCCCAGCTACTCGGGAGACTGAGACAGGAGAATCACTTGAACCTGGGAGGTGGAAGTTGAAATGAGCCGAGATTGCCCCACTGCACTCCAGCCTAGGCAACAGAGCAAGACTCTGTCTCAATAAATAATAAGGTCTGGGCCGGGCACAGTGGCTCAAGCCTGTAATCCCAGCACTTTGGGAGGCCGAGACGGGTGGATCACGAGGTCAGGAGATCGAGACCATCCTGGCTAACACAGTGAAACCCCGTCTCCACTAAAAAAAATACAAAAAACTAGCCGGGCGAGGTGGGGGGCGTCTGTAGTCCCAGCTACTCGGGAGGCTGAGGCAGGAAAATGGCGTAAACCCGGGAGGCGGAGCTTGCAGTGAGCTGAGATCCGGCCACTGCACTCCAGCTTGGTCAACAGAGCGAGACTCCGTCTCAAAAAATAAAAATAAAAATAAAAATAAAATAATAAGGTCTGAAGATCGAGACCATCCTGCCTAACGCGGTGAAACCCTGTCTCTACTAAAAATACGTAAAATTATCCGGGTGTGGTGACGGGTGCCTGTGGTCCCAGCTACTCAGAATGCTGAGGCAGAAGAATGGCATGAACCCAGGAGGCGGAGTTTGCAGTGAGCTGAGATTGCGCCACTGCACTCCAGCCTGGGTGACAGAGCGAGACTCCGCCTCAAAAAAATAAAAAAAAAAGATTTGCTTTTCTCTTATGGAATTTTCTGGGGGAAGAAATGGTATACAAAATGAACAAATAATTTAAATTGCTGCTTGAAATGAAAGCGACAGTGGCCGAGTACTGCCTGCCTACAGGCCACTTGAGAACATTTCATTCTCTTGCCAATTTCCCAAAAAGGTCATTTGTGAAGAGTGGAAGCCAGTCAGCCATGACGTGGACCAGTCAGCATCTTTCTCTGAGACACACAGGGCCTTGCTAAGGCCGCACAGAGGAGGCTCGAGAGCATACCTCACGGAGGTCAGCTAGGGCCTGGGTTCAAACCCAGCTCCTCTACTTCAGAACTGGGCAACTTTGTTGAAACTTTCTTTTCCTTTTGAGACAGGGTCTTGCTCTGTCACCCAGGCTAGAGTGCAGTGGCTGATCATAGCTCACTGTAACCTTGAACTTTTGGGCTCAAGGGATCTTCTCACCTCTGCCTCCTGAGCAGCTGCAACTACAGGCATGCCTGGTTAATTTTTTAATTTTTTGTGGAGATGGGGTCTCACTTTGTTATCTAGGCTGCCCTGTTGAAATTGTCTAAGTCTCAGTTTCCTAAGTCATAAAACGGGGATTAAACTAATACCTGATGACCCAGGACTGAAACCCACATAAAATGCCCAGAACACAGCAAGTGCTCAAGAAACACAAGCAGTTGAACTCCTCCCGGCCCCAGAGCTCAGCAGGGCACGCCAGTCACTCACCGGCGCATATGGGGGGCTGTACTCTCTGTACTTGCGGTGCCCTTTCTCACTGGGGCTGAAATCCGAGTCATCTGAGAAGTCAGAGAAGTCATCGCTAGAAGAAGCGTGGCGCTGTAATGACAGGGGAAGAAGATTCAGCAACCCTGCTGCAGGCGGGCCACTTAGGCGCAGTCAGCCTCAGGACAAGCTATGCTGGCACGTGCCGCAGGGCTCTGTGCTTCACCGGAAACACCTCACCTGGGGCACTTAGTGGCAACGGAGCATAAGCTACCAACTCTTAAAAAAGGTCTTTATCCAATTTGAGATAAGCAAAGGCATTAAGAGTGCCCTCTGGGGCGGAGAGCAAAAGCTCAGCCCCTGGGGCTCTCAGCCAGGCCCGATGCCAGGCAGTGGCAGTCCCAGTGAATCCTGGACCTACTTTGTGCTTGGATTTCCTCCTCTTCTTCGACCTCCTTTTCTCTTTCTCCCGCTCTTTCTTCCGTTTCCGCTTCAGTCTCCTGTGGGACTTCTCCTCGTCTGAATCACTGTGATGCTTCTCCCCCTTTTCTTTCCGGCTTCTCTCAGGCCCTCCGGAGGTATCCTGGGTCTCCTCTGCCCCATCATCTTCCAATTCGCCTTCTTCCAACTCTCCATCTTCCCTACAAATGAGCCCCAAAGCCACCATGAACACAAGGTTTGAGAGGAGGCCTCCTAGGGCTCTGGGCTGGCCAAGGCTGACAAGAACCAAGGGCCTGGCTGCTGTGAGCGAGGTGAGACCCTGGGAGGACACGGGGGCCATGGCCTCTTGTTCTATCCCTTATCCTCCCCCTGAAAGAACTGTGCTTGCTCCAGTCTAACCTGGCTGGGGGAGGTGTAGGAGTTTAAGGGCATTACCACTAACACCGGGACACATCTACGTCAGATTTCCCAACAGGACTAGTGTCCTTAGAAGAAGAAACCGACAAGATGCTGTGGTCACATAAGTGGGAAGAGCCCCATCTTGGGGATTCACAATGCTTAACACTGCAGAACTTCCAGGAAGCCCCACAGTCTAGAAACCCACACAGCTCTGCTGTGAAGCACTTAGGGCACTTCTAAACCTCGCTCGACCACAGAAGTGCCTCTCCCAGAGAGCACAGACCCGCATCCCCTCCCTCCCAGGCCCAGGATCGCCTGCTGGGCCCCGGGCCCCAGGGAGCTGGGCATCAGTGCCACCTGAGGCTGAGGGTGGTGGCTGTACACCGTGGAGAGGGCCTTGGTTCTGAACCAGGGGTGGCCCCAAGCTACCTGGGACCCACTCACAGGCAGGCCTGGGCTGTGGCCTGAGAACCCTTCAAAGTACTTTATTACAAAAGCCCCATGAGAACTGCTGGAAACAGGCTCAGAGTCCCAGGTCACCAGGTCTGACCCACCCTCGTCAGTCCCACATCTCTGGGCTGAAGGCAAGCAAACACTGAGCAGCTGCAGGAGGGGGACAGATCCCAGGCCCCTCCTGAGGACCTCACATGGTACTGGCCCTGCTTTCTCTCCCTCCTCTGACTCACCTGCAGGTACTGGGAACCCCTTCTGGCTCCCCATCCTATACTCTTCCAATTCCCCCATGTCATCCCAATCCCCAGAACTTTAAAAGTGCTCTCCAAACATGACACTGCCCAGTGGACATTCTGTATATGTAAATATCTACGGGGTGGGGTAGGAGTAAGGGAAGAAATTGGGTTCAGGAGGGGCAGCTGGAAAAAGAATCCAGTTTTTGAGCCAAACCCACAGACACAGTGTTCATAAGTACAGGAGTTGGTAAAGGAAAAAAACAATTTTTTTGAATAATTTTAAAAAGCTCCCAAAGTTCCCCACGAATGACCACAAAAAGGCTTGTGTGAGAGCCTCCAACTCCTTCCGTCTCAATTAACTAGGACACAAAGAGAAGGGATGTAAGAAGGAAACGTCACGAGCCCAGGCCCCAAAAGGTTAGCCACAAATGGAGCTACCTCCGCGGAAAGGCCTGCAGCTGCCCAGGCGGGAGCCAGTGCATTAGGCGTGCTTGCCTGAAGTTTCCAGCACATGCGGCAGACTCCTCCCAGGACCCTCCACTGTCCTTTCACTTGTGTCCCTCCCTTTGTCTGCCTCAGGACTGCTACCTAAACATCAAGGAGCTCCTCAAGAGGGGCTTTTTCTATGAACCCTCATTCCCAGTTCAAAGGGGATGGATTCTATTTCAAACCCAAGTGGCCCAGCACCACAGATACTCCCGGGTAGAGGTCAAGGGCAGTTCTCGAAACAGAATGCAGGACACAAAACTCTTTCTGCTGCTTCAAAGGCAACAACACAGGTGACGTCACCCACGTGTTGCTTCCCTGACTAGCAAACTTGGGATGGGGCGGGGCAGGGGCGCAGGCTGCAGTCCTGACAATGGAGGTGCCTTCCCGCTGGGGTGCGGCCCACAGAAACCAGGCGTGGAGCAAAGCCCTCACTGGATGCCTCACCCACACTGAAAGGGCCACATGACTGGGAAAACTGGTTTTGTCCCAAGGGAGAAGCTGTTACTCAGTGACATGGCAAACTTCCCGCCGCCGGGAGCTATGCAGACACTGTGAAGTGGCACCCTGATGGGAATATTGGGGGCAGGCCAGGGCCACACCTCAAGAGAAACTCAGGGGGAGAGAGAGACTGAGTGCGAGAAGGCCTGGGACAGACAGGAGGTATACATGCTGGGGTTTCACGAATAAAAGCTAAGAACAACATTACTCTCGACACTTAAGTCTAGAAGGCATAAAGTTGAGAGGCACATGATCACCATCCAGGTCACTAATATTTTTTTTTTTTTTTTTTGAGACAGAGTCTCGCTCTGTCGCCCCCACTGGAGTGCAGTGGCCGGATCTCAGCTCACTGCAAGCTCCGCCTCCCAGGTTCACGCCATTCTCCTGCCTCAGCCTCCTGAGTAGCTGGGACTACAGGCGCCCACCACCTCACCTGGCTAGTTTTTTGGTTTTTTTTTTTTTTTTGTAGACATGGGGTTTCACCGGGTTAGCCAGGATGGTCTCGATCTCTTGACCTCGTGATCTACCCGTCTCGGCCTCCCAAGGTGCTGGGATTACAGGCTTGAGCCACCGCGCCCGGCCAGGTCACTAATATTTTAAATGCCAAATCTGTGCCAGGTTGCTTGACTACCTCCTTTTCTGCACTGTCCTTGTAGGAAAAAAGATACAAATGACAACATACTTGGTCCACAAGGCAGGTGCATGATCATCATCAGGGCAGGGTCAGCTGAGCCAGAGTGAGTGGCAGCCTCAGCACGCCCTCCCTTATGTCCAACACTGCCACACAGCAGGTGACAGTCTTGCCCATGGTCAGCTGAGGCCTCCTTCCCTGTCTCGATGCCACCTGCTGGCTCGGACGAAGGTACAGGCTACTCTACATCTAACACCTGAGGGCAGAGGACAAAAGACCATCCAAGGAACTCCAAGAGCCTTAACCATTGTCCAGAATGATTCTAGAAAGGAACACCAAGGTAGAGAAGCACAGCATTCAAATCCATCCTGCAAAGACCTGACCCAAAGAGGGATTCTGCACACTATTGATATCAACAGCTCCCGGCACACCTGGGCTCAAAGAGAATCAACCATACAACTTTTCACAAAACAGGCAGTGGCTACTTGAAACTCTGTTTCCCTAGAGTTGAGAGAGGCAGAGAAATACACAGGATTTTTTGTTAAATTGCTGCTGGTTGATGAAGGGGCACTGAGACAGCGACAATAAACAGATCGCTGCATTCTCAGGGCCATCCTGCCATGTCATGCTCTCAAAGCCCCTCCGAGCCCTGGGCTAACCTCTGCCCACAGTCACCTCAGGGGGTCCCCCCTCCCAACACCCGCCTCTCAGCTAAATGTCCTGCGTGAATATGAGGTCTTGACTATATTTTTCAGACTCTGTTCAACAGAAAGCAAAAGGAAAGGAAGTCAAGCCAACTGGGAATCCCGTGTGCCACCGGCGCGACAGCACAAAGGCGGTCTCCACAAAACAGCAACCAGGTTTCAGCGATGCCACTTAACAGACTGCCGGCAAAATCTGTGTCAGAGTGGGATTAAATACCGAGGGAACATGCTTAATAGACCTCGACATAATCCCCCAAGAAAAGTGGGGGAAGCCCCACCGCGCTAATCATTTCAATCTAGACCTGCCAAACTCTCTTGAGACAAGCAAGCAGAAGAAAAGCCTGCCGCGGCGGCCTGTGCAGGGAGCACTCTATTCCCAGAGCCTGTATTGGCAACGCCTGACATGGCTGCACTCAGTCCGCTGCTAGAGCTCTCGGGGACAGGAAAGCAACCACCCTGGGAGACCGACTTGGAACTGGCCCCCACAAGGAAATGGGAAGAGGCCAACGCCTTGCCTTGAGCCAGTCCTGCCCCATACCTCCTGGACAAAGCTCCCGGGCATTTCAGTTTCCATTTTCAGAGCTGGCTGCTCCTCTCCCTGGGCCAAAGAACAGATCTGGATGCCCACTCCAAGGAACAGGCCGACTCCACAGGGTCCACAAGCATGCTGGGTTCAGCACACACCACGGACTTGGCAAAAACAGTGCTTGGTAAAGATACTTCATGTCCAGACCGGGTGTGGTGGCTCATGCCTGTAATCTTAGCACTTCGGGAGGCCAAAGCAGGCGGATCACTTGAGGTCAGGAGTTCGAGACCAGCCTGGCCAACACAGCAAAACCCTGTCTCTACCAGTAATACAAAAATTAGCTGGGTGTGATGGTGGGCGCCTGTAATCCCATCTACTCGGGAGGCTGAGGCACAAAAACTTGACCATGGGAGGCGGAGACAGCAGTAAGCCGAGATCGTGCCATTGCACCCCAGCTTGGGAGACAGAGTGAAACTGTGTCTCCAAAAAAAAAAAAACAAAACAAATCAAAACTGTAATCCCAGCACTTTGGGAGGCCAAGGCAGGCGGATCACCTGAGGTCAGGAGTTCAAGACTAGCCTTGCCAACATTGTGAAACTCCAGCTCTACTAAGAATGCCACCAGCGAGGTGGCGGATGCCTATAGTTCCAGCTACTCAGGAGGCTGAGGCAGGAGAATCGCTTGAACCTAGGAGGCGGAGGTTGCAGTGAGCCAAGATCATGCCACTGCACTCCAGCCTAGGTGACAGACCTAGAGACTCGGTTTCAAAAAACAAAACAAAAGATATTTCATGTCCAAAGTAGACATGATATTTCAAAGGAGATATTTCATACTGCCTTATCCAGCAGCCTACAGATTTGGGCCTCATGCTCCTTTCTGCAGACCAAGTAACTCAACCAGCTCCACCTCTTCTCTAGAGTATGCTCTTAGTCCATAACCTGAGCCTTGCTTTTCTGATCTACTGAATGGGATAACAGTAGCACCTATCTTAAGGGTTGTGAAGGTTAAATGAGATAATAGGCATAAAGCAATTGACATGAGGGACAGGCACAAAGGAAGGAGCAGCTGTTGGTTGTAAGAACCAGCTAGCATGAGGGCACCTCTCCACGGAAAGCCCTAACTGGCTGGAATGCTGACTGCGAAGCATGTTCTCTATAAGAAAGCTACAACTAGGGCCGGGCACGGTGGTTCACGCCTGTAATCCCAGCACTTTGGGAGGCCGTGGTGGACGGATCACCTGAGGTCGGGAGTTCGAGACCAGCCTGACCAACATGGAGAAACCCCATCTCTACTCAAAATACAAAATTAGCTGGGCATTGTAGCAGACACCTGTAACCCCAGCTACTCAGGAGGCTGAGGCAGGAGAATCGCTTGAACCTGGGGAGGCGGAGGTTGCAGTGAGCCAAGATCACGCCACTGCACTCCAGCCTGGGGGACAAGAACGAAACTCCATCTCAAAAAAAAAAGAAAAAAAGAAAGCTACAGCCAGCTCTCCCTGATGGACACTGCTGACTGCTGGTCAACAAGTTCTTTTTACTTGGTCATAACCACGCATACACTGTTCTCCCAACTCATCCTGCTGACAAAACTGACAAAAGCGACGTCTCCCCTTCCTCAGCTCTAATCTAGGCAGTACCAGAAGCCACCAAGTGTCTAATCAAGACAAAAAGACGTAGGGAGAGCTGAGCCCCGGGAAGGAACAAAGGCTTCTTACAGAAATGAAGCTTGGCAACATGGCAGCTCTCTAGACAAGAGGGCTGGACGAAAGCTGAAAGGGGCCCAGGGTTTGTGGATCAACCTGGTTTACAAGAGTAAAAAATAAAAAATAAAAAAAAAAAAAGGCAAAGTACAACACAAAAGATGGAAACTCATGGAACAGCGGCTGTTACCTTAAGATCATGAAAGCCCTTGATAAGAGGCGGCTAGGTTAATGTGAAGGTCAGGGTTATGATCATTAACTGCCCAGACTCTCAACAAATTGCCTGGGTAGGCTCTGAATGACCCATTAACTAGGGACAAAATTACAAAAATTACAAGGAGGTGCCGCCTCTTCAAATGTTTAACAACCAGCCTAAACGCAGAAGTCCAGGATCCCCAAGTCCAATTCTGCGGCACAGTCGTTTACTAGGAGTGAAGGCGCAGGGCCTCTGCTTTAGAAATTCAGCTCAGGGCTCATGCCTAAGAAAGGCCCCAGAGACCTTCCCTTGAGTTAGGATGTAATGAAGCAGCCACAGAGGAAACCTCACTGAGGGATTTTCAGAGCCAGGAAATTCTTGAAATAAACCTCTGGGTCTTGCACATGCTTTTCAGTGTCCTTACTACCTAGGTTCATCAACCAGAAACCAAGAACAAATGTGCTCTGTGTCTCCTTTTCCTCAGCATTCTCAAGTGTCATCACAGCATGCTCTGTGACATCATTCCATTTCCATGGTAATGTGCCCACGCCACAGCAACCACCCAAGTGAGGCACAAAACTGGCGAAGAGAAGTCCAGCCATCAGCATCTGTACCCTGCACCCCACACTCTCACTTCAACATAAGACAGTCTACCTATCCACTGCTGGCATCTAAATACGAAGACACCTACTTGCGGATGTGACCATAGGAGAAACTGGAGCCGTGTGAACCCAGCTCCGGTATTTGAGATATTGTTAATTTTGTTAGCAATGAGTTTTGTAGTAGGGTTTTTTGTTTTGTTTAATTTTATTTTCTTTTGAGACAGAGTCTTATTCTGTCACTCAGGCTGGACTGCACTGGCACGATTTTGGCTCACTGCAACCTCGGCCTCCTGGCTTCCAGTGATTCTTGTTCCTCAGCCCCCCGAGTAGCTGGGATTACAGGACCTGCCACCGCGCCCAGCTAATTTGTGTATTTTTAGTAGAAGCCAGGTTTTGCCATGTTGGCCAGGCTAGTCTCGAACTCCTGACCTCAGGTGATCCGCCTGTCTCAGACTCCCAAAGTGCTAGGATTACAAGTGTGAGCCAACATGCCCAGCCTGTAGTTATGTTTTTAAATGATCATAAAGTTAGAGATTCATACTGAAGAATCTACAGGTATAGGCCAAGCACAGTGGTTCATGCCTGTAATCCCAGCATTTTGGGAGGCCAACGCAGGCAGATCACTTGAGCCCAGGAATTTGAGACCAGCCTGGGCAACATGAGGAAACCCCATCTCTACAAAAAAATACAAAAATTAGCCTGGCAGCATGCGCTTGTAGTCCCGACTACTCAGGAGGCTAAGGCAAGAGGATCGATTGAGCCAGGAGGTCGAGGCTGCAGGGAGCTAAGACTGCACCACTGCACTCCAGCCTGGGCAACAGAGTGAGACCCTGTCAGACTGCTTGAGCCCAGGAGTTAGAGACCAGCCTGAGCAACATAGTGAGACTCCGTCACTACAAATAATTTAAAGACAGGGTTTCTCTATGTTGCCCAGGCTGGTTTTGAACTCTTGGACTGCCTTGGCCTTCTCCTGCTTTGGCCTCCCAAAGTTCTGGGATTAGAGGCGTAAGCCACTGCACCCAGCCTCTATGAATAATTATTAAAAATTTTTTTTTCTTGGCCGGGCGCGGTGGCTCACGCCTGTAATCCCTGCACTTTAGGAGGCCGAGGCGGGCGGATCACGAGGCCAGGAGATCGAGACCTTCCTGGTTAACACGGTGAAACCCCGTCTCTACTAAAATACAAAAAATTAGCCAGGCGTGGTGGCGGGCGCCTGTAGTCCCAGCTACTCCGGAGGCTGAGGCAGGAGAATGGCGTAAACCCGGGAGGCGGAGCTTGCAGTGAGCTGAGATCCGGCCACTGCACTCCAGCCTGGGTGACAGAGTGAAGACTCTGCCTCAAAAAAAAAAAAAAAAAAAAAAAAAAAGGGCCAGGCGCGGTGGCTCAAGCCTGTAATCCCAGCACTTTGGGAGGCCGAGACGGGCGGATCACGAGGTCAGGAGATCGAGACCATCCTGGCTAACACCGTGAAACCCCATCTCTACTAAAAATACAAAAACTTAGCCGGGCGAAGTGGCAGGCGCCTGTAGTCCCAGCTACTCGGGAGGCTGAGGCAGGAGAATGGCGTAAACCCAGGAGGCGGAGCTTGCAGTGAGCTGAGATCCGGCCACTGCACTCCAGCCTGGGTGACAGAGCGAGACTCCGTCTCAAAAAAAAAAAAAAAAAAAAAAAAAAAATTTCCATAATACAAGGTTAAGAAAGAAAAAAGAAGTTCCAGCCAGGCGCAGTGGCTCATGCATGTAATCCCAGCACTTTGGGAAGCCAAGGCGGGCGGATCACCTGAGGTCAGGAGTTCGAGACCAGCCTGACCAACATGGTGAAACTCCATCTTTACTAAAAATACAAAAATTAGCTGGGCATGGTGACATGTGCCTGTAGTTCCAGCTACTAGGGAGGCTGAAGCAGGAGAATCACTTGATCCCGGGGAGGCAGAGGTTGCAATGAGCCGAGATCGCACCACTGCACCCCAGCCCAGGCAACAGAGCAAGACTCCGTCTCCAAAAAAAAAAAAAAAATTAGCCAGGCATGGTGGCACACACCTGTAGTCCCAGCTATTTGGGAGACTGAGGCAGGAGAATCACTTGAACCCGGGAGGTCAAGGTTGCAGTGAGCTGAGACTGCACCATTACACTCCAGCCTGGGTGACAGAGTGAGACTTCATCTCAAAAAAAAAAAAGGAAAAGAAAACAAAAAAGAATTTCCAAGTGGGACAACTCAGCAACGTGAGGAGAGGCTGCAAGGTCCCCAAGCAGTTATTTAATAATTTCCCAGCAGAGAGCTGGAATCTAGGCTTGGGGGCCTCCACACTCCTCACCAAGGCCTAAACTGAGGCTCAGAGACAGGAAGGAATTTGCCCGTGGGGTCACAGCAGGAAGAAGCAGAACTAGAAACTAAGTCTAGTACCGTCGGATGCAAAGACCAGCTCTTAACTTCTACAAATTATCTGACAACTACAAATTACGTCAAAAAGAGTACTTTGCTAAACACGTCAACTGACAAAACAATGCCCATCCTGAAATGTATAGTCGAGTGGGGAAAAATAAGATATGTATACAGACTTCATGAATCAGTATTCCAAGAAATGCCAGAATGAGGCACCAAGACTTTGGGCAAATTCCTTAAACACTCTGTACCCCAGTCTCCTTAACTGTGCAGCACAGGCAACCATGGAGTCCCCAGGATGGTGTCATGCGAGAATCCCATGAGGCCATGTAACGCAAGCACTTAGCAGGAACCTCCCTCAGAATAAACAGGAGTAAAATCGACCCAAACGCAAAGACACAAGGTCGACACAGTCCTTCCAATATCAAATGAAGGAAATGGTAGCATTTCAAAAACCTAACCAAAGACATCTAGATAGAGAATAAGGGCTCATGGAAAGACTGAAGGAATTCTGGCAAAAAAAAAAAAAAAAAAAAGGACTCATTCCAATACTAAGAGAAAACAATATAAATCCCAGGGAGTGAAATTCCAAAGTCCCCTAACATGAAAGTAATGCCTTCGCCCCCAAGTGTGCAGCATCCACTCTGGGGTTTGTACAAGCAGGCAAACCTCTCAGAACAGTTCTGCAAAGCTCCAAACAGGCTGACCACGAAAAAACCCAGCCTGCTAGAGGAAGCTTGTAGAGACAAAGATGCCATTTTCTTTGCCTCAGTATCTATTCTTCCACTCCCACAAACTCTGAAAATTTGCATTCTTGAGCAAAGGTATCTATCCCTCAGAACCAAGTTACTCTTGGCGGAACCTCTGGAATTTGCTTCTCAGCAATGAAGAGTTTTCTAACCACCTTCTCATGCCAACGAAGCTTCAGATGGTTTAAAGCTGCAAAGATCATGGTTTTCATCGGAGGACCGATTTCTATTACTCCAGAGGAGAAAGTCTAACAATTTAACTTATGAACTAAGAGTTCTCCTTGTTTATAATTTTTTATTTATTTACTTTTACACAGGGTCTTGCTCTGTCACTCAGGCTGGAGTGCAGTGGCGTGATCATGGCTCAATGCAGCCTTGACCTCCTGAGCTCAAGCAATCCTCCCCACCTCAGCCTCCCAAGTAGATGGGACTACAAGCATGCGCCACCATGCCCAGCTAATTTTTGTAGAGATGGGGTTTCATGCCGGGCACAATGGCTCATGCCTATAATCTCAGCACTTCAGGAGGACAAGGCAGGCAGATCACTTGAGATCAGGAGTTCAAGACCATCCTGGCCAAAATGGTAAAAACACCATCTCCACTAAAAATACAAAAATTAGCCCGGTGTGATGGCATGCGCCTGTGGTCCCAGCCACTCAGGAGGCTGAGGTACGAGAATCACTTGAACCCAGGAGGCGGAGGCTGCAGTGGGCCAAGACTGTGCCACTGCACTCCAGTCTGGGCATCAGAGCAAGATTTCGTCTTAAAAAATACATAAAAATAAAAATAAACAAACAAATAAGAGATCTGGGCCTAAGACTCTTCAGATTTGTTCATGCATCACCTAAAGAGTTTCTTGGCTTGGTGCAGTGGCTCACGCCTATAATCCTAGCACTTTGGGAGGCCGAGACGGGTGTATCACCTGAGGTCAGGAGTTCAAGACCAGCCTGGCCAACATGGTAAAATCCCATCTCTACTAAAAATACAAAAATTAGCTGGGGGTGGTGGCGCACACCTGTTATCCCACCTACTCAGGAGGCTGAGGCAGGAGAATCGCTTGAACCCAGAGGCGGAGGTTGCAGTGAGCTGAGATCATGCCATTGCACTCCACCTGGGTGACGGAGTAAGACTCTGTCTAAAAAAATAATAATAATAATTTCTTAACTACAATTATATACATACAACCTATTTGTTAATTTCTAGTCACCTGTGGGTTCCTTAAGGGCAGACAAGAATGAGGTTCACAGTAACCCCATGTTTCCAAGGGCCCAGCATAGGGCCAGGTACAGATTGGGTACATGCTCAGTGCATAGTCTACATGATGTATCAATCTCAGCTTTCATACCCTTTTGGTCAATTTCATCAATAGAAACAGTAACAAATTTCCAAGGAACCTTTTCAGCAACCTGTATCACTTAAAACTCTGACACAAACTCATTTGAGTGTTTATCAAGGGTTTCCAAATAAGCTTGAAAGTGATGGATGCACAGACGGAACAGAGGAGACAGGCCCTGCCTTGGATGCAGCCCGCCTTGTGTGACACACAGGCTTCAGTTACTGTGATTGCTCTCGTTCCCTGCGGAGTGGCAGGGCCTGCCTGGAATCCCAAGGAAACCTAAGCCCTGATGTCTGTTAGGAAAATGAGGAGGGCAACAATCCAAGCCACCTGCAACAGACTTTTGGCCAAGTGACACTAGTGTCTGGGCCCAGCTCCCTCAGTTAGGCCATAGCAGGGATGTGATGGCCGTGATCCACTTCCACATGGGGACTCAAGAAGTCTCCAGTTACTTCTAATGAATGAAAATCCCTTCCATTTAAGAGGGTTTAAAAGCCTAGGCTTGGGCCTCTACATTCACTGGAAGGAGTGGAACGTAGGGAAGATGGAGCCACAGTAGACTGAGGAAGGAGTAACACCCCCACCCTCTCGAGGGCCAACTTTAATGGAATATCTATATTCCCTCCTCATTCCCTCCCACCACAAAAATAATGACAATGCCTGCCGTGCTGGCATACCAGACAGTGCATACCATACCGCGTGGTGGGCAGCAACTTTCTACTCAACTCTGCTGCTGTAGCGTAGAAGCAGCCACTGATGATATAAATGAATGAGTATGGCTGTGTGCCTATAAACTTTACCTACTGGCCAGGCGTGGTGGCTCACACCTGTAATCCCAGAACTTTGGGAGGTCAAGGAGGGTGGATCACTTGAGGTCACGAGTTCAAGACCAGCCTGCCCAACATGGTGAAACCCCGTCTCTCCTAAAAACACAAAAATTAGCCAGGCATGGTGGTGCGCACCTGTAATCCCAGGCTTAGGAGGCTGAAGCAGGAGAATCCCTTGAACCAGGAGGCAAAGGTTGCAGTGAGCCAAGATTGTGCCACCGCACTCCAGCCTGGGTGACAAAGCAAGACTCTTGTCTCAAAACAACACAAACAAACAAACAAACAAAAAAAACTTTACCTACAAAAACAGGCTGGGTGGGCTGGCTTTGGCCCAAGAATCATACCTAGCCTGGATGCAACGGCTTTCACACTTTTTGACACTGAACCACATCTGCTTCTTTGCATTTCTCCCAAACAAAAGCGTCCAGAAGCCACACTTAAATGCATTATGCTTTTCCTTTCCTCTTCCATTTCCTTGCTTTTCTAACACAGGAGAAAAAAATCAATAATTGGACTTCATACCCCACTAGTGGCTATACCCTGCAGTCTGAAAAATACCACACCAGATCCACCACAGTATAATGGTATGTATAGTATAGAGATGGGGTCTGAGTACCAGCCGCCCAGGGTTCTAACTCTGCCTGCAGCACGCACTTGCTTCGTGACCTGGGACAACTGACTTCGCCTCTCTGTTTCAGTTTCTCCTCAAAGGGCAGGGGTAAAGGTTAAATGAGCTAACGCATGAGAAGCCCTCAGAAGGGCCCTGGCAGGTAATCTTTGACCTTCAGGTCAATTGCGCACAAATGGTACTGTCACCCCTTTGGAAAGACAAAGACACTGACTTAGGAGATGAACTCAAGAATCACATCCAGTTTGCCTGACTTCCCCAACCATAGCTGTCCATCACCCATCACTGTCAGCAGAGGGCCAATCCCATGTGGAGAGAACACAGCAGCACCCAGGCAGACATGGTGGCTTATACCTGTAATCCCAGCACTCTGGGTGGCTGAGGTGGAAGGATCATTGAAGCTAAGAGTTCCAGGCTGCAGTGAGCTATTAATACTATGAGGTGCCACTGCATTTCATTTCAGCCTGGGTAACAGCAAAACCCTGTCTCAACAAAAGTGAAAAAACAAAGCTTTTGGCTCTGGACTTCACTCTATCCTTTCTGGGATGACTGACAGGCATGACCGGGAACCTGATGGGCCTGCCTGTGATCTAGCCACTGAGCCTAACCTGCAAATTAATTGTTAAGGCATCTGCTTTGCAAGTGGGTATTAGTGAGCTGCAGCAGCAGCAGCAACCCTTTATTGTGGTCAGAAGCTGTAGAAGGTAGGCCAGACACACGGGAAGGGAATACGAGGTCTGGTAAAGGCAGTAACAACCCTAGCCTGACTTTAAATAAAGTCTTCAGGATAGAAGGGTTCTTTGCACACTCAGAAAACTTTTCTGCTCCAAGAAAAGCCAGGGAGGAGCTTAGTTACTGAATGAACGAAACTTTATCTGACTCAGCCAGATCCCAAAGGAGTGAAACATCCTGGAGCTAGATGAGACCTTGCTCATTCCCCTCTGGAGAAAGTAAAGGACTTGCGTGGGGAAACTGACTAGTTTGCAGTGGTGTGAGATTCTAGATCCCTGGCTTCCCAGTTCTCAGAAGCCCTACCAAGACTGCAGCACTAACTCGGATTCTAATTGCAAAAAGATGAACACAGGAGGTACAGTCAGCATAAGCTCCAGACAGTATGACCATTTGAGCATCTATAAAAAGACACTGAGCAAGCAAGCAATGTCTTAAGATGGCTTCCACTTAGTGTCAACCCCAATCGGCTCCCTGTGATTAAACAAGCTGACCAGAACCCTAAGAGGTGAAAGATAAATGCACTTCCTTCAAAAACAGATGCTCTTACTTCTGTTTACACACTGACTGTAACAGTTCTGTTTCAAATTCTTCTCTAGTAGGGAAAGCAGAAAGATTCACTAAATGCTGGCATTGTGTGGGTGTCCCCAAATGCACCCATTTGACCACAAAGACCCTGAGAAGTGGGCATTTTATCCTTGATGCCTACTGCACACTGCCGGGGAGGAGCCAGGCCTGAACAGTTTTATCTGGCTCCAAAGTCCACAGTCTTCCTCCACATCCTGTTGCCACCTCCGACATTCAAAAAGATGTCACCACTTGCCTGACAAACAGGGCACTGAGTCACCTATTCACACAGATGCGAAATGGCAAAAAAATACACACGAGAAAGATTCTTTATACAGACCAGTTTGGTCAGAAGCAGCAAACTATGCTCTCAGCAAATAATCCTGTGTTCTGTTAAGAAAAACAACAGAAAAAGTGACAGGGCACAACTAAATCTAGCACCAACCAAGAGACCATATCTTCATTTTTGTCAACAACTACTAAGAGTCAACCCAACGGGTGATGTGCCAGAAATCTATTTAAAAACTGTCCATCTCACCTCATTACATCACCAGCGAAACCACACACAATGTCTTCAAAACTGCATCTGCATTAACTCCTAAAATCAAAAGTGTCCACGCAGCAAAGACTAGGCCAAGAAACTGGGAAAGTCAAACCCATGAAGTTTGGCTCCCCCTAAACGATTTTTACCTTAACTTATCCCCATGAACTTGACATGCAACCCAGACAAACTGGCAGCTTTTCCATCCTATTAGGTTTTAATTATGAAACTGGCTTCAAACCATGTATTCGGAAAGGAGTCCCTCCACCAATGAGGCTGCTCCTACAGTCCCTGATCTGCTGAATAAATACCAATTGCCAGAAATCTCAGGAGTCATCCTTTTTTCTCAGCTGTGCTGCCAAAGTACAGGTTAAGCGCCTTGCTCAATTCAGCTACTTTGCTTGCTATTCGCTCTGTCACTCAACCTCCTGGCGTGAATCGGACCCAGTTGCTCTGGCACTAGAATTACTGTTTGTGGGGACCAAAATTAGGTTCTCTAGAATCTGGTTTGACTTGATAGCTATCCACAGAGACTTGGAAATCGTTCCATTAGCAATTTTCACCACAGAATATTTACTGTAACTGGATCTGACCTCTATGGAGAGATGTTTCTAGAGGCCTGATAGTCATAAGCCATAAAAATGTAACAAAAACGGCCGGGCACGGTGGCTCAAGCCTGTAATCCCAGCACTTTGGGAGGCCGAGGCGGGCGGATCACAAGGTCAGGAGATCGAGACCACAGTGAAACCCCGTCTCTACTAAAAATACAAAAAATTAGCCGGGCGCGGTGGTGGGCGCCTGTAGTCCCAGCTACTCGGGAGGCTGAGGCAGGAGAATGGCGGGAACCCGGGAGGCGGAGCTTGCAGTGAGCCGAGATCGCGCCACTGCACTCCAGCCTGGGCGACAGCGTGAGACTCCGTCTCAAAAAAAAAAAAAAAAAAAAAAAAAAAAGTAACAAAAGGAAGTGGATCCTCAGACAGCCATTTCTCTCCCATCATGGAAGAAGGTAAAAGATCTAAGAGCAAGAAGCAGAGGTGGAAGCACCGTTAAATAAAATACTAAGCAAGTCCAACATGCAATAGCTCTACATTCAACTATATAGAAACACAAGAGTCAAAACCGTTCATCTTAAATTTGCCAGGCAGTTGAACAGCCAGGTCCACAGGTACAAAACAATTTTCCCTTGGGATCAGCCTTCCTGGCTGTGGAAAAACCACAGTAGTGGCTAAAATAGCTGGCTCTACTTAGAGAAAACTATGGCTTAAAAAGAAATCAAAAATTTAAACCTTCAGAGCACAACAAAATTGTACCGGGGGGAGAGGACAGGCTGTGAATTACTCCTTTTGGGGAATCACATTTTTTTTTTCTTTTAAAGAGCAAATTTGAGAAGAATTAAAAAAATAAAGGTGCTTTATGACCAGAACATCCATATTTCCATGGTCAAAATCGACTTTTTTCTACTAGGAGACTTTGATTTGCTTTTAAGTTAAATCTCTCACCCAGAGAAAATAAAAATGTAAAAGGTTATAAGTGTATAATAAGATTGGTTGTTAAATCAGGGATTCTGAGTGACACCCTTTTCTTTCTTTTTTTTTTTTGCAACATCCATTAATTTGATTTTTAACTAATACTGGTACATCAGTTTGGGGGGAAAAAAAGGCAGTACTGTGACATTTCAAAAACAAAGATTAACCAAATAGTTTTTGACTTAATTACTGGGGCTTCTCGGGATGAGATTCCTTTGAGAACAGAAAACAATAAACCCTTGTGTTGATATGCCTGTGAGTTTTTTAAATGCTTGGGGAAATAGTTTCAAATTCACTGAATGATTGCTAAAAATTTCACTTACAAAAAAAATCTCATTTCCTTAACGTTTCTTTTTAAAAGTCAATTTAAATAAGCAACTTAGTAGCCTTTGGAACTTGGGTCATCAGTCATCCAATTTCTGTTCTCAGCTCCTGGAGAAGGAATTTTATAAAGGATGGGAAACTTCAAATAAATGCAATTCATTTCGGGCTGACCCAGTGCCCTGGATAATGTGTTTGTTCGGTTTGTGCTTCAGACATTTTTTGCAGGATACTGTAGAGTTTGGAGATTTCTTCCTCCCATAACTGATTTTACATACTAATGATCACCACTCCATGGCAGTTGTGAACGTATTAAGAGGAAGAAAACAAGTGGCCTACTGAATTGCAGTTTCCTCATCTACATGTGCGTGACCTTTTTTCCTTTTATGAAGGAAAAAAAGGAAACGGCTCCTTTGGAGAGGGCCAGGGTTCTCTCTCAAAGTATGTCAGGGATCAAAAGTGGGAAAGAGGGAAAATGCAACTTCAACGTGTTTTGTCTTTTAACGGAACTTATGCTTGTAAAACACATCAGAAGTACGGTGTTTGGTTCTGCAAGTCATTTCTGTTTCTGTTTTTTCCTTGTTACGTGTAGGCCGGGGGGACTGGGGGCTGGAGGAGGTGTTCCCTCCAACATGACTGGGCGTGTAACACGTTTGCATCAACTTTTCACAGTCAGACATGTGCTTTCGAACAAAGGAGCAGTGGAGACGGGCAGAGATGGGGGCTTGACACAGTTTACAGATTTTGTGCTTCAACAGTACTTTACAAATGACTTGCTCAATTTTAACGTCCATCACCACAAGAGACATTGGAGTAAAATGAGAAAATTGGAGCTACTTGAACCAATCTTTTCTGGGGGGCAGGGAGGGAGGGAAACCATTAACTTGAATACATGTATCATAAATCAAATTCAGTAAGCTTGTCTCCTACAAATGGACTTGAAGTATCCACTCTTTTCAGAGATGAAGGCTGGAGACAAAGCAATGGATTGAAATGGAAAGAGGGATGCCAAAAGTCCGAAAACATACGGGCCTTTTATATCGATTTTTGTCATGTTACAGTAACACACTTTTTTTTTTTTTTTTGGAGAAAACTGTGTACGTAAAATTTTAAAAATTAAACATTGAAAGGATGTGCAAGTCTAAAAGGGCTCAACAGGGTTAGAATCCTGATTCGAACATATCAACTCACTCTCTCAAGCATCACTTTGGTCTAAAGGCGAGGAGGAAGGCAGGCAGGAAAGGGAGAAAAAGAGGGAGATCATTGAATTACTCAATAAAAGAGGCTACTTACCATCCCAACCCATTGTAAGACATACACTTCTGACATAAGAGAACTCCTTAGAGGTCGAATAAAGCGTGTAAGCACCTTTGAGTAATGCACCTGCCCCCGGAGAGGGGGCCCGGAAGCCCAACAAGGGCTTTGCGAACAGACCTTTGCTAATCTGTTTATTTCCTTGGAGTCGGGCTGCGATGGGCTGCGATTCCCAGGACGATACATTTAATTAGAACAAAACAGAAAAAAACAAATGTTGTAAAAAGCTCACCAAACTGCTGCACTTGTGTCTCTGAATGTGGGTGGCATTTCTTTTAAAAGGCAAAGTATGGTCTGTGAAGGAGAAAGGGGAAAGGGGAGGAGGGAGTAGGGAGAAGGGGCCGTAGACCCTAGGAAGCCCTGGCTGAGACCCCCGGCCAAGGGAGGGTCCTCAGCGGCTCCCCAGCCAGGGCTGCGGCGGGGTAGCCATCTGTCCAGCGCGTTCTTTTCCCCTCTCCACCCCCACTCCAAGACTCGCTTTCCTGCCGGCTGAAACCCACCGTCCGTGTCCAAATCTACTCTCCAGCCGCCTCTTCTGCCCCACCAGGAAACAGTGGGCGAACCCTGCACCCCAACTCCTTCTGCTCGAGCAGGGGAAGGAAACGGGGCCCCAACCTCGCCCTGAAACGCGCCGGGCTGACCCCATTATCACCCGCCAGCCAGAGAAGGGCGTGGGGGGGGGGCGCCGCGTTTCGCACTTAATAAAGGGAATGGGGCGCTTCCTTTAACGCCCTGCCAAAGCACAAGGAAATCTCCTTTTCTCTCTCCCGGAAGAGACGGTGCCCCATTTTACCCCGACAGAGGGGGGAACCCCACGAGAAAGCGCGGGACCAACTTCCTCTCCCTACAAGGCAGGGAAACCAAACCTTACCCCCACAAAACAAGGCTGCTAGTCTTCCCTCACGTCACCTACCTACGAAAAGCTAGAGAACCCCTGCCCTTTAACAAAAACACGGGTAAGAATCTTCTCTAAATAAATAGGCAGGGGTTTTCATCAAAAGGGCTGGAGATGCATCTCCCCCACTCCCCAATTCGGCCTTCTAGGGAATAGCTACAAAACACCTCCCGCCAAAAAATAAAAGTGCTATAAAGCACCCACCCAAATGACCCCCCATTACAAGGATGGAGAAGGGACTGCAATGAACCCCCACTTTCTGCCTCCTAAGCTAAGATACCTATCATCCAAGTAGGGTAGGGTGTGCCTCCCCCAGGAGAAAGGATACTGCCGGGGGCTGGGAGACCCCCAACCCCAAACCCCTAAGAGCGGGGCTGTTGCTCGAGATCCCCCCAAAAAGGGTCCGGAGCCCCTCCCCCATCCCCTTCCCCGAAGCCAGGCGACGAGCAGGCGGGCCCGTGGCTGCCAGCTCCGGGCGTAGGGGCAGCCAAGGACCCCCGTGGGCCTCCGCAGCACCCCCCCCGGCGCCCCCTCCCCAGGGCGGGCGGGCGGGCGCGGGGGGTCCGAGGGGCGCCTCCTCACCTTCCCCTCAGCATGGCGCCCAAAAAAGACAGAGCGAGAGCGAGGGAGAGCGGGCGAACGCCGCGAGGGGGGGGAAACGCATGAGGCCAGGAGAGAAAGCAAGCGAGAAAGAGCGAGCGAGCAAGCGATCGAGAGACACCCACCGACCCCGCCCTTCCTCCTCCTCCTCCTCCTCCTCCTCCGCGGCCCGGCCCAACATGGCGGCCGCCCCCCTTCCTCCTCCTCCTCTTCCTCCCCCCGGGGACGCAGCCCCGGCCCGGCCGGGGGCCTGACCTGTCGTCAGGGAGCGGGAGGCGGTGGTGGAGGAGGTGCGGGGTGGCCGGGCGGGCGTCGGGGGAACACGGAGGAGGCGAAGGCGTTGATGGCGGCGGCGGCGATGGCGACGGCGGCGACTCTGATGGCGGCGGCGGGGGGGTCCCGGGCGCGGCCTCCATAGTTCCTTTGGGGGGGAGGGGATGTTAATGCACGAAAAAGGACTGCTTGGGCGTGGCGGGAGGGGCACACTTAAGCTCGGAGGGCTCCTGATGGGAATGGGGTATATATTTTTTCGGTTTCGGAATCACCTCTGCGCTGACCTCCGCGTAGGCCGCGCGGCCTAGGCCTCGGAGGGCCGCTCGCCGCCTGCTTTCTCCGCAGCCCACCCCTGCGGTCACTCGCTTACTGGCGCGGGGCCCTCATAGGGGCGAGAGCCCCCCCCCCACGCACCCCCGCGGGCCCGGGGGCGGGAGACCCGGGAGACTCGGACACTGGTGGGTGGTTGGGTGTAATTAGCGCGGGCCGCGCGCGATGGAGCAAGCGAAGGGTAAGGGGAGAAGAGGAGAGCCAGCGAAGGGGGTGGAAGGGTTAAAAAGAAAAAAAGGATTGAAGGGAGAGAGGGAACGGGCCGCGGAGACGGGCCGACTGTCTCCCTTGTCTGCCCGCCACTGGTCTCCCGGCTGCCCGGCCCCCGCCGCAATCAGGAATTGACACAAAATGGCGGCTCGGCCCGGACCAGCCTAGAGGCTGAGGCGGGAGGAAGGGTGAGGTGGGAGGGGGAACTGAGAGGCGGAGGCGGAGGCCGCGTCACGTGCGGGAGAGGGGTAGAGACCGCTTGCCTGAGGGCCGGCGGAAAGAACCGAAGGCAAAGGGTGAGTCCGAGGGGAGGCGGAAATAGCCGAAAAGAGCTGAGCAGGAGACAGGAGGCGACGGGGGAGAGCCGAAAAGAGCCGAAGCTGGTGATGGGGTGGGGCTAGAGAGAGCATGAGAAACCTAGGGGAGCCAGAAATAGCCTAAGCCGATTGGGACCGGGGAAGGAGGAGAAATTGAGATGGTCCGGAAAGAGCCGAAGGCGGTGTCTGGGTGGGTGGCAGGAGGTGGAAACAGCCGAAAGAAAAGCAGCCAGGGTAATGCGATTAAGAGAATGAGCTGAACGGGCGGGGCTGGAGCGGCGATTAATTAAGAGAATAAACGACTTTCAGGAATTCGCCCGAGAGCAAGAGGGAAGAACCGAAAATTGCTAGTTTGAAGGAAGGCGGGAAGAGCCGATAGTTTTAGGTGGGAGGATGGGAGGGAAGGAATTCAAGCTACGGAGAGAAAAAAAAAAATAACCGAAAGCTGGAGGCCAGGTGCCGAGAGTCGGAGGTTTCCGGAGAAGCGATGAAGCCCAGCCAGCCCGGAGGTGACGTCACTCGACAACTCAGTCGATGACGTCATCCTTGCAGGAGAGAGGGGCGGGGCTTGGTAGTCCATCAGGGGAGTTTAAGGACCTGGGGTGTAGGAGGACCCAGAGAAGGCTCACAAATAGCGGAGATAGAAACACTGGCCGGTGTCATAGGCTGTGTACAAACAAAATCTTTTGACTCTCATAACCGTCCTAAAATAAGCTGCTGCAATTCCCATTTGCAGACTGAAGTTAGGTGTTTTAAGTAATTGGTTCAACGTCATAGGATTAGTGCTAAAGAGCACAGCAAGACTTTTTTGTTGTTGTTGTTGTTTTTAAGACACAGTCTCGCTTTGTCGCCCAGACTGGAGTGTAGTGGCGCGATCTCGGCTCACTGCAAGCTCCGCCTCTGGGTTCACGCCATTCTCCTGCCTCAGCCTCCCGAGAAGTTGGGACTACAGGCGCCCGCCACCACGCTCGGCTAATTTTGTGTGTGTGTGTGTGTGTGTGTTTTAGTAGAGACGGGGTTTCACCGTGTTAGCCAGGGTGGTTCTCGATTTCTTGACCTCATGACCTTCCCTCCTCGGCCTCCCAAAGTGCTGGGATTACAGGCGAAAGCCACCGCACCCGGCCTTTTTTTTTTTTTTTTTTTTTAAGAGACAGAGTCTTGCTCTGTCGCCCAGACTGCAGTGCTGTGACACGATCATACGTCCCTCTAACCTCGAATCCAGGGATCTTCCTTAAATACTTTTGTTAGCTCTTTCTACAGTGCCAGTCCCTGTGATGGACTATGGGAACAGTTTCTGTCTTCATGGAACTTAACCGACAATGCCCCGAGAGAGAAACAGAGTTAAAGAATAAAGGGGGTGGGTGGAGTGTTAGAGGAGAGTCTTGAAATTGCTCTTTAGGCTGGTATATGAAAAAGAAGAGCTGGTTCCAAGCAGAAGAAATACCTTATTTCAGGCGGGGCGATGTTGCTCACGCCTGTACTCCTAGCATTTTGGGAGGCCGAGGCGGGCGGATCGCTCGCTTGAGCTCGGGAGTTGGAGACTAGCCTGACCAACATAGTAAAATCCCTTCTCTCCTAAAAATACAAAAATTAGCAGTACATGATGGCTCACACCTGTAGTCCCAGCTACTTGGGATGTTGAAAAGGGAGAATCGCCTGAGCCGGGGAGGTCGTGAGGCTGCAGTGAGCTGAGATTATACCACTGCACTCCAGCCCGGACGACAGAGTGAGACTCTCGTTTCAAAAAACAAAAAAAAGAAAAGAATACCTTATTTCAGGCCCTGACAAAGCAAAGACCACTTAGATTCCAGGAAGAGAGAAAAACCTCGTCAAGATTGATAAAGCTGGAGACAGAGGCACCATGTGACTTCCTGGTATATTGATCCTACTATTTTTTAAATGTTCCAGCTGGCAGCAGGGCGTGGTGGCACATACCCATAATCCCAACACTTTGGGAGGCCGAGGCTGGCAGATCACTTGAGGTCAGGAGTTTGAGACAGCCTGGCCAATGGGACGAAACCCATACAAAAAATTAGCCAGGCATGGTGTGGCGCGCCTGTAATCCCAGCTACTCGGGAGACTGAGGCAGGAGAATTGCTTGAACCTAGGGGGTAAAGGCTGCAGTGAGCCAAGATGGCACCACTGCACTCCAACCTGGGTGACAGAGCGACACTCCATATCAATAAAAAAATAAATAAATAGAGCCAGGCATGGTGGCTCACGCCTGTAATCCCAGCACTTTGGGAGGCCAAGGTGGGTGCATCACCTGGGGTTGGGAGTTCAAGACCAGCCTGACCAAACCCCGTTTCTACTAAAAAATACAAAATTAGCCCGGCGTGGTGGTGGACGCCTGTAATCCCAGCTAAATGGGAGGCTGAGGCAGGAGAATCGCTTGAACCTGGGAGGCAGAGGTTGCGGTGAGCAGAGATCTCACCATTGCACTCCAGCCTGGGCAACAAAGAGCGAAACTCCATCTCAAAAAAAATAATAGGCCGGGCACGGTGGCTTATCCTGTAATCCCAGCACTTTGAGGGACCGAGGCGGGCAGATCACAAAGTCAGGAGATCAAGACCATTCTGGCTAACACGGTGAAACTCCGTCTCTACTTAAAATACAAAAAATTAGCCAGGCGTGGTGGCGGGTGCCTGTAGTCCCAGCTACTAGGAGGCTGAGGCAGGAGAATGGTGTGAACCCAGGAGGCGGAGCTTGCAGTGAGCTGAGCTGGCACCACTGCACTCCAGCCTGGGCGACAGAGCAAGACTCCGTCTCAATAATAATAATAATAATATTAATAAAGTAGGCTCACAACCGTAATCTCAGTACTTTGGGAGGCAGAGGCGGGTGGATCATGAGGTCAGGAGATCAAGACCTTCCTGGCTAACACGGTGAAACCCTGTCTCTACTAAAAATACAAAAAATTAGCCGAGTGTGGTGGCAGTTACCTGCAGTCGCAGCTACTCAGGAGGCTGAGGCAGAAGAATCGCTTGAACCCAGGAAACAGACATTGCAGTGAGCCAAGATCGTGGTGCCACTACACTAGAGCCTGGGTGACAGAGTGAGACTCCGTCTCAAAAAAAAGAAAAGAAAAGAAAAGAAAATTCCTGATAAAATGCTTAAAATAAATTATCAGTGGATGAAACTTGTTTTGAGAAGCTGGTGCTCCCCCTACCATCCCACCTGGTACCCCAGTTGATAGTCAGCTGACTGCCAGCCAAGAACTGTGTTACCTTTATCTTTCTGGATCCAGTCTCAGATCTAATGGTTAGATAATGATTCTCTTCTCCTATAAAATGTCCCTATTAGAGTGAATCTTAATTGGCCTACAAGGGACCTTTTTTCCTTGCATGTAAGATTGTAATAAAGTGTTCACTCATGCTCATAGGTATGTTGTCCAAAAAAGTTTTCTTTAATACACCAAGAACTAATACTGCAGGTTTGTAGGAATGGAAAGGAAGGACACCAAAGTAGCTCACTGTGCGATTATGGATGGTGCCATTCCTTCCTTTACACCTTGATATTTGGACTTCATGTATTGTGTTATGGACAAAAACCACTGATAGAGAACATAGACCACATCTAAGAGGACCGCTATTGTCTTTTCAAGGTACGGTCCTGAAGGGCCCCCATCTCTGAAGTTTCAACAGGGCCATTCTACCATTCTAGATGGTCATCTGCTTTTAAGTAATGGGGAAAACGAAAATCCCACCAAGCAGGAATTCCCTGTACTTCTTCAGTTTTATACTGGAACATTGTGGAACATTGTCTACCAAGCCCTTCTGACACTTCATCTGATTTTTTATTTTTATTTTTATTTATTTTTTTGAGACAGAGTCTCATACTGTCACCCGGGCTGGAGTGCAGTGGTACAATCTCGGCTCACTGCAACCTCTGCCTACCGGGTTCAAGTGATTCTCCTGCCTCAGCCTCCCGAGTAGCTGGGATTACAGGCGTGTGCCACCATGCCCAACTAATTTTTTATGTTTTTAGTATAGACAGGGTTTCACCATGTTGGCCAGGCTGGTCTAACACTCATGACCTCATGATTCGCTTGCCTCGGCCTCCCAAAGTGCTGGGATTACAGGTGTGAGCCACCATGCCCTGCCTATTTATTTAGTTTTTGAGATAGAGTCTCACTTGTCTCCCAGGCTGGAGTGCAGTGGCGCAATCTCGGCTCACTGTAACCTCTGCCTTCCAGGTTCAAGCGATTCTGCTGCCTCAGCCTCCCGAGTAGCTGGGACCACAGGCACGCACAACACCTGGCTAATTTTTTTTTTTTTTTTTTGAGACTGAGTTTTGCTGTTGTTTTCCAGGCTGGGAGTGCAATGGCTCAATCTCAGCTCACTGCAACCTCCGCCTCCCCCGCCCAGGTTCAAGTGATTCTCCTGCCTCAGCCTCCCCAGTAACTGGGATTACAGGTGCCCGCCACCAAACCCAGCTAATTTTTTTTTAAATTATTTTTAGTACAGATGAGGTTTCACCATGTTGGCCAGGCTAATTTTGAACTACTGACCTCAGGTGATCCAACCACCTCGGCCTCCCAAAGTGCCAGGATTACAGGTATGAGCCACCATGCCTGGCCTATTTATTTATTTATTTATTTTGAGACGGAGTCTTGCTGTGTCTCCCAGGCTGGAGTGCAGTGGTGCAATCTCGGCTCACTGCCACCTCTGCCTCCCTGGTTCCAGCGATTCTCCTGCTTCAGCCTCCCATGACTTTTTTTTTTGTTTTTTAATTTTATTTATTTATTTTTAAGACAGAGCCTCGCTCTGTCATCCAGGCTGGAGTGCAGTGGTGCAATCGTGGCTCACTACAGCCTCAACCTCCCTGGCTCAAGTGATCCTCCTACCTCAGTCCCCTGAGTAGCTGAGACTACATATGTGGGCAACCAGATCCAGCTAATTTGTGTGTGTGTGTGTTGTCTGTTTTTTTGTTTTTTAAACAGGGTCTCACCATGTTGCCCAGGCTGGTCTTGAACTACTCCTGAGCTCAAGTGATCCTCCCACTTGACCCTCACAAAGTCTTAGGATTACCAGCGTGAGCCACTGTGCCTGGCCCATTGTTTTGACTTTAGCTACTTTCTTTTTTTTTTTTTTCCTTTTGACACAGAGTCTTGCTCTTGTTGCCCAGGCTAAAATGCAATGGCACGGTCTTGGCTCACTGCAACTTCTGCCTCCCAGATTCAAGCGATTTTCCTGCCTCAGCCTCCTTAGTAGCTAGGATTACAGGCACTTGCCACCACATCCGGCTAATTTTTATACTTTTAGTAGAGACAGAGTTTCACCATGTTGGCCAGGCTGGTCTCGAACTCCTGACCTCAGGTGATCCGCCAACCTTAGCCTCCCAAAGTGCTGGGATTATAGGTATTAGCCACTGCGCCTGGCAACTTTCGCTACTTTCTGTCAATTTCCTGTTCCTTTCCCTCTCTCCTACTTTTTGGATGCTCTTGTAACTGTTTATTTTCTTTCTTATTTTTTTTTTTTTTCCCCAAGACTGAGTCTTCCTTTGTGGCCCAGGCTGGAGTACAGTGGCCGGATCTCACCTCACTGCAAGCTCCGCCTCCTGGGTTTACGCCATTCTCCTGCCTCAGCCTCCCGAGTAGCTGGGACTACAGACGCCCACCACCACACCCGGCTATTTTTTTTTATTTGTAGTAGAGACGGGGTTTCACCGTGTTAGCCAGGATGGTCTCCATCTCCTAACCTTGTGATCCACCCGCCTCGGCCTCCCAAAGTGCTGGGATTACAGGTGTGAGCCACCGTGCCCAGCCAACTATTTATTTTCAAGTAGAGTCTTGCTCTGTGCCTCAGGCTATCATGCAGTGGCACTATCATAGCTCACTGCAACCTTGACCTCCTGGGCTCAAACAGTCCTCCTGCCTCAGCTGCCTGAGTAGCTGGGACTACAGGTGTGCACCACCATGCTAATTTTTTTTGCGTTGTAGTAGAGGTGAGGTCTCCCTATATTGCCCAGGTTGGTCTCAAACATCTGACCTCAAGTGATCCTCCCACTTCAGTCTCCCAAAACGTTGGGATTACAAGTGTCAGCCACTGCACCCAGCTAACTTACTATTTAGCTGTTGATTAGTGTCTAGACTCAGTAAAGTTAGATAGTAATTTGCATAAGATTCTCCTTTGGAATAACTGCTCTGGCATAACAGACAAGCCTGAAAGAAATTTACCAGTTTTGTATCCAATTTCCCAACATAATTGCAACATCCTTACTGCCCCCAACACGCTCTAGAATATCCATTGCTCCTTCTTTCAACCATCTCTATTTTTCTGCTGCTTTCATCATTAATGAGTTCAATAACATCTTTGACATCTGCTCACCCTGTTTTTGTATGAGAGTCATGTGTATGTGTTTGTTCTTTGAGACAGGGTCTCATTCTGTCACCCAGGCTGGAGGACAGTGGCACAATCATGGCTCACTACATCATGGACCTCCTAGGCTCAAGCAGTCCTCCTGCCTCAGCGTCCTGAGTAGCTGAGACCACAGGTCGTGCCACCACGTCCAGCTAATTTTTTGAATTTTTGGTAGAGATGGGGTTTCACTATATTGCCCAGGCTGGTCTTGAACTCCTGAGCTCAAGTGATCTGCCTTCATCAGCCTCTAAAGTGCTGGGATTGCTGGCATGAGCCACCATGCCCAGCCTGGGGACTTTTTTTTTTTTTTTTTTTTTTGAGACAGAGTCTTGTTCTGTCGCCCAGGCTGGAGTGCAGTGGTGGGATCTCCGCTCACTGCAACCTCCGCCTCCCAGGTCCAAGCGATTCTCCTGCCTCAGCCTCCTGAGTAGCTGGGATTACAGGCACCCATCACCACGCCTGACTAACTTTTGTAATTTAAGTAGAGACGGGGTTTCACCATATTGGCCAGGATGGTCTCAATTTCCTGACCTCCTGATCTGCCTGCCTCGGCCTCCCAAAGTGTTGGGATTATAGGCATGAGCCACTGTGACCGACCAGGGACACATTTTAAAAGTTAAAAACATGACTCTTAGCCAGGTGCGGTGGCTTATGCTTGTAATCCCAGCTATTTGGGAGGCTGAGGCACAAGAATCACTTGAACCCTGGAAGTAGAGGTTTCAGTGAGCCGAGATGGTACCACTGCACTCCACGTCTGAGTGACAGAGCAAGACTCTGTATCAAAAAACAGAAAATGTATATATATGTAGATAGATAGATAGATACACATACACACACATACACACATATATATCCCTATTTTATTTCATTTTTATTGTGGATTTTTTTTTTTTTTTTTTGAGACAGTCTTGCTCTGTGGCCCAGGCTGGAGTGCAGTGACACATCTCGGCTCACTGCAACCTCCACCTCCCAAGTTCAAGTGATTCTCCTACCTCAACCTCCTGAGTAGCTGGGACTATAGGCGCCCGCAGCCACACCCGGCTAATTTTTGTATTTCTAGTAGAGACAGGGTTTCAACATGTTGGCCGGGCTGGTCTTGAACTCCTGACCTCAGGTGATCCGCCCTCATCAGCCTTGGGCTATTTTTTATTGAAGAATAACATATGTACAGAAAAAGTATATAATCACAGGTATGCAGCTTGACACATTTACGCAAAGTGAATGTTCTATATAACCAGCAGCTAAATCAAGAAACAGAAAATTAGAAGGCTGGCCGGGCGCGGTGGCTCAAGCCTGTAATCCCAGAACTTTGGGAGGCCGAGACGGGCGGATCACGAGGTCAGGAGATCGAGACCATCCTGGCTAACACGGTGAAACCCCGTCTCTACTAAAAAATACAAAAAAAACTAGCCGGGCAAGGTGGCGGGCGCCTGTAGTCCCACCTACTCGGGAGGCTGAGGCAGGAGAATGGCGTAAACCCGGGAGGCGGAGCTTGCAGTGAGCCGAGATCGCGCCACTGCACTCCAGCCTGGGTGACAGAGCCAGACTCCGTCTCAAAAAAAAAAAAAAAAAAAAAAAAGAAAATTAGAAGGCGAGCAGAGTCCCCATCCTGTTCCCATATAGTCACTGCTCCTTCTAAAGCAATCACCATTCTAACTTCTAGCCACATACATAAATATTCTCTTAATTTGTCTTAATTTTCTCATAAAAATTGAATGTATAATATGTACTCTTTTGTATCTGGCTTCTTTCATTCCACATTATATTTATAGCATATAGTTATAGTTCATTCATTCTCATTTCTGGATAGTATTCCACGGTGTGACTAAAGCAGGTATTACATGATTATGTGGAATGATTGGAACGCTCTTACACTGCCGTGACTTTAAATAACCATTTTGGGGCCAGGCGCAGTGGCTCATGCCTGTAATCCCAGCACTTTGGGAGGCCGAGGTGGGCGGATCACGAGGTCAGGAGATCGAGACCATCCTGGCTAACACGGTGAAACCCCATCTCTACTAAAAATGCAAAAAATTAGCCAGGCGTGGCGGCGGGTGCCTGTAGTCCCAGCTACTCGGGAGGCTGAGGCAGGAGAATGGTGTGAACCCAGGAGGCGGAGCTTGCAGTGAGCTGAGATGGTGCCACTGCACTCCAGCCTGGGCGACAGAGTGAGACTCCGTCTAATAAAAAAAATAATAAATAAATAAAACAACTAACCACTTTGGGCTGGGTACAGTGGCTCATGCTTGTAACCCCAGCACTTTGGGAGGCCGAGGCAGAAAGATTGCTTGAGCCTAGAGGTTTGAGACCAGTAGGGCAACATACCGAGTCCCTGTCTCTACAAAAAATACAAAAATTAACAAAGCATGGTGGTTTATGCCTGCAGTCACAGCTACTTGGGAGGTTGAAGGAGAAGGATCACTTGAGTCCAGGAGACGGAGGTTGCAGTGAGCCAGAAAACAAAACAAAACAAAAAACAGAAAAGAAAAGAAATAGTCCCTAAATGGCCAGGCATGGTGGCTCTCACCTGTAATCCCAGCACTTTGGGAGGCCTAGGAGGGCAGATCATTTGAGTTCAGGAGTTCGAGACCAGCTTGACCTACATGTGAAACCTTGTCTCTACTAAAATACAAAAATTAGCTGGACATGGTGGTGGGCACCTATAACCCCAGCTCCTCGGGAGGCTGAGCCAGGAAAATCGCTTGAATCCAGGAGGCGGAGGTTGCAGTGAGCCAAGATCATGCCACTGAACTCCAGCCTGGGCGACAGAGCGAGACTCCATCTCAAAAAACAAACAAACAAACAAACAAACAAACAAAAAATGCCCCTAACTGGGAACTGCTCAAATGTCCATAATAGAAGAAAAGACAGGGCCAGGCGAGGTGGCTCGTGCCTGTAATCCCAGCACTTTGGGATTCCAAGGTGCGCAGATCACTTGAGGTCAGGAGTTCGAGACCAGCCTGACCAACATGACGAAACTCCATTTCTACTAAAAATACAAGAAATTCAGCTGGGCGTCATGGCGCACGCCTGTAATCCCAGCCACTCGGGAGGCTGAGGCGTGAGAATCACTTGAACCTGGGAGGTGGAGATTGCAGTGAGCTGAAATTGTGCCACTGCACTCCAGCCTGGGTAACAGAGTGAGACTCTGTCTAAAAAAAAAAAAAAAAGAAAAGAAAAGAAGAAAGAAAAAGAACAGTGTATTGTACTGCACGCACATATTTTGTGCATCTGCTTGGTTATAAAACCTAAATGGTAGAGTTGATTGCACCACATCCTGGACAGACTAGAGAATCTCCCCTTGCACTGGGCTCCACCAGCCTTACAGTTTTCTTTGCTGAAGAGTGAGAGGAGCAGGTCTCCCGGCCATGATACAAGCTGCCCCCAAAATTTCTTTCTTTTTTTTTCTTTTTTTTTTTGGAGATGGAGTCTCGCTCTGTTGCCCCAGGCTGGAGTGCAGTGGCACGATCTCGGCTCACTGCAAGCTCTGCCTCCCGGGTTGACGTCATTCTGCTGCCTCAGCCTCCCGAGTAGCTGGGACTACAGGCGCCCGCCACGACACCCAGCTAATTTTTTGTATTTTTTAGTAGAGACGGGGTTTCACTGTGTTAGCCAGGATGGTATCGATCTCCTGACCTCGTGATCCGCCCACCTCAGCCTCCCAGAGTGCTGGGATTATAGGCGTGAGCCACCGCGCCCGGCCCCCAACATTTCAAAGGGCTTTTTCTTACCACCTTTTCCATTAAAGGATGGGTGGGTAGGGGATGAAAGTTTCAGCAGTTTGCCCTGTATTTAGGGAAAAATAAAATTCTAACATAACTCTTCTCTGGGACCTCCAAAATATCTCTGGGCTGGCAGGTCCCTGTAGTTTTTTTTTTTTTTTTTTTTTTTTTTTTTTTTTTTTTGAGACGGAGTCTCGCTCTGTCGCCCAGGCTGGAGTGCAGTGGCCAGATCTCAGCTCACTGCAAGCTCCGCCTCCCGGGTTCACGCCATTCTCCTGCCTCAGCCTCCCAAGTAGCTGGGACTACAGGCGCCCGCCACCTCGCCCAGCTAGTTTTTTTGTACTTTTTAGTAGAGACGGTGTTTCACCGTATTAACCAGGATGGTCTCGATCTCCTGACCTCGTGATCCGCCCGTCTCGGCCTCCCAAAGTGCTGGGATTACAGGGTTGAGCCACCGCGCCCGGCCCCCTGTAGTTTTTTTTAATTGAATTTCCTCAAATGCATGTAAGTCAGCTAATACTTCCATGGTACTTGTTTCTTTCTGCTCTTGGTACATCGATATTATTATTATAATTATTTAATTATTATGAAACAGGGTCTTGCTCTGTCGTCCAGGCTAAGGTACAGTGGCACAATCACAGATCACTGCAGCCTCCACCTCATTGGCTCAAGTGATCCTCCAGTGTTAGCCTCTCGAGTAGCTGAGACCACAGGTGCACACCACCATGCCTAATAAATTTTTTTTTTTTTTGAGACGGAGTCTCACTCTGTTGCCCAGGCTGGAGTACAGTGGCACGATCTCTGCTCACTTCAAGCTCCGCCTTCTGGGTTCACACCATTCTCCTGCCTCAACATCCCGAGTAGCTAGGACTACAGGTGTCTGCCACCATGCCAGGCTAATTTTTTTTTTTTTTTTTTTTGTATTTTTAGTAGAGACGAGGTTTCACCGTGTTAGCCAGGATGGTCTCAATTCCCTGACCTCGTGATCCGCCTGCCTCAGCCTCCCAAAGGGTTGGGATTACAGGCATGAGCCACCGCACCTGGCCAATTTTTGTATTTTTAGTAGAGATGGGGTTTCACCATGTTGGCCAGGCTGGTCTCAAACTCCTGACCTCATGATCTGCCTGCCTTGGGCTCCCAAAGTGCTGGGATTACAGGCGTGAGCCACCACGGCCGGACAGAATTTTTTCTTTTTTGTAGAGAAGGGGGTCTCCCTATGTTGCCCAGGCTGGTCTTGTACACCTGACCTTAAGTGATTTTCCTACCTCGGTCTCCCAAAGTGGTGGGATTACAGGTGTGAGTCACTGCAAATGGCCAGTACATTATTATGCTGATGAAAGACCTGTTTTTTTCTCTAGTTTCTGGGATGGCTGTTGGGAGGGTTATTCACACTGTGAACGAGGAGGCATTCTCACAGAAGTTCCTCCAGAGTGTGGAAGAAGTACTACCATTTGGCACCAACCCCTGGAGACACCTGGAGAACAAAGGAGGAGACCATTGGCCAAAGAGAGGCATTCCATTGTGTTGGAGCCTCCCTACCAGCAAGCTATAGCTTTTTTCCCTTTCTTCCTTGCTAATCCAATGGCAGAGTCTTTGAGGAGGTGAGAGGTACTGAGATCCAGGCTGGAAGAGGAGTGATTCATCTACCTGGTTCTGAAGGGATAATGTTGCCCCCTAGAGGACATTTTGGAAATTATTAAGGAAAATTAAGGACTTATTTTTGGTTGTCATCTGGTTCTCAAGGGAACAGTGGTGCTTCCTTGGGATCGTTTTGGGAACTTACCTTTTTTCATCATCATAATGGTGAGGGGTTTGTTACTGGGACTAGAGGACAAGGACCAGACATGCCAAGATGTTCTGCAATATAGCATTCCTAGTTAATAATCAACTAATGAATAAAGTTAATGGTAGCTCTTAAAAAGTGGGGAAAAGACAGTTTATACTAAATTATGCTAAGCTGTAACACTGAACTGTACAGTTCTTTTGAAATTGTTTACATAGCAAGGTCATAGTTGACTCCTGGCCATTTAAAAGATTTAAGCCACCACTCTTGGGATTATGAAATTTTTTTTTTTTTTTTGAGATGGAGTCTTGCTCTGTTGCTTCAGGCTGGAGTGCAGTGGTGTGATCTCAGCTCACTGCAAGCTCTGCCTCTCGGGTTCACGCCATTCTCCTGCCTCAGCTTCCCCAGTAGCTGGGACCACAGGCGCCCGCCACCACGCCTAGCTAATTTTTTGCGTTTTTAGTAGAGACAGGGTTTCACCGTGTTAGCCAGGATGGTCTTGATCTCCTGACCTCATGATCTGCCTGCCTTAGCCTCCCAAAGTGCTGGGATTACAGACGTGAGCCACCGCGCCCGGCTGAAAGTATTTTGGAACTAGATTGAGGTGGTGGTTGTATAATATGGTGAAAGTACTAAAGGCCACTGAATTGTGCACTTCAAAATGCTGCCTAATTTTATATTATGTGAATTTCACCTCAATAAAAATGTCTCTCTCTCTCTTTTTTTTTTTTTCTTGAGAAGGATTCTTGACCTGTAGCCAGACTGGAGTGCAGTGGCACAATCTCAGCTCACTACAACCTCTGCCTCCCAGATTCAACCCGTTCTCCTGCCTCAGATTTGCACCACCACGCCCGGCTAAATTTTTTTTTGCTTTTTCTTTTTAGTGGAGACGGGGTTTCACTATGTTAGCCAGGATGGTCCTGATCTCCTGACCTTGTGATCCGCCTGCCTCGGCCTCCAAAAGTGCTGGGATTACAGGCGTGAGCCACTGCACCTGACCAATAAAAATGTTTTTTTAAAAAAGGATGTATGTTTCCAAACATGAGACTATACCATCACATTTAATTTTTCCCAGAAATTATAAAAAAGTAGAAGTGAGGAGAGGAAAGGGAGACACTTTTAGACCTTTAATGAGTCTACAAGTACAGGATAAAATAATTTGCGCAGCAATTAGCTTTATTTCCAGGGCTCTTTTTCACAAAGTGATCATTTTACAAGAGTTACGGCATAGGCACGGGTAAGAACCCGGGTCACTCCCTAACCAATTACGAATTACTATATGCCGTAGACCTTCAGGATTACTTTCTTTCTTTCTTTTTTTTCTTTGAGACAGAGTTTTGCTCTTGTTGCCCAGGCTGGTGTGCAATGGCACAATCTTGGCTCACTGCAACCTCCACCTCCCAGGTTCAAGCGATTCTCCTGCCTCAGCCTCCCAAGTAGCTAGGATTATAGGCATGTGCCACCATGCCTGGCTAATTTTTTTTTTTTTTTTTTCCTGAGACAGTGTCTCACTCTGTCGCCCAGGTTGGAGTGCAGTGGCAGGATCTCGGCTCACTGCAAGCTCTGCCTCCCGGGTTCACGCCATTGTCCTGCCTCAGCCTCCTGAGTAGCTGGGATTACAAGCGCCCGCCATCATGTCCAGCTAATTTTTTTTTGTATTTTTAGTAGAGAGGAGGTTTCACGTGTTAGCCAGGATGGTCTCAATCTCCTGACCTCGTGATCCGCCCGCCTCAGCCTCCCAAAGTGCTGGGATTACAGGTGTGAGCCACCGCGCCCAGCCTAATTTTTAGTAGAGATAGGGTTTCTCCACTTTGGTCAGGATGGTCTTGAACTCCCAACCCTCCCAGGTTCCAGTGATTCTCTCCCCTCAGCCTGCTGGGTAGCTGGGATTACAGGCGCACACCACCACACCTGGCTAATTTTTGTATTTTTAGTAGAGACGGGGTTTCACCATGTTGGCCAGGCTGGTCTCGAACTCCTGACCTCAGGTGATCCTCCTGTCACTGCCTCACAAAGTGCTGGGATTACAGGCATGAGTCACCGTGCCCGGCCTAATTTTTATATATTTTTTTGTAGAGATGGGGTCTGGCTGTGTCTCAAACTGCTGGCCTCAAGTGATCCTCTCAAAGTGTTGGGATAACAGACATGAGCCACTGTGCCTGGCCTGTTGAAAGTTTTTCAACCATTATAGGTCCTTTGTCCCATACTTGCAGCAAGTCAATAGTGGGAGACACCAGGTTGCAGCAGAGAAAGAGGTTTAATCATAGGGCCACTGAAAACCAAGGGAGGAGATGGAAGGAAACCACGAATCCACCTCCCCAGGGAGTTCAGGGGTTTTTAAGGGTTTTGGAGTGGGTTGAAGTGTGGGGATCGTTGGTTGGTTGAGTGCAGGGTGAAGTAATGAAACAGGGAGTTGAAGAAACTCTATTCTCCTGTCAATTTGGTTCCTCTCTGGGGTCTTCACACTGGTTGGCATCAGCTGTTCTGCTGGAATTCAGGATCTGAAAAACATCTTAGGCACCTTTTGTTTTTTTTTTGAGACAAGGTCTGTTGTCCAGGCTGGAGTGCAGTGGTGCCATCATACCTCATTGGAGCCTCCAACGCCTGGGCTCAAGGATTCTTCCACCTTAGCCTCCCAAGTAGCTGGGACTACAGGCATGCGCCACCACACCCAGCTAATAAAATTTTTTTTTTTTTTTTTTTGTAGAGACAGGGGTCTTGTCATGTTGCCCAGGCTGGTCTTGAACTCCTGGTCTCAAGTGATTCTCCTACCTCAGTCTTCTAAAGTGCTTAGGTGGGATTACAGGCGTGAGCCACCACGCCAGATGCCAATTCTTAAATAAAAATACATGATTCCGCCAGGTGTGGTGGCTCGCGCCTGTAATCCCAGCACTTTGGGAGGCCAAGGTGGGTGGATCACTTGATGTCAGGAGTTCGAGATCAGCCTGGCCACCATGGTGAAACCCTGTCTCTACTAAAAATACAAAAATTAGGCCCGGTACGGTGGCTCAAGCCTGTAATCCCAGCACTTTGGGAGGCCGAGATGGGCGGATCATGAGGTCAGGACATCGAGACCATCCTGGCTAACACGGTGAAACCTGGTCTTCACTAAAAAATTAGCCCGGCATGGTGGCAGGCGCCTGTAGTCCCAGCTACACAGGAGGCTGAGGCAGGAGAATGGCGTGAACCTGGGAGGTGGAGCTTGTAGTGAGTGGAGATTGCGCCACTGCACTTCAGTGTGGGCGACAGAGACTCTTGTCTCAAAAAAAAAAAAAAATAGATGGGCGTGGTGGCTTTTTTTTTTTTTTTTGAGCTGAGAGTCTCTGTCGCCCACACTGAAGTGCAGTAGCAGGATCTTGGTTCACTGCAACCTCTGCCTCCCAGTTCAAACAATTCTCCGGCCTCGGCCTGGCAATTGGCTGAGACTATGGGCATGCCACCACACCCGGCTAATTTTTGTATTGTTAGTAGTGAGGGGGTTTCACCATCTTGGCCAGGCTGGTCTCAAACTCCTGACCTCGTGATCTGCCCTCCTCAGCCTCCGAAAGTGCTGGGATTACAGGCATGAGCCACTGTGCCCTGCTAAAAAGCCTATGATTCTAACATCAGAAATCCTCCCACCTCAGCCTCCCACGTGGCTGGGACTATAGGCTCAGTGCCACCACACCAAGCTAATTTTTGCATTTTGAATAGAGATGGCGTTTCACTATATTGCCCACCTGGGGCCATCCGTGTTTTCTTTTCTGTTATTTTTGTTTTATTTATTTATTTTTTTGAGACCGAGTCTCGCTCTATCTCAGGCTGGAGTGCTGACATGATCTTGGCTCACTACAAGCTCCAACTCCTGGGTTCAAGCGATTCTCCTGCCTCAGCCTCCCAAGTAGCTGGGACTACAGGTGTGAGCCACCATGCTCTGCTGTTTTTTTTTTTTTTTTATTTTTAGTACAGACGGGATTTCGCCATGTTAGCTAGGCTGCTCTCGAACTCCTGATCTCAACTAATCTGCCTGCCTCGGCCCTCCGAAGTGCTGAGATTACAGGCGTGAGTCACCGCGCCTGGCCTATTCCTGTTTTCTTAATGCTTCTCTCTCCCACTGGGCCGTGACTGCCTCCAAAGCAGAGATGTGTCCATTTTTTATTATTATTGTATGTCCAGGGCTGGGCACAAAGTGCAACGCATAGTAGGGACATGAAAGCCTGGGAACAGTGGCTGATGCCTGTAATCCCAGCACTTTGGGAGGCAGAGGCGGGAGGATAGCTTGAGACCAGGATTTCGAGACCAGCCTTGGCAACACATCGGGACCTCATCTGTATGAAAAAAAAAAAGAAAATTGACAGTTCAATGTCACCTCTGATAAGCCTTCCCTGACCACCCCTGTTACTCTGTAGCCCCATGTCCTGCTTTATTTTTCTCCAAAGCATTTGTCATCGCTGGGTTTATATTTATTTCTCTTTGGGTTTTTCTCACTGGATCGTAAACTCCATGAGGACAGGGCTTTGTCGATTTTACTCAATACCCTATTTTACAACATCCCTATTGCTGGGATCTCAGTATGCACGCCTTAAATATTTGCAGAATTTAAGCGCCTCATAAGTGACCACGTGGGCAACGCCCTCGGGGCCTTAACCGGCGCCATTTTTGGGGCTAGGATTGGTTGGACCCTCCGTCACGTGACATGCAGTTGCCGGATCGCCTTTGAGTCTCGTGAGGTACTTTTGGTCCCAGGCTCCTTGGACGAGGTACTGCGCAGGCGTGGGAGGGGGTCTGCGCACGCGCAGAAGCACCCCGGGTGTGCTGCCGGCGGAGGTTGGTGGCGCGCGGGGCTGGCGGGCGGTTGGCGTGAGCGGGACGTGAGCTGAGGCAGGAAGAGCCGGCGCCATGGTGGAGAAGGAGGAGGCTGGCGGCGGCATCAGCGAGGAGGAGGCGGCGCAGTATGACCGGCAGATCCGCCTGTGGGGACTGGAGGCCCAGAAACGGTCAGCGCCGGCGCGGCTTGAGGCGCCGAGGGTCTGGAGGGGGCGTCTAGTCTGAGGCGTTTGCGGCCCGGAAGGAGCGGGAAGGTGTGATTTGAAGGGAGGAGGCGGGAATTATGTGCCCCGGGATCGTCTCGCTCCTGAGGGAACTAGAGGAGTTGATTGGGGATGTTTCTGGAAGGTCTGGGAAGTGGTTGGGAGAGCCGTTCCGAAGGATGGGAGCTCTGAAGGGGGCTCTGATTGGGGAGTCCTGAGGGAGCGGGAGAATTCAAACTCAGGAAATCCGAGGCCCGAAAGCGGTGATTGTGGGATTTAGGTCGCGGTTAGGGGATAAGAGGGGCTGGGGTACGTGGAAGGGGTGAGGTGAAGGACATAGTTCATTCATTCGATGGTGTGGGACCCGGTTCCGTGCTGGATACGGGGGAGACTGGACTGGCCAACCGGGCCGACGGGAGCTTACATTCTTGTGGGTGCTCAGGGGCGGGCCAGGCTGAAAGAATGCGGGTTTTGAGGAGTTTTGGAGCAAGTTATGTCAAATGGAACTCTTGAGAGGCTCGGAGAGTCTGGAGGGGGACGGCAGTAGGCTCCCGAAAAGGTTGCTTGTGTCTGGTACGGGGCTGTGCCTTGGTAAGACAGGAGACATAGTTTGGGCATTGTGGAGTAGCTTAGGGATGGGGTTTTCTTTTCTTTTCTTTTCTTTTTCGACGGAGTCTCTCCCTTGTCGCCCAGGCTGGAGTGCAGTGGCGCGATCTCAGCTCACTGCAAGCTCCGCCTCCCGGATTCAAGCGATTCTCCTGCCTCAGCCTCCCGAGTAGCTGGGATTATAGGGGCCCGCCACCACGCCCGGCTAATTTTTGTATTTTTAGTAGACATGGGGTTTCGCCATGTTGACCGGACTGGTCTCGAACTGCTGACCTCAACTGATCCACCCGCCTCGGCCTCCCGAATGCTGGGATTACAGGCTCACGCCACCACACCCGGCTAATTTTTGTATTTTTAGTAGAGACAGGTTTTCACCATGTTGGCCAGGCTGGTCTGGAACTCCGGACCTCAAGTGATCTGCCCGCCACTGCCTCCCAAAGTGATGGGATTACAGACTTGAGCCACTGTGCCCGGCTTTTTTTTCTTTTTTTTTTTTTTTTCTCCTCTTTGTCGCCCAGGCTGGAGTGCAGTGATGGGATCACAGTTCACTGTAGCCTCGACCTCCAAGTCTCAAGTGATATTCCCTCTTAAGCCTCCCAAGTAGCTGGAACTACAGGCGCACCCCACCACATCATCCGACTAATATTTATTTATTTATTTATTTATTTATTTTTTATTTTTTTTTTTTGAGACGGAGTCTCGCTCTGTCGCCCCGGCTGGAGTGCAGTGGCCGGATCTCAGCTCACTGCAAGCTCCGCCTCCCGGGTTCACGCCATTCTCCTGCCTCAGCCTCCCGAGTAGCTGGGACTACAGGCACCCGCCACCTCGCCTGGCTAGTTTTTTTTTGTATTTTTTAGTAGAGACGGGGTTTCACCGTGTTAGCCAGGATGGTCTCGATCTCCTGACCTCGTGATCCGCCCATCTCGGCCTCCCAAAGTACTGGGATTACAGGCTTGAGCCACCGCGCCCGGCCCCGACTAATATTTATATATATATTTTTGTAAGATGGGGTTTTGCCACGTTGCCCAGACTGGTCTTGAACTTCCAAGCTCAAGCGATCCTTGGCCTCAAGAGATCTCCCCCCAGCTCAGACTCCTAAAATGCTGGGACTACAGGCCTGAGCCACCATGCCTGGCCTCACCGATCAATATTTTTACTTAGCCGGGACGCAGTGGCTCACACCTGTAATCCCAGCACTTTGGGAGGCTGAGTTGGGGGGAGGGGATCTCTTGAGTCCAGGAGTTTGAGACCAGCCTGGGTAACGTTGCCAAACCCAGTCTCTACAAAAATACAAAAATTAGCCAGGCATGGCGGCATGAGTTTATAGTCCCAGCTAGTCTGGAGGTTGAGGTGGGAGCATCACCTGAGCCCCCAGGAGGCGGAGGTTGCAGTAAGCCATGGTCGCGCCACTACACCCCAGCCTGGGTGACAGAGTGAGGAGGCCCTGTCTCAAAAAAAAAAAAAAAAAAATTCCACAAATGTGTACATATGTGTCAGTCATTAAAGGATGGTGAAGTGGGAGGGTTGTTTTGATAGGTTGGCTGGGAAAGGGCTCTGAAGAGGTAACATTGAGCCTCTTAAGAAGGGAAAAAGCCTTGTGATCATCTAGGAGAACTTTCCTAGCAGAGAGAACAGCAAGTGCAAATTCCCAGAGGCCCAGGCATGATCGTCAAATTAGAGAAATAAGGTGGCAAGAACCAAATGAGTTGAGTAGCTTTTATTCTAAGTGTGTGGGGAAAACCTGTTGGAGTGTTTTGAGTGTGGGAATAACATGATCTGTGGGTTGTTTTGTTTTGTTTTGTTTGTTTGTTTTTGTTTTGAGATGGAGTCTCGCTCTGTCACCCAGGCTGGAGTGCAATGGCTCAGTCTTGGCTCACTGCAACCACCGCCTGCCAGGTTCAAGCGATTCTCCTGCCTCAACCTCCTGAGTGGCTGGGACTATAGGCACCTGCCACCACACCCGGCTAATCTTGTGTATTTTTAGTAGAGACAGGGTTTCACTGTGTTAGCCAGGATGGTCTCCATCTCCTGACCTCGTGATCCGCCTGCCTTGGCCTCCTAAAGTGCTGGCATTACAGGCGTGAGCCACTGCACCTGGCCTGGTTTGTGTTTCCATTCCTGGCAGAAATGAAAAAGATTCTGGCTGGACTGTTGCAGTAATCTAGTTGAGACAAAAATATTGGTAGCTTGAAACTCAAGAGAAGAGGTCAAATATATATATATTCTGGATATATATATGTTTTGAAGGTAGAAGAGGGAACAGGATTTGGGACAGAAATCCAGTATGACACCACTGTTTTTGGCTTGAGCACCTGGAATGATGGAATTGCCATTTTGAAAGATATGGGGAGCTGTAGGTTTGGTGGGGTCAGGGAAAAGTCAGTTCTCTTTTAGGTTTCAGATTTTTTTTTTTTTTTTTGAGACGGAGTCTCGCTGTAGCCCAGGCTGGAGTGCAGTGGCATGATCTTGGCGCACTGCAAGCTCCGTCTCCCAGGTTCACGCCATTCTTCTGCCTCAGCCTCCCGAGTAGCCGGGACTACAGGCGCCCGCCACCATGCTTGGCTTTTTTGTTTGTTTGTATTTTTAGTAGAGACGGGGTTTCACTGTGTTAGCCAGGATGGTCTCGATCTCCTGACCTTGTGATCCACCTGCCTCGATCTCCCAAAGTGCTGGGATTACAGGCGTGAGCCACCATGCCCTGCCCAGATTTGTTTTTTTATACAACTAAGTAGAAATACGTGAGGGGTTGAGTTCAGAGGTAAAATTTGGGTGATGGTGGGCATTGTGTGAGTACAGTGTATAGAATTAATGGAGGGGTTGGGGAAGCCGACACGTCAGGAGAATTTAGTTTGAGGGGGTGGGAGCTTTCAGGAGGTTTTGGAGTGTGCAGTGGTGGGATGGGAATTACCTCAGGCTCATTTCAGATCTGTGGGGTCTTTGATGAGGTCGGGGATGTCATCATGAGGCATTAACATTGGTGGGAAGGTTGAAGCCACCTGGAATAGATTGGGAATTAAGTGATGCGAATATGCCTGTGGACATAGGTGGGCTGCATTGATTTTAGGGACTGCTATTTTCTGGATGGAGTGGAAAGAGGTTTTATGTGAGTTGGAGGAAACTTTGAGGAAGCTTGGGGTGTTATGAGGTCCTAAAGGGTTGAGGAGGGGATTCTAAAGTCCTGGAAGGGTTAATCGAAGGGGTTTGTGGCAGTAGATAGTTTTGTTTGAAGTGGGGCAAAGTTGGTGAGATTTAAACTGGAATGTAGTTAGGGAACTTTCACAGGGATAGGGATGATTTTTCTGAGAAGCAGTGAAGAATGGATGGGGGGCCTCTGAGTGGTAGATGACCTAAGGGACAAGTCAAGGTCAGGGCATGGAATTTGTGGGAGGTGGGAATTATTCTGAGGGAGTGGAGCTGTACTGAATTTGATGGAGAACATGAAAAGGACTGGCTGGGGGTTGTAGGCGGGACGGAAGAGGTTATTTGTAATTTGTACTCTATTTTTAGACAGTCTTAGAGAGTTTATTAAAGTGTTTTTTTTGTTGTTGTTTTTTTTTTTTTTTTTTTTTTTTTTGTTGAGACAGAGTCTCCCTGTGTTGCCCAGACTGGAGTGCAGTGGCCGGATCTCAGCTCACTGCAAGCTCCGCCTCCCGGGTTCACGCCATTCTCCTGCCTCAGCCTCCCGAGTAGCTGGGACTACAGGCGTCCGCCACCTCGCCCGGCTAGTTTTTGTATTTTTTAGTAGAGACGGGGTTTCACCGTGTTAGCCAGGATGGTCTCGATCTCCTGACCTTGTGATCCGCCCGTCTCGGCCTCCCAAAGTGCTGGGATTACAGGCTTGAGCCACCGCGCCCGGCCTTAAAGTGTTTTTATGTCCATTTTCAGTGAAGTCTTTAAGAAATTAAACATTTTTTGTGTGTGAGTACATAGTAGGTGTATATATTTTGGGGGTATGTGAGATACTTTGATACAGGCATACAATGGGTAATAATCACATGAGGGTAAATGGGGTATCCACCACCTTAAGCACTTATCCTTTGTGTTACAAACAATCCAATTATATTATTTTAGTTACTTTGAAATGTACAACAAATTATTGTTAACTAGTCACCCTGTTATGCTATCAAATACCAGATCTTATTCATTGTATTTAATTATATTTTTGTACCCCTCTACCCCCCACTATCCTTCCTAGCCTCTGGTAACCATCAGTCTACTATCTGCATAAGTTCAATTGTTTTAATTTTTTTTTAGTTCCCATAAATAAGTGAGAGCGTGCAAAGTTTGTCTTTCTATGCCTGACTTATTTCACTTAACATGATAACCTCCAGTTCCTTCCATGTCGTTGTAAATGACAGTATCTCGTTCCTTTTTTTTTTTTTTTGTAGGCAGGGTCTCCTTCTGTTGCCCAGATTAGGGTGCAATGGTGTGATCACAGCTCACTTCAGCCTTGACCACTTGGGCGCAGGTGATCCTCCCACCTCAGCCTCCCAGTAGTTGTGACTACACCATGTGCCACAAGCCCAGCCAATATTTTAGTAGAGGTGGGGTTGCACCAGGCTAGTCTCGGGCTCCTGGGCTCAAATAATCCTCCTGCCTCCCTTCAAAGTGCTGGGATTAGAGGTGTGAACCGCCATGCCCAGCCTTTGTACCAGGATTTCTTTCTTTTTTTTTTTTTTTGTTGAGACAGACACTCTGTCGCCCAGGCTGGAGTGCTGTGGCGCCATCTCACCGCAAGCTCCGCCTCCCAGGTTCCTGTAGTTCTCCTGCCTCAGCCTCCCGAGTAGCTGGGACTACAGGCGCCTGCCACCACACCCGGCTACTTTTTGTATTTTTAGTAGAGAGGGGGTTTCACCGTGTTAGCCAGGATGGTCTCCATCTCCTGACCTCGTGATCTGCCCGCCTTGGCCTCCCAAAGTATTGAGATTACAGGCGTGAGCCACTGCGCCTGGCCTTGAGACAGAGTCTCCCCCTGCCGCCCAGGCTGGAGTGCAGTGGCCAGTCACACCTCACTGCGAGCTCCGCCTCCTGGGTTCACCCCATTCTCCCACCTCAGGCTTTGGAGTAGCTGGGACTACAAGCGCCCGCCACCACGCCCGGCTAATTTTTGTATTTTTAGTAGAGACGGGGTTTCACCTTGTTAGCCAGGATGGTCTTGATCTCCTGACCTCGTGTACCACAATTTCTTTCTTTTTTTTTTTTGCTCGCTCTGTCGCCCCAGGCTGGAGTGCAGTGGCGTGATCTTGGCTCACTGCAAGCTCCGCCTCCTGGGTTCATGCCATTCTCTGGCCTCAGCCTCCCGAGTAGCTGGGACTACAGGCGCCAGCCACCATGCCTGGCCAATTTTTTGTATTTTTAGTAGAGACGGGGTTTCCCTGTGGTCTTGATCTTCTGACCTCGTTATCCGGCCGCCTCGGCCTCCCAAGTGTACCACAATTTATTTATCCATTTGTCTTTTGATAGACACATGGGTTGCTTTCAAATCTTGGCTATTGTGAAGAGTGCTGTAATAAACATGGTAGTGCAGATACCTTTTTTTTTTTTTTTTAGACCAAGTCTCGCTCTGTCGCCCAGGCTAGAGGGCAGTGGCATGATCTCAGCCCAGTACAACCTCCGCCTCCCAGGTTCAAGCGATTTTCCTGTCTCAGCCTCTGGAATAGCTGGGATTACAGGTACCTGCCACCACGCCCAGCTAATTTTTGTATATATATATATTTTTTGAGACGGAGTCATGCTCTGTCGCCCAGGCTGGAGTGCAGTGGCCGGATCTCAGCTCACTGCAAGCTCCGCCTCCCGGGTTCACGCCATTCTCCTGCCTCAGCCTCCCAAGTAGCTGGGACTACAGGCGCCCGCCACTTCGCCCGGCTAGTTTTTTGTATTTTTTAGTAGAGACGGGGTTTCACCGTGTTAGCCAGGATGGTCTCGATCTCCTGACCTCATGATCCGCCCGTCTCGGCCTCCCAAAGTGCTGGGATTACAGGCTTGAGCCACCGCGCCCGGCCTAATTTTTGTATTTTTAGTAGAGATGGGGTTTACTATGTTGGCCAGGCTGGTCTCAAACTCTTGGCCTCAGGTGATTGGCCCTCCTTGGCCTCCCAAAGTGTTGGGATTACAGGCGTGAGCCACCACACCAGGCCTGATTGATTTTCATTTGGGTATATACCTAGCAGTGGGATGGCATTTTCACCTGACTCTTTTTTTTTTTTTTGAGATGGAGTTTCGCTTTTGTTGCCCAGGCTGGAGTGCAATGGTGCAATCTCAGCTGACCACAACCCCTGCTTCCTGAGTTCAAGCAATTCTCCTGCTTCAGCCTCCCGAGTAGCTGGGATTACAGGCATGTGCCACCACGCCTGGTGTAAAATTTTGTATTTTAGTAGAGACGGAATTCCTCCATGTTGGTCAGGCTGTGAACTCCTGATCTCAGGTGATCCACCCACCTTGGCCTCCCAAACTTCTGGGATTACAGGCGTGAGCCACAGCCCCCAGCCTTCACCTGAGTCTTATAGCAGCTCTCTGGAGTAGGAAGGGCAGTGATTTCCTTCTCTGTTCAGATGAGGAAGGAGGCTCCACAGAGCAAATTGACTTGCCTCTAAGAGGGCTCTAGGTGGGATAGGAGAACTCTGGAGACTGGAGTTCCTTTATGAAATGGAAGCCCTGAAAATATGCAGACTGATAAGATGTACAAATTGTGGGGCATTGTATAAGACAGTTGTCCTAGTTTTCTTCCAGAAGTCAGTTTCATGGGAAAAACAAGTGAAGGGACTGTTGTGGATTAAAAGAGAGTAAAGGCCATCACGGTAACTCAGCCTGTAATCCCAGGACTTTGAAGGGCTGAGGTGGGTGGATCACCTGAGGTCAGGAATTCGAGACTAGCCTGGCCAACATGGTGAAACCCCATCTCTACTAAAAATACAAAAAAAATTAGCCAAGTGTGGTGGTGGGTGCCTGTAACCCCAGTTACTTGGGAGGCAGAGGCAGGAGAATCACTTGAACCCAGGAGGCGGAGGTTGCAGTGAGCTGAGGTCGCGCCATGGCACTCCAGCCTGGGTGACAAGAGCGAAACTCCGTCTCAAAAATAAATAAATAATAATTAAACTAAAATGGAGTAAAGAAGCAGCTTCCTAGAGCAGATTTGGTTCCTTAAATTGAGGCCAAGTTTCTGGAGTTTTTATTGATATTTGACAATTACAACTAAAATTTTTTTTTTTTGAGACAGAGTCTCGCTCTGTCGCCCAGGCTGGAGTGCAGTGGCCAGATCTCAGCTCGCCGCAGGCTCCGCCTCCCGGGTTTACGCCATTCTCCTGCCTCAGCCTCCTGAGTAGCTGGGACAACAGGCGCCCACCACCTCGCCCGGCTAGTTTTTTGTATTTTTTAGTAGAGACGGGGTTTCACCGTGTTAGCCAGGATGGTCTCGATCTCCTGTCCTCGTGATCCACCCGTCTCAGCCTCCCAAAGTGTTGGGATTACAGGCTTGAGCCACCGCGCCTAGCCAACTAAAATTTTTTTTTCTCACTCTGTCACCCAGGCTGGAGTGCAGTGGTGCAGTGATGTGATCTTCAGCTCACTGCAACCTCCCCCTCTCCCCCACCAGTTTCAAGGGATTCTCCCACCTCAGCCCCACAAGTAGCTGGGACCATATGCCATAACACTCAGTTAATTGTGTGTGTGTATGTGTGTGTGATGGAGTCTTATGGGAATTAACTGACATAATACATACAAAGAGCCCACAGTGCTTGGCACATAGTAAATGTTAGATAAATGTTGGCTATTATTATTTTATTATGTACCAGATTTCTATAATTCTGCTGATGGACACAGGTTTGTTTTGGTGTGTATATTAATTCACAGCCATTTGAGTAACAGTATGTCCTAAATGCCAAGGAAGTTATTGGTTCTAGGGATACAGTGGTTTCTGGAGTTTACATTCTAATGGGGGGGTCAGTAAACATATAAACAAGTAGTGTAGCTTAGCACAGTGATGTGTGCCTGTGATCCCAGCTACTGGGGAGGCTGAGGTTGGACGATCACTTGAGCCAGGAGATTGAGACTAGCTTGGGCAACGTAGTGAGGCCCTATGTCAATCAAAACAATGGGCAACATAGGCCCCATCTCAATAAAAACAAAAACAAATAGCATAATTCGAGATAGAGGATGTGGACCTATTTTAAATTAGGTGGCCAGTATGGACTTCTCTGAGGAGGTGACAGTTGAGCTGGGACCTAAAGAATGTGTCCCTCAAGAAGTTGAGGGAAGAAGCAGCGGGAAGCACTAATGCCAAGGTCCTAACGTGGGAGCAAGGATGATGTTCTCTAGGATCAGCCTCCCGAGTAGCTGGGCCTACAGGCATGTGCCACCATGCCTGGCTGATTTGTTTGTTTGTTTTGAGGTGGAGTCTCGCTCTCTAGCCCAAGCTGGAGTGCAGTGGTGCGATCTCAGCTCACCTCAAGCTCTGCCTCCTGGGTTCACGCCATTCTCCTGCCTCAGCCTCCCGAGTAGCGAGGACTGCAGGCACCCACCACCACGCCCGGCTAATTTTTTGTATTTTTAGTAGAGACGGGGTTTCACCATGTTAACCAGGATGGTCTCAATCTCCTGACCTTGTGATCTCCCTGCCTCAGCCTCCCAAAGTGCTGGGATTACAGGCGTGAGCCACCACGTCCGGCCTAATTTTTGTATATATTTTGTATATTTTGTAAATTTTGTATACGGGTTTTCCCCATATTGGCCAGGCTGGTCTCAAACTCCTGACCTCAAGTGATCCACCCGCCTCAGCTAATTTTATGTATTTTTAGTAGAGACGGGGTTTCACCATGTTAGCCAGGATGGTCTCCATCCCCTGACCTCGTGATGCTCCTGCCTTGGCCTCCCAAAGTGGTGGGATTACAGGCGTAAGTCACTGTGCCTGGCACACCCAGCTAATTTTTATTTTTTTTTTTGTACAGATGGAGTCTTACTTTGTTGCCCAGGCTGGTTTCCAACTCATGGGCTCAAGTGATCCTCATGCCTTGCCTTCCCAAAGTGCTGGGATTACAGGTGTGACCCACTGCATCCAGCCTGTTGTAGTTTTGTAGGACAGAAATGATGGTGGCTCGGCCGGGCGCGGTGGCTCAAGCCTGTAATCCCAGCACTTTGGGAGGCCGAGACGGGTGGATCACGAGGTCAGGAGATCGAGACCATCCTGGCTAATATGGTGAAACCCCGTCTCTACTAAAAATACAAAAAACTAGCCGGGCGAGGTGGTGGGCGCCTGTAGTCCCAGCTACTCGGGAGGCTGAGGCAGGAGAATGGCGTGAACCCGGGAGGCGGAGCTTGCAGTGAGCTGAGATCCGGCCACTGCACTCCAGCCTGGGCGACAAAGCGAGACTCCGTCTCAAAAAAAAAAAAAAGAAAAAAAGAAATGATGGTGGCTCAAACTAGAGTGGTGGATGTGGAAGTCGAGGGAAGGAGATGGATGATGCTACCGTGAATGTGTATATTTTCTTTTCTTTCTTTTTTTTTTCTCCAGACGGAGTCTCGCTCGGTTGTCCAGGCTGGAGTGCAGTGGTGCGATCTCCGCTCACTGCAAGCTCCACCTCCCGAGTTTACGCCATTCTCCTGCCTCAGCCTCCCGAGTACCTGGGACTACAGGCGCCCACCACCACTCCCGGCTAATTTTTTTTTTTTTTTTTTTTTTTTGTATTTTTAGTAGAGACGGGGTTTTTACGTGTTAGCTAGGATGGTCTCCGTCTCCTGACCTGTGATCTGCCCGCCTCGGCCTCCCAAAGTGCTGGGATTACAGGTGTGAGCCACTGCAGCCGGCCGAATGTGTATCATTTTTGTGCCCACTTGGGTTTTTTTTTTTTTTTTTGAGAAGGAGTCTTGCTCTTTCACCCAGGCTGAAGTGCAGTGGTGCGGTCTCGGCTCACTGCAGCCTCCGCCTCCTAGGTTCAAGCGATTCTCTTGTTTCAGCCTCCCAAGTAACTGCGATTACAGGTGCCTGCCACCACGCCCGGCTAATTTTTTTATTGTTTTTGAGAGGGAGCCTCACTGTGGCCCAGGGTGGAGTGCAATGGCGCCATCTTGGCTCACTGCAAGCTGCGCCTTCCGGGTTCACGCCATTCTTCTGTGTCAGCCTCCTCAGTGGCTGGGACCACAGGCGCCTGCCAGCGTGCCCGGCTAATTTTTTGTGTTTTTTTTTTTTTTTTTTTTTTTTGAGACGGAGTCTCGCTCTGTCGCCCAGGCTGGAGTGCAGTGGCGCGATCTCGGCTCACTGCAAGCTCCGCCTCCCGGGTTCACGCCATTCTCCTGCCTCAGCCTCCCGAGGAGCTGGGACTACAGGCGCCCACAACCGCGCCCGGCTAATTTTTTGTATTTTTAGTAGAGACGGGGTTTCACCGTGGTCTCGATCTCCTGACCTTGTGATCCGCCCGCCTCGGCCTCCCAAAGTGCTGGGATTACAGGCGTGAGCCACCGCGCCCGGCCAATTTTTTGTGTTTTTAGTAGAGACAGGGTTTCACCGTGTTAGCCAGGATGGCCTCAATCTCCTGACCTCGTGTTCCCGCCCGCCTCGGCCTTCTAAAGTACTGGGATTACAGGTGTGAGCCGCTGTGCCACACCCGACTAATTTTTGTAATTGTAGTAGAGATGGGGTTTCACCGTGTTGGCCAGGCTGGTCTCTAACTCCTGACCGCAGGTGATCTACCCACCTCGGCCTCCCAAAGTGATGGGATTTGTAAACCCAGCACTTTGCGGGAGGCAGAGGCAGGAAGATTGCTTGAGCCCAGGAGTTAGAGATCAGCCTGGGCAACATAGTGAGACCCTGTGTCTACAAGAAAAAAAACCAAATCCATAAATTAGCCAGGTGCAGTGGTGTGCACCTGTAGTCCCAGGACTCAGTAGACTGAGGTGGCATGATCACTTGAACCTAGGAGGTTGAGGCTGCAGTGAGCCCATCTTTTTTTTTTTTTTTTTTTTTTTTGAGACGGAGTCTTGCTCTGTCACCCAGGCTGGAGTGCAGTGGCCGGATGTCAGCTCACTGCAAGCTCCGCCTCCCGGGTTTACGCCGTTCTCCTGCCTCAGCCTCCCGAGTAGCTGGGACTACAGGCGCCCGCCACCTCGCCCGGCTAGTTTTTTTGTATTTTTTAGTAGAGACGGGGTTTCACCGTGTTAGCCGGGATCGTCTCTCGATCTCCTGGCCTCGTGATCCGCCCGTCTCGGCCTCCCAAAGTGCTGGGATTACAGGCTTGAGCCACCGCGCCCGGCCAAGTGAGCCCATCTTGCCACTGCTCTTCAGTCTGGTTTCACAGAATGAGACCCTGTTTCAATAAAACAAAACAAAACGTAAGCATGATATTTGGTGTCGATGGCAGTTGAGTAATGAATTTTATTTTATTGTATTTTTTTGAGATAGAGTCCGTCACCCAGGATGGAGTGCAGTGGTGCAGTCTTGGCTCATTGACACCTCTGCCTCCCGGGTTTAAGTGCTTCTTCTGCCTCAGCCTCCCAAATAGCTGGGATTACAGGTGCCTGCCATTAACACGCCCAGCTAATTTTTTGTTTTTTTTTTTAAACAGGCTATTTTTTTTTTTTTTAAACAGTCTCGCTGTGTCGCCCAGACTGGCATGATCTCAGCTTACTGCAAAACCGCCTCCCAGGTTCAAGTGATTCTCCTGCCTCAGTGTCCCGAGTAACTGGGATTACAGGCACCCACCACCACGCCTGGCTAATTTTTGTATTTTCAATAGAGACGTAGTTTTGCCATGTTGGCCAGGCTGGTCTCGAACCCCTGTACTCAAGTGATCTATCTGCCCGTCTCGACCTCCCAAAGTGCTTGGATTACAGGTGTGAATCACCACACCTGGCTATAATTTTTTTTTGTATTTTTAGTAGAGAGGGGGTTTCACCAGGTTGGACAGGCTGGTCTCAAACTCCTGACCTCAGGTAATCCACCCATCTCAGCCTCCCAAAATGCTGGGATTATAGGCGTGAGTCACTGGGCCCAGCTGAGTAATGAATTTTTAAAAACTGCAGAGCAGAGTCTGTAGAGCTATGTAGAAATGTAGGTCGTGGAGAGGAGATTTATTGTCAGGGACTTTTTATATGTAGCTATTGCTGGAAGAGTTCGGGGAGGGGGAGTGCTTGCTGGTGTCGACTCAGCCATGATAAAAAAGGCTTTTTTGAGGAAATGGCATTGGAGTTGGGTTTTGAAGAGGAAAGGCTTAGCTAGGCATTGAGAGGAAGAAATGGTGCATTTTGTGAGGGTGGAATGTTGTGATTAAATTTTATTTAGTTTTTAATTAAATTAATAGCAAACTTATTAGCCAGCAGAACTTGAATTGTGTGAAACTATTCTTAGTTATTACTAAATCCTTTTCAGTATGAATAATACATTTGCTGCAGAATTATTATTATTATTATTATTTTTTTTGAGACAGAGTCTCCCTTAGTCGCCCAGGCTGGAGTGCAGTGGCGCGATCTTGGCTCACTGCAGGCTCCGCCTCCCGGGTTCACGCCATTCTCCTGCCTCAGCCTCCCGAGTAGCTGGGACTACAGGGGCCCGCCGCCTCGCCCGGCTAATTTTTTGCATTTTTAGTAGAGACGGGGTTTCACAGTGTTAGCCAGGATGGTCTCGATCTCCTGACCTTGTGATCCGCCCGCCTCGGCCTCCCAAAGTGCTGGGATTACAGGCGTGAGCCACCGCGCCCGGCCTGCTGCAGAATTATTGAGTTTGGTTACATGATGCAGCCCAAGATCTTGATGAGTTGTTTCATAATATATGATGTAAAGTCTATATTTCCTTTTTGAAATCTGAAAAATTGTGATTCTGAAATACTTCTGGTTCAAGAAATTTCAGATAAGATATAGTGGATCTGTTCTGCTTCTTATTGACCTCAGATAAGCCTTGGGATGGCCTGACCTCTGATTGCCTTTTTTCAGCCTCATCTTCTGTCACTTTACAGATTTAAAAAGCTAAAAACAAGGCCGGGCGCGGTGGCTCATGCCTGTAATCCCAGCACTTTGGGAGGCTGAAGTGGGTGGATCACTGGAGGTCAGGAGTTCGAGACCAGTCTGAACAACATGGTGAAACCCTGTCTCAACCAAAAATACAAAAACTAGCTGGGCATGATGGCAGGTGCCTGTAATCCCAGCTATTCAGGAGGCTGAGGCAGGAGAATTGCTTGAACCTGGGAGGTGGAAGTTGCAGTGAGCTGAGATCAGCCACTGTACTCCAGCCTGGGTGACAGAGCGAGACTCCGTCTTTTAAAAAAAAAAAAAAAAAGGGTTAAAACAATTCCCTGTGTATATCCTCTTTTCGTGCCACTGTGTGTTTTGCTTGTGTATTATACTTAACTAGCGCCTCTTCTCAGGACCTCTTCTGCTGTCATACTAGTTTGAGCCACCATCATCCTCCCTCACCTTAACTGTGACATCTTCCCACCCCCATGGCTTTCCATCATGCTTAGAAGAAAATCCAGAATCCTTCTATTGCACGTAAGAGCCTTCATGATGTGGCCCCTGGTTCCAACTTTTCAGCCTGTCTGTCATTCCTATCCCTAGAACATGCCAAGCGCTCCTGCTTCAGGGCTTTTGCATTTGCTGTTTTCTCTATCTGGAATTTTCTGCTCCCAAATATCTGTGTGTTTGTCCTTTATTTCATTTTGATTTTTGCTCATATGGCATTTCCTCAGAAAGGCTTGTATGATTTCTCTGTCTCAAATAGTGTTCTTCATCATTCTTGATTCCTGTCACATTTGATTTTTATCACTTTTTCACATAATATGTATCTATTTGTTTATCTGCTCCTACTTTTTCATGAGGGCAGGGACTGTGTCTTTCTGATTCACTGCCTGATTTCCATACCATAGAAGGATGCCTGGCATAGTAGGTACTCAATAAATATTTGTGGAATGAATTATTATGTGCAGTATGGATTGGAGCCTGTCTCTCTCCTAGATTTGAGGTGTGATGGCTCAATGCAGTTAGAACCAAAATGATTTTTTTTTTTTTTGAGACAGAGTCTCAATCTTGTTGCCCAGGCTGGAGAGCAGTGGCGTGATCTCGGCTCACTGCAACCTTCGCTTCATGGTTTCAAGTGATTCTCCTGCCTCAGACTCCCAAGTAGCTGAGATTACAGGCATCTGCCACTACACCCAGCTAAGTTTTGTATTTTAGTAGAGATGGGGTTTCACCACGTTGGTCAGGCTGGTCTCAAACTGCTGACCTCAGGTGATCCGCCCATCTCAGCCTCACAAAGTGCTGGGATTACAGGTGTGAGCCACCGTTCCTGGCAAACCAAAATAATTTGTGTATTTTTTGTTCTGTGATTCTGCAAGGTTACTGTTCTGTATCATCAGGTTAACAATGTTTGTCTTACAGGCTGCGGGCCTCCCGGGTGCTTCTTGTCGGCATGAAAGGACTTGGGGCTGAAATTGCCAAGAATCTCATCTTGGCAGGAGTGAAAGGACTGACCATGCTGGATCACGAACAGGTGCGCTGTTGTCAGCTCATTCCTCCCCTGCTCTGGCTCCCCTTTCCAGTATGAAGACCTGCAGGTTTTGTGAGTTCCTACTTGTGCCTTAAGGGCTGTGAAAAGAGGGCTAACATTAATGAACCATTGCCTCTGGAGACTGAAGGTGCTATTGTTGGGTTTGAATTCCAGCTCCACCACATCTAGCTGGATGAGCAGTGGAGACTCACATCCCTCATTGAGCTTGCCTGTCTGTAAAATGGGGTTAATAATATCTCCCTTGGTGGTTGCTTGTGAGGCATAGAGACGTGTTTTTCCAATTTGTGCCTGAAAATGACCTGAGTGACTAAATGAAAATGCAGAGTGGCCTGGAGGCTTTGTGGTGCCCTAGCTTTCACCCCTAGTGATTCTCATTTAGGTCTGAGATGAGCTCAGGAGTATGTGCATTTAAAAGGTATTTTAGGGCCGGACGCAGTGGCTCATGCCTGTAATCTCAACACTTTGGGAGGCTGAGGCAGGTGGATCATATGAGGTCAGGAGTTTGAGACTAGCCTGGCCAACATGGTGAAACCCTGTCTCTACTAAATATACAAAAATTAGCCAGGCATGTTGGTGTGCACCTGTAATCCCAGCTACTCGAGAGGCTGAGGCACAAAAATCGCTTGAATTTGGGAGGTGGAGTTTGCAGTGAGTTGAGATGGCACCACTGCACTCCAGCCTGGGCAACAGAGCGAGACTCTGCCTTAAAAAAATAAATAAATAAAAGGTGTTTCAGGAGATTGTGATTTAGGTGGTCCAGTCATCACTTTAAAAAACACTGGATCAGAGAGAATGTGTGCAGACTGCTTTGTATAGTGCTTGAACCTAACAAGTATCCAGTAATTAGGAATAATGATCTGACATGCTGTTTGTTTGTTTGTTTTTGTGAGACGGAGTCTCGCTGTGATGCCCAGACTGGAGTGCAATGGCGCAATCTCGGCACACTGCAACCTCCACTTCCCAGACTCAAGCAATTCTCCTGCCTCAGCCTCCCAAGTAGCTGGGATTATAGGCACGCGCCACCACGCCTGGCTAATTTTTTTTTTTTTGAGACGGAGTTTAGCTCTCGTTGCCCAGGCTGGAGTGCAATGGCACGATCTTGGCTCATTGCAACCTCAGCCTCCCAGGTTCAAGCAATTCTCCTGCCTCAGCCTCCTGAGTAGCTGGGATTACAGGCATGCAACACCATGCCCTCCTAATTTAGCATTTTTAGTAGAGATGAGGTTTCTACATGTTTGTCAAGCTGGTCTTGAACTTCCCAACCTCAGGTGATCTGCCCGCCTCGGTCTTCCAAAGTGCTGGGATTATAGGCGTGAGCCACCGCGCCCGGCCATGCCTGTCTAATTTTTGTTGTTTTTTTTTTTTTTTTTTTTTTTGAGACGGAGTCTCACTCTGTCGCCCAGGCTGGAGTGCAGTGGCCGGATCTCAGCTCACTGCAAGCTCCGCCTCCCGGGTTTATGCCGTTCTCCTGCCTCAGCCTCCCGAGTAGCTGGGACTACAGGCACCCGCCACCTCGCCCGGCTAGTTTTTTTGTATTTTTTAGTAGAGACGGGGTTTCACCGTGTTAGCCGGGATCGTCTCTCGATCTCTTGGCCTCGTGATCCGCCCGTCTTGGCCTCCCAAAGTGCTGGGATTACAGGCTTGAGCCACCGCGCCCGGCCTAATTTTTGTATTTTTAGTAGAAACGGTGTTTCACTATGTTGGCCAGGCTGGTCTCGAACTCCTGACCTCAAGTGATCCACTGGCCTCAGCCTCCCAAAGTGCTGGAATTACAGGTGTGAGCTACCACGCCCTGCTGACATAATGCTGCTTGATTAATATGATGGTAGAGCCCAACTCCAGTGTAGCTTTCTCTGACCAGGCTCATCTTTTTTTTTTTTTTTTTTGAGACGAGTCTTGCCCTGTGCCCCAGGCTGGAGTGCAGTGGCGCGATCTCGGCTCACTGCAAGCTCCACCCTCCTGGGTTCACGCCATTCTCCTACCTCAGCCTCCCAAGTAGCTGGGACTACAGGCGCCCGCCACCTCGCCCGGCTAATTTTTTGTATTTTTTAGTAGAGACGGGGTTTCACCGTGTTAGCTAGGATGGTCTCGATCTCCTGACCTCGTGATCCGCCCATCTCGGCCTCCCAAAGTGCTGGGATTACAGGCTTGAGCCACCGCGCCCGGCCCAGGCTCATCTTCAAGGTGAAAATAAGTGCTTCTCTCTCTACATTCCCATGCCTCAGTGACATTTTATTTATTTTATTTATTTATTTTGAGACAGAGTCTTACTCTGTTGCCCAGGCTGGAGTACAGTGACGCAACTTCAGCTCACTGCAACCTCTGCCTCCCGGGTTCAAGCACTTCTCATGCCTCAACCTCCCTAGTAGCTGGGATTACATAACTACTTCATCTGGTTGCAAGAATCCAACATTGGAGGCCAATCACAGAACAGTGATTCTGACACCACAGGTGTGAGCCACTGCACCCATCTTAGAACATATTATTTCGTTTATGTTCAAAAAGCATCTGATAGTACCTACTGGGTGCCCTGAAGTCTGCTAGATGCTGGTGATAGAAAGATGCTCACGGTTTGGTTCCCATTCTCAAGTTGTTTTTTTTCTCTCCCCCAGAAACCAGAGCAGGCTACCTGACTCAGGTTGCAAGACATGAAAGATTTCCTGGAGTCCTGATCTAAGTCTTAAAGAACAAGGAGGATTTGTCAAGATAAAGGCCTGTGTTTAGGCAGGGGACATAGCAGTGTTACAAAGGCACCCAACAGTGTGGTAGAAATGGAAGATAAAAGTAGTTTGGTGTTTTTAGAGTGTGAGACCCAAAGTGGTGGGTAGGGACAGGTTGCTGGTGAAGTCCAAGTCAGGAGGGGCTCCTAGGAAGCCCCACTGTAAGCTTTTAATCCTCTGGGTGGTGCAGATTCACTGAAGAGTTTCAAATGACAGGAAGGGTGACATGGTTAGCTTTGGGCTTTATGTGTAGATCACTAATTACTGTATTAACTATGGTTGGCACAAAATACAGGGCAGAAGACCACTTAGACGGCAATTTTTAGTAGTTTAGGTAAGAGGCGAAAGTGGCCTCGCTGATAGGGTGGCAGGAAGCACACAGATGTGAGAAATAGATTTAGGTGGTAGAATCGGGAGGTCTGTGTATGGGAGCTTAAAGAAAGCCAGGAATAACCAGAGCAGCCGACACTAAAGGGGCTAGGCACTGTTCTCAGAGCTGCAGTTGTATTATCTCATAGAGTCCTCATGACACATCTGAGATCAAGGACCCATTATCATCCCTGTTTTACAGATAGAAAAACAGAGAAAAAGGAAGAAAAGTATTGGCCCATCCAAGGCCCCAGTGGTATGGCCGAGACTCAGGCATCTTGACTCCAGAGCCCATGTTCTCAGCCACCTCACTATGGAACACTCTCGTGGAAATAGCAAGGATATGAAGACCAGGCTTCTGGCTTGAGTGACTGGGTGGGTGGTTGGTGGACTCCGGAGACAGCACACAGAAGCAGACAGACACGTAGGGTCTATGGATATCTGAGAGGAAATGGCTGATGGGCAGTACAGTAGAGAAGACTCAGGTGGATCAGGAAGAAATCTTTACCAGAAAGAGTGATTTGAAAAATAATGGCAGATTTTCGTAGAAACTAAAAGAGGCATTGAGTTGGTTTATGGAGCTATACAGAGTGAAAAGATGAGTAGTTCTGAGATGGAATCTTGGGGACAACCACACCTAAGAGGGCCCAAATTGAGACTAGAATGTGTAGCAGGGGAGGAGAGCATAGCAAGGAAGGTGTGATCTGTGGACTGATATTGATGAAGTGATAATTGTATGTGTATTTTTTTTTGAGACAGTCTCACTGTCACCCTTGCTGGAATGCAGTGGGCATGATCATGGCTCACTGTAGCCTTAACTTCCTGGGCTCAGGGTATTCTCCCACTTAAGCCTCCCAGTAGCTGAGACTACAGGTGCACACCACCACACCTGACTAATTTTTCGTATTTTTTATAGACACTGGGTTTCGTGATGTTGCTCAGGCTGGTCTTGAACTTTCTGGGCTCAACCGTATTTTTGTTGTTGTTGTCTGTCTTTTTGAGATGGAGTCTCACTTGTCACCCAGGCTGGAGTGCAGTGGTGAGATCTTGGCTCACTGCAACCTCCGCCTCCTGGGTTCAAGTGATTCTCCTGCCTCAGCCTCACAAGTAGCTAGTATTACAGGTGTGTGCCACCACACCTGGCTAATTTTTGTGTTTTTAGTAGAGATGCGGTTTTAACATGTTGGCCAGGCTGGTCTCGAACTTCTGACCTCAAGTGATCCTCCCACCTCAGCCTCCCACACTGCAGGGATTACAGGCATGAGCCACCGTGCCCGACCTCAACTGTATGTTTTTATCCGTGTCCTCGTTTTATATGGGATTCCCATATTCTTGCTCAAGGTCACACAGTTGTTGAGCCAGGATTTGAATCAAAGATTGAATTCAGCCTGAATTATTTCAGAGCCTTACTGTTAACCATTGTGTGGTGCAGCTTCTCAGCACATAATGAGATCCCTGAAGAAGCAGGATGGGATGGGTCAAGGATACAGGGTTAGCCTGGAATGGGAAGTGGGCCAGCTCATTTTCTTGGAGGAAAAGGTAGTAAGATAGAGAGTGTGCTGTGGATGGTTGGTAGGGGGTGATGAGGGGAGATTACTTTTGTTGAATCTAGTCTTGGTGAAGGTGGCAAGGTTATTTGCAGAGAATAATGGTTCAATTAGTTGTTTGATGTGTGAAGAAATCCTTTGAGAGCAGTATGGAATCTGTAATCTTACTGGTGGCTGTTAGGGGATTATATTATTCTTTGAGGCTCTGCTCTGCTGATGTTCAGCCTTAGGAGTGAAATAATTCCCCTGTTTCAGTCCCCACTCATCTCTCCTCCTCTCTGAGTTTTTTATTTTATTTTGTTTTTTTGAGACAGAGTCTTCTTACTCTGTTGCCCAGGCTGGAGTGCAGTTACGTGACTTCGGCTCACTGCAGCGTCTGCCTCCCAGGTTCAAGCAATTCTCCTGCCTCAGTTTCCTGAGCAGTTGGGATTATAGGCGTGCCCCACCATGCCTGACTAATTTTTTTTTTTTTTTTTTTTTTTTTTTTTTTTTTTTGAGACGGAGTCTCGCTCTGTGGCCCAGGTTGGAGTGCAGTGGCCGGATCTCAGCTCACTGCAAGCTCCGCCTCCCAGGTTTACACCATTCTCCTGCCTCAGCCTCCCGAGTAGCTGGGACTACAGGCGCCCGCCACCTCGCCCGGCTAGTTTTTTTTGTATTTTTTAGTAGAGACGGGGTTTCACGGTGTTAACCAGGATGGTCTCGATCTCCTGACCTCGTGATCCGCCTGTCTCGGCCTCCCAAAGTGCTGGGATTACAGGCTTGAGCCACCGCGCCCGGCCTTAATTTTTGTATTTTTAGTAGAGACGGGGTTTCACCATGTTGGCCAGGTTGGTCTTGAACTCCTGACTTTGTGATCTGCCCGCCTCGACCTCCCAAAGTGCTGGAAGTACAGGCCTGAGCCACCCTGCCCAGCCTCCTCTCTGAGTTTGTTTTTGTTTTTTTTTTTTTTTTTTTTTTTTTTTTTTTTGAGACGGAGTCTGGCTCGGTCACCCAGGCTGGAGTTCAGTGGCCGGATCTCAGCTCACTGCAAGCTCCGCCTCCCGGGTTTACACCATTCTCCTGCCTAACCCTGCCGAGTAGCTGGGACTACAGAGTAGCTGGGACTACAGACGTCCGCCACCTCGCCCGGCTAGTTTTTTTGTATTTTTAGTAGAGATGGGGTTTCACCGTGTTAGCCAGGATGGTCTCGATCTCCTGACCTCATGATCCGCCCGTCTCAGCCTCCCAAAGTGCTGGGATTACAGGCTTGAGCCACCTCGGCCTCTCTCTGAGTTTTAATCGAATTTAAGAGTTCATTAAGAAACTGGATGTGAGGCCGAGCGCGGTGGCCTGGGAGACACCAAGACTCCGCCTCAAAAAAAAAAAATAAACAAACAAGGCCGGGCGCAGTGGCTCATGTCTGTAATCCCAGCACTTTGGAAGGCCGAAGCGGACAGATCACGAGGAGATCAAGACCATACTGGCTAAAACGGTGAAACCCCGTCTCTACTAAAAAAACAAAAAACAAAAAAAAAACAAAAAAATTAGTCGGGTATGGTGGCAGGCACCTGTAGTCTCAGCTACTCGGGAGGGTGAGGCAGGAGAATGGCGTGAACCCAGGAGGCAGAGCTTGCAGTGAGTGGAGATCGCACCGCTGCACTCCAGCCTGGGAGACAGAGCGACTCTGTCTCAAGAAAGAAACTGGATGTGGTGGCTCAGCTAATTGGGAAGCTGAGGTGGGAAGATCACTTGCGCCCAGGAGTTTGAGGCTGCAATGTGCTATGATCGTGCCTGCGAATAGCCACTGCACTCTAGCCTGGATGACATAGCCTGTCTATATATATATATTTATTATTTATTATTATTATTATTTTGAGATGGAGTTTTGCTCTTGTTGCTCAGGCTGGAGTACAAATGGCACAATCTCGGCTTACTGCAACCTCTGGCTCCCCGGTTCAAGTGACTCTCCTGCCTCAGCCTCTGGAGTAGCTGGGATTACAGGCATGCGCCACCATGCCTGGCTAATTTTGAGGTTTCACCATGTTGGTCAGACTGGTCTTGAACTCTGAACCTCAGGTGATCCGCCTGCCTCGGCCTTCCAAACTGCTGGGATTACAAGCGTGAGCCACCGCGCCTGGCCTTAGTCTGTCTATATTTTTTAAAAGTTCATTTCAAGCATTGTTAATTTTGTCTGATTTTTAAACTGGTTTTTTTTTTTTTTTTTTTTTTTTTTTTAATAAGTTTTCTCATGAGGTTGCAGTTTTTTGTTGTTTTTTGAGAGAGGGCCTTTCTGTGTTGTTCAGGCTAGTCTTGAGCTCCTGACCTCAAGCAGTGATCCTCCTGCTTTGGCATCCCAAAGTGCTGGGATTACAGATGTGAGCCACTGTGCCAGGCCACACTCCACACTGGTCTAGTTTTTTTCTTTGAGACGGAGTCTTGCTCTGTTGCCCAGGCTGGAGTGCAGTGGTGTGATCTCAGCTCACTGCAGCTTCCACCTCCCGAGTTCAAGTGATTCTCCTGCCTCAGCCTCCCAAGTAGCTGGGATTACAGGCACACGCCACCATACCTGGCTTATTTTTGAATTTTTAGTAGAGACGGCATTTCACCATGTTGACCAGGTTGGTCTCGAACTCCTGACCTCAGGTATCCACCTGCCTCGGCCTCCCAAAGTGCTGGGATTACAGGCGTGAGCCACCGCGCCCTGCCCACACTGGTCTACTTTTAAACCACTGGAAGACAGAGACTTAATCCTGTAAACTACTGGTGTATTTCCCCAAATGCTTATAGTTGGGCACATGCTAAGTATTTAGTCAATTCTTGCCACTGGTCATCAGTCATTTGTTAGCAGTTACAAATTTGCATAGAAGAAGAAAGCATGGATTTTTTTGTTGAGAGTGAATTTTCTTTATAAACACAAGGGGGTGCTCTTTAACCATCAATGACCAGTTTAAAAAAAGTTTAAAGTCATTTTAAAGCCTTGGAAGTAAGCCTGCATAAGGAAAATTGCTACAGGAACAATAATACATTTTAGGGCCGTGCTCTGTGTTTCATGCCTGTAATCTCAGCACTTTGGGAGGCTGAGGCGGACGGATCACAAGGTCAACAGATCAAGACTATCCTGGCAAATGTGGTGAAACCCCGTCTCTACTAAAAATACAAAAATTAGCTGGGCGTGGTGGTGCGCTCCTGTAGTTCCAGCTACTTGGGTGGCCGAGGCAGGAGAAGAATCGTTTCAACCCGGGAGGCGGAGGTTGTAGTGAGCCGAGATCACGCCACTGCACTCCAGCCTGGCGACAGAGCAAGACTCTGTCTCAAAAAAAAAAAAATTTAAGTGGTAGGTATTTTAGCTATGCTTTAAAATTTAAAGATTGTCTTTCAGATTTATTTTCCCTAAAAATTCAATAATTAAAAAAATACATATATTATTCCTAGGTATCTCCCGAAGATCCTGGAGCTCAGTTCTTGATTCGTACTGGGTCTGTTGGCCGAAATAGGGCTGAAGCCTCTTTGGAGCGAGCTCAGAATCTCAACCCCATGGTGGATGTGAAGGTGGACACTGAGGATATAGAGAAGAAACCAGAGTCATTTTTCACTCAATTTGATGCTGTAAGTTTCTTAATGTAAAATCTGCTGTGGGAAGTAAACAAATTAAGGTGCTAGTTGTGTACTTTCAAATCCCAAAGCAATCTGAGAGCATTCAAATATCAAATTCTGAGCTTTTTCCCAATAAAATGTATAAGCTGTTCTGTTGTTTAGGCTTAGTATGTTGTGTGAATGTGTTGCTAGAGAGGTCCAGTCTGTTGGATCTGCTGTAGTTATTGGTGACTTGCTGTCTGCTGGCTTCTTCTCTGGGCATATGTTCCCTCAGCCAGGTTTCGTCTTTGGTGTTTTGTCTTCCTTCCAGAATCTTTGCACATAACTTTAATCCATGTTATTGCAAATGTTTTCTTCCGAAAACTTAACAAGTTGGTGATTAATTTCTGTGGCAGAGGCATTTTTTTGGTGGAAATATCAAACTACAGCTTGTGTTTTGTCTTAAAGAAAAAGCACACCTGATCTTGGTCTATCTATGTCTGTCTGTCTGTTTCTCACAGTCACGTTGACCATGTTGCCATGGATAACTAGAGAAAAATCACTGTAGTCATAAACTAAATGAGGCATATCCAGCCTCATTTGGTTTCACTGCCAAATCTATGCGGAGGTGAAAGGATAAATTAAATTCTTTGTCAATGTCTGCGACCTTTCAGACATAGTTCCCTGCGTTCTGGAAACGCTTAACAAATCTTGAGAACTGTGAAATAGTCATAGATGAGCTACTAGTTTTTCAAATGAAAGGTCCCAGTATGTTTTTTTTTTTTTTTTTTTTTTTTTTGTTTTTGTTTTTTTTTTTTTTTTTTTTTTTGAGACGGAGTCTCGCTCTGTCGCCCAGGCTGGAGTGCAGTGGCCGGATCTCAGCTCACTGCAAGCTCCGCCTCCCGGGTTTACGCCATTCTCCTGCCTCAGCCTCCCGAGTAGCTGGGACTACAGGCACCCGCCACCGCGCCCGGCTAGTTTTTTGTATTTTTTAGTAGAGACGGGGTTTCATCGTGTTAGCCAGGATGGTCTCGATCTCTTGACCTCATGATCCGCCCGTCTCGGCCTCCCAAAGTGCTGGGATTACAGGCTTGAGCCACCGCGCCCGGCCATAGGTCCCAGTATGTTATATGAGAGGTTAGAATTTGGGTTAGGCAGTTTGTTTTTTAACGCTTTTTTTTTTTTTTTTTTTTTTTTGAGATGGAGTTTTGTTCTTGTTGCCCAGACTGGAGTGCAATTGTGCAATCTTGGCTCATTGCAACTTCCGCCTCCTGGGTTCAAGTGATTCTCCTGCCTCAGCCTCCCAAGTAACTGGGATTACAGGCATTGACCACCATGCTTGGCTAATTTTTTGTATTTTTAGTAGAGTTGGGGTTTCACCATGTTGGTCAGGCCAGTCTTGAACTCCTAACCTCAGGTGATCCACCTGCCTCGGCCTCCCAAAGTGATGGGATTACAGATGTGAGCCACCGCAGCCAGCCTGTTTTTTACACTTTTCTTTCTTTCTTTTTTTTTTTTTTTTGAGATGGAGTCTCACTCTGTCGCCCAGGCTGGAGTGCAGTGGCATGATCTCAGCTCACTGCAACCTCCACCTCCCTGGTTTAAGCAGTTCTCTGCCTTAGCCTCCCGTTTTTACACTTTTCTATTTCATATGTGCATCTGTTCAAATATGGGCTTGGAAAGATGGATCATCTGTGCATTTGTCCTGTTTTCTTTTTCCTAGTCCTTTCTATTTTTTAACTTCAGGTATTGGGACACTTTCCATTTGGGCATAAGTTTTCATTTTCTTATCTGCAGTAACCACATTTATTTTATGCCAGGTGTCCCTCGAACTTGTAGAAGTAGAGAGAGGGTTTGTTAAAACTGAAGTGTGAGGCCAGTTGATTGTGTAATCTGTGTGCATGGGACTATGTTGTCTGCCTTGCAGGCCGTGTTTGGCTGGTCCTTGCAGGTTTGATAGTTACTTTAGACTCTGCAGGGTTCCATTTGATCAATTGGTTGCATGTTCACCTGTGGATTTCTTACCTTTTAGATGGGATTTTTCCTTGGGTGGCTGCATCCTTTGAAACACCAAAGGAATACATTTCTCTGTGAGTGTTATTTCGGTATTCAGGCTGCTAGACAACGGCAAAGAGGGTCTATCAAGTGAAAATGCCCTTTTGTTCAGGAGAAAGCATGTGCAATTTGGAAGTTGTCTTTTAACCATGATCACAAAGCTTCTCCCAGAAAGACGGTATTTTGTGCAGTAGAACTTAGCCATTTCCAATACCTCAACTTACTGGAATACAACCTGGAGGCCCCAGAGCAACACTGATAATTCCACTGAGTGAATCACCAGTTCATTGTCTAAGCCCAAATGGAAGGTCACTTGGTCTATAACCTTTTCTTTTGTCCTTAAATTCAGATAAAGTTTCACACCGCAATCTGTGGAAAAATGATCTCAACAGGACTTGTTTATCTTCTTTATCTTAACATATCAATCAAAAGGAGGGGGAAAAAAAGCGCTTGTATTTAAACATGACCTTTGGGTCAGTTTAAAAAACTGGTTTTACTTCTCACTGTAGCTTATTTGGATTTTAATAGATTTAACGGTTTAGAAACAACTTGCTAAGTTATTTTTTTTTTCATGAAAACTATGAGATGTGTATATGTTCATGGATTACAGAAAACATTTGTTGAATGGCTTTTACTTTTTAGCTAAACACATTTTATTTTGGCTGCAGAACATGACAGTCTCATAACTTATATTTTCTTTTTTTTTTTTTTTTGAGACGGAGTCTTGCTCTGTCACCCAGGCTGGAGTGCAGTGGCCGGATCTCAGCTCACTGTAAGCTCCGCCTCCCGGGTTTACGCCGTTCTCCTGCCTCAGCCTCCTGAGTAGCTGGGACTACAGGTGCCCGCCACCTCGCCCGGCTAGTTTTTTTGAATTTTTTAGTAGAGACGGGGTTTCACCGTGTTAGCCGGGATCGTCTCTCGATCTCCTGGCCTCGTGATCCGCCCGTCTCGGCCTCCCAAAGTGCTGGGATTACAGGCTTGAGCCACCACGCCCGGCAACTTATATTTTCTACACATTGAAACCTGCAACTTTTCTTTTGTCTTCTAGCCATAGGACGCAAAGAACCTGTTGTACCAGTTTGAAACGTGTTTTAAACATGCCCAGAGAGACTGTTCATTAAGATTTATTTAGACATCAGGGCAGTGATTCACAGTATGCAAAACTCACACCCAGCCAATTTCTTTCTTTCTGCAGGTGTGTCTGACTTGCTGCTCCAGGGATGTCATAGTTAAAGTTGACCAGATCTGTCACAAAAATAGCATCAAGTTCTTTACAGGAGATGTTTTTGGCTACCATGGATACACATTTGCCAATCTAGGAGAGCATGAGTTTGTAGAGTAAGTGTTGGGAGAGGCGGGGAGAATGTAACATTTTCTCCTTTTTATACTTTTTAAAAAAAATTATGTATGTATGTATGTATGTATTTATGTGTAGAGACAGGATCTAAGCTATGTTGTTCAAGCTGGTCTTGAACTCCTGGGCTCAAGTGAGCCTCCCACCTTGGCTTCCCAAAGTTCTGGGATTACAGGCATGAGCCATTGCGCCTAGATGACAACATAACACTTTTCAAAATTTAGTCTTATTTACTGGTAGAAAACAACCATCTAAGGAAATAATTTGATTATAATACTTAGAACATTCTGAAACCAAGTCATTAACAACTTGCCACATACAATAGATTGTGGGTTCAGAATTTTAGGAGGTATGCCCCTGCTTTCCAAAATGATGGACTAAATCTAAAGCCTAAAGCAAGCAGAGTTTTACAGCAGTAAAAGTACACCACATGGGTATTTGTTTGATCAGTCTGGGCTTCAGGTGGTAAAGTCACATTTTCTGCATAGGGAAGGCTTGCTCTGATTGTAAACATTTGTTCCCCAGCCTGGGCTTACATGTTTTCTTTTTTTTTTTTTTTTGAGACAGAGTTTTGCTCTTGTTGCCCAGGCTGGAGTGCAATGGCGCAGTCTCGGCTCACCTCAACCTCCATCTCCCACATTCAAGCGATTCTCCTGCCTTAGCCTTCCCAAGTAGCTGGAATTATAGGCATGCACCACCAAGCCTGGCTAATTTTGTATTTTTAGTAGAGATGGGGTTTCTCCGTATGGGTCAGGCTGGTCTCGAACTCCCGACCTCAGGTGATCCGCCCACCTCGGCCTCCCAAAGTGCTGGGATTACAGGCATGAGCCACCGTGCCTGGCCTACTTACATGTTTTCAAGTTGAGAGATAGTAAAATGAGTACAAAATAGTTAGTTGAGTGACTCTGGAGGCACATTCAGCCAAAGTCTACCTTGGAAAAGCTATCCAATATCCAGAGAGACGACTCTGGTAGAACAAACAGACCTCATCCTCTCATGTTGAACATTGAGGCTGCAGAATTTGGTAATTCTCACATGACAGGACTTGTAGTGTTTTGACTTTGTAGTCTCTGGGTGAAAGATGGCAGATGATCTGTTACTGTAAAACTATATGAGTTAGGTATTTTGGCTGCAGTTTCTGACCACCCCCTCCAAAAAGAAAGACAGGCTCTGTGAGGTAGGAGCTTCCTACCAGGAGACTGAGAACTGTTCTCTTGTTCAGCCTCTCAGGCAAATCACTGAAATTTCTCTGGTCTCCAAGTTTCTTGCCTGTAAAATCAAGATGGGGGAAGGGGATTACAAACGTGAGCCACTGTGCCTGGCTTCTTTGGGCGTATTTTAAAGAAGTCATAGTAGTGGAAAGCAGTCCAGATTATTTTAACATAAGATGCCCACAGCAGAGGGGCAGAATTAAGTTTGGCAATTTTTTTTTTCTGAGACGGAGTTTCACCCAGCTGCCCAGGCTGGAGTGCAGTGGTGTGATCTCAGCTCATTGCAACCTCCGCCTCCTGGGTTCAAGCAATTTTCCTGCCTCAGCCTCGCGAGTAGCTGGGATTACAGGCACACGCCACGACGCCCGGCTAATTTTTTGTACTATTAGTAGAGATGGGGTTTTGCCATGTTGGCCAGGCTGGTCTCAAACACTTGACCTCAAGTGATCTGCCCACCTTGGCCTCCCAAAGTGCTGGGATTACAGGCGTGAGCCACTGCACCCGGCCAAGTTTGGCTATTTATTTCATGATTCAAGTAGAGTCTTTACAAAGTAATCACTTTGATTTACTGAGAGCAGCTGTGTGCCTGGCAGTGTGCTGAGCAACGTATGCTGCTCTGTTTTTCCCACGGTAATTTCCTGAGTGCCCAACAGTGTGAGTACCAGATTCATCATGTTATCAATGGCAGAGCTGGGATTTGAACCGAGATCTGACTCCAAAGCTTTTGCCCTTAACCACCATCCCAATCTGTGACCTGGAGAGGCTTTTTTTGATTCCAGTAGCATGATTCCTAGGGTAAAATTACATTCCCTCCCCTTGTCATCCTCTAGGGAGAAAACTAAAATTGCCAAAGTTAGCCAAGGAGTAGAAGATGGGCCCGATACCAAGAGAGCAAAACTTGATTCTTCTGAGACAACGATGGTCAAAAAGGTATGTGTAATGTGGGAGCAGAGGTCAGAAACCCTAGGGCCTTGGAGGGGACGGGCAATGATGATTGAAAAGGAGAAGAGAAAGCACTTCTCGAAGGGGTGGGGCGAGTGCTTGTCCTATCTAAAGGGAGACTGCCACAGCTTAGTGTCAGCCAGCTGTTGCTGTGAGGGAATGTGGGCCCAGTGATTCCAGATGGGATTTTTCAAGACAATGAGAAATGCAAACTTTTGTAGGCTCTGTCCCAAACTTTTTTTTTTGGTGAGACGGAATTTTTGTCTTGTCGCTCAGGCTGGAGTGCAGTGGCATGATCTCGGCTCACTATAGCCTCCACCTCCTGGGTTCAAGCAGTTCTCCTGCCTCATCCTCCCAAGTAGCACCCTTGGCTAATTTTTTTTGTATTTTTAGTAGAGACAGGGTTTCGCCATGTTGGCCAGGCTGGTCTCGAACTCCTGACCTCAGGTGATCCACCCGCCTTGGCCTCCCAAAGTGCTGGGATTACAGGCGTGAGCCACTGTGAAGACTTGAGGTGAAGTCTCGCTGTGTCCAGGCTGAAATCTCAGCTCACTGCAACCTCTGCCTCCCAGGTTCAGGAGGTTCTCTTGCCTCAGCTTCCTGAGTAGCTGGGACTACAGGCATGTGCCACCACACCCAGCTAATTTTTGTATTTTTAGTAGAGATGGGATTCCACCATGTTGGCCAGGATGGTCTTTATCTCTTGACCTCGTGATCCACCTGCCTCAGCCCCCGTCAAAGTGCTGGGATTATAGGCATGAGCCACCATGCCCGACCAGAAAACTTTTTTTTTTTTTTTTTTTTTTTTTTGAGACGGAGTCTCGCTCTGTCGCCCAGGCTGGAGTGCAGTGGCCGGATCTCAGCTCACTGCAAGCTCCGCCTCCCCGGGTTCACGCCATTCTCCTGCCTCAGCCTCCCGAGTAGCTGGGACTATAGGTGCCCGCCACCTCGCCCGGCTAGTTTTTTGTATTTTTTTAGTAGAGACGGGGTTTCACCGTGTTAGCCAGGATGGTCTCGATCTCCTGACCTCGTGATCCGCCCGTCTCGGCCTCCCAAAGTGCTGGGATTACAGGCGTGAGCCACCGCGCCCGGCTAACTTTTTTTTTTTTTTTTTTTAAGTGGCAAAACACCAGCCCTGGTTACAATAGCAAGACCCTATGTCTACAAAAAAAAAAAAAAAAAAGTAAAAATGTGTCTGGTGTGGTGAGCACCTGTAGGCCCAGCTACTCAGAGGCTCAGCGTGGAGGATTGCTTGAGCCTGGGAGGTGGAGTCTGCAATGAGCCATGGTCACACCACTGCACCCCAGCCTGGGCAACAGAGCAAGATCCTGTCTAAAACAAAACAAAAAAAAAAGCAAAACAAAAAATTTTTTGTATTTTCTCTGCTAAAAATATAAAAATTAGCCGGGCAAGGTGGTACATGCCTGTAGTCCCAGCTACTCAGGAGGCTGAGGCAGGAGAATAGCTTGAACCCCGGAGGCAGAGGTTGCAGTGAGCCGAGACAGCAGCACTGAACTCCAGTCTGGTGACAGAGCGAGACTGTCTCAAGAAAAAAAAAAGTTTTCTTTGCCTGTTTTTTCCTTTTGCCAAACCTTTAATAAGAAAAGTTTTTCAATGTTGACAGGTGTTATCAGATTCATATTTGTTAATGTAGTTTATATTAGGGTGCTCAGCCTCTATTTGGATCAGGTGCAATAATTACATTTTTAGAAAGGAGTGGAGGCCGGGCGCGGTGGCTCACGCCTGTAATCCCAGCACTTTGGGAGGCCGAGGCGGGCGGATCACAAGGTCAGGAGATCGAGACCACGGTGAAACCCCGTCTCTACTAAAAATACAAAAAATTAGCCGGGCGCGGTTATGGGCGCCTGTAGTCCCAGCCACTTGGGAGGCTGAGGCAGGAGAATGGCATGAACCCGGGAGGCGGAGCTTGCAGTGAGCCGAGATCGCGCCACTGCACTCCAGCCTGGGCGACAGAGCGAGACTCCGTCTCAAAAAAAAAAAAAAAAAAAAAAAAAAAAGAAAGGAGTGGAGAAGGGGTCAGAAGACGATGGTTTCTGTTGGTAGTGCTGGAATCTGAGATGGGAACCATGCGATGGGGAAAGCAAGATAAAGGGGCCAGAATTGGTTTCATTGAACTGAGAGGAAAGACACGACCAAGCCCATATTTACTCTTTGCTTTGTAGATTTAAATGTTGAGAAAGAAAAACAGTTGGTCAGAATGTTGAGTTAAATTACGCTAACGAGGGGATTCTAAAGAGTTCAGAAACCACAAAAGAGACTGCAGAAAACCACAAAAGTGGAACTCTCAGAGTCTCCAGCAAGGCGGCGTTGGAGATTTTCTTTCTCTTTTTGTGTTTGTGTTGGAGTAGTTTGGTGCTGTAAGTGTGATACAGAGGAATTAAGCCCTAATTTTAGTGTCTATTCACAGAACCGTAATTATCCAGAGTGAACCTTGGTGTTTTGGCCAAAACTTGGGTCCCTTTCTTTCTGCCTTTCTTTCTTTTTGAGGCCCAGTCAAGATTTATCTGAATAGCTCCATGAATTTGGTGGGGGGAGATAAATTGTTAACAAACGGAGGAGTACAAAAGCTGCTTTGTGGGTGCTGTCAGTTTATAAATCACACCCTCTTACAAGTGTGACACTTGGCCTTGGTGTGAAGGGTTTTATGGCTTAAGGGCCTTCTCTGATTGAGGCGGGTCTTTCACATTCAAATGGAGAGAGTGCCTAGCTTTGTTAGCCATTCACAGCTGGAAGTTTCCCTGGAGTCAGTTCTGATGGTGCCCACTGGGGTGGATCTGGAAACCTTTTGGGAACCACTTGATGTCGCTATGAGGAGAATGTAGGCAGCCCAGGCCTTTGCCTACCATTACGGAGGGCCCTACAGGCACAGAGGTTTTTGTGCAGCCTTTTCCTATGTGGAGCTGAGCTGGAAGGTATCAAAATATTCTCCAGCTGACATTGTTAGTCAGCTGTTACACTGGAACAATTCAGGCTCAGATTCCAACCCCAAGCCCTTAAGGTTACGAGGCATTCAGTGCATTCCTGCTGACAATCCCCGGGATTCCAAACCTTGCCTTTGTGTGGCCTCCCAAGGGCCCTGCGGACAGAGTGGGCTGGACTGGGTTTTGGCCATGGCTTTGTCACCTTGCAATAACATGCCTCCTTCCGTTTTGGTACAGATGGCCCTGTGATTTCAAGGTTCTCTTCCAACACCAAAGATTCCTTGATTCTGATGCTGCCGTTCTGCCTAATTGTACAGAATAACTAGTTGGGTTGTGCTCAGAGAGTGCAGGGTGGGGGTGGGGAAGCAGCCGCTTCCTGTTTCCTGTGAAAGGTTTTCTGGTTAGGGTTCCCTTCCCCTCCCCCTTTTCCCTAGGTTTAATCAAAGGTTGTAAAGCCACTTTTGCTTCAAGGTACACTTTGTGCTCCTAAATTAGTAACGTTAAAAAACAAAAAGGAAAAACAGCCTGTGGTTTTCACACCCTCTAGGAAGCTGGTGGGCCTTTCTAGCACCTGTGCCATTCTGATAAATAAGGCCTTAAGAAAATGCCTTTTCCAGAAATAGGTGCTCAGTAGTTTGTTTGCTTTCTTTGGTGCCCAGGAGAAGATTTGAGACAGATTTCGTCACAATCAGGTCTCGGGCACAAGCCTCACATGGACACTGACGTTCAGGAGACAGAGGAGAGAGCAATGAGGTGGTGGTGAGGAAGTGCCCACAAAAGTTTCCCAGAGGAAGAGTTGTTTGTGTTGGCATGTGAGGGACAAACTTTCCAGGCACCAGAGCCGGGAGCAGTGCTCCGTCCGAGGAAGTAGGATAAACTGAAAGACTGATGTAGGGGCAGAGTTGCTCTGGCTGCCCTCACTGCCACAGCCAGCTCTTTCTGTGAGTTGCAGAATGCCTACTGTGTGCAAGGCAGTGTTGAGCGCAGGGAATCACATCCAGTCTTGTTGTCCACACCTACAGCTGATAAAGAAGCTACGAGAGGCCGGGCGCGGTGGCTCAAGCCTGTAATCCCAGCACTTTGGGAGGCCGAGACGGGCGGATCACGAGGTCAGGAGATCGAGACCATCCTGGCTAACACGGTGAAACCCCGTCTCTACTAAAAATACAAAAAACTAGCCGGGCGAGGTGGCGGGCGCCTGTAGTCCCAGCTACTCCGGAGGCTGAGGCAGGAGAATGGCGTAAACCCGGGAGGCGGAGCTTGCAGTGAGCTGAGATCCGGCCACTGCACTCCAGCCCGGGCTACAGAGCAAGACTCCGTCTCAAAAAAAAAAAAAAAAAAAAAAAGAAGCTACGAGAAATTAAGTGACCTGACCAAGGTCACACAGCTGTGGAAGAAGGCGAGAGCGTAGACAGTGGGTACGGGCATAGGTTCACCCTATGATTTACAAAGAAGGATCCCCCTGAAGTTTCTAGGGTAATGTGACATATTAGGAGGATGGTAGGATAAAATGTGTGAACATCGGGATCATTCTGGAAAACCTTTAGGGTAAAAGGCCACTGTCATGCTCCCATGTTTACGTTTCTTTATCGTGAGTTATTTGTGTCGGGTGCTGCCAGAGATGATGAGATGCCTGACAGTGGTTACTCTCTAATAGCTCTTTAAAAATTAAAGACAAAGTAGGATTTGTTCCTGACTGCACCAGAAATACAGATATAATTTTACTTCTGCTCCTGAAATAGGTGACTAATTTGGAGTACTATTAATACACTTTTCATGAATTAGTTGAGAAATTCCACAGTTGAGGAGTGATTCATTCTTTTGACTCCCTCTTTCTGAGCAATTTGTTGACAACCTTCTCATCCTCTCCCACACCCGTCATTAAAGAAACAGTCGAGTTCTTTTTCTTTCATGTGGTACCTTGGTTACCACTGCTGATGGCCCTTGAGATTGATTGTCTCTGTCTCCCCCCTTTCCATTTGAAGCTCCATAGGGGAAAGGCAGTCTTGTTCACTGCTAGACTCCTAGTCCAGTGTCTAGCACAGTCATATCCAGGGAATATTTGTTCAGTGTAGTGGTGGCTGTTAACTGCAGCATAATCCAACAACCCTGGAGGAAATTATTTTCTTCCTTTTTTTTTCTTTGAAGCAAGGTCTCACTACTCTGTCACCCAGGCTGAAGTGCAGTGGTTCAAACACTGCTCACTGCAACCTCCCAAGTAGCTGGAATTACAGACATCCACTACACCTGGCTAATTTTTAATTTTTTTTTTTTTTTTTTGAGACGGAGTCTCGCTTTGTGGTCCAGGCTGGAGTGCAGTGGCCGGATCTCAGCTCACTGCAAGCTCCGCCTCCCGGGTTTACGCCATTCTCCTGCCTCAGCCTCCCGAGTAGCTGGGACTACAGGCACCCGCCACCTCGCCTGGCTAGTTTTTTGTATTTTTTAGTAGAGACGGGGTTTCACCGTGTTAGCCAGGATGGTCTCGATCTCCTGACCTCGTGATCCGCCCGTCTCGGCCTCCCAAAGTGCTGGGATTACAGGCTTGAGCCACCGCGCCCGGCCTAATTTTTAATTTTTAAAAATTGTTGTTATTTCTGCGATGGAGTCTTGCTCTGTTAACCTCGCTGGAGTGCACTGGCACAATCTCAGCTCACTGCAGCTTGTGCCTCCCGGGATCAAGCAATTCTTCTGTCTCAGCCTCCAGAGTAGCTGAGACTGCAGGTGTGCGCCACCACACTTGCTAATTTTTGTGTTTTTAGTAGAGACGGTATTTCTCCATATTGGCCAGGCTGGTCTCAAACTCCTGACCTCAAGTGATTCACCCACCTCGGCCTCCCAAAGTACTGGGATGATAGGCATGAGCCACAACTTCCAGCCTATTATTTCCGTTTTAAAAAAGAGTAATTGAAGTGACCTTCTTTGTTACCTATGAAATGAATTAACCTTCTAGTATATTAATTCTCATGGTTTAGGTTATTTGAGCTAAGCTGAGAGAACAGAATATCAAAGAAGACAATAGACTTGCCCAGAAATATTTAGAAGTCATTCAGTTGCCTGGACTGGAACCCTTGGACCAGAGAGGTCCAAAATCCTGGCCTTTTGTTTTTTGTTTGTTTGTTTCTTTGTTTCTCTTTTTCTTTTTGAGATGGAGTCTCGCTCTGTCATCAGGCTAGAGTGCAGTGGCATGATCTCAGCTCACTGCAACTTCCGCCTGCTGGGTTTAAGTGATTCTCCTGCCTCAGCCTTCGGAGTAACTGGGACTACAGGTGTGCGCCACCATGCCCAGCTAATTTTTGTATTTTTTTTTGTTTTTTGAGGTGGAGTCTCACTCTGTCGCCCAGGCTGGAGTGTAGTGACGCAATCTTGGCTCACTGCAAGCTCCACCTCCTGGGTTCATGCCGTTCTCCTGCCTCAGCCTCCCGAGTAGCTGGGACTACAGGCGCCCACCACCATGCCCGGCTAATTTTCTTTCTTTTTTTTTTTTGAGACAGAGTCTGGCTCTGTCGCCCAGGCTGGAGTGCAGTGGCTGGATCTCGGCTTACTGCAAGCTCCGCCTCCCAGGTTTATGCCATTCTCCTACCTCAGCCTCCCGAGTAGCTGGGACTACAGGCACCCGCCACCTTGCTGGGCTAGTTTTTTTGTGTTTTTTTTTTAGTAGAGACGGGGTTTCATCGTGTTAGCCAGGATGGTCTCGATCTCCTGACCTCGTGATCTGCCCGCCTCGGCCTCCCAAAGTGCTGGGATTATAAGCGTGAGCCACCACTCCTGGCCAATCCTGCTAATTATTAATCAGAACTACTTGGTTCAAAGGAGTGAAAATAGGGCAACGAGGGTTGTAAATTTGCAGTTAGGTGGAATGCTGATAGCAAGTTTTCCAGGTCGGAGAGTTAGTTGGGGTGGGGGATACTAATGTTAGCTTATCTATCTATATTTAATTTTATGTATTATTTATTTTTGAGATAGGATGTAACTCTGTAGCCCAGGCTGGAGTGCGGTGGCACGAACACAGCTCACTGCAGCCTTGAAATCCTGGGCTAAAGGATCCTCCCACCCACCTCAAGGTAGCTGGGACTGCAGGCGTGTGCCACCATGCCCTGCTAAGTTTTTTGGGTTTTTTTTTTTGTTGTTTTGTTTTTTTAGATGAATTATCTTCCTGTGTTGCCCAGGCTGATCTCAAACTCCTGGCCTCAAGCGATCCTTTTGCCTTGACCTCCCAAAGTGCTGAGATTATAGGCGTGAGTTACCGTACCTGGCCTATATATTTTTTTATTGTGATATTTCATGCACAAAAGAAGATAGGCAACATCCATACAGATAACAGAACAAAACAAACACTATCCACTTTAAAAACACAAACATTTTTAGTACTTTTGTACCAATCTGTGTGCTGCTTCTCTATCTTCTATTTCTTCTCCCTGTGCCCTCAGCAGGTAAGTAACCCCAGAGCTACTGGTACATTTGTGTGAATTAAAAAAGACACCTGGAAGGGGCAGATACAGCCCTGCTTGACTTCCTGTTTTATCACGTGTTTATAAATCTAAGCAGTGACATGGAACTTATTATACAATATTTTAGGCATAAATTAAGAATGATTTAGCTTACCATCATAGACCTGCCACTCAGTTTGAAGCACCAAACATTACTGGTACGGTGAGGCCCTCTGGCTTTCCCTCCAACAGAAGTTACCACCCTCCTCAGTTGGGTTTCTCATTCCCATGCATTTCTTCTTACTACTTATGTATTTCCAAGCAATACATAGAATTGTTTTGGATGCTTTTTAGCTTCTTAAAAACTGGTTTTATGTTGTATGCATGCTGCCACCTGCTTGTAAGGAGCAGCAACATGTTTATGAGGCCATCTGTTTATATGTTGTTCTAGGGCTTTGCTGTCCATTTTGGTAGCCACTAGCTACAGGTGGCTATTTAAATTAATTAAAATCAAATAAAATAAAAGATTTAGTTCCTCAGTCTCACTGGTCACATTTCAAGTGGCCAGTAAGTACATGTGGCCATTGGCATCTGTATTGCATAGCACAGATTACATTCTGTTCCATCATCACAGCTAGTTCTCTTGGATAGCCCTGCAGGGCATTTCTTTTTGTTTTTTGTTTTGTTTTTATTTTTGTTTTTTGCTAGAGTCTTTGTTGCATGAATGCATTACTATTTATATATCTATTTTTCTATTTATGAGCATTTGAGTGTGCAAGTTTTTGCTGTTACAAATTGTGCTGCATAAGCATTTTGTTTGTGTGTGTATAGATGATCTCCTTGGTCTATTGTGTTAATTTCTCTTGGGTATGTACCTGGGAGTAAAATTAAGATAAGGGCATTTCCAGCTTTACCAGACCCTGTTAAGTTACTCTAAAGTGGTTTTATCAATTTATATTCTAGAACCAAGAGTATGTATCAGTAACATTTGGTAACTTCAGGCGTTTTTTTTCCATTCTGCTGAGTGTGAAAAATGTGTTTTGATTGTGGTTGTCATTTGTTAGAATACTTTTTTAAAGCTTTTTAAAGATTCTTGGCCCCTCTAATCCTCCACCCCCCCTACCCCAGGAATTTTGATTGGGTAGGACCTGGGGATTATATTCATCTTTTTTTTTTTTTTTTTTTTTTTTTTTTTGAGACGGAGTCTCACGCTGTTGCCCAGGCTGGAGTGCAGTGGCGCGATCTCGGCTCACTGCAAGCTCCGCCTCCTGGGTTCACGCCATTCTCCTGCCTCAGCCTCCTGAGTAGCTAGGACTACAGGCGCCCGCCACCGCGCCCGGCTAATTTTTTTTTTGTATTTTTAGTAGAGACGGGGTTTCACTGTGGTCTCGATCTCCTGACCTTGTGATCCGCCCGCCTCGGCCTCCCAAAGTGCTGGGATTACAGGCTTGAGCCACCGCGCCCGGCCTTTATATTCATCTTTATATGCAGAATTATATTACCTGTTACTAATGTTCGGCCTGATTTAAGAAGTAAAATAAGGCTGGGTGCAGTGGCTCATGCCTGTAATCCCAGCACTTTGGGAGGTCAAGGTGGGCAGATCATTTGAACCCAGGAGTTCGAGACCAGCCTGGGCAACATGGTGAAACCCCCGTCTCTACCAAAAATACAAAAATTAGCTGGGCGTGGTAGCACGTGCCAGTAGTCTCAGCTACTGGAGAAGCTGAGGCAGGAGGATTGCTTGAGCCTGGGAAGTGGAGGCAGCAGTGAGCTGAGATTGTGCCACTGTACTACATCCTGGGTGACAGAGCAACAAACACACTGTCTCAAAAAAAAAATTTTTTTTTAAGTAAAATAAGTTCATAATTCCAAATGTGGAAAATACAGAAGAAGTTAACGAAATGTTAATCCTACCACCAAATAACTGTAACCTTCCTTTCAGTATTTTTCTATGTATATACAACAACATTGGAGCACTGTTTAATACATATAATATATAACATTAGCTCTCCTTATTAATGGGTTTTGCATTCATGGATTCAACCAACTGTGGATCACAAATATTTGGTGTGCTTAGAGTACATCCAAAAAAAATATTAAAATCATATTAATAAAATATTTGGGAAAAAACATTGTGTCTATCTGTTCCAAACATGTACAGACTTTTTTTTTTGTCATTCTCCAAGCAATACAATATAACAACTGTTTATGTAGCAATTACATTAGGTATTATAAGTAATCTAGAGATGATTTAAAGTATATGGGAGGCTGGGCACAGTGCCTCACTCCTGAAATCCCAGCACTTTGGGAGGCCAAGGTGGGTGAATCACTTGAGGTCAGGAGTTGGAGACCAGCCTGGCCAACATGGTGAAACCCCATCTCTAATGGAAATACAAAATTAACTGGGCATGGTGGGGCACACCCGTAAACCCAGCTACTCAGGAGGCTGAGGCAAGAGAATCACTTGAACTTGGGAGGCAGAGGTTGCAGTGAGCCAAGATCGCCCTATTGCTCTCCAGCCTGGGTGACAGAGCAAGACTCTGTCTCAAAAATAAATAAATAAAGTATATGGAAGGATGTGCATAAAGTATATGCAAGTACTACACCATTTATTTATTTATTTAGAGACAGAGTCTTGCTTTATTGCCCAGGCTAGAGCGCAGTGGCGCGATCTCCTCCACCGCCGAGGTTCAAGTGATCCTCTGGCCTCAGCCTCCTGAGTAGCTGGGATTACAGGCTCGTGCTACCACACCCGGCTAAGTTTTGTGTTTTTAATAGAGGGCATTCCACCTTGTTTGCCAGGCTGGTCTCAAACTCCTGACCTCAGGCGATCCACCCACAGCAGCCTGCCAAAGTTTTGCGATTACAGGCGTGAGCCATTGCGCCTGGCTTGTACATGTGTGTGTATATATATATGTACATGGTTTTGTCTTTTGCTTTTTTCACTCAATAAGCACTCCCCAAATCTGCTTTGGGGCGCGTGATTTTATTTTGTTTTTTTGTTTTTTTGTTTTTTTTTTTTTTGGAGATGGAGTCTCGCTCTGTTCCCCTGGCTGGAGTGCAGTGGCGCGATCTCGGCTCACTGCAAGCTCCGCCTCCCGGGTTCTTGCCATTCTCCTGCCTCAGCCTCCCAAGTAGCTGGGACTACAGGCACCCGCCACCGCGCCCGGCTAATTTTTTGTATTTTTAGTAGAGACGGGGTTTCACTGTGGTCTCGATCTCCTGACCTTGTGATCCGCCCGCCTCAGCCTCCCAAAGTGCTGGGATTACAGGTGTGAGCCACCACGCCCGGCCGGGGAGCGTGATTTTAAATGTCTATGTCATTTTTCCTCTTCTTGCCTAGCTGTAATCTATTTTATCAGTCTCCTATTGTATCGAGGTTATTGAGGTTATTGCCATTTCCTACTATTCTAAATGGCTCCTAACAAGAACGATTTGATGGTTGGTGGGCTATGTGGAGAACTCATCTTTTATTATTATTATTATTATTATTTTTTTTTTTTTTTTTTTTTTTGAGACGGAGTCTTGCTCATTCTCCCAGGCTGGAGTGCAGTGGCGCGATCTCGGCTCACTGCAAGCTCCGCCTCTTGGATTCTCGCCATTCTCCTGCCTCAGACTCCCGAGTAGCTGGGACTACAGGCACCCGCCACTATGCCCGGCTAGTTTTTTGTATTTTTAGTAGAGATGGGGTTTCACCATGTTAGACAGGATGGTCTCGATCTCCTGACCTCGTGATCCGCCCGTCTCGGCCTCCCAAAGTGCTGGGATTACAGGCTTGAGCCACCGCGCCCGGCCCGATCTTTTATTATTTTTTTTGAGACAGAGTCTTTCTCTGTCGCCCAGGCTGGAGTGCAGTGCACTGCAACCTCTGCCTTCCAGCTTCAAGCGATTCTCCTGCTTCAGCCTCCCAAGTAGCTGGGACTACAGGTGCCCGCCACCACGCCCGGGTAATTTTTTGTATTTTTAGTAGGGACGGGTTTCACCTTGTTAGCCAGGATGGTCTCGATCTCCTGACCTCGTGATCCTCCCGCTTCAGCCTCCCAAACTGCTGGGATTATAGGCTTGAGCCACCGCGTCAGGTGAGAATTCATCTTTTATATTTACTCATAGGTTTTTAGCAAATGAAAAGCAGGTCGGATTCTGTCAGCTCATGCGTATTTATTGAAAGTCTAGTCTGTTCAGTGCTGTGCCTTTTCCTACCTCAGGAAACTGATCCCCATTTGAAGAGAGGAGGTGAGTTAATGCTGTAAGAAGGCTTGTTATTAGTTTTTTTTTTTTTTTTCCGAAATGGATTCTTGATCTGTCGCCCTGACTGGAGTGCAGTGGCGCAATCTAGGCTCACTGCAACCTCCACCTCCCGGGTTCAAGTGATTCTCTTGCATCTGTAGTACCTGAGTAGCTGATACTATGGGCACCTGCCACCACACCCGGCTGATTTTTGTGGGTTTTTTTTTTGAGACAGAGTCTCGCTCTGTCACCCAGGCTGGAGTGCAGTGGTGCGATCTTGGCTTACTGCAAGCCCTGCCTCCCAGGTTCATGCCATTCTCCTGCCTCAGCCTCCCAAGTAGCTAGAACTACAGGTGCCCGCCACTACGCCCGGCTAATTTTTTATATTTTTAGTAGAGATGGGGTTTCACCGTGTTAGCCAGGATGGTCTTGATCTCCTGACCTCGTGATCCGCCCATCTCAGCCTCCCAAAGTGCTGGGATTACAGGCGTGAGCCACCGTGCCCAGCTAATTTTTGTATTTTTAGTAGAGAAGGGGTTTCACCGTATTGGCCAGGCTGGTCTTGAACTCCTGACCTTGTGATCCACTTGCCTGAACCTCCCAAAGTGCTGGGATTACAGGCATGAGCCAAGTCTTATTTATTTATTTATTTATGAGACGGAGTCTTGCTTTGTTGCCCAGGCTGGAGTACAGTGGCATGATCGTGATCTCGACTCACTGCAACCTCTGCCTCCTGGATTCAAGTGATTCTCCTGTCTCAGCCTCCCAAGCATCTGGGACTACAGGCATGTGCCACCATGTCCAGCTAATTTTTATATTTTTAGTGGAGACGGAGTTTCACTATGTTGGCCAGGCCGGTCTCAAACTTCTGACCTCAGGCAATCCACGACTTTCCTGATGTGCCTGGGCTTCCCAAAGTGCTGGGATTATAGGTGTGAGCCACCACACCCCACCTTGTTATTAGTCTTTTTTTTTTTTTTTTTTTTTTTTTTTTGAGACGGAGTCTTGCTCTGCTGCCCAGGCTGGAGTGCAGTGGCCGGATCTCAACTCACTGCAAGCTCCGCCTCCCGGGTTCACGCCATTCTCCTGCCTTAGCCTCCCGAGTAGTTGGGACTACAGGCGCCCGCCACCGCGCCCGGCTAGTTTTTTGTATTTTTTAGTAGAGACGGGGTTTCACCGTGTTAGCCAGGATGGTCTCGATCTCCTGACCTCGTGATCCGCCCGTCTCGGCCTCCCAAAGTACTGGGATTACAGGCTTGAGCCACCGCGCCCGGCAGTTATTAGTCTTAACTAGATTGTTGATTAAAATCCTTAAGCCCAGAATTGTATGTGAAGGATGGTGGAGAGTGGCTCAGGCATTCTAGGCAGAGGCATTCTTGAGCTGAGGAAATGGAGAAGAGGAGGCATGTAAGTTACCTGTTTTCGGGTGTTCATTCCAGTGGATAGTGGATGCCACTCCCTGGCAGACACTGTGGGCGCCTCACCTGAAAGACTCCTGATTCCCTGAAGGCATTGTGAGGTATATTTTTTCTTTATAAACCTAATGCCAGTGGAGTGGGTAAGGCAGGTGTACCGCCTTTTGCATCTGCTGCTACAGGTTACGCAGCTTGGTTAAGTTTTGTTTTGTTTTTAATTATTATGAGTTAGTTTGAACCAAAAGGGATGTTAAGTAGACTGCAAGAAGCACTGAATATTGTTATCTGAGAGGAGTAATAAAAACCAGGGCCACTGGGGAGTCCCAGAGGTATTAGGAATTTGTGGCCTTTCCCTTTAGAGCATTGTCATTATGTGTATCTGCATTTCTGCATTCCAACTTTCACATTTTCCGTTCCCAGGAGAGAAAATCTGATTGGCCTGGTTGGGGCCCTGTGCCCACTTCTGCCTGTCACCTGTGGCTTTCTCCCCCAGTTGTAGAGCACAGTATGGATACCTAGGACCCCAGAAATCTCCTGCCCAGACAACCCCAAGCTTCTTGTGAGCTGCTTCCCTGTTTTGCCTGTGCAGTGCAGGCCTTGTCACAATGTCTGAATGCTTAGGCCAGAGGCATGGGGGTTTGGTGAGAAAGGATGAGCTGGGTAGCCACACTCAAGTGCAGACCCACCAGTATTGTGGGACAGAGTCAGGCATGGGAAGAGAAGTGGGCACGGATGGGGGCCAGCTTTCCCGATGTGCCTTATTCTGGCATAGAACTCCTAAGGAGTGTGAAAATTTCAAATTTGATCCAGGCCTTCCAGGTGGTTATGAAGAAGGCGTATTTGTCAAGACAGAATAATACAATATACTTCACTTAATAGTTTGTTAGTGTGATTTATAACTAAATATGTAGACATGATATATGGATGTTCATTCATACTCTTGCCCAGGCCCTGAAAGTGTTAGCTCATAGGCAAGACCTGCCTGGGACTGAAATTCTAAAACACCACACCCACCCCCTACTCCGTTTCATCATATAGTAGCCTAACATATTCGTTGGTTCATTGCTTATAGTCAGGCAAACAACAGAGACTCCAAATTGAACTCTTGATAATTTTTGAAACCTGCCTGGTAATACTGTGTTTCCTCATTCTGATGGCATTCCCAGACCATATTGCAAATGACTGGATGTGTATTTCAGACTTGTTGAGAAGGGCCTGGTGGTCTATATAGCAGGCATTAAATGTTACCAGGCCGACTTCATGACTTATTTCTTGAGGTCAAACAGACCCATTGACAAAAAGATTTGAGGGCAGTGAAAACATCTTGTATACTATCTTTAACAATGGATTTAACTCCTGAAGGAAAGCCACCTAAAAATGACTGTTTAATCTTCACTAGCAAATTGAACTTTTTTTTTTTTTTTGAGACGGTGTCTCACCCTGTTGCCCAGGCTGGAGTGCAGTGGCATGACTTTGGTTCGCTGCAACCTCCACTTCTCAGGTACAAGTGATTCTCCTGCCTCAGCTTCCCGAGCAGCTGGGATTACAGGCACCTGCCACCGTACTAGGCTAATTTTTTTTGTATTTTTAGTAGAGACGGGATTTCACCATGTTGGCCAGGCTGGTCTCGAATTCCTGACCTCTAGTGATCCACCCACCTTGGCCTCCCAAAATGCTAGGATTACAGGTGTGAGCCGCCGCGCCCAGTCAACAATTTGAACTTTTAAAAATTTATGGCCGGGCACAGTGGCTCAAGCCTGTAATCCCAGCACTTTGGGAGGCCGAGACGGGCGGATCACGAGGTCGGGAGATCGAGACCATCCTGGCTAACACGGTGAAACCCCGTCTCTACTAAAAAGTACAAAAAAAAAAAACTAGCCGGGCGAGGTGGCGGGCGCCTGTAGTCCCAGCTACTCGGGAGGCTGAGGCAGGAGAATGGCGTGAACCCGGGAGGCGGAGCTTGCAGTGAGCTGAGATCCGGCCACTGCACTCCAGCCTGGGCGACAGAGTGAGACTCCGTCTCAAAAAAAAAAAAAAAAAATTTATATATATATATTTTTTGAGACGTAGTCTTGCTCTGTCGCCCGGGCTGGAGTGCAGTGGAATTCAGCTTACTGCAAGCTCTGCCTCCCAGGTTCACACCATTCTTCTGCCTCAGCCTCCCGAGTAGCTGGGACTACAGGCGCCTGCCACCACGCTGGGCTGATTTTTTTGTGTTTTTAGTAGAGACGGGGTTTTACCATGTTAGCCAGGATGGTCTTGATCTCCTGACCTCGTGATCCGCCCACCTCAGCTTCCCAAAGTGGCAGGATTACAGGCCCTGCGCCCAGCAACAATTTGAACTTTTATCTGTCAAATCTGTTTGCATCCTTAGCAAGCTTTGTAAACAGCCTGGTAACTGATAGATCTTGGTTCACTTAGCTTCCCAAATTACGCTGTTATCGTCTTGTCTCTCTGTTCTTTAAATATCTGGTTGGGAGGGCATGGAGAGAGAGGGAGGAAGAAAGACACCTCTGTAAGTTTGAAATTATTTGCATCCCCCGCTCGCCATCGCCCACCACCAACCTTTTAAAAATATACAGAGTCTATACCACGCGTGGCCTAAAATAATTTTTTTTAGAGATGGGATCTAACAGTGTTCCCCCAGCTGGGCTATCTTAAACTTCTGAGGAGTAGCTAATTCTAAAAACTGCTTTTTTCTGGCTAGTCACAGTGGCTCACGCCTATAACCCCAACATTTTGGGAGGCCGAGGCAGGCAGATCACCTGAGGTCAGGTGTTCGAGACCAGCCTGGGCAATGTAGTGAAATCCTGTCTCTACTAAAAGTACAAAAATTAGTCGGGCATGGTGGCGTGCACCTGTAGTCCCAGCTACTGGGGAGGCTGAGGCCTGAGAATTACTTGAACCCAGGAGGCAGAGGTTGCAGCGAGCTGAGATCATGCACTGCACTCCAACCTGGGTGACAGAGGGGGAGACTCTGTCTGGAAAAAAAAACAATAAACAAAACCAAAACTATTTTTGTGTGTGTGTGTTTATGTGTGAACCATTTGTGAAAGTGGTCCCAGCATGATGCCACATGTGTCATTTCCAAATATTTCAGTCTTTTTTTTTCTTTTTTTTCTGTCACTCAGGCTGGATTGCAGCAGTACAATCTGGCTCACTGCTGCCTCTACCTCCTGTGCTAAAGCAATTCTCTTGCCTCAACCTCCTGTGAAGCTGGAACCACAGGTGCATGCCACTGCACCCAGCTAACTTGTAGAGATCGGGGTCTCACTTTGTTGCCTAGGCTGGTCTTTGACTCCTGGACTCAGGTGATTGTGCCACTTTGGCCTCCCAGGGTGCTGAGATTACAAAAGTGAGCCACCACACTCAACCGTAAATGTGTGGTGGTGGTGGTTGTTTTTGAGACAGAGTTTCGCTCTTGTTGCCCAGGCTGGAGTGCAATGGTGCGATCTCGGCTCACTGCAACCTCCCCCTCCTAGGTTCAAGCTATTCTCCTGCCTCAGCCTCCCAAGTAGCTGGGATTACAGGTGCCCGCCACCACGTCCGACTGATTTTTGTATTTTTAGTAGAGACGGGGTTTCACTATGTTGGTCAGGCTGGTCTTGAACTCCTGACCTCAGGCAGTCCGCCCACTTCAGCCTCCCAAAGTGCTGGGATTACAGGTGTGAGCCACCATGCCTGGCCTTGTAAATGGTATTTCAAAGTAAAAATATATGTCATTGCATTTATCAAGATAATTTGAGCTTTATAGGTCCTAGCCATCCTTCTGCCTACCACTGGGCTTTTGCAAATGCTGTTCCTGTTTCCACAACCTGGAGCTTTGTCCCATCTCCTTTATTGTTTATCTTGCTGTTATTTATTACTGTCATGTATCATCATTAAACCATTCCTCTGCCAGGAAACATTTAATTTTTGTTTTTGTTTACTATTACAAAAACGTTTTATAGAATATTGTTAGACTTACATTCTTGCCCCTCATCGTGAAAGTATTCCAGTAGTGTGAATACAGCCAGGGGTTTTTTGTTTTGGTTTGGTTTTTTTGAGGAGTCTCACTCCTTCATTAAGGCTGGAGTGCAGTGACACGAGCTCAGCTTACTGCAAACTCCACCTCCTGGATTCAAGCAATTCTCCTGCCTCAGCCTCCCAAGTATCTGGGAGTACAGGCAGCCGCCACCACACCTAGCTAATTTTTGTATTTTTGTAGAGATGGGGGTTTTACCATGTTGGCCAGGCTGGTCTCCCAACTTCTGACCTCATGTGATCCGCCTGCCTTGGTCTCCCAAAGTGTTGGAATTACAGGCGTGACCCACCGCTCCTGGCCTAGCCAGAGTTAAAGAGCCAGAATGGAAGCAGGTCTTTGGGAGCTTGGCTCTGTCTTCCTTCAGTGCAGGGAGTTTGTGTTGTCCATCCCCAGCCTCAAGGTAAGCACATAGTGAGTGTTCAATAAGCATTTCTTGGATCAAATGGCCCCTGCTTCTTTTAATGTTCAGTAAACTTTAAATAATGAGATTTTTCTACGATAGAGAAGAGCCACTGCCTTGTGATTGAAAGTCAGCGTATGTTATTCCTAAGCAGTTCTGCCTTTTTTCCACAGAAGGTGGTCTTCTGTCCTGTTAAAGAAGCCCTGGAGGTGGACTGGAGCAGTGAGAAAGCAAAGGCTGCTCTGAAGCGCACAACCTCCGACTACTTTCTCCTTCAAGGTGAGGCCTCAAAGCACAACTTACCCAGGGAGGGCTTTTGGCTCAGATTTCTGCAGATGTGGTTGCAAGGTCCAGATGGTTTTGTGATGTTTGCCTTGGGTGACATTCTTCATTGGCTAGTTCTCAGTGATCACTTGAGAAAGGCATGTGAAGGGGATGAGGTCCACCATTGAACTCTGGATTCTGATGACTTTTGCTTTTTTTACTTGTTGAAATGACCTCCATAAGTTGACCCTGTGGTAATAGTGTTACAGGTCACAGATTGAGCAGCCTCAGCCTCTTTTTTTTTTTTTTTTTTTTTAAAACAGAGTCTTGCTCTGTCACCCAGGCTGGAGTGCAGTGGGGTACAATGTCAGCTCACTGCAACCTCCACCTCCTGGGTTGAAGCGATTCTGGTGTCAAAGTGTCGCCAGTAGCTAGGATGACAGGCATGCACCACTGCGCCCGGCTAATTTTTGTATTTTGAGTACAGATGGGGTTTCACCATGATGCCCAGGCCCTGAAGTACTGGATTATAGGCATGAGCCACCATACCAAGCCTGATCGACCAATTTCTCTTCACCTTTTTTTTTTTTTTTTTTTTTTTTTAAAAGACGGAGTCTCGCTCTGTTGCCCAGGCTGGAGTGCAGTGGCCGGATCTCAGCTCACTGCAAGCTCTGCCTCCTAGGTTTACACCATTCTCCTGCCTCAGCCTCCCGAGTAGCTGGGACTACAGACGCCCGCCACCACACCCAGCTAATTTTTTTGTATTTTTAGTAGAGACGGGGTTTCACCGTGGTAGCCAGAATAGTCTTGATCTCCTGACCTCGTGATCCGCCCATCTCGGCCTCTCAAAGTGCTGGGATTACGGGCTTGAGCCACCGCGCCCGGCTTTTTTTTTTTGAGACAAAGTCTTGCTCTGTTACCCAGGCTGGAATGCAGTAGCGCGATCATGGCTCACTATAGCCTGTACTTACTGGGCTTAAGTGCTCCCCATGCCTCAGCCTCCTGAGTAGCTGGTACTACAGGCACACACCACTGTGCCCAGCTAATTTTTGTATACTTTTTGTAGAAGCGAAGTTTCTCCATGTAGCCCAAGCTGGTATTGAATTCCTGGACTCTAGTGAAATCCCCGCCTTGGCCTTCCAAAGTGCTGGAGTTAAAGGCGTAAGCCACCAGCGCTTAGTCCCCTCTTCAGAATTCTTTCACTGCCTCAAAACCAGCCTCAGGCTCATGAAAGGTGGGGTTGTTTTTCCTCTTACTATTAATGAACTACTTATCAGTCCATCTTTGCTGGTACTCAGGAGACTATTAGTAAGTATTGGTTGGCTTTTCAGTGTTCTTCCTGTGCCTAGCACTGTTTTGTTTGTTTTTGAGATGGAGTTTCGCTCTGTCCCCAGGCTGGAGTGCAGTGGTGCCATCTTGGCTCACTACAACCTCTGCCTTCTGGGTTCAAGCGATTCTCCTGCCTCAGCCTCCTGAGTAGCTGGGACTACAGGCGTGTGCCACCACACCCAGCTAATTTTTGTATTTTTAGAAGAGACAGGGTTTCACCATGTTGGCCAGGTTGGTCTTGCTCTCTTGACCTCGTGATCTGCCCACCTTGGTGTCCCAAAGTGCTGGGATTATAGGTGTGAGCCACTGCGCCTGGCAAACCTGGCACTTTTAATTTTATTTTAATTTTTTTTTGAGATGGAGTCTAGCTCTATTGCCCAGGCTGGAGTGCAGTGGCATGATCTCGGCACACTGCAACCTCTGCCTCCCAGGTTCAAGCAATTCTCCTATCTCAGCCTCCCCAGTAGCTGGGATTACAGGCGGGCGCCACCATGCCCAGCTAATTTTTTTTTTTTTTTTTGAGATGGAGTCTGACTCCGTTGCTCAGGAGTGCAGTGGTGTGATCTTGGCTCACTGCAGCCTCCACCTCCCGGGTTCAACCGATTCTTCTGCCTCAGCATCCCGAGTAGTTGGGCTCACAGGCACCTGCCACCACACATGGCTAATTTTTTGTATTTTGAGTATTTTTGTATTTTTTTGTATTTTCACCATCTTGGCCAGGCTGGTCTCAAACTCCTGACCTCAGGTGATCTGCCCACCTCAGTCTCCCAAAGTGTTGGTATTACAGGTGTGAGCCTCTGCGCCTGGCTGCAACTAATTTTTGTATTTTAGTAGAGATAGGGTTTCACTATGTTAGTAAGGCTGGTCTTGAACTCCTGACCTCAGGTGATCCGCCCGCCTCAGCCTCCCAAAGTGCTGGGATTACAGGCGTGATAATTCTTAAAATAGTATTTTTGTTGTTGTTGTTATTTATGCATTTATTTTTTTGAGACAGAGTCTCACTCTGTTGCCCAGGCTGGAGTGCAGTGGCGCAATCTTGGCTCACTGCAACCCCCACCTCCTGATTCGAACAGTTCCCCTGCCTCAGCCTCCTGAGTAGCTGGGATTACAGGTGCCCCCCACCACACCCAGCTCATTTTTGTATTTTTAGTAGAGATGGGCTTTCACCATGGTGACCGGGCTGGTCTCAAACTCCCAACCTCAGATGATCCACCTGCCTCGGCCTCCCAAAGTGCTGGGATTACAGGTGTTAGCCACCGTGCCCAGCAGGATGAACTATCTGAAAGTCCCAAATATCCATTTGTATGGAAATAATTAAATGGGTTGAGCAGGAATGAGTCTTGCATGTGAGTGGGCTGCACTCAGAAAATGCCTCCTCTTGATAGTGGGACCAGGTGTGGAAGAGGTGCCAGCAGTCAGAGCAGAGTCTTCTCCAGTCTGGGGTTCCATGTGGGAGCAGCATCTGGGTCCTTTGGGAGAAGCATGTTGCTGACTGCCTCACACATAGAAAGCCCTCAGGGAACAGTGGCTGCTAATTTGCCAAGGTTTGGGTCTGACTTGAGCATCTCTAACTGCTGCTTATGAAAGGAGTAAACGGCCGGGCTCGGTGGCTCAAGCCTGTAATCCCAACACTTTGGGAGGCCGAGACGGGCGGATCACGAGGTCAGGAGATCGAGACCATCCTGGCTAACACGGTGAAACCCCATCTCTACTAAAAAATACAAAAAACTAGCCGGGCGAGGTGGCGGGCGCCTGTAGTCCCAGCTACTGGGGAGGCTGAGGCAGGAGAATGGCGTAAACCCGGGAGGCGGAGCTTGCAGTGAGCCGAGATCCAGCCACTGCACTCCAGCCTGGGCGACAGAGCGAGACTCCGTCTCAAAAAAAGAAAAAAAAAAAAAGAAAAGAGTCAACTGGCCTTTGAGTTTACCATTATCCAGTGGCTCTCAACTGGGGACATTTGGCAGTGATGTCTGGAAACATTTTTTGTTGTTAGAGCTGCATGGGGAGATGTTACTGGCATCTAGTGAGTAGAGGATAGGGGTGTTACTAAATATCCCACAGTGCACAGGACAGGCCCCCCATGACAGAGAGTTATCCAGCACAGAATGTCAGTAGTGTGCTGAGGTGAAGAAATCCTGATTTAACCCTCTGCAGTTTCCAGAATATTTTCTCATTCATCTCAACATCACAGGGGTCATTGAACTGAGGGGACAAAACTGTTATCTACGAGCAAAGTGGATATTCAATGCAGGTGCCACTGGCCATCAGCATCAGCAGTTATGAGGCTGGAGGGGTGGGCAGATGGTTGAGGAAGAAACAGTAGCTTTATGACTTCTGTGGCAGGCAGTGGCGCATGATTGTTCCGAACAAGGCCTTTGGGCCAGGCGCGGTGGCTTACACCTGTAATCCCAGCACTTTGGGAGGCTGAGGCGGGCAGATCACGAGGTCAAGAGTTGGAGACCAGCCTGGCCAACATGGTGAAACCCACCTCTACTAAGAATACAAAAATTACCTAGGCATGGTGGCGCGTGCCTGTAGAATCGCTTGAACCCAGGAGGCGGAGGTTGCAGTGAGCCAAGATCACCCCACTGCACTCCAGCCTGGGTGACAGAGACTCTGTCTCGGGGGAAAAAAAAAGAACAAGACCTCTGGAATCAAAACAGACCTGACTTCCAGTGGGCCACTACCATGTTCTTTTAGATGGGTGATCTTGAGCCACTGACTTCAAATTCCCTGAGCCTCAGCCTCAGATTCCCCTCTGCAGCTGGTGGTGTTAATAGCAGTTGCCTGAGGGCCTTTGTGAGATTAAGGTGATATACATGCAAAACACCTGGCACAGAGCAAGTCCTAGAGAACTCTGTCATCTGTGAAGATATGTGCTTTTTTTCTTTTCTCTCCTTTTTTTTTTTTTTTTGGCGTGTACACTTTTCAACTCCGGAGTAGATGATTTGTGATTGGCTCTGTTTTTCCCTTTTTTTTTTTTTTTTTTGGAGACGGACTTCAGCTCTGTCACCTAGGCTGGAGTGCTTTGGCACAATCTCGGATTACTGCAACTTCTGCCTCCTAGGTTTAAGTGATTCTGCCTCAGCCTCCCGAGTAGCCGGGATTACAGGCGCATACCACCTCATCCGACTAGTTTTTGTATTTTTAGTAGAGATGGGTCATGTTGGCCAGGCTGGTCTTGAACTCCTGATCTCAGGTGATCCACCCGCCTTGGCCTCCCAAAGTGCTGGGATTCCAGACGTGAGCCACTGCGCCCAGCCTGTTTACCCTTAATTCCATCCCTCAGTGGGGATTATGGCAACAGTCTTGTGAGAGCCTATGACACTTTGCCGGATAATATATCCTATCATGTTTACCGCTCTCTCCAAGATGGCATTATCTGTCATTTTCAGTTTTGAGTTCCAGGGCTTTGGATATGGTGATCAAAACATTCAGTTCAGTTGTTAACAGTCAGAAATTTCTTTTTTTGTTGTTGTTGTGGTAAAAAGCACATAACATAACATTTATCATTATAACTTAAGTGTATAGGTCAGTAATAATCATACAATGTTTTATTTTATTTTTTTCTTTTTTCTTTTCTTTTCTTTTCTTTTTTTTTTTGAGATAGAGTCTCGCTCTGTGGCCCAGGCTGGAGTGCAGTGGCCCGATCTCAGCTCACTGCAAGCTCCGCTTCCTGGGTTTACGCCATTCTCCTGCCTCAGCCTCCCGAGTAGCTGGGACTACAGGCGCTCGCCACCACACTCGGCTAGTTTTTTGTATTTTTTTTTTTTAGTAAAGACGGGGTTTCACCGTCAGGATGACGGTGGTCTCGATCTCCTGACCTCATGATCTGCCCGTCTCGGCCTCCCAAAGTGTTGGGATTACAGGCTTGAGCCACCGTGCCCGGCTCATTTTTTGTATTTTTTAGTAGAGACGGGGTTTCACCGTGTTAGCCAGGATGGTCTCGATCTCCTGACCTCGTGATCCGCCCGTCTCGGCCTCCCAAAGTGCAGGGATTATAGGCTTGAGCCACCGCGCCCGGCCTATTTTTTTTTAATTTTTTTCTAAGACAGAGTTTCGTTCTTGTTGACCAGGCTGGAGTGCAATGGCGCGATCTCGGTTCACCACAACCTCCACCTCCCAGGTTTAAGCAATTCTCCTGCATCAGCCTCCTGAGTAGCTGGGATTACAGGCATGCACCGCCACGCTCGCAAATTTTGTATTTTTGGTAGAGACAAATTTTTGTATTTTTGGCTTCTCCATGTTGGCCCGGCTCTCTCAAACTCCTGACCTCAGGTGATCCTCCTGCCTCAGTCTCCCAAAGTGCTGGGATTACAGGCGTGAGCCATTGTGCCCAGTCAATCATACAGTGTTAAAAGGAAGCAACCCCAAGTATCGTCTAGGCCAAGAATGGCAAATACGTATTTCCCATTCCCTCCATCCCTCACCTATGAAAAACATGGCTAAGGAAGCCCTCCACGTTGGCCAGCACATCTAAACCATCAAGCCACCTTCCCTATAGCTTCAGAATTCTTCATACAGCACTGCTTGCAGTCATTCTGTGTCCTGGCACACAAAATGAACCACTTTTCAATTCTACTTAGTCCAACTTTCTTTTCATGATAAAAATGAGGCCTAGGCCAGGTGAGGTGGCTCATACCTGTAATCCCAGCACTTTGGGAGGCCGAGGCGGGTGAGTCACCTGAGGTCAGGAGTTCGAGACCAGCCTGGCCAACGTGGTAAAACCCCGTCTCTACTAAAAATACAAAAAATTAACTGGGCATGGTGGTGGGCGCCTGTAATTCCCACTACTAGGAAGGCTAAGGCAGAAGAATCACTTGAACCTGGGAGGTGGAGGTTGCAGTAAGCTGAGATAGCACCATTGTGCTCCAGCTTGGGAAACGAGCGAAACTCCGTCTCAAAAAAAAAAAAAAAAAAAAAAAATAGACTGGGCGTGGTGGCTCACGCCTGTAATCCCAGTACTTCAGGAGGCCGAGACGGGCAGATCACGAGGTCGGGAGATGGAGACCATCCTGGCTAACGCAATGAAACCCCATCTCTACTTAAAATACAGAAAAATTAGCCGAGCGTGGTGGTAGGTACCTGTAGTCCCAGCTACTCGGGAGGCTGAAGCAAGAGAATGGCATGAACTTGGGAGGCGGAGCTTGCAGTGAGCTGAGATTGCACCACTGCACTCCAGCCTGTACCACAGAGCGAGATTCTGTCTCAGAAAGAAAAAAGAAAAAAAATTAGCCAGGCATGGTGGCGCATTCCTGTTGTTCCAGCTACTCAGGAGACTGAGGCTGGAGAATTTCTTGAACCCAGGAGGTAGAGGCTGCAGTGAGCCAAGATCCTGTCATTGCACTCCAGCCTGGGTGACAGAGCAAGACTCTGTCTCAAAAAAACCAAAAAAAATAATGAGGTCTAGAAAGGAAAGGACTCTATGTTCATATGAGCTGTGGTCCGATATTACTATGTCTCAACCCAAGTCTCCCAACTCTTCCAGGGTCCAGTTCTTTTACACCACACACAGTGCCCTTCCCAATATTTTGGGTATCCAATATAACCTTTCCTCGGCTTTTCTCTTTGTAGCAGATGACAAGTCCTAACTTTTATTGTATGTATTGTACATTTCTGAAAATGTTTTTATTCCCTCTTGGTCCTCCTGAGCTGTTGTGTCTCTACAGGAGTGCTAAACCTGAAACTATAAGGAGTGTTCGAAATGCAGTGGGCTCAAGGATGTGATTTACTTTCTTTTTTCTTTTTCTTTTATTTTTTTGAGGGGAGTTGCCCTCTGTCACCAGGCTGGAGTGCAGTGGCGTGATTTTGGCTCACTGCAAGCTCTGCCTCCCGGGTTCACATCATTCTCCTGTCTCAGCCTCCCGAGTAGCTGGGACTATAGACGCCCGCCTAATTTTTTGTATTTTCTTTTTTTAGTAGAGACAGGGTTTCACCAGTTAGCCAGGATGGTCTTGATCTCCTGACCTCGTGATCCATCCGCCTCAGCCTCCCAAAGTGCTGGGATTACAGGCGTGAGCCACCACACCCAGCCCGGACCTCATATTGAGAAATACTTCTTTCAATATTTTGCTTGGTTATTCATAGAAATGAGATTCTCCAGTAATTTGACCTCATTGAATTTTTCCAGGAGAGCATGGCAGCTTCCCCAGGTGAGGTTACCTTCTGCCAAATATACTTCCCATTAAGTGTCTTTATGACCTGGGGCAAACAAGTCAACTTACATCTTTAGGGTTTTGTTTACTGAATTATAAAATGATAGGATTAAGTTAGCCAGCCAATCTCAAGTTTCTACATTCTGAGTAGTCAGTGAGAATGTAATAAAATAAAGTTCCTTCCTGTGTGTTGTCTTTCAGCCTTTTAAAATTTTATACTTTCAACACCATTTGTGTATTTCTTTCTCCCCCCCACCCCAGTAGGAGTCTCACTTTCTTTGCCCAGGCCGGAGTGCAGTGGTGCGATCTCGGCTCACTGCAGCCTCAGCCTCTCAAGTAGCTGGGATTGTAGGCATGTGCCACCAAGCCCAGCTAATTTTGTATTTTTAGTAGAGACGAGTTTTCTCCATGTTGGTCAGGCTGGTCTCCAACTCCTGACCTCAGGTGATCCACCCACCTCGGCCTCCCAAAGTGCTGGGATTACAGGCATGAGCCACCGGGCCTGTCCTGTGTATTTATTTTATTTTATTTATTTATTTATTTTTTTTGAGACTGAGTCTCTCTGTTGCCCAGGCTGGAGTGCAATAGCGCCATCTCAGCTCACTGCAACCTCCACCTCCCAGGTTGAAGCGATTCTCCTGCTTTAGCCTCCCAAGTAGCCGGGATTACAGGCGCCTGCCAACATGCCCAGCTCATTTTTTGTGTTTGTAGTAGAGATGGAGTTTCACCATGTTGGCTAGGCTGGTCTCCAACTCCTGATCTCAGGTGATCCACCTGCCTCAGCCTCCCAAAGTGGGATTATAGGTGTGAGCCACCGTGCCCAGCTGGGTTTTTGTTTTTTTGTTTGTTTTGGTATTTGGGCAATGGAGTCTCTCATCATTGCTGGGGCTGGAGTGCAGTGGCGCAGTCTGCAACCTTTGCCTCCAGGGTTCAAGCAATTCTCCTGCCTCAGCCTCCGGAGTAGCTGGGACTACAGGTGCGTGCCACCACACCCAGCTAATTTTTTGTATTTTTTTTTGTTTGAGACGGAGTCTCGCTTTGTTGCCCAGGCTGGAGTGCAGTGGCCGGATCTCAGCTCACTGCAAGCTCCACCTCCCGGGTTTACGCCATTCTCCTGCCTCAGCCTCCCGAGTAGCTGGGACTACAGGCGCCCACCACCTCGCCCGGCTAGTTTTTTGTATTTTTAGTAGAGACTGGGTTTCACCATATTAGCCAGGATGGTCTCGATCTCCTGACCTCGTGATCCGCCCGTCTCGGCCTCCCAAAGTGCTGAGATTACAGGCTTGAGCCACCGCGCCCGGCCAATTTTTTGTATTTTTAGTAGAGACAGGGTTTCACCCTGTTAGCCAGGATGGTCTCGATCTCCTGACCTCGTGATCCACCCACCTCGGCCTTCCAAAATGCTGGGATTTTAGGTGTGAGCTACCACGCCCGGCTGTATTTCTTTAAAATTATTATTTAATTAATGTAGTAGACATTATTTCATTAATTTAAATAGAAGATTCTCCAGTTAATCCCAAAGTTTTATTATAGTTAGAATCGTATTTTTGCTGTAGCCTGTTTTGCTTGCCACCCATAGCATTAAAGGTGAAGTCCATATCGAGTGGTAAGCAGTGCTTTGTCAGGGAAAAAGCACAGACTTTGGAGACCAATAGACCTGAGCTCAGCTCACAGCTCCCGCCCCCATCTCAGCTAGGATAAGCTTCAGTGTGTAAATTTTAGATCTCGCCTCCTGATCTGTAAAGTGGGCTGAGGGGGAAAATTCTTCTTTCTCCCAGCTGTAAGGAAGGTAGTGAGATGGTGGATGTGAAAGGTTCCAGGGACACAGCTTTTGTTGTTGTTTTGTGAGATGGAATCTCACTCACTCTGTTTACCAGCCTGGAGTGCAGTGGCATAATCTCTGCTCACTGAAACCTCCTCCTCCCAGGTTCAAGCAGTTCTCCTGCCTCAGCCTCCTGGGTAGGTAGGATTACAGCCATGTGCCACCATGCTCGGCTCATTTTTGTACTTTTATCAGAGACAGGATTTTGGCATGTCAGTCAGGCTAGTCTCGAACTACTGACCTCAAGTGATCCACCCACCTTGGCCTCCCAAAGTGCTGGGATTGCAAGCATGAGCCACCGTGCTGGGCAACCCAACTTTTATACCATTCTGGTTTTTCTCTTTGGCTCTTATGAGAACATTTTACAATCAGATACTGTGTAGCACCAGGAAGGATTTTTTACGATCAAAGTTAGCACATTAGAAGTAGAAATAATTGGCCGGGCGCGGTGGCTCAAGCCTGTAATCCCAGCACTTTGGGAGGCCGAGACGGGTGGATCACGAGGTCAGGAGATCGAGACCATCCTGGCTAACACGGTGAAACCCCGTCTCTACTAAGAAATACAAAAAACTAGCCGGGCGAGGTGGCGGGCGCCTGTAGTCCCAGCTACTCGGGAGGCTGAGGCAGGAGAATGGCGTAAACCCGGGAGGCGGAGCTTGCAGTGAGCTGAGATCCGGCCACTGCACTCCAGCCTGGGCGACAGAGCCAGACTCCGTCTCAAAAAAAAAAAAAAAAAAAGAAGAAGTAGAAATAATTTAAAAGTGGCCTTGATTTTTTTTTTTTTTTGGCCTACTGTAAAGTCTCAGTAACATTCTGACTTCAGAATGTAGGGTGGCTTTGGGGGATATCCAAGTTGAGTGGTAAACTTTGTAAGCACTACTCTTGTTTCCATGTTCCTGGCACCTAAGTTGATATATTTTCTCACAGTCTTGTGACAATCTTTAAAGTATAGTTGTTATCTCATTTTCCTTTAAGGAGACCAAGGTTGAGCATGGTTGTGACTGCTGAAAATCATATCCATGGTTTTATAGACAGTCAAAATTTAGACTTTACCTGTGGAATTTAGGTTGTTTTACCTGTGGACTTAGTTTTCAACATATTTAAGATAGATCTGTAGGTTGGGTGCGATGGCTTATGCCTGTAATCCCAGCATGTTGGAAGGCTGAGGTGGGCGGATCATTTGAGGCTAGGAGTTCGAGGGCAGCCTGACCGAGATGGCGAAATCCCGTCTCTACTAAAAAATACAAAAATTAGCCAGGTTTGGTGGCACACGCCTCTAGTCCTAGCTACTTGGGAGGCTGAGGTGAGAGAATCTCTTGAACCTAGGAGGCGAGGTTGCAGTGAGCCAAAATTGTGCCACTGCACTCCAACCCTGGGCGATAAAACGAGACTCTATCTCGAAATAAAATAAATTAAATTAAATATCTCTAAACTAATACATCTCATTAAATTTCAAATCTGGAGTTTTGAGTTAGGGAAACAAGATCACCACGATACTAGAAAAAACTGGTGCAGACACAAAGATATCTGAATTTAGGCCCAGATAATTGTCTTCTTTTTCCCCAAGAAACATTTGAATTGTATTTCTGTTAGATAAGCATCATAGTAAAAAGTCTTCAAACTTTTTGAAGGCATAAAAAGTTTTCTTTGTTAAACCCTCCCCATTTTTCTGTCTTCTAAATTTCTAGGGGAACTAGTGTTAAGTTTTTTAGTATCTTGTTAAAATGGTTAACAATTATCGTTTGTATTTGTGTAATCAAACTGTGAAACACTGGTTGGGAACTTGCTTGTTTACACTTGATGGTGTAAATTATAGGGAAAGAGCATATATAGAGTGGCTTCTTTTGCTTTCTTGGCAGCATAATGTTGTATCCTTTGGATGTACCATCATCTATGACCAGTCTCACCTTGAAAGGCATGCATGTTTTCCATTTTTCCCAGTGCTTGGAATTTGTTTCCAAAATTGTTTCTAGGAACATGACTAATGTGACTGACGATGCCTTAGGAATTCCTAGTGGGGACAAGGTGCTTGGCTGGGATGCATACCTAAGAATACCTCACAAAGAAACCTGATTTTGTTTCACCATTGCCTGATGGCGCACATAGTAGGTGCTCAATAAATAAATATTTTTTGCATGAGTGGTTTTTGCTTGTCTGGTCATTTGCCCTATTATAGAGGGAGAGCAGTGTGCCCACTGGGGTCCCCACAGGGTCATTTTGCCTTCATGTCTGCTTCTGTGGCACCAGTTAGGCTTTTGATTCCAATGTTGCGCTGGGCTCTCACTCACAGGTAGATGTTTTTTATTGCCCCATTCACAATTCAGCCACCCGCTGTCCACATGCATGTGCTTGCCATGTTTAGGTATTGGGTGTTTTTCCAGTTTACTTAATAAGTTAGTGGCCAGACTGAATGCTTCCTGCTGCATTTTTCCACTGTCTTGAGAGTTGGCCTCGCCATCTATGAGCAAAAGGTCTCATCTTTTTATTATTCTCCCATGGCATGTTGCAAAACAATAAGCGTGAGCTGGTTTCCTGTGGCAAAAAGTTGACTTTGATTTGTTCTTTTTGAGGTTACTGTGAGTTTATCATAACAGGAGTGCTAAAAATATCAAGTCTGGTATGGAAACAGCATTCACTTACCAGCATGAACAATAACATACAGGTTTAGCCTAGAGCAGGAAGAAATGGACTTCATCTCAAGAGGAGAATACTTATCAGATAATTCTTGGCAATCTTAACTTGCTCAGTCTCTGTTCTGATGAGTTATGGAAAAGTACTTAGACCATCTTTGAGCCACAGAATTGAAGCTGAAAATATTCTTAGACCAAACATTTTGTGAGCACCTGCTGTGTACCAGATCTCATGGCTGGGACTCGTCAGAGGAAGAGGAATAGAATAAGTCTCCTTGCCGATGTAAAATACAAACAAATAATTCTACTCCTTGTGAGGACAGCCATAACAGAGGGCTATAGAAACTATCATGTGTTGTTCTCGGTTTTTGTTTGTTTGTTTTTCCCCCCAAAACAAGGTCTTGCTCTGCTTTCCAGGCTGGAGTGCAGTGGCACAGTCATAGCTCACTATAACCTTGAACTCCTGGGCTCAGGTTATCCTTTCATCTCGACCTGCAAAGTAGCTGGGACTACAGGCGTGTGCCACCATGCCCAGCTATTTTTAAAAATTTGTACAGATTGGGACCGGGGGGCGTCTTGCTATGTTGCCCAGGCTGATCTTGAACTCCTGGCCTCAAGAAATCTCTCACCTCAGTTTCCCAAAGAGGGGCTATAGGAAAGCACCACCATGCCTGGCTCATTGTTCTGTTTTTAAATACATTTGCATTATTCCATAATAATCAAAAGTATTTTATTATTTGAGCTTAGGAAACTGAAGGTCTGGCCATCTCTGGGGAGTTGTGAAGTCTTGACAGAGGAGGGGAGATCTGAGCTATATTTTGCAGAACAGGTATTTGCCAGGTGGGAAAGAGGGAAGAATATTGCAGAGCAACACATGCCCAGGGCCAGCAGGACAGAGGCTGAGCCTCAGAGGGACTGAAGCTTAGAGAGAGCGGACCAGTGGTTTCCCTATTGATAGAATATCAGAACCTGGCCGGGCGCAGTGGCTCATGCCTGTAATCCCAGCACTTTGGGAGACTGAGGTGGGCAGATCATGAGGACAAGAGATCGAGACCATCCTGGCCGACACAGTGAAACCCCGTCTCTACTAAAAATACAAAAATTAGCTGGGCATGGTGGTATGCACCTGTAGTCCCAGCTACTCGGCAGGAGGAGGGAGGAGAATCACTTGAACCTGGGAGGCAGAGGTTGCAGTGAGCTGAGGTAGCGCCACTGCACTCCAGCCTGATGACAGGGCAAGACTCCATCTCCAAAAAAAAAAATCTATCTCTCTGCCTGTCTATCTATCTATCTGTCTGTCTATCTATCTGTCTGTCTATGATAATCACCCAGGAAACAGTTGAAAAATGCAGAGTCCCTGCTTCTAGCTCATGTTACTGAATCCAGATAACCAGGAGTGACTTGCATGTCTGCATTTTTTCTATACCACCCAGGTTTCTCAGAAACCAGCCAAGTTAAGGGAAAGTACTACCATAGGAAAGGGAAACCCATTTCCCAGGCCAAAGCCTTTGCTTACTTGTTTATGTTTATTTTATTTTATTTTTATTTTATTTTTTATTTTTGAGACGGAGTCTTGCTCTGTTGCCCAGGCTGGAGTGCAGTGGCACGATCTCGGCCACCGCGCCCAGCCTTATTGTATTTTATGTTTGAGACAGAGTCTAGCTTTATTGCCCAGGCTGGAGTTGCAGGTGCAATCTCAACTCATTGCACCCTCCGCCTTTTAGATTCATGTGATTCTTCTGCCTCAGCCTCCAAGTAGCGGGGATCACAGGCACACGCCACCATGCCTGGCTAATTTTTGTATTTTTAGTAGAGATGGAGTTTCACCATGTTGGCCAGGCTGGTCTTGAACTCTTGACCTCAAGTGATCCATGCACCTCGGCTTCGCAAAGTACTGAGTTTATAGGCATAAGCTGTCGCGCCCAGCCTGTGGTTTTCTTTTTCCTTTTTCTTTTTTTTTTTTGAGACGGAGTCTTGCTCTGTTGCCCAGGCTGAAGTGCAGTGGCACGATCTCGGCTCACTGCAAGCTCCTTCTCCTGAGTTCGCACCGTTCTTCTGCCTCAGCCTCCCGAGTAGCTGGGACTATAGGCACCCGCCACCATGCCCAACTGATTTTTTGTATTTTTAGTAGAGACGGGGTTTCATCGTGTTAGCCAGGATGGTCTCGATCTCCTGACCTCTTGATCTGCCCGCCTTGGCCTCCCAGAGTGCTGGGATTACAGGCGTGAACCACCACGCCCAACGTGTTTTTCTCTTAAAATGTATTAATTACTGTATTTTAAATTACATTTGTGCACTGAAGCAGGGAGGAAAAAGGAGCTAACCCAAGTAGCTGTTGAATATAGTATTTTGACTGTATACCCTCAAAGTAAAGGAAAAAATCTAGCCAATCACGATGGCTCATAACTGTAATCCTAGCACTTTGAGAGGCTGAGGCAGGTGGATTGCCTGAGCTCAGGAGTTTGAGACCAGCCTGGGCAACACGGTGAAACCCCATCTCTACTAAAATACAAAAAAATTAGCCAGGCGTGGTGGCACGCTCCTGTAATCCCAGCTACTGGGGAGGCTGAGGCAGGAGAATTGCTTGAACCCTGTAAGCAGAGGTTGCGGTGAACTGAGGTCCTGCCATTGCACTCCAGCCTGGGCGACAGAGTATCTTAAAAAAAAAAAAAAAAAAAAAAAAAAAGGCCGAGTGCAGTGGCTCACGCCTGTAATCCCAACACTTTGGGAGGCGGAGATGGGCGGAATACAAAGTCAGGATCGAGACCATCCTGGCTAACATGGTGAAACCCCGTCTCTACTAAAAATACAAAAAATTAGCCGGGCGTGTTGGTGAGCGCCTGTATTCCCAGCTACTCGGGAGGGTGAGGCAGGAGAATGATGTGAACCCAGGAAACGGAGCTTGCAGTGAGCTGAGATCGCACCACTGCACTCCAGCCTGGGGGAAAGAGTGAGACTGTGTCTCAAAAAAAAAGAAAAACTCTAAATAAATATTGAACTCTACTTAGTAGGGTTTTTGTTTTGAGATGAGGTCTTGCTCTGTACCCCAGGCTGGAGTGCAGTGGCATGATCATAACTCATTGCAGCTTCTCCCTCCCAGCTCAAGTGATCCTCACGTCACAGCCTCCCAAGTAGCTGGGATTATAGGCAAGTAGTAGGGATTACAGGCATGCAATACCACACCCAGGTGATTTTGGTATTATTTGTAGAGACGGGTCTAACTGTGTTGCCCAGGGATAGTCTCTGTCTCCTGGGCTGAAGTGAGCCTCCTGCCCAAAGTGTTGGGATTACACGTGTGAGCCACTTTGCCTGGCCTAGTAGGTTTTTCACAGTGGTGTGAGTTAGCAATTCTGAAACTACTTACTGTTTCTTCTAAGATTGAGCATATAGATAAATGTAGTGTTGATAATGAGAATCAAGTTTTCTTATTGTCAGAAAGGAATGTTCCTATGAATATGGACAGTGAGAAAGGCTAGAAGGAAACGTGGTATTGGATTGGAATTGAAGTTATCTAGATGAACTCATGGTTTCTTATATGTAGATGTAGCAATATGTATGTGTGTATGCATATCCACTTTTACACGTGTTTATTTCCTAGAACTATTTGTTGAGAGGGTTTATGCCCAGAGACATCCCAGAAGCACTGAATGCACTCATGCCAAGATGTTAATACCTTTCCCCACTAAACAGAAACCAGGGTTCCTTGGAGAAATGGCTGATTCCAGTGCTGGGGTAGGAAAATTACAGGTGATTTCTGCTATGCCAGAAAGTAAGGAAGTGCTCTAAGAATGATAAGGGGCTGGGCGCGGTGGCTCAAGCCTGTAATCCTAGCACTTTGGGAGGCCGAGACAGGCGGATCACGAGGTCAGGAGATTGAGACCATCCTGGCTAACACAGTGAAACCCCGTCTCTACTAAAAATACAAAAAAACTAGCCGGGCGAGGTGGCGGACGTCTGTAGTCCCAGATACTCGGCAGGGTTAGGCAGGAGAATGGCGTAAATCCAGGAGGCGGAGCTTGCAGTGAGCTGAGATCCGGCCACTGCACTCCAGCCTGGGCGACAGAGCGAGACTCCGTCTCAAAAAAAAAAAAAAAGGGTGAAGAGAAATTGGTTGATCAGGCTTGGCATGGTGGTTCATGCCTATAATCCAGTACTTCAGGGCCTGGGCATCATGGTGAAACCCCATCTGTACTCAAAATACAAAAATTAGCTGGGTGTGGTAGCATGTCAGAAGAACAAGAAAAATAATCAATTAATATAAACAAGGAATTATGAAGATAACAAAATCTATCTTTGACTATCACCATAGTAGTAACAATTCTTTCAAGAATCAAGATGCTAAAATCAATGGGGAACAGTTTGTGGTGAAACAGTGGAGGTGTTTCCTTGTCACATGCTTTTATGCTATGCCTGGTGGTGCACCCCTATAAATGCCAATATTTTGGGAGGCTGAGGCAAATTGATCACTTGCGCCCAGGAGTTTCAAGACCAGCCTGGAAAACAAAGCGAGACCGCATCTCTACAAAAAATACAAAAGTTAGCCAGATACGGTGGTGCATGCCTGTAGTCCTAGCTACTCGAGAGGATGAGATGGGAGGATCCATTGAGCCCAGGAGGTTGAAGCTGCAGTGAGTTGTGATTGCACAGCCGCACAACTGCCGAGGCGGGCAGATTACCTGAGGCCAGGAGTTTCAAACTGGCCTGGCCAACAGGGTGAAACCCCCTCTCTACTAAAATACAAAAGTTATCTGGGCGTGGTGGCGTGTGCCTGTAATCCCAGCTACTTTGGAGCCTGAGGCGGAAGAATTGGTTGAACCCAGGAGGCAAAGGTTGTAGTGAACCAAGATCACGGCACTGCACTGTCACCTAGGTGACAAAGCCAGACACCGTCCCAAAAAAAGAACGTGGGAGATGATGATAACCTTTTACTCTCCGTGATCATGTATAGGAGAGCTTTAGAAATAGTTCTGTTTTCTCCTTTTAAATTTATTTTTATTTTTGAGACAGTCTCGCTCTGGCACCCAGGCTGGAGTGCAGTGGCGCGATCTCGGCTCACTGCAACCTCTGAGTCCCGGGTTCCAGCGATTCGCTCACCTCAGCCTCCTAAGTAGCTGGGATTATAGGGGTGCGCCACCACGCCTGGCTTATTTTTGTATTTTAAGTAGAGATGGGGTTTCGCAGGCTGTTCTCGAACTACTAGCCTCAGGTGATCCTCCCACCTCAGCATCCCAAAGTGCTGAGATTATAAGTGTGAGCCACTGCGCCTGGCCACTTTTTAATTTTACATAATTTTTTTTTAAAGACAGAGTCTTGCTCTAAGGCTATAGTGTAGTGGTATGATCACAGCTCATTGCAGCCTCAACTTCCTGGACTCAAGTGATCCTCCCACATCACCCTTCTGAGTAGTTGGGATTCTTGTAGGCAAATTTTTAAATTTTTTTTGTAAAGAGGCCTCACTTCGTGGCCTAGGCTGGTCTTGAACTCCTAGGCTCAAGTGATCCTCTCACTTCTGCCTCCCAAAGCATTGGGATTACAGACGTGAGCCACTGCACCCAGCCTGTTAGATAATTTAGAAAACTTTCTTTCCTCATTTTTCAATTTCCCCTCATTCACACTCCCAACTTTCCTGTTTTGTGATTTTTAAATGACTTTGTCTTTGGATGCTGGCTTGATTTGGTGATTAGTTCTCTTCAGAAGAAACTTCTTATTTTAGAACTTGTAACCTTTGCAAAGCAGGCCATAGGCAGCCATCGCTATTTGGGTATGACGTTTCCCCAGTGGGTTTTTGGTGTCCAGTAATGACAAAAACTGCTGAGAAGGAGACAGCCACAGGGAAATGGGTTCCGATAATGGGGCAGCAGCTGAGTGCTTGTTGATTTGCTGTTGTCATGACCACAGATGTTTAAAAATAATTTGTAAGGAAAAGGAAAAAAAAGCATAGTTTGTGTGTGTGTGTGTGTGGTGTGTGCGTGTGTGCACACCACTGCCTTATCAGTGGTAGAGAATGCAGACCACAGTCATTCAGAAAGGAAGAAGGCACCACCCTGCAAACAGGAGAGGTGAGGAGAAGGGCAGAGGTGACCCACAAATGCGACTCCGTGCCTTACAGCAGAGAGCTCATGAGAGAACAGAACTGGTTAGTCACCGACTCTGCTCCTCAGTCTGCAAGAGAGGTTCGGCAGCAAGTCTATGCCACACAGTACTGGAAGGATTAGATGAAGGCCTGGCACACATTGTAAATTAATAGCTCTTGGTTACAGGTGGGGTGCCGTGGCTCATGCTTATAATCCCAGCCCTTTGGGAGGCCAAAGTGGGAGGATTGCTTGAGGCCAGTAGTCCAAGACCAACATGGGCAACACAGCAATACCCTGTCTCTCTCTCTTTTTTTGGAGGGGGGGGAAACAGTCTCATTCTGTCACCCAGGCTGGAGTGCAGTGGTGCGATCTTGGCTCACTGCAACCTCCGCCTCCCAGGTTCAAGCAATTCTCCTGCCTTAGCCTCCTGAGTAGCTGGGATTACAGGTGCCCACCACCATGTCTGGCTAATTTTTGTATTTTAGTAAAGATGGGGTTTCACCATGTTGGCCAGGCTGGTCTCGAACTCTTGACCTCAGGTGATCTACCCACCTTGGCCTCCCAAAGTGCTGGGATTACAGGCGTGAGCCACTGTGCCTGGCCGGTTCATGTACTTTACATGCATTGTGATCATATTAAATCTTCATTACATCCTTACTAGATCAGGTCTTGTCCTATTTTGACATGAGGAAATTGAATCTTGGAAGGGCTAAGTCATTTGTCCAGGGTCACCACACTCCGTAAGTGTTAGAGTCTAGACTTGAGCCAGAGCTGTCACACTGTCATCCCCAGGGCCTTGTGTTTAAGCATTGCCTGACAAAGTACTCAGATTTTAATTATTAGCATTAGTAATAATACCATTACGATGGTTATTTTGTCTGAACTTCACAGACGCCTCGTGACATTTTCTTATTCCACTTTTGCAGATGGGAAACTGAGGTCCACCAAGACCAGATTACAATAATGGGCAACATTGTCAGCAACCTGCCTTGCTGTTTTTCTTTGCAGGCCCACATCTCCCCCACTCCCCCACCCCCTTGGCAGTAGCCTGTGTTTGAGCTGCTCACAGGCCCCAAGGCCCAGCTGCAATTCTTGTTTAAAGCCTCACATCTTTTCTCTGACTGTCAGACAACAGTCACGGGAATGTCCTGTGCCATGTTCCCTCGGCAAGAGGGGTTGGCAGAGAGCAGCAGATGCCTAGAGTCAAGGTCATGTGCTGCTCAAGTGCTGGGCTGGAGACAAGACCCTCTCTCCCTGCTGCTTGTGACCAGGCAGGGGTGGCTCTGAATGTAGAGGGCTCTGTCAGAACAGTTCTGTGACCAGAGGGTGTGGTTGGCAAAGCAATGCATTAGGGGCCTATGGAAGTTTATACTTGTTTTCCACATTATTTCCCTGTGACTTTTAGATTTTTTTTTTCCTTTTTCTTTTTGTAAACTAGTTTTCTCATACTAGTTAGAATGTTTCAGTTTAAAGGTGAGAGTCAAGCTCTGGAATCACCTGACTTTTTTTTTTTTTTTGAGACGGAGTCTCGCTCTGTCACCCAGGCTGGAGTGCAGTGGTGCAATCTCAGCTCACTGCAAGCTCCTCCTCCCAGGTTCATGCCATTCTCCTGCCTCAGCCTCCTGAGTAGCTGGGACTAACTACAGGCGCCCGCCACCACGCCCTGCTAATTTTTTTTGTATTTTAGTAGAGACGGGGTTTCACTGTGTTAGCCAGGATGGTCTCGATCTCCTGACCTCGTGATCCGCCCGTCTTGGCCTCCCAAAGTGCTTACAGGTGTGAGCCACCACGCCCAGCAGAATTGCCTGACATTTTTAAGGAAAGGAATCGAGTATTGGGCTGGGGCTAATCTGAAATGGTGGTTTACATTATTCTAAATTGATGGGCTCTAGGTTAGGGGCACCAAATCCATTTTCAAGTGATTTTTGTAAAAATTGGCATGTCTTCTATTTTGTCTCTGTTCCAGAGGTGACACTATAACATAGAGGTTAAGAATGTGGTGACTTTTAAATCCGTCATGACCATAAACCTCTCCTAAGCCTCAGTTTTCCTACCACTAAAATGGGGGTGGTAACAGTTGTACCTACCTTGTTCAGTCTTTTTTGTTTCTGTTTTTTTGTTTTTCAGACAGAGTCTTGCTCTTGTCGCCCAAGCTGGAGTGCAATGGCGTGATTTCGGCTCACTGCAGCCTCCACCTCCTGGGTTCAAGCGATTCTCCTGCCTCAGCTTCCCAAGTAGCTGGGATTACAGGCGCCCGCCACCATGCCTATATAGTTTTTGTATTTTTAGTAGAGGCGGGGTTTCACCACGTTGGTCAGGCTGCTCTTGAATTCCTGACCGCAGTTGATCCACTCGCCTCGGCCTCCCAAAGTGCTGAGATTACAGGCATGAGCCACCGCATCCCGCCCCCAAAATCTGAAATGTTTTGAGTGCTGACATAACACTCAAAAAAATGCTTATTGGCCCTGGGCGCGGTGGCTCATGCCTGTAATCCCAGCACTTTGGGAGGCCAAGGTGGGTGGATCACCAGAGGTCAGGAGTTCAAGACGAGCCTGACCAACATGGTGAAACCCTGTCTCTATTAAAAATACAAAAATTGGCCGGGCGCGGTGGCTCAAGCCTGTAATCCCAGCACTTTGGGAGGCCGAGACGGGCGGATCACGAGGTCAGGAGATCGAGACCATCCTGGCTAACTCGGTGAAACCCCGTCTCTACTAAAAAAACACAAAAAACTAGCCGGGCGAGATGGCGGGCGCCTGTAGTCCCAGCTACTTGGGGGGCTGAGGCAGGAGAATGGCGTGAACCCAGGAGGCGGAGCTTGCAGTGAGCTGAGATCCGGCCACTGCACTCCAGCCTGGGCCACAGAGCCAGACTCCGTCTCAAAAAAAAAAAAAAAAAAAAATTGACCAGGCGTAGTGGTGGGTGCCTGTAGTCCCTGCTACTAGGGAGGCTGAAGCAGGAGAATCACTTGAACCCAGGAGGTGGAGCTTGCGGTGAGCTGAGATCCTGCCACTGCACTCCAGTCTGGGCAACAGAGTGAGACTCTGTCTCAAAAAAAAAAAAAAAAAAAAGGCTCATTGGAGCATTTTGGTTTTGGGATTCTTAGATTTGGGGTGCTCTATCAGTAAGCACATTGCAAATATTTCAAAGTCTGAAAATACCCAAAATTCAAACACTTCTGCTCCCTGTCATTTTGGATAAGGGGGGCTCATCCTGTGTAAACAACACTGCAGTGAACATTTATAGGTAATTCATTCAGTGGGTAAAGGTCAGGACCTTTTATAGGGATCCTTAATACCACATTTTTACATGGTTCACTGAGCGTTCGTGCTCCCCTCCGCTCGAGGTCCCTCAGCCTTGCTTGGGTTGAGTCATCTTGGTCTTTAATTTGGTAGGCAAAAAATGGCATCTTGTTTTTGAGCTTGTTTCTGAGAAAGTGCACGCTCCTTTTCCCCATCAACAACTTTCATCCGGCACCTCGGAATCTCTTCAGTAGAGTGAGATGCAAATAACGAGGCACAGCTTCTTTCCCTTTTCTGAGCTGATGCCTGGTGAGGCCATAGACTGGGTTTCACTGCAAAGACGAAAGCGTGGGCAGGACTTGGAGCACAAAAAGGGGGCATTTCAGAGTGAGTCTTCAGGGGCGGCTGCTCCGGAGGTGAAGTTTTCTAGAGAAAGAGATGAAAGCACCATGTGGCTGTGGCAACAGACAGAGGCTTATGAGCCTGCCCTCTGGAGATTGTGAGCTCCACGTGTGAGGGCAAGGCCTGGGGCTGTCTGGGTCGCTTCTGGGTCCCCAGCACAGCTAGCATAGGGTAGCGGTGGAGAGCAGGTGCTCAGGAAGTGATTTTTGAAGAATGGATGAATGAATATACATGCACACACATACTTTTAAGTTTCTGGGTTAAAGAGAAAAACAGAATGAGGTAAACAAAGGAAAGTAATGTGGAGGTAAACTGAGCAGATGGCAAGATGCCATGAATGGTAAGAGGCCAGGAGATCCAGAATCAGGGTGGCTTCTATGAAGTATCCCTGCCTCCTCCCCCAGCCCAGCTATGTCCCTCCTCTGAGCTTCACACCTATAGACTGTTCTGCACCCTAGCCCTCAGATGCAGTGGTGAAAGTGGGACTCCTATTGTGTTTCCCTGTTAAGGGCAGACATGGTGCCCTGTGTATCTGCTGCTGCTGTTTCCTTTTTTTCTCGCTGAGTATTCCGTGTGTAGCATGTTTGTAACACTTGCTAAGAGACAGAACCATCCCAGATAGCTCGAACACTTTTCAGTTCAGTCAGTAACAGACCAGGTCTGCTTTGGATTTCCAGGAGCTCTTGTCACTTTATTTTTTTTCTGAGCCAGGATCTCGCTTTGTCACCCAGCTGGAGTGCAGTGGCACAATCTCAGCTCACCGTAGCCTCTGCCTCCAGGGTTCAAGCAGTTCTTGTACCTCAGCCTCCCAAGTAGCTGGGACTACAGGTGCCTGCCACAATACCCGGCTCGTTTTTGTGTTTTTAGCAGAGACAGGGTTTCACCATGTTGTCCAGGCTGATCTCAAACTCCTGACCTCAGTTGATCTGCTTGCCTTGGGCTCTCAAAGTGCTGGGATTACAGGCGTGAGCCACCGCGCCTGGCCTCTGGATTGCCCGGCCTGTGTCACTTTGTCATGAGCCCTTCTCCCCTAGTTATCCTTTATTCTTCAAACAGGCTTCCTGTGTGACATATTTTTTCAGTGCCAGCTATGGAGCAAGCCCTGTGCCAGGTGTCAAGTATATAGTAGTAGTGAACAAACAGACATGGCCTCTGCCCCACAGAGCATAAAAATCTAATGGAGGAGACAAGCCAATCCTTGTACTAATTTCCACAGGTGAATATAAAACCACAAACTGGGCTGGGTGTGATGGCTCATGCTTGTAATCCCAGCACTTTCAGAGACTAAGGCAGGTAGACAACTTGAGCTCAGGAGTTTGAGACCAGCCTGGGCAACATAGTGAGACCCCGTCTCTACAAAAAATAAAAAACGAGCCAGGTGTGGTGGTGCATGCCTGTAGTCCCAGCTATTTGGGAGGCTGAGGCAGGAGGATCACTTGAGTTCAGGAGGTCCAGGCTGCAATTAGCTGAGATTGTGCCGCTCACTCTAGCCTGGCTGACAGACTGAAGCCGTGTCTCAAAAAAAAAAAAAAAAAAAAAAAAATCACAAACTGTGCGTAAGAGTGTCTGAGGGAAAAACAGGGTGCTGGGAGTGAATGTCAGGAGACAGGGAGGTCTGAGGCAGTGTTGTGTCCAGAGCTCACAGCTGAATTAATGGTAATGCAGCTAAATGAGCTACTGTGTGGCACAGGTCACCACAGCAAGTGTCAGCTTTTCCAGGGCGAGTGTGAGCTGGGTTTCTGCACTTTGCTTAAGAGCAGTGACAGACCTGGAAGATATTGCCCCAGGCACTCTTGGGTGCTTTACATGTATTGGTTCATTTAATCTTCAAACCCCATAAGTGCCCTTGGGATTCCCATTTTGCAGAGGAGGCTCAGGGTCCTTGTCACTTGCCCAAGGTCACAGTAAGTGAAAGAATAGGGAGTCTAGAGCTGTGCTCTTCCCTGCTGCCCTCCAGTTGGAAAGCTCTCCAGGCCAGGGACAGGCTTTGCAGAGAGAAGGTGCAGAGGACGGGACAGACAGATATTCAGGGACTGTGAGGACCGAGGTGGTTCTGCCAACTGTGGAGGGCCTGGTCACTTGACAAGGCACCTCTTTGCACCCCCCTGAGGCTCTCTCAAAGCCCATTTTCCAGTTAGGACATGTTGTTATCTCCTGTGTAGTTTTTGTTGATTGCCCTCTGAAATGCTGTGAGAGGACAGATCATTCTGCCCTCGCCTGCCCAGCCCAGCACCTGGCACAGTCATTGCTCAGTGTATATTTATTGAATGAACAATTGACTGAATGTCAGGCCCAGGGCTTTGCCTTAGGAAGTAGGCTGTTGGATAAGAGGACTACCATACTTTGCATTTTTTTCTGGAAATTTATGTCACCTGGGAGTGGAGCAGATTACCAGGCTGTTTCCAGAGACAGCAACTCTCCATAAAGTGAGCCAACCCTGGAGCCGGGCACAGTGGCTCACGCCTGTAATCCCAGCACTTTGGGAGGCTGAGACAGGTAGATCACGAGGTCAGGAGTTTGAGACCAGCCTGGCCAACATGGTGAAACCCCATCTCTAGTAAAAAAAAAAAAAAAAAAAAAATTAGCCAGGCGTGGTGGTGGGCGCCTGTAATCCCAGCTACTCAGGAGGCTGAGGCAGTAGAATCGCTTGGACCCGGGAGGCAGAGGTTGCAGTGAGCAAAGATTGCGCCACTGCACTCCAGCCTGGGTGACAGAGCAAGAGACTCTGTCTAAAAAAAAAAAAAAAAAAGCCAACCCTGAGGAGGAGTCTATGTTCAGCCGCAGGGAGCCAGAGAATTGGGGCTGAGGTATCTGGCACCGAAAAACTTTAGGCCTTTCTCATGTAAATGAAGTTTTGATATAGATTCAGCTCCCCTACCCCCCACAATTGAAACTGTTTTGGGGGCCAGCAATTAGGGGCTAATTTGTGACAGTGACTTCATTTTCTTCCTATTAAAATAGTGGTTTATTCAGTAGCCTTGGTGAATAAATTTAGGCATAATAGTTAAATGTAATAGTTTATGTAACAAACAGTGATTAATAAATGTTGCTGTCCAGATTCCTGTTATAGCTCTAACCTGATGTTATGAACTGAGATTAAATTTGAATTTGAGTGCTTACATTATTTTGTAAAGGTGGTAGTATATCCACATATCCACAGTTTTTTCTTTTAAATATGTGAAACTGTGCTTGGTTTCTCTTTTCCAAAGTTGGCCTTTTCCATTACATGGGCAAGTCCTGAACCTAAGCCCAGACACTAGCCCATCATCTCCAGCGATGAATGTCATCCCCCCAGACTTCAGCAACCTGAGTTAATTAAAAGGTTCAGATGAAGTTAATCAAGTTTGGAACTCTTAATTTTGTGCAGTGTTTTGATACGATTTGATGAGTCATCTTTTGGTGAAGCAGCTCTCTATCCCTGACAGTGTTTGATCTTAACGGAACAGTTTTATAATGTGTAAACTGGTGGGAGGTGCTCTTCAGAAATGCAGAGTCAACAGTGGTATGTGTGTGCGCTGGCTCTTCGGGCGGGGCATAAAGCAGAACAAAGAGGAGAATTTAATAAGCAAGAACTTGTCAGGGGCTAGGGTCAGTTCTGAGGCTGCTGCCTGTCAAAAACAAGGGTTTCTTCCTGCCCCCCTCCACTGCTGCTAACTGGAGTCTGACCTTCGAGAAAGAGTGAAAAAAGACAGCTTCTGTTTGTTTTGCTGCAAATAAGTGGCTGGACTGATTGGCCCCCTTCCCAGAGGCCCTGCAAGGACTTCAGATGTGGTCAGCGAGGTATGTGGACGGTGCCAGCCTGCCGGCCCTCGTCCAGCCGAACTGCACCAGGAACAGGCAAGGGGCCCAGAGAAACAGCAGGGCCAGCTGCCGCTGCCTTTGCTTCTGCTCTTAATGCCATCCTATTTATTCCTGGTCTTACTCTCTCAAGATTGATGGGCAAGGTTTTGTATGACCTCCATCCCCACTTCTCACCCACTGAACTTACAGCTTGAAATTAACAGAGGCAAGGCCCATCTGGAAAAATGCATTTGACAAAAACATGATCAAATGGGGGATCCCCTGAGGTGGGTAGCAAAGAACCAGACCACTTGGAATCCTAGGTGCTCTGTCCCCGTATGGACCTGCAGTTTCTTTTGGATTCCATTAGGGTTAAGAAGTACAATTTCTGAAGCTAGATTTGAGTTTACATTTCTGCTCCAGTACTTGGGAGTTACAGTGACCAAGTCGTTTAATGTTTCTGAACTTCAGTTTCCTGATCTGCAAAGTAGGAAGGGTAGGCCGGGCGTAGTGGGTCATGCCTATAATCCTAGCACTTTGGGAGGCTGAGGCAGAAGGATCACTTAAAGTCAGAAGTTTAACATAGTGAAGCCCTGTCACTACTAAAAATACAGAAGTTATCTGGCCGTGGCTGTGGGTGCCTATAGTCCCAGCTACTGGGGAGCCCGAGGCAGGAGAGTCACTTGAACCCAGGAGACAGAGGTTGCAGTGAGCTGAGATCATGCCACTGCAATCTAGCCTAGGCGACAGAGCGAGACTCTGTCTCAAAACAACAACAACAATAAAAACCAGTAGGAAGGGTGATAATAATTACCCCAGGTTATTGTGAAGATTCCATGAGTGCTAATGCATGTGAAATGTTTAGTATGGTGTCTGGCACATAGTAGGCACTATAACGCTTTGGGCTTTGGTACTCCCACAGCTATGTTTTCAAACCAAAAGATGAAAAGCTTTGTGGTAACAGCTGAAAAAAAATCACCTCTTGTTGGTCACATGTGATAGTTGATGCTTCTGTCCCAGTGACACAGAAATAAGAAGAGCCATCTAGCACAGGACTCCTGCCACTGTCCACCACCTTGCACCTGGAAAGCAGGCAGCCTCAGTTGCCACATGACTGCTGCAGGGCCTCAGACTATGCCCTATGAGCAGCCCGTGCTCAGCATCGCCTCCATCTGCTCAGGCAGTGTTGATACCCATTCTGGGTCTTGTTGCCCTGTTCTCTCAGGAGTGATTGACAGGACTAGCATTCGACGTTTGATGTAATATCCTCTGCTTTGGCTATACTAACAGATGGCTGGATTCTTTATTTTTATTCATTTATTTACTTAATTTGGTTTTTTTTGTTTGTTCTTTTTTTTTTTTTTTTTTTTTTTGAGACAGAGTCTCACTCCATCACCCAGGTTGGAGTGCAGTGGCACGATATTGGCTCACCATAACCTCTGCCACCTAGGTTCAAGCGATTCTCTTGCCTCAGCCTCCCCAGTAGCTGGGATTACAAGCGCCTGCTACCACACCCAGCTAATTTTTGTATTTTTAATAGAGATAGGGTTTTACCATCTTGGCTAGGCTGGTCTTGAACTCCTGACTTTGTGATCCACCCGCCTTGGCCTCCTTTATTTTATGGGACATTTTTGGAAAAGAGGCTTGGTCCAAACAGGCAGTACTTTCCACTTCTGCAGTCATTTCTCTACCCTGCCCCCAAATGGTTACTCAGTTGCATTTATTTATTTACTACAATCGGAGTACCAGCAGCACATCTACAAAATTAGAAGTCTTGGGTGGTAGCAGATCAGTGCTCTCTGGCATCCAGATGGTCACAGCCTTACAGCTTTTTTTTGAGACAGAGTTTCGCTCTTGTCGCTCAGGCAGTGGCACAATATCGGCTCACTGCAACCTCCACCTCCTGGGTTTGAGAGATTCTCCTGCCTCAGCCTCCCGAGTAATAGATTTCAGGCACCCGCCACCATGCCCGGCTAATTGTTTTGGTATTTTTAGTAGAGATGGGGTTTCACCATGTTGGCCAGGCTGGTCTTGAACTCCTGACCTCAGGTGATCCACCTGCCTCAGCCTCCCGAAGTGCTGGGATTACAGGCATGAACCACTGTGCCTGGCCAATTGTCATAGCTTTCAGTTGGCTACCAAGTGTTGAGGTAGCATTGAGGGTTGCAGAAGCTGTGTTCTTGAAAAAGAGAAGAGAGTAACATTCTCAGAAAGCAAACAGTATTCAGAGTCCATGGGTTTTCTGGAGCTTTTTTCTTTTCTTTCCCAGGATGAAGTGCAGTGGTGCAATCTTGGCTCACTGCAAGCTCCGCCTCCTGGATTCACGCCATTCTCCTGCCTCAGCCTCCCGAGTAGCTGGGACTACAGGCATCCACCACCACACCCGACTAATTTTTTTTTTTTTTTTTTTTTTTTTTTTTTTTGTATTTTTAGTAGAGACGGCATTTCACCATGTTGTCCAGGATGGTCTCGATCTCCTGACCTTGTGATCCGCCCACCTTGGCCTCCCAAAGTGCTGGGATTACAAGCGTGAGCCACCGCGCCTGGCTTCTTTCCTTTTTTTTAAAAGAAATTACCAGCCGGGTGCAGTGGCTCATGCCTGTAGTTCCAGCACTTTGGGAGGCCAAGGCAGGAGGATCACCTGAGGTCAGGAGTTTGAGACCAGGAATATATGTATTTTTAGTGAAACCCCGTCTCTACCAAAAATACAAAAAATTAGCTGGGTGGGGCTGCAGGCATCTGTAATCCCAGCTACTCGGGAGGTTGAGGCAGGAGAATGGCTTGAACCCGGGAGGCAGAGGTTGCAGTGAGCCGAGATCGTGCCATTGCACTCCAGTCTGGGCAACAGACTGGAGTGCAACAGACAATGAGACTGTCTCAAAAAAAAAAAAAAAAGAAAAAAAGAAATTACTTCTGCTCTGATGTGCAGAGCCCCATCTATACTGGACACCTGAAAGTTACCAGAGAAATACAGGCCAGGGGCCTTTGACATTGGCACTGAGAAAAGCATAGTGCAGAAGCAGGGTGTGTCTTTTTTTTTTAACCTGGGCATCTGTGATTTGAGGTCTTCTTGGAACACTTTATAACCCATTTCTGAACTTCTCCCAGGCTTCAGTGGAGCCACCTGTTGCAGCTTCTAAAACTCTGTCCTCCTCAGTTGTTCTCCCACCCATTGCCTTCACAGTTGCAGAGACCAAGATTCACTCACTCGACATTGGACCTTTAGCACCCAGGTCTCTCTGGCACAAAGTAAATGTTCGGCCAGGCTGGTGGAGTGACTTCTACTTAGAGAATGGTCCTCAACATAGGCTGCTCATTATCAAAACTATTTGGTCTTTAAAAAGTGTGACTCTGCTGCTTCAGTCTGGGGTGGGTACCAAATACTTGCTTTTTTTTATTTTTTATTTTTATTTTCTTTGAGACAGCGTCTCGCTCTGTCACCCAGTTGATCTCGGCTCACTGCAAGCTCCGCCTTCTGGGTTCACTCCATTCTCCTGCCTCAGCCTCCCGAGTAGCTGGGACTACAGGCGCCCACCACCACGCCCGGCTAATTTTTTTGTGTTTTCAGTAGAGACGGGGTTTCACCGTGTTAGCCAGGATGGTCTCAATCTCCGACCTCGTGATCTGCCTGTCTCGGCCTCCCAAAGTGCTGGGATTACAGGTGTGAGCCACCGTGCCTGGCCCAAATACTTGCATTTTTAAAGAGCCTCACAGCAACTCCTGGTAGTTTTCAATTTACCTTAACTTTTATGTAGGAACCCCTTGTCCTGGTAGAGAGTATAATTTGCTGAGTAAGTCTACTTTTTCGGTCAACATATACGGAAGGGACATCAATGAAAGAACTGGCAAACTGTAAAGCCCCGTCTCCAGGTGTGAAATATGGTCCCAGCGCACTCAGGGCGTGGGCCTAGAAGCTGATCCATGTCTCTATGTCTGTTCTGAAATATCCTGTGTGATGTGGGAGAAGGAGTATTGTCCTTAGAGATAAGGCTTGAGACTGGCTGTGCCCTTTCCTTGGGCAGCATGTAGGGAGAAAGAATGCCTGCCCACCCACAGGCACGTTACCTGTGGACAAGGTGTAGTGGGCAGTTAGAAGGTGTTGGTATGTTAATCAGTCTTTTTTTGTCTTTTTTTGTCTTTTTTTTTTTTTTTTTTTTGAGATGGAATTTTGCTCTATCACACAGACAGAGTGCAGTGGCACGATCTGGGCTCATTGCAACCTCCTCCCAGGTTCAAGTGATTTTACTGCCTCAGCCTCCCAAGTACCTGGGACTATAGGTGTGCGCCACCATGCCCAGCTAATTTATGTATTTTTTTAGTAGAGACAGTATTTCACCATGTTGGCCAGGCTGGTCTCGAACCTCTGACCTCGTGATCTGCCCGCCTCAGCCTCCGAAAGTGCTGGGATTGCAGACGTGAGCCACCATACCTGGCCAGTGTTTTTTTTTTTTTTTTTTTTCTGAGATGAGATCTCACTCTGTCGCTCAGGCTGGAGTACAGTGGCGTGATCTTGGCTCACTACAACCTCTGCCTCCTGGGTTCAAGTGGTTCTCCTGCCTCAGCCTCCTGAGTAGCTGAGATTACAGGTGCCTGCCACCACGCCTGGCTAATTTGTTGTATTTTTAGTAGAGACAGGGTTTCACCATGTTGACCAGGCTGGTCTCAAACTCTTGACCTCAGAAGATCCACCCGCCTCGGCCTCCCAAAATGCTTGAATTACAGGCATGAGCCACTGCACCCAGCCTAATCAGTCTTTTGCTCCTATTTGTCTTTGTTTGGGATAAAAGTTCTAGCCTTACTGGGGTCTTCCTACACAATAGTTCTGACTCACAGCCATCATCTGAACCTTTCCTCTGGTTCACAACCAAAATTAAACATCCGTTTATGGGGATTGAGGTAGTTTTCATAGTAAAGGAGGTTTTGTTTGTGCCTGTTTGATGGGTCTAAGTATTTGTCTGGCCTTTCTGGCTAAAGCAGCCTTTGAACTGGTCCTGCCTAGAATGCATACCTCCCACTCCTTATCATCTCTCTTCTGGGTCCCTTTCCCTTCCCCTTTCCCTTCCCCTTCCCCTTCCTCTTCCCCTTCCCCTTTCCCTTTCCCTTTCCTTTCCCCTTTCCTTTCCCCTTCCCCTTCCCTTCTCCCTTCCCTTTTTCCTTTTCTTTTCCTTTTTTTCTTTCTTTTTTTTTTTTTTTGATAGGGTCTCATTCTGTCACCCAGGCTGGAGTGCAGTGATGAGATCTCTGCTCATACAGCCTTGACCTTCTGGGCTCAAGTGATCTTCTGCCTTGGCCTCCTGAGTAACTGGGACTACAGGCACCACCATACCTGGCTAAATTTTTTTTTTTTTTTTTTTTTTTTTTAGTAGCAGTGAGGTCTCACTATGTTGCCCAGGGTGGTCTCAAACTCCTGGGCTCAAGCGATCCTCACGCCTCGGCCCCCCAAAGTGTTGGGATTGCAGATGTGTGCCACCACACTCGGCCTCTTCTGGGCCTTTTTTTGTTTGAGATGGAGTCTCACTCTGTTGCTCAGGCTGGAGTGCAGTGGCACGATCTCGGCTCACTGCAACCTCGGCCTCCTGGGTTCCAGCGATTCTCCTGCCTCAGCCTCCCAAGTAGCTGGGATTACAGGTGCCTGGCTAATTTTTGTATTTTTGGTAGAGACAGGGTTTCACCATGTTGACTAGGCTGGTCTTGAACTCCTGATCTCAGGTAATCCTCGCACCTCGGCCTCCCAAAGTGCTGGGATTACAGGCGTGAGCCACCGCGCCCAGCTTTTTTTTTTTTAATTTTACTTTTTTGAGACAGAGTCTTACTCTCACCCGGATGGAGTGCAGTGGCACAATCTTGGTTCACAGCAACTTCTGCCTCCTGGGTTCAAGTGATTCTCTTGCCTCAGTCTCCCGAGTAGCTGGGAGTACAGGTGTGTGCCACCACGCCTGGCTAATTTTTGTATTTTTAGTAGAGATGGGGTTTCACTATGTTGACCAGGCTGGTCTCGAACTCCTGACCTCGTGATCCACCTGCCTCAGCCTCCCAGAGTGCTGGGATTACAGCTATGAGCCACCGCACCTGGCTCTTCCAGGTGTTAATAGAGCCTTTTTCCTCTACTGGAAGCTTCCACTGCTTTCTGCCCCTTTCAAACTCATACATCATTGAATTGTTGTTTCCTCAGGGAAGCCTTCCTAATACCACTCTACAGAGGGTGTCAGACCCCCTATTATACTATCACAGCACTTTTCACAGTAAGGTAAATTGCGTTTACAATTGTTGGATTGCCTCTCTGACTATGTTTGTTGAATAAATAAAAAAGGTGGCCAGGTGCAGTGGCTTACGCCTATAATCCCAGCACTTTGGGAGGCTGAGGCGGGCAGATCACGAGGTCAGGAGTTTGAGACCAGCCTGACCAACATGGTGAAACCCCATCTCTGCTAAATATACAAAAATTAGCGGGGCATGGTGGTATGTGCCTGTAGTCCCAGCTACTCAGGAGGCTGAGGCAGAAGAATCGCTTGAACCCGGGAGGCAGAGGTTGCAGTGAGCCAAGATCATGCTATTGCACTCCAGCCTGGGCGACAGTGTGAGCCTCCATCTCAAAAAAAAAAAAAAAAAAAAAAAGAGCGACTTTATAACCTGCCTTCTTTTTCTTTTTCCCAGTGCTCCTAAAGTTCCGTACAGATAAAGGAAGAGATCCCAGTTCTGATACATATGAGGAAGATTCCGAGTTGTTGCTCCAGATACGAAATGATGTGCTTGACTCACTGGGTATTAGTCCTGACCTGCTTCCTGAGGACTTTGTCAGGTTGGTCTCAGTATTTATTACTGTTTAGTCTGGACAGATGAAGTTTGTTTTCAGGATTTGCCTTAATTTGAGGAGCTCTTTTATTAGACCCAAAGCCCTGCAGAGAGCCCCCTGCCACATTCTGCTAGCTCCTGTCGACTTCTGCCTCTTCACTAGAATAGCAATATATAAAAAATAAAGAGGGGGCAGATTCTGATTTTTACAATAAGTATCTTATATGCACGTTCAAAATTCAAGGCAATATAAGATCTGTAAACACTATTCTCTACCTTTTTTCACTTTACGTGATCTTGTTATTTCTTGATGACATCTCCAGATCAGTATATAGTTTGCCCCTCCTTTCCACAGCTCCTCAGTATTCCAGTGTGTGAAGCGATGGAGTTTATTAAACCAGTTGCCTGCTCACTCAAGTTGTGTTTTGGCTTTTCTGTTTTGTTTTGTTTTGTTTTGAGACAGAGTCTTGCTCTGTCGCCCAGGCTGGAGTACAGTGGCGCAATCTCCGTTCACTGCAAGCTCTGCCTCCCGGGTTCACACCATTCTCCTGTCTCAGCCTCCCGAGTGGCTGGGACTACAGGAGCCCGCCACCACGCCCGGCTAATATTTTGTATTTTTAGTAGAGACGGGGTTTCACCATGTTAGCCAGGATGGTCTCGATCTCCTGACCTCGTGATCTGCCCGCCTCGGCCTCCATGTAATTTATCATTTGGTCGGCATTGCCACTTTGCCCCCATTGGTATCCTATCAATTTATACCCCCAGCAGCACAACCACCCATGTTCCCAGCATCCTCTTACTTGGACACTGCATGCTTTCACCTTATGTGACCACCTCTTTGCTCTCATAAACAGGCTTAGGATTTGATTGGAGAAGACCAGATGGTGACTAGGTCACAATCTCCTTTTTTTTTTTTTTTTTTTTTCTTCGAGACAGTTTGACTCTTGTCGCCCAGGCTGGCGTGCAATGACACAGTCTCGGCTCACTGCAACCTCTGCCTCTCAGGTCCAAGCAATTTTCCTGACTCAGCCTTTTGAGTAGCTGGGATTACAGGTGCCCGCCACCATGCCCAGCTAATTTTTTTTGTATTTTTAGTAGAGATGGGGTTTTCCATGTTGGCCATGCAGGTCTCGAACTCCTGACCTCAGATGATCCGCCCACCTTGGTGTCCCAAAGTGCTGAGATTACAGGCGTGAGCCACCACACGCTCCATCCATAATCTCCTTCAAGCAGCTCTGGGATCATGCATTCACCCTAATTCCCTTTCCATGTCTTGAGGGGCTTCCTAAACTCGGCTTTGCAGTGCCTCCAGCTTGTAGCAGTAATGATGGCTACAGTTTACTGAGCAGCTATTATGTACTAGGCATCAGGTAGTAAGTAGCCAACCCACATCCCACCCCAGGTATCATCACAGTGCTTGCTCTAGCAATAACATGTTACCTTGATTTCTTATCAACAGTAAGGTCTGCCAGAGTCCCTAGTCCCTCCTTTCTTCCCTTCCTGCTGGGAACTTCAGGTAGGCAACAGCAAACCCCACTCCATTTAGGGCCAGCAGTGGTCTTTGAAGCACCTGCGGTTCCCTGACCCAATAAGCCATGATTGTCCTGGTGCAGTGGCTCAAACCTATAATCCCAGCATTTTGGGAGGCTGAGGCTGGCAGATTGCTTTGAGCTTAGGAGTTTGAGGCCAACCTTGACGATGTGGTGAAACCCTGTCTCTACAAAAAATAGAAAAATTAACTGGGTATTGATGACTGGTGCTTGTAGTCTATATATATATATACACACACACATACATATACACACACATATTTAGAAATTTGCCTTAAGGAATTATTTCAACACCTGTGTCTTTGTCGAGACATATGATTACAGTGTTGAACAGCTTAAATGTCCCTCAATAGGTTATAGAACAGAACAAGTAATAGTTGATAATATTTGGGTTTTAAATTATACCTATTTATTTATTTTTTGAGACAGTCTTGCTCTGTCACCAGGCTGGAGATTACAGGCATCAGCCACCAAGCCTGGCCTAATTATATCCATTTAGATTGTGCACTTTTTAAAACGTCTAGAAGGGGCTGGGTGTGGTGGCTCACACCTGTCATCCCAGCACTTTGGGAGGCTGAGGCAGGCGGATCATGAGGTCAAGAGATCGAGACCAGCCTGGCCAACATGGTGAAACCCCGTCTCTACTAAAAATAAAAAAATTAGCCGGGTGTGGTAGCAGGCGCCTGTAGTCCCAGCTACTCGGGAGGCTGTCTGGAGAGTGGCATGAACCCGGGAGGCGGTGCTTGCAGTGAGCTGAGATTGCACCACTGCCACTCCAGCCTGCGTGACAGAGCGAGACTCTGTCTCCAAAAAAAAATATCTAGAAGGATGTGCACCAAACTGGGGAGACTGGAGGTAGTGTTCTGTAGGGAGGCTTTCCCTTTCACTTGTCTGTGTTCCAGTTTGCTTGGTGAGCACACGCCATTGTGTTCAGGAGTAGGAGCTGGCAGAGCACACTTCCCTTGGGGAAGTGGTGGAATAAAGTGATTTGCTCACTAGGATGGGTGACTTGGAGGGGCAGGTGACTGTGTCATCTAAAATTTGTCCTCTGGATGCCCCATCCTGGCCCAGAAGGGCTGGTTTCTATGTGGGTTGTGAAGACTCTTTCTGCCCTCATACTTTAATTTCAGGCCTCAAGTTTCCCTTGCCTCCTACATGTTAACACAGGCCTGCTCCCTGACATTTGTCTGGGAATAGCATATAGAACCCACTGCCCATTATGGGTAAGAAGAGAATTGCGAGAATGTGACCAGGGCGCTGAAACATCTGATATCTCTAGGACAGATATAGGAAGCACAGATATAGTCTTTCCTTTAACTTATAAAGGTAAAAATAAAAGTATTGTGAAAGAATTTCTGGTTGCCAAAGTTCAAAGGTCTTTTCCAACCACTTATGAACCCCTGGCTCAGATTTCGTTTTCATGCCTAGATGCCAGCATTAACACTGCTGTCTGAATCTGGCCCTCCTGCTAGAAGTTGTTTTTATTCAGGAGAGTTGTTTTTATTCTCCAGAAGTCATGGTCACAGTTCTGTTGCCAGTGCTCCATTTTCCTTGTCTTCCTTCTCTTTTAGTTACTGCTTCTCCGAGATGGCCCCAGTGTGTGCAGTGGTTGGAGGGATTTTGGCACAGGAAATTGTGAAGGTAAAACATCACTATGGAGCAGAAAATAGTTAACCATGACTTTGTATATGTGCTGACAGAGAGAATGGAAACTGTCTTAGACAGCTGCCTGCTTTCTCTTACCCCATTCATCTTTGTTTCATGCCCTACCCATTTCCACCTCATCCCATTTTCTCTGGCCCATCCAGGTGGCCGTTCAGCAAATGACCTTGGAGTGCCAGCTTTGTGCTCAGCGCACAGTTGGCCATAGTGCCTCGAAGGTGTGATCTGCTCTCCCCTAACTGTGTTAGTTATCCAGTGCCTGTTGTTTTGGTCGGGGATTCTGCTTCTCATGGCTCTTATAGTGAGTACTATCATGATCCCCAGTTAAGAGGAAGACACTGGGGCCCATGAAAGGGGCTCCAGAACCTGTGCTTTTTTTTTTTTTTTTTTTTTTTGGAAACGGAGTCTCGCTCTGTCGCCCAGGCTGGAGTGCAGTGGCCGGATCTCAGCTCACTGCAAGCTCCGCCTCCCGGGTTTACGCCATTCTCCTGCCTCAGCCTCCCGAGTAGCTGGGACTACAGGCATCCACCACCACACCCGGCTAGTTTTTTGTATTTTTTAAGTAGAGACGGGGTTTCACCGTGTTAGCCAGGATGGTCTTGATCTCCTGACCTCGTGAGCCGCCTGCCTCAGCCTCCCAAAGTGCTGGGATTACCGGCTTGAGCCACCGTGCCCAGTCGAACCTGTGCTCTTAACCTCTGTACAGTTTATCTCCATTCATCACCATGGCATCAAAGCCCTCCCTTTTTTTTTTTTTTTTTTTTTTTTTTTGAGACAGAGTCTTGCTCTGTCTCCCAGGCTGGAGTGAAGTGGCACGATCTCAGCTCACTGCAAGCTCTGCTTCCCGGGTTCATGCCATTCTCCTGCCTTAGCCTCCTGAGTAGCTGGGACTACAGGTGCCCGCCACCACCCCCAGCTCATTTTTTGTATTTTTAGTAAAGATGGGGTTTCACCATGTTAGCCAGGATGGTCTCGATCTCCTGACCTCGTGATCCGCCCACCTTGGCCTCCCAAAGTGCTGGGAATACAGGTGTGAGCCACCACACCCGGCCAAGCCTCCCTCTTTTTAACCCACACACTGTAGGTATTTGCAGAGAAATCGATGTCTGTGTCCCCATGAACACACCAGGAGCCCCTCAAGGCTCTGTACAGGATGACCCGTGACCCTGTTAGGTAGGTGTTAATGTCTCTCTCAGAAGGGAAGCATTTCCTACAGGGTCACATAGCCAGTAACTAGCACAGCCTTTTGAGGGTCTTCTGGAACATTTGGGTGCTAAAACTATCCCATACCCCCAAACATATTGTACATTCTTTGCGGACTTTCCTAGTTGCCCAAAGATGTTAAGTTTGCCTTCTGCAGGTTCTTGGCTGCCTTAGTGGACTCCAGTGAGGCTTTTTCCTTCTTTCTTGTGGAGCAGAGTCATGCCTGGTTAAATAATTGGCCATGTCCATGTACATGTCAAGTTTGAACTTGGGAGGACAATTTGGAGACCCAGCCCTTAACACTTTGTCGTGGGGTCTGTAAATTCTGGAGACATTTGACTCAATTTGTTAGTCACACCATTTTCCTATGGCTTTTTTTTTTTTTTTTTTTTTTTTGGTCTATTCTTTTCTGATCCTTCTCTCTGGTCTAAATTCTTCCTTTGATCAATCTAACTTTCTTCTATGATGGGCACTGAGGAGATATTTGAAGGGGGAAGAAAAATGTGCAATGGCCATACCTCTTCCCTTGCTCAGTTTTATACGTAACCCAGAGTGATGTGAAAATTACAGTTTATATGCCCAATCTGAGAAGAGGGTAATGGCCACCCAGAGAACTATTTGAGCAGTATTCTGAGGCTCCCTGTAGACAAACTGCAGGAAAGAGTGCAGCAATGGGAACGTTCTAAGTGGTGAATGGGAATGTACATATTTTTGTAGCCTAAAGTGATGACACCACCAATAATAATAGACAAGACTTACTGAAAGCCCACTGTCTGCCACACAAAGACAGTGTTTTTTACGTGGGTACTCATTTCATCTCCCACTGGCCCTATGAGGTAGGAACTCCTGTGATCCCTGGTTTATAAAAGAGGAACTAAAGTGCAGGAAAGAAGTTGCTTGCCCAGGCTAGTGTGGTGCCAGGATTTAGGCCCAGGCACTCTGGTTGCTGAGCCTGTCCTCTTCACCACGTGGCAGTCATGTGTCAGGTGTTGCCTTCAAACGGCACCATCATGTAGAGACTGCATGGACCCCTGGGCAGCTGCCCTCGCACCATCAGCCTCACTTCTGTACATCCCGTTGAGGGGCTCCCCCTAAATTTTTCATGTGGGATGGAGACTGGAGGTTGGGGCAGGTAGCCTTGACCCCATTGTTGGTGGTAGCTTCTCACATCCCCATCCTCACACAGCCCCCTCCTTCCTGCCTGCTGGAGACAGCTGGTGCCCAGCATCTTGTTTCTGTTTATCCCAGATAGCCAGAGTACTCTGCATTCTTGGTTGCTGGGTGTGTTTGGAATCTCCTCCTACCCCATCTTGCTTGGGAGGCACTTTACCTTTTGCCCCATGTTCACCCCATACCCTGCTCTCATCCCCAGTACTCCTTCATACTTATCACAGGTCAGCCTTCAGCCAGCTGGCAGGCAGGGCCTACAGTCCAAGGGCCTCAGACTCGCCTTTCTCTCCTGAGACACTGTCTGAGCACTATGGAAAGCTTACACTAGGAGATGGGGGCAAGCGCAAGTCTACTCCCTTGGAATCATCTTTTGCGTCTTTCCTTTCTTATATCCTTCTAGATACCCTATTTTATATCCATGTCTACTTCCTTAGCTTTATAGCAGTTTTCCTTTCTCTCCATCCCCACCGTCCACGGCAGGTCTCCCTGTCTATGGTAAGAGAGGTGATAGTGAAAGCAGCAGCCATCCCAGGCTCCTGGTAAAACACATACCATCTCCTGTATCTTGGGTTTCAGGGTCTAAGAGTTCCAGCTGTGGACTGTTGGACCCTTCCACCTGGCTGGATTGGTGGCATGCCCAGTATTGGTAAAGGACTCCTGGCCTCTACTAATAGCAGCTCCTGCTTACTGAGAATTTACTATATGCTAGGCACTTTACAAGCCTGGTCACATTTCATTCTCACCAAAAGCTCTAGCAGGCAGGTGCTTTTTATTTGCCTATTTTATACGTGAGCCCAGAGAAGCAAACTTCTTTCTGATCCAAGCTCCATGTGGACAGAGACCTTCTCAGAATCCTTAATGTCTAGCCAAATACCTGGCATAAAGTAGATGCTGAATAAATTTTCCCTTGACTGGGTGCAGTAGCTCAAGCCTGTAATTCCAGCACTTTGGGAGGATTACTTGAACCTAGGAGTTCAAGACCAGCTTGGGCAACATGGGGAGACCTCATGTCTACAAAAGTCCCGGCTACTTGGGAGGTGGTAGGAGGGTCTGTGTGGGAGCTGGGGAGATGGAGGTTGCAGTAAGCCGAGAATGTGCCTCCCACCTGGGCAGCAGAACAAGATCCTGTCTCAAAAAATTAAAATTAAAAACATTTTTAAATAAATAAAATTTCCCTGGAAAAATGGCTGGATAACACTATTTGTATATAGTAGATGTGATTGTCCCCATTTTATGGATGAGGAAATGAAAAGGGTTTGGTGCTGAGTTTGAGGAGGAGCAGTTCAGGATGTGTAGCGCCACCTTCCTCATGAATGATGGGACGGTGCTCCTGGGAACCATTAAACCCTGCCCTGGCAGCTTGCCTAGGTGATGTCCTTCTCTTTAAATGGTGGCTTGTGGTGAAATTTCAATCCTTTCCAGATTAAGCACCTGTTTGAAAATTTGTGGACAATTGTAAACCCTTTCTCATGAGAGTCAGTATGTTGTTTCAGGGGCTGACCCTACCTCAAAAGACAGGTCTTTTGTAGATACGGGGTTTTGCCATGTTGCCCAGGCTGGTCTCGAACTCCTGGGCTCAAGTGATTCTCCCGCCTTGGCCTCCCAAAGTGCTGGGATTACAGGTGTGAGCCATTAAGCCCAGCCCTGTTCTTGTCTTTTAAAGTGCTCTGTCTGGTAACCCCACAAGATAATCACCATTCTAAATAGCATTGTCCAGACCCTCTGGATCCCAGCCCTGACCCCCTTTGGAAGCCTAGCGATTTTATGTCCTCATGGAAGATCCTCCTTCTGGATCAGTGTGCTCCTTGATTAAATGTGTCCCCTTAGGTGATCAAGGCCACAGCCTAAGAACTGCCACCTTTCTGAGTTGAATAGTCATGAATAATTATTTCTGCTGTTGCCCAGTGGTGGTACAACACAGTGTTAGTCATTGCTTTAGTCTTAAGGTGTTTTGTGTGTGTGTGTGTGGTTTTTTTTTTTTTTGGAGACAGGGTCTCACTCTGTTACCCAGGCTGGAGTATAGTGACTCTATTACAGCTCACTGCAGCCTCAATCTCCGAGGCTCAAGCGATCCTCCCACCTCAGCCTCCCGAATAGCTGGCACCTTGGGCACGCATCATCATACCTGGCTAATTTATTTCAGTTTTCTTTTCCTTTTTCTTTTCTTTTTGAGACAGAGTCTTACTCTGTTGCCCTGGCTGAGTGCAGTGACGCAATCTCAGTTTACTGCAACCTCTGCCTCCCGGGTTCGAGCGATTCTCCTACCTCAGCCTCCCAAGTAGCGCGCCACCATTTTTAGTAGAGACAAGTTTCACCATGTTGGCCAGGGTGGTCTTGAACTCCCAACCTCAGGTGATCTGCCCACTTCAGCCTCCCAGAGTGCTGGGATTACAGGCGTGAGCCACCGCACCCAACCTATTTCAGTTTTCATGTAGATGGGGTCTCACTATGTTGCACAGGGTGGTCTTGAATTCCTGGGCTCAAGTGATTCTCCCACCTCGGCCTCCCAAAGTGCTGGGATTACAGGTGTGAGTGTGCCTGGCCCTGGCCTGCTTTAAATTTTTGAGATACATAGTTTAACCCAAGCTAATACATTTCTTATTCTCATGTTAGGTAGAGAAGGTAATGTTTGGAGGTTAAATAATCTCCTCATGGACACAGCTTGTAAGGGACAGAGCAGAGATAGGACAATCAAAATTGTCTCCAGACATTGCCAAATAGCCCTTTGGGATCTAAATCAACCCCAGTTGAGAACCACTGCCCTAGACTGGTTTTAGAATTTTTTTTCCCTCTATTCCTCTTAAAGCACTTGAGATAAACCCTCTTTTCATTTTTCTCCCTAGGCCCTGTCTCAGCGGGACCCTCCTCACAACAACTTCTTCTTCTTCGATGGCATGAAGGGGAATGGGATTGTAGAGTGCCTTGGCCCCAAGTGAACTCAAGACTTGGCAGCCCTGGAGATGCCAATTGCAGCATTCCCTCCTGTATTCCCTGTCCCCTTCCTTCAGAAGGCATCTCCAGGCAAGGAAAACTGAAGTCATTGGCCCAGTACAAAACATTTCCTGCGACGAAGGAGGTGGTGCCGACGTGCTGCTTCCCATCACAAGCAGCTGCTCGACAAGGGGCGCAGGGTGGCTGTCTTTGTTCCAGCACTGTTCAGGCTGCCTGTCATCCCGGGCCTGCCAGCTCCCCTGAGTGATGAGCACTTCCAAGCACCCCTCTGCCCTTTGTCTGTCCTTATGCAGTCACAGCCTCGCCAGCCCTCTGGGGCGTTGTGGGAGATGCCTGCCAGGAACGAGCATGCTCTGTTGCTTGGGAGCCTCTTGCCACCTTCTTGGACTTACTCCCCACCTGATGTCTTACAGAGAAAAGTGTGACTTCAGGTTGAGAGTAGGCCCAGGCCCCATGAGGCACCAGTGGAAGCACAGCTCCAAGTTCAGACAGGTGCCCTTAGAGAGGAAAACCATGACAGGCAAATGCATTTCCTCTGGAGTTTGAGACCCTGACAAACAACAGGTGGCATCTGGTGTGCTGTTCTTGAGTTTTCATTTAGGATTAGTTGAGTTCCAGCTGGGTGTTGGGAGAAAGGAGATGTTACCAAGTCTTGGATGTTAGGGCAAGACCCTGCAATTTGAGTATTAGTAGGAGAGCTTGTCTTTCAATGCAGGTTCCTGGGGCTTCAGGGCTGGGAGGGAGGAGCCTGCCCTTTTAACAGAACCCCAGTCACATGCGGCCCAAGCCACTCAGAGGCTGTTGCATTTCAGGGTTGTGTTGGTCCTTTGTTTACCTCCTAAACCACAGCTGTTTGTGTTTCACATATGTTGTGAATTTTCCTTGGTTCTTTTTAAAGGAATGATAATAAAGTTACTTGCTTTAGGATTTGCTTGTTTTTCTTCCACTTCAGAAGCTTCTGAGAGAGAATGGGATGATCCTACCAGTTGCCTTTTCAGACCTGAAGAAATCTCCCTTGAGACTCTTAACTCAGAGATTCCTCCTCTCTCTCACCATTCCTGCCACCATTTTTTCTGGGTGATGCAGCGAGAGTTAAATTGTTCACATTCTAGAGTGTGTAGAAGCTTCTGGCTCCAGTTGTCTAATGGGTAATTCAGCTAAATAGTGGCTATTTTCAGTGACAAGAATTATAATAATAAAAGGAAGTCAAAAGTGATGCTTAATATGCCCCAAGTCCCACAGCCGCTACGGGTCAGAGCTTTTATTGGAAGACCAAGTTTGCCTTGATGCAGCCAAAGCACGTTCCAGTTCACCCCACTCTTGCTCCTGTTTCTTCTTTATGTAAATTGTGTGATGTTTCAATAAATCAGTCTCTCCTATTCCAATCCCACAGCAGTCAGTTGGGGAGAAAACTGGTCTCCACTATAGGAGGGCTTCCGTTCCTCAACCCTGCATCACCTGCTCCCACCAGAGGTGAGTCGGGCTGCATTTCGGAAGGGATCCATGTCTGGCCACCTTTAGTGCAATCAGTGGTGTCAGGGTCAGCAGTTAACATTGCTGCATGAATTTCACATGGTCTTTAAATTTTGAGCTAATTGGCCGGGCGCGGTGGCTCAAGCCTGTAATCCCAGCACTTTGGGAGGCCGAGACGGGCGGATCACGAGTTCAGGAGATCGAGACCATCCTGGCTAACACGGTGAAACCCTGTCTCTACTAAAATACAAAAAAAATTAGCCGGGCGAGGTGGCGGGCGCCTGTACTCCCAGCTACTCAGGAGGCTGAGGCAGGAGAATGGCGTAAACCCGGGAGGCGGAGCTTGCAGTGAGCTGAGATCCGGCCACTGCACTCCAGCCTGGGCAACAGAGCTAGACTCCGTCTCAAAAAAAGAAAAAAAAAAATTTTTTTGAGCGAATTACACTCTTGACTGTAATGTGCAGCCTGGGTCACAAGGGGGAGCAGGTGGGTCTGGATTGATAAAAACAAAACTGTAGAATCCCCAGAAGCTTCAAACTTTTCTGCCCTGTACCTCTAATGTCAGAGACTAAGTCACCCAGAGGACCCCTCAGGAATCGAGGGGAAAGCTGCCAGCCCCAGGCAAGAAATACCTAGTTTCTACAAATTTCATAAACTCCCACATGATGTTTGTATTGATCATTAAAAAAAAAAAAAAAGGCCAGGCGTGGTGGCTCACACCTGTAATCCAGCATTTTGGGAGGCTGAGATGGGCAGATCATGAGGTCAGAAGTTCGAGACCAGCCTGGCCAACATAGTGAAACCCCATTTCTACTAAAAATACAAAAAAATTAACCAGGCATGGTGGCGGGTGCCTGTAATCTCAGCTACTGGGGAGGCTGAGGCTGAGAGGAAAATCACTGGAACCCGGGAGGTGGAGGTTACAATGAGCCAAGATCGCATCACTGCACTCCAGCCCAGGTGACAGTGCAATCCTCCATCTCAAAAAAAAAATCTTCAGTTGGTCAGGCGTGGTAGGAGGCTGAGGTGGGAGAATCATTTCAGCCCAAGAGTTCGAGACTAACTTGGGAAACAAAGCAAGACCCCATCTCCACAAAAAAAGAAATAGCTGAGTATGGTGGCTTGTGCCTATGGTCACAGCTGCTTGGGAGACTGGGGCAGGAGGATCACTTGAGCCCAAGAGTTTGAGGCTGAAACGACCTGCATTTCGCCACTGCACTGAAGCCTAGGTGACAATGCGAGATACTGTCTCAAAAAAGAAAAAAAATCTCAGCACTTTGGGAGGCCGAGGCAGGTGGATCACAAGGGCAGGAGTTCAACACCAGCCTGACCAACACAGTGATACCCCATATCTACTAAAAAAAATACAAAAATTAGCTAGGCATGGTGGTGTGCGACTATAATCCAGCTACTCAGGAGGCTGAGGCAGGAGAATTGCTTGAGCCCGATGGGAGGTGGAGGTTGCAGTGAGCTGAGACTGTGCCACTGCACTCCAGCCTGGGCAACAGAGCAAGACTATCTCAAAAAAAAAAGTCATCTTGGCATATGTTCTATTAGCTCGTTACAGGTGTGGAAGAGATGGCTTAGGTTGCAGGTGACAAGTTTAATGATAACAGTTAACGGTCATTATACCCATGCAACCTGCCTGGTACTTTTCAGAGTCCTTGTTCTTTGAGTTGGAATCCCCACAGCAACCCCATGGGGGTAGATGCTGTTCTCCGCCTGTGCTGGAGATAAGGAAACAGCCTCACGTCACAAGCAAGGGAGAGATGGAAATGGCGTTGATTGGGAAGGCCATAATGCGGGGTACTCAGTAGAGATTCATGTAGTGGCACGGCTTGTTCGCTCAGTGGGAATAAGATTTTGGACTTTCCCTTCACAAGTCCCTGAGATCCAGTAGTCACTGAAAAGCATCATGTCGGCCTTCATGAAAGAGGGCCTTCAACTAGGTCCAGAAGGGTGGGTGGATTTGGTTTCTAAGCTTGTAAAATATTCAAGCAATATACAAGTATAAAGAGAAGATTCCTCTCCGCTGCAGGGCACAGCCTGTCAGCACAATGTTGGCCACATAATAGTAGCAGCTGACTTCACAGCTAAACTGTATTTTGGAGAGAAATATGAGATGCTTTTTGGACATGTTAGCTGTATCCTTTTTTTTTTTTTTTTTTTGAGACAAGTCTTGCTCTGTCACCCAGGCTAGAGTGCAATGGTGCGATCTTGGCTGACTGCAACCTCCGCCTCCTGGGTTCAAGCGATTCTCCTATCTCAGCCTCCCAAGTAGCTGGGATTACAGGCCCCCGCCAACATGCCCAGCTAATTTTTATACTTTTAGTAGACAGGGTTTCACCATGTTGCCCTGGCTGGTCTTGAATTCCTGACCTAAAGTAATCCACCTGCCTCAGCACCCAAAATGCTGGGATTATAGGTGTGAGCCACCACACCCAGCCTAGCTGTACTGAATCCACTTTTTTTTTTTTTTTTTTTTTTGAGATGGAGTCTCACTCTGTCACCCAGGCTGGAGTGCAGTGGCACAATCACCGGCTCACTGCAACCTCTGCCTCCCAGGTCCAAACAATTGTCTTGCCTCAGCCTCCCGAGTAGCTGGGGTTACAGGCAACCGCCACCACACCCGGCTAATTTTTTTTTTTTTTTTTTTTTTTTGTATTTTTAGTAGAGATGGGGTTTCACCGTGTTAGCCAGGATGGTCTCGATCTTCTGACCTCATGATCTGCCTGTCTCGGCCTCCCAAAGTGCTGGGATTACAGGTATGAGCCACTGCGCCCGGCTAGCTGTATCCACTTTCATATCCACTCCCTGGAGGTCACCCCTGGTAACTGTTGAGAGTGAATCCTTCCAGACTGCCATGTTCAAACCTAGATTCTACCACTTAACCATGTGACCCTCGCCACACTACTTTCTGTTGCCCCATCTCTAAAATAGGTAGAATAATGGTACATTCCTCAGATATGTGAGGATTAAAAAATAAATTCATTCTTTGAGTCGAAATTGCTCAATGTTAGCTGCTATTTTACGTATTCAGAAATAACTATTTTTCTCCAATGTACTTTTTTCTCAGTATGTCTCAGAGATCCTTATATCTCATGCATCAAATTCCAAAACCAAAACGGGTGAACCATTAACTATTGAATCAGTCTGCTGCTGAGTGACGTTGAGCTTGTTTTCTTTGTGCACACTTAGGAAAGACTTCCCAAAGCCAAGTTCCAGGGTTAGCGAGTATATAAATGCATTTTAGAAGTTGGTTTTTGTTGGTTTTTGTTTTGTTTTTTGAGATAGAGTCTCGTTCTGTTGCGCAGGCTGGAGTGCAGTGGCGTGATCTCGGCTCACCGAAACCTCCACCTCCCAGGATCAAGCAACTCCTCTGCCTCAGCCTCCTGAGCAGCTGGGACCATAGGCATCCACCACCATGCCTGGCTAATTTTTGTTGTATTTTTAGTAGAGATGGGGTTTCACCATATTGGCCAGTCTGGTCTCGAACTCCCAACCTCATGATCCACCCTCCTCAGCCTCCCAAAGTGCTGGGATTACAGGCGTGAGACACCGTGCCTGGCCAGTTTTGTTTTGTTTTGTTTTAGTGACAGGGTCATACTCGGTCGCCCAGGCTGGAGTGCAGGGGTGTCCAATCATGGCTCACTGAAATCTTGATCTTCAGGGCTCAAAGTGAGTCTCCCACCTCAGTCTCTTGAGTAACTGGGACCACAAGCAGGCACCACCATACCTGGCTAATTTTTTCCCCCTGGCTAACTTTTTAAAAATTATTGGCTGGGTGCAGTGGTTGACACCTGTAATCCCAACACTTTGGGAGGTCAAGGTGGCTGGATCACCTGAGGTCAGCAGTCACCAGACCAGCCTGACCAACACGGTGAAACCTCATCTCTACTGAAAATACAAAAATTAGCTAGGTGTGGTCCACATGCGTGTAATCCTAGCTACTCTGGAGGCTGAGGCAGGAAAATCGCTTGAACCTTGGAGGTGGAGGTTTTAGTGAGCCAAGATCGTGCAATTGCACTCTGGCCTAGGCAACAAGAGTGAAACTCCATCTCAAAAAAGTTATATACATATTTTTAGTAGCCATGAGATCTCACTGTGCTGCCCAGGCTTAACCTCTGGCCTCAAGTGACCCTCTTACCTCAGCCTCCTAAAGTACTGTGATTACAGATGTGAGCTACTGCATCTGGCTGGTACTTTTCTTTCTTTCTTTTCTTTTTTTTTTTTTTTTTGAGATGGATTCTCACTCTATCGCCCAGGCTGTAGTGCAGTGGCATGATCTCGGCTCACTGCAACCTCCACCTCCTGGGATCAAGCAATTCTCCCACCTCAGCCTCCCAAGTAGCTGGGATTATAGGTGCACACCGCCACACCCGGCTAATTTTTTAATTTACAATTTTTTTACTTTTTATTTATTTTGAGATGGAGTTTCACTCTTTTTTTTTTTTTTTTTTGAGATGGAGTCTCGCTGTGTTGCCCAGGCTGGAGTGCAGTGGCGCATCTCAGCTCACTGCAAGCTCCGCCTCCTGGGTTCACGCCATTCTTCTTCAGTTCTCCTGCCTCAGCCTCCTGAGTAGCTGGGACTACAGGCGCCTGCCACCACGCCCGGCTAATTTTTTTTTGTAGTTTTAGTAGAGACGGAATTTCACCATGTTAGCCAGGATGGTGTCAATCTCCTGACGCTGTGATCCGCCCACCTCGGCCTCCCAAAGTGCTGGGATTAGAGGCGTGACACCATGACCGGCCGGAGTTTCACTCCTGACACCCAGGCTGGAGTGCAGTGGTGTGATCTCGGCTCACTGTAACCTCCACCTCCTGGGTTCAAGTGATTCTCCTGCCTCACCCTCCCAAGTAGCTGGGATTACAGGTGCCCACCACCACACCCAACTAATTTTTATATTTTTAGTATAGATGGGATTTCACCATGTTGACCAGGCTGGTCCCGAACTGCTGACCTCAAGTGATCCACCCGCTTTGGCTTCCCGAAGTGCTGGGATTACAGGTGTGAGCCAACAGGCCCAGCCAAAAATCTACAGATGTTAAAGGCTCAGTGAATCCCAAACAGGATAAATATGAAGAATATCATGTTTAGAAAAAACATCTAGGTGGCTGGGCGCAGTAGCTCATGCCTGTAATCCCAACTACTCGAGACGCTGAGGCAGGAGAACTGCTTGAACTTGGGAGGCAGAGGTTGCAGTGAGAATCACGCCACTGCAGTCCACCCTGGGCGACACAGCAAGACTCAGTCTCAAAGAAAAAACAAAAAAACAAAAAAAAGGAGGCTGGGCGCAGTGGCTCATGCCTGTAATCCCAGCATTTTGGGAGGCCAAGGTGGGCAGATCACCTGAGGTTGGGAGTTTGAGACTATCTTGACTAACATGGAGAAACCCCGTCTCTACTAAAAATAAAAAATTAGCCGGGCAAGGTGGCGCATGCCTGTAATCCCAGCTACTTGAGAGGCTGAAGCAGAAGAATCACTTGAACCCAGGAGGTGGAGGTTGTGGTGAGCCGAAATTGTGCCACTGCACTCAATCTTGGGCAAAATGAGTGAAGTTCTGTCACAATAAATAAATAAATAAATAAAAGAACCTCTATTTGTCTCCATGCTTAAATATTTGTGAGCAGGGCAAAGGCCATGCAGAGAGTGTTCACACCCAGGCCAAAGCCCTGCTTTGCCTTCACTGCAGTGCATGGCCATCCCTTTGGTAGAGGATGCGACGTCTTCCCATAACTGGCTCCCCTTTCTCATAATATGTCTTAGAATTATTAACATGGTTGAATTTAGGTCTACCATTTGTTTCCCATTTGTCCCACTTTTGTTCCCCTGTTTCTCTTTTCCTGCCTTCTTTTGGAGTATTTATTTGATTACTTTTTGTTTGTTTGTTTGAGACAGAGTCTTACTCTGTCACCCAGGCTAGAGTGCAATAGTGTGATCTTGGCTCACTGCAACCTCCACCTCCCAGGTTCCAACAATTTTCCTGCCTCAGTCTCCCAAGTAGCTGGGTTTATAGGCTCCCACCACCATGCCAGCTAATTTCTGTATTTTTGGTAGAGACGAAGTTTCACTTGGTCAGACTGGTCAGACTGGTCTTGAACTCCTGACCTTAAGTGATCCACCCACCTCAACCTCCCAAAGTGCTGGGATTACAAGCAGGAGCCTCCTCACTCAGCTAAATGTTCTAATAAATACTCACATACCCACTATTTTGCCACTGCAGTTTTTGTTCATCATTATCTGTCATTTTTCTTAATGTTGGTAAAGCTCTAGTTCATTCCCGCTAATGGATGTATACTGTTCTGTTGTATGATTACATCAGACTTTGTTTTGTTTTGTTTTTTGTTTTTTTTTTGTTTTGAGACAGAGTCTGGCTCTGTCGCCCAGGCTGGAGCACAGTGGCATGGTCTTGGCTCACTGCTACCTCCACTTCCCGGGTTCAAGAAATTCTCCTGCTTTACCCTCCCAAGTAGCTGGGGTTACAGGTGCCTGCCACCACACCGGCCAATTTTTGTATGTATATATGTATGTATTTATTTATTTATATTCTTTTTGAGACGGAGTCGCACTCTGTCACCCAGGCTAGAGTGCAGTGGCCAGATCTCAGCTCACTGCAAGCTCCACCTTCCGGGTTCACGCCATTCTCCTGCCTCAGCATCCCGAGTAGCTGGGACTACAGGCGCCCGCCACCACGCCTGGCTAATTTTTTGAATTTTTAGTGGAGATGGGGTTTCACTGTGTTAGCCAGGATGGTGTCGATCTCCTGACCTCATGATCCGCCTGCCTTGGCCTCCCAAAGTGCTGGGATTACAGGCATGAGTCACCGTGCCTGACCCTATTTATTTATTTATCTATTTATTTATTTATTTATTTTGAGACGGTGTCTCACTTTGTCACCCAGGCTGGAGTGCAGTGGCATGATCTCGGCTCACTGCAAGCTCCGCCTCCCGGGTTCATGCCATTCTCCTGCCCCAGCTTCCCGAGTAGCTGGGACTACAGGTGCCTGCCACCACGCCTGGCTAATTTTTTTTTGTATTTTTAGTAGAGACGGGGTTTCACCGTGTTAGCCAGGATGGTCTCGATCGCCTGACCTCGTGATCTGCCTGCCTCGGCCTCCCAAAGTGCTGGGATTACAGGCGTGAGCCACCACGCCTGGCCAACCCTATTTATTTTTAAGACGAAATTTTGCTCTTGTTGCTCAGGCTGGAGTGCAATGTCACAATCTCGGCTCACTGCAACCTCCCCCTCCTGGGTTCCAGCGATTCTTCTGCCTCAGCCTCCCAAGTAGCTAGGATTACAGGTGCTTGCCACCATGCCTGGCTAATTTTTGTGTGTTTTTTTTTTTTTTTTTTTTTTTTTTTTTTTTTTTTGAGACGGAGTCTCACGCTGTTGCCCAGGCTGGAGTGCAGTGGCGCGATCTCGGCTCACTGCAAGCTCCGCCTCCCGGGTTCACGCCATTCTCCTGCCTCAGCCTCCTGAGTAGCTGGGACTACAGGCGCCCGCCACCGCGCCCGGCTAATTTTTTGTATTTTTAGTAGAGACGGGGTTTCACTGTGGTCTCGATCTCCTGACCTTGTGATCCGCCCGCCTCGGCCTCCCAAAGTGCTGGGATTACAGGCTTGAGCCACCGCGCCCGGCCAATTTTTGTGTTTTTAATAGATACAGACTTTCACCATGTTGGCCAAGCTGGTCTCAAACTCCTGACCTTGGCTAACCAAAGTGTTGGGATTACAGGTGTGAGCCACCTGGCCTGGCCACTACATGAGACTATTTACCCTTCCACCTGCTGTTGGATACTTAGATGGTTTTGTGCATTGCCAGTACTTGGATACTTGTATGCACCCGTGTTCTTCTAAGGGGGATGCCCACAAAAGCTATTGCTTGCCACAAGGTATGTGCATTCTCATCTTGACACCATGTCTGAGTCTGTTTTGTCTTGCTTTGACAGAACGGCACAGACTAGGAAATGTGTAATGAACAGAAATCTGGTTGGGCGCACTGACTCACATCTGTAATCCCAGCCCTTTGAGAGGCCAAGATAGGTGGATCACTTGAGATCAGTAGTTCAAGACCAGCTTGGCCAACATGGTAAAACCCCATCTCTACAAAAAATCAGCCTGGCATGATGGGGCACGCTTGTAATCCCAGCTACTAGAGAGGCTGAGGCAGGAGAATCGCTTGAACCCAGGATGCAGAGGAGGCAGTGAACTGAGATTGTGCCACTGCACTCCAGCTTGAGAGACAGAGTGAAATTCTGTAGGAGACAGAGCGAGACTCCCTCTCAAAAAAAGAAAAAAAAGAAATCTATTGGCTCACAAATCTGAAGGTTGAGAAGTCTCAGATGGTGGGGCCGGTATTTGGTGAGGGCCTTCTGACTTCGTTGTAACATGGAGGAAGGCATCTCATCTGAGAGACAGAGGGGTGAACTCGTTCTTTAATAAGGAACCCATTCCTGTGAAAACTCACTTCCGTGGTCATGGCATTAGTGCATTTCTGAGAGCAGAGCCCTGGTGACCTAATTACCTCTTGAATGTCTCACTTCTAAAATCTGTAGCACTGCGGATTAAATTTCCAACCCAAGAACTTCGGGGAACTCATTCATATCACAGCACACGGTTTTATCAAATACCTCTCCAAAGTGATTGTTCCCGGTTACCACACCCTGGCCATCCAGATGGGCCATTTCCCCTAGCGTCCCTTTAGCAGCAAGGATAGTTGGGAAGGGGTGGATCTGGGACTGACCCTGTGTCTGTAAATATTATATAATTATATACCCTGCTTCAGAGTCCCCCTTTGTTGCCCTGGAATGCAGTGGTATGATCATAACTCACTATAGCCTCCAACTCCTGGGCTCAAGCTATGATCCTCCTGCCTCAGCCCCCTGAGTAGTGGGTACTATAGGCTTGTGCCACTATGCCCAGCGAATTAAAAAAAGTATTTGTGTGTGTGTGGGGATGAAGTCTTGCTATGTTTCCAGGCTGTTCTTGAACTCTGCAAGTGATCCTCCCACCTCAGCCTCCCAAAGTGCTGGGATTACAGGTGTGAGCCACCACACCTGGCCTATACCTTGCTTCTCTTTCTTTCTTTTCTTTCTTTCTTTTTTTTTTTTTTTTTCTTTTTCTTTTCTGGAGACAGTCTCCCTCTGTCACCCAGGCTGGAAGTACAGTGGCATAATCTTGGCTCACTTGCAACCTCCACTTCCTGAGTTCAAGGGATTCTGCTGTCTCAGCCTCTTGAGTAGCTGGGATTACAGGCGTGCACTGCCACGCCTGGCTAATTTTTGTATTTTTAGTAGAGACGAGGTTTCACCATGTTGGCCAGGCTGGTCTAGAACTCCTGATCTTCGCCCACCTTGGCCTCCCAAAGTGTTGGGATTATGCCCCGCCTTCCTCCCTCTCTCCCTCCCTCCCTCCCTTCCTTCCTTCCTTCCTTCCAGACAGGGCCTTGCTCTGTCACCTAGGCTGGAATGCAATGGCACAATCTTGGCTCGCTGCAACCTCCACCTCCCAGGTTCAAGCAATTCTCCTGCTTCAGTCTCTTGAGTAGCTGGGATTACAGACACTCACCCCTACGCTTAGCTGATTTTTGTCTCGATCTCCTGACCTCAGGTGATCTGCCCACCTCCCTGCTTCTCATTGAGGTCTCTGTCACTCAGTTATCAGTACAGGGAAAGGGCTCAAGGGCAGTGTGTGGCCATGGCCATTTGCAGAAGATGGCAGTAGGAGCGACCCTTTCTACTTTTACTCAACACAGCTGCTTATGCCCAGCCTGGTTAGGCCTCAGGGCAGTGTGCGGGGACTGTGATCTTAGCTCCAGGTGCTCCTCCAGCTGGAGAGGCAGCCTACGGCTGATCACAGTGCAAGGCCAGATGTCCCTTTCTGTCTCTGTGAGGGCAGAGATGAGGTCTGTCTCATGACTCTATCCCCAGCACTTGTCACAGTGGTGCCTCTGAATATGTTATGGGTCATTCACTCATCCATTAAATATCAAGTGCCCTTACAACATACTTTATCCACTGGGGACAAAGTGAGGATAAAGCAACAAAGAACCCCTACCCTTTTGGGGACTTCACTTTATTTTGTTTTTGAGACAGGGTCTCACCCTGTCACCCAGGCTTGAGTGCAGTGGCTTGATCATAGCTCACTGCAGCCTCCAACTCCTGGGCTCAAGTGATCCTCCTGCCTCAGTCTCCTGAGTAGCTGGGACTACACACCCACACCACTATGCCTGGCTAATTTTTTTTTTTTTTTTTTTTTGTAGAGATGGGGTTTCACTGTGTTGCCCAGGCTGGTCTTGAACTCCTGGGTTCAAAAGATCCATCCATCTCAGCCTCTCACAGTGCTGGGATTATAGGCATGACCCATGGCACCAGGCCGAGCTTCACTTTTACCAGGAATGGGGATGATGAAGGCTGGGAGTGTCCCAGTCTGGTGGAGCTCAGGCCCCTTAGCCTTTCTTCTGATGGAGCCACAACTGCCCGGGCCCGCCTCTCCCACCCACTCACAAGCAGGGCTCACAGAGCCTCTGATTAGAAGACCTCTTCGGCCGGACGCGGTGGCTCAAGCCTGTAATCCCAGCACTCTGGGAGGCCGAGACGGGTGGATCACGAGGTCAGGAGATCGAGACTATCCTGGCTAACACGGTGAAACCCCGTCTCTACTAAAAAAAATACAAAAAACTAGCCGGGCGATGTGGCGGACGCCTGTAGTCCCAGCTACTTGGGAGGCTGAGGCAGGAGAATGGCGTGAACCCGGGAGGCGGAGCTTGCAGTGAGCTGAGATCCGGCCACTGCACTCCAGCCTGGGCGGCACAGCGAGACTCCGTCTCAAAAAAAAAAAAAAAGAAGACCTCTTCAAGGCCACGCTGCAGGGAAGGCAAGCAGAAAGAGTATCCACTGTTCCAATCTGATTTTATTGAAAAGGAAACATACAAAAATCATGTACAAAAAAAATTAACCAAACATGTACAGAAAATTCATTCCGGTATCTACAGCAGCGCATATACAGTATCTTACAGGCTGGGCCATCCCTCCCCACTCCCAGACTCCTCCCTCTTCCGAGATTTCCCCCCCTCCCTGACTCCCCGTCTTCCCCCCAGCGCTTGGCCCTGGGGACTAAGGCTGGGGCGGCTTCAGCCAAAATCTCCCACCCCCCAAATGAATGCCAGTGGTCACACGTGCTCTCTCTAAACCTATGCAATGGGATTGATGGGGCGGGGGGCGGTCGTGGGCAGAGCACAGGATTCACAGTCTGGGCCCCTCCTGGCCACCCCCGCATGAAGGTGAGGCAGGCACACCCACCACCCGCCGGCTGGCTCAGGGAAGATGGTTGGGCACCTGGCTGGAGCAACCGGCAGACGCGCCCCACTCTCTGGCTCCAGGAGGCTAGTGGTCACGTTTGGCTCATTTGCTCTTCACGGGCCCCCTCCCAGGAGGAGGGGGGGAAGCACCAGAGGCCTGAGGCCAGGCCCAGAGTGAAGGAGCACCGAGAGGAGAGCCCCCCCTCAGTGTCACCCCTGCAGCTGGAACGGACACCAGTACAACAGCCTTTCCTGAGATGGTGGTGGGCGGCAGAGGCGGGCGGCTCAGTCCCCACCCCCTTGGTCACCGCCGCCTTCCGATGCTGAGTCCATCAGCCCTCCCTCCCCTGGCTTCTTGGCCAGGGACCCAGGAGTCCGCATCTCTGTCAGTGAACCCCAGGCTGGGCTGGGGCTGGAGTGGCTGCCCCGGCTTGCCCCCGGGATAGGCAGGGCTGGGAGTCCAGTATGCTACATGGTGCAGAGAAAGTCCCCCGCGCTGGCCAGGGTGTCAGGAGGTGGGAGGGGCCTGCCCCCCGAGTCCCTGACGTCCACCGGGCGGGTGCAGGCACCTAATTGGGCTCCATTTCGGGGGCTCTGTGGCCCCTGGGTAAGGGCAGGAGTCCCATGATGAGATTGTACAGGACCCTCCAGGGCGAGGGGCGGTGTCGCTGCTGCTCCTCTTGTCTCTGGGGAAGAGAGACCGGGCAGTTAGCAGGGGACTGAGTATGGTGAGGGGAGAGGGGATGGTCAGCTCCAGCAGTGAGGCGACTGTCTCGCCCACCCCTATTCCGGCTCCTCCCCACACCTGGGCTAACGTCCATGTCTTGGAGGTCACATCCTCATCCAGGACCTGAGACCAGGAGGCAGAGGACAAACACGGAATGTCTTCAGCAGAGAGCTAGGCACCCAGCAAGTGTGTGGCACATGTTAGCTGCGGCCGCCCCAGCCCTGCTGTACACTTAGGAAAGATCCCACAAGGGGCTGAAGGATGGACTGCAACCTATCCTACCCCTCCCTGCAGGGCCGGCAAGATGAGGAGAAAGGAGCAGGGTGCCCACAGTCTTGGCAGTTCTAGAACACTCTGTGGAAGGAGGAGAACTGGGAAGAGTTCACCCCCCATTGCAAAGGCTTCAAAAGAAGCACCTCTAGGCAATGCTGAGTGAAACCCCTGCCTTCTCTCCAGTGGCAGGGTGAAAACAAGGTGGTCTTTAGGGACCTCTCAGCTCCAACATGCTAGGAAGTGGGAAGGCGGGAGGCTAAGTCCTAGGAAAGGCTCCCGACTGGTAAAAATTAAAGGCAATACTAAAAAGTGTACAGAGGCCCAGTGCGGTGACTTATACCTGTAATCCCAGCACTTTCAGAGGCCAAGGTGGGAGATCACCTAAGGCCAGGAGTTTGAGACCAGCATGGCCAACATAGTGGAACCCCGTCTCTATTAAAAATACAGGCCGGGGCTGGGCGCGGTGGCTTAAGCCTGTAATCCCAGCACTTTGGGAGGCCGAGGCGGGTGGATCACGAGGTCAGGAGATCGAGACTATCCTGGCTAACATGGTGAAACCCTGTTTCTACTAAAAATACAAAATACTAGCCGGGCGTGGTGGCGGGCTCCTGTGGTCCCAGCTACTTGGGAGGCTGAGGCGGGAGAATGGCGTGAACCCGGGAGGCGGAGCTTGCAGTGAGCTGAGATCACGCCACTGCACTCCAGCCTGGGAGACACAGCGAGACTCCGTCTCAAAAAAAAAAAAATACAGGCCGGGTGCGGTGGCTCATGCCTGTAATTGCAGCACTTTGGGAGGCTGAGGCGGGCAGATCACGAGGTCAGGAAATTGAGACCATCCTGGCTAACACAGTGAAACCCCATCTCTACTAAAAATACAAAAAAATTAGCCAGGCGTGGTGGTGGGCGCCTGTAGTCCCAGCTACTCGGGAGACTGAGGCAGGAGAATGGCGTGAACCCAGGAGGCGGAGCTTGCAGTGAGCCGAGATCGCGCCACTGCACTCCAGCCTAGGTGACATAGCGAGACTACGTCTCAAAAAAAAAAAAAAAAATGGCTGGGCAAGGTGGCTCATGTCTGTAATCCCAGCACTTTGGGAGGCCAAGGCAGGTGGATCACCTGAGGTCAGGAGTTCAAGACCAGCCTGGCCAACATGGGGAAACCCCATCTCCACTAAAACAACAAAAACTAGCCGGGCATGGTGGCATGCACCTGTAGTCCCAGTTACTTGGGAGGCCAAGGCAGAAGAATCGCTTGAATCCGGGAGGCGGAGGTTGCAGTGAGCTGAGATTGCACCACTGCACTCCAGCCTGGGCGACAGAGCAAGACTATCTCAAAAAACAAAACAAAAAAGCGTACAGAGAGCTGCAGTTCTCTGCCACTCCCTGTAGCTCCACAGGCAGGCTCTATGCTAAGTGGGGACCACCTAACCTCCTCCCCTTCAGGTGCTGGGGAAGGAGAAACTCACTTTACAGAAGGTTAAATGATCCTCATCTTCCTCCTGTTACCTGGCAGTGAGTCGCCTGGTACCAGCCCAGTCTCCTCAACACTCCCTAGCAACTCTTGGGGCCAGGAGATGGTGGCAAAGGGGGCACATCGGATTGGCGTAAGTTATAAAACCCACCACTGTCAAACTGCTGTGGGTGCCACCTGGTGAGCAAGCTAGCAATCACCTAGTAAGGTGGATGGTGGGCAGACCACCCAGGTACCTACTCTAGAAACACAAGAGCACACCTGGAAACATGCATGTGTAGGAGAGGAAAAAAGGCAATAAATAATGGCCGGGCACAGTGGCTCACACCTGTAATCCCAGCACTTTGTGAGGCCAAGGTGGGTGGATCACCTGAGGTCGGGAGTTCAAGATCAGCCTGGTCAACACAGTGAAACCCCATCTCTACTAAAAATACAAAAATTAGCCAGGCATGGTGGAGGACATCTGTAACCTCAGCTACTTGGGAGGCTGAGGCAGGAGAATCGCTTGAACCCGAGAGGTGGAGGTTTCAATGGGCCAAGATCGTGCCATTGCACTCCATCCTGGGCAACAAGAGCGAAGCTCTGTCTCCAAAAAAAAAAAAAAAAAAAAAGAAAGCCAATAAATAAAATCTGAAATATATTTTAAAATAGGCTGAGTGAGGTAGCTCAGGCCCATAATTCCAGCACTTTGGGAGGCTGAGGCAGGAGGATCACTTGAGGCCAGGAGTTTGAGACCAGCCTGGGTAACGCAGAAAGACCTGATCTCTATAAAAATAAAAATAAAATAAAAATTAGCCAGGCATGGTGGACCTGCCTGTGGTCCCAGCTAGTTGGGAGGCTGAGACGGGAGGATCCCTTAAACCCAGGAGTTGGAGGCTGCAGGGAGCTGTGATTGAACCACTGCACTCCAGCCTGGGAGACAGAGTGAGACCCTGTCTCTAAACATAAAATAAAAATACATATCTATCCATCAATGAGAAAATGAATAAGGATACTATGTTTATCCAACAGAATACTATGTAGCAGTGAAAATGGCTTTTTTTTTTTTTTTTTTTTTTTTGAGACAGAGTCTCATTCTGTCCTTCAAGATGGAGTGCAGTGGCTTGATCTCCTGATCTCGGCTCACTGCAACCTCCACACCGCCACCTCCTGGGTTCAAGAGATTCTCCTGCCTCAGTCTCCCAAGTAGCTGGGATTACTGGTGTGCCACCATGCTCAGCTAATTTTTCTTTTCTTTTTTTTTTGAGACGGATTTTTGCTCCTGTTGCCCAGGCTGGAGTGCAATGGCGCTATCTCGGTTCACGGTAACCCCCGCCTCCCAGTTTCAAGCAATTATCCTGCCTCAGCCTCCCGAGTAGCTGAGATTATAGGCCTGCACCACCACACCCAGCTAATTTTGTATTTTTAGTAGAGACGGGGTTTCTTCATGTTGGTCAGGCTCCCCTCAAACTCCCGACCTCAGGTGATCCGCCCTCCTCAACCTCCCAAAGTGCTGGGATTACAGGTGTGAGCCACCGTGCCCGGGCTTCATTTTTGTATTGTTAGTAGAGACAAGGTTTCACCATGTTGGTGAGACTGGTCTCGAACTCCCAACCTCAAGTGATCCGCTTGCCTCCGCCTCCCAAAGGGCTGGGATTACAGGAGTGGCCCACTGCATCCGGCCGAAAATGGCTGTATTTGTTGTTTCTTTCTTGCGATGGTCTTGTTCTGCCCCCAGGCTGGAGTTAAGTGGCCCTTCATGGCTCACTGCAGCCTGGACTTCCCTGGCTCAAGGGACCCTTTCACCCCAGCCTCCCGAGTAGCTGGGACTGCAGGCTGGCACCACCACACCCGGCTAATTTTTATATTTTTTGTAGCAATAGGGGTCTCATTATGTGGCCCAGACTGGTCTAGAACTCCTGGGGTAAAGTGTCCTTCCAACTCCGCCTCCCAAAGTGCTGGGATTACAGGCGTGAGCCACCGAGCCTGGCTGAACATATGGTGAATCTGAAGCCTAATATTAAGGGAAAAACGAATTCTGGGGAGGAACAAAAACTATGTCATGTAGGCTAAGCTAAGACTGCCCCATGATCCTAAGCCCTGGTTCTGGCCTGGTAAATATGGAGTAAAAGCAACACCTGCAGGGGTTGAGACAGGCCAACTTGAGAGATTTCCTTTGGATGCAGGGAGGGGGAAGGGATGGGGAGAGTGAGGAGCTTCACCACATGCGTTTCTGCGGTTTTGTTTGGTTTGTTAATAAGCAATGCGGGTGTAATGTTCAGACTGAACAGAGCTGGCTAGTGGGCGCACGATGTTTGTGATTTCCCATTCTCTGCTGTGGGCTTCGAATATCTGTTTTAAAAAATCGGGGCCGTGCCAGGGGCTGGGGGCGGGGCCTCCCGCGGGGCGGGGCTCCGAGCCCACCCCTGCAGTCCTCAGCCCGCCCCGGCTGTCCCCGGCACGCCCCGGCGCCCGGGAAGCTGTGTGGCGCTGCGGGCCGCGCGAGAGGGACGGCAGGGGGCGGGCGCGGCGCGGCTGCTGACTCACCAGCTATAAATAGCCCGGGATATATGAGCCGCGCCGCCCAGCGCCGCCCTCAGTCCCCGCGGCCGCGGGCCACGGGCGCGCCGCTAGTCTCCGCGGCGGCCTAGTCCCCGGCCCTGGCCCTGGCCCTGGCCCGGGCTCTGGCTCCGGCTATGTCAGCCGCGGCGCGGAGTCCCTGGGCGGCTCTGCGGGCGCGCGATACCCCCCACCCACTCACCCCCCACCTGCCTGTCCGCGGAGCGACCCAGCCGCGCAGGGCAGCAGCTGCCGCACATCTGGCGGGGGCCGCCTGCCGCCCCCTCCTCCGGCGGGAAGTCCCACCTGCCGTCTACCCCACCCCCAGCACTCACCCGCCGCTCGTATTGCGCGTTGAGGTCGTCCGCCATCCGCCGCAGCTGGGCCCCGATCTCCCGGGCCCACTGTTCCTCCTCCCCGCGGACTCCCGGGGCCGCCTGGGTGGGACCGCCCGCCAGGGCCCCCGGGGCGCTGGGCACGGGCGACTCCAGGTGCTGCTCCGCCAGCAAGAGCGAGGGCTGAGGACCTTGGAGAAGCAGAGGGGCGCGGTCAGCACCCACTACCCCTCCAGGCCTCGAAGTGTACGGGCCCACTTCCCTCTTTCCCAGCTACTGCTCCCCGACTCATTTCTAGTGATCCCTTCGCCCCGTCTTAGAGTCAATTTCTCAGCTTTTCCTCCCCAGGCACCAGAAAGCAAAAAGGACCTGGGGACGCCGCTCTGGGGTCACCTGTCTGGCCAGCTACGTCCCCACGGCCTTGTCAGTGTGGAAGGTAGACGGCCAGACAGGTGACCCCGGGGGTGGTCAGGCTTAACGACCTCTATTTCCCAACGGGGACACATCTTGCCTGTTCCATGTGACAGACAGGGAAACTGAGGCCCGCCCGTAGGGAGTATCCCAAGGTCACACAGGGATACAGCGACTGAACCCCACCCAGATCACAAGCCTCAGGTCTCCAGCCCTCTCGTGTCCAACCACAGGGAAGCCACACCTCCGGATGTGGCAGAGGCCTAGAGACCAGAAGGCCAGAGAGACTGTGGCAGCTTCAGAGCGCGGGCCTGGGGGCTGGGACGCGGGAGATGCCTTGCTGCCCCACCCCCTTCTGAGAGCCCTGGGAGGCTCCTGCCCTCCCGTCCCACCAGATCCTGGTCTGAGGGTTCCCGAAGGCCTACAACCAGGGCCTCAGTTTCCACATCTATGACCTTGGCTTGAAATCGGTGTCCCCTTCCAGGGCTTCCAGGAACTGAGCTAGGGAAGTTTTCTCTTTCCTTGCTCCCCTTGGGCTGCCGGGACAGGATGGGGGATGGGAAACCAGGACTCACTTTCCCGGGCTACAGTGCCTGCTGGCAGGGATGGGGCTCCCCGGGCACCACAGGGTTAACAGCCCATCAGGCAGGGGACCTTTAACCCTTCCCTCCCCAAGACTCCCCCCTCCCCGAGGGGACTTTCCCAACACAATGGCCCCTCCCCCTCTCCTTCCTCCGCCGGGACTGCGGAGAGGGCCAACCCTGGCCAAAGAGATGCAAATAAAGGCAAAGGCCCCTCGACCCCTCCCCAGAGCCCAGAGTTGACAGTCCTCCCGCTCGGCCCACACTCCCTGCAACAAGAATCCTCCAGGGGGTCTAGGGGACCCAGACTGGGGGAGGGCAGCTCGGATGCAGCTGTTGCCCCAGGCCCGGAAGAGACAGTGGGCTGCAATTCGGGGACTGCAGTTAGATTCCAGGAGGGACTTCCCACTTGACCTCCCCCTCCACCCCCAGCCTCCGTCTTCCTGCTTCTTTCAACACAAAGACCACATTGGCCACACCCTCCCAGTGGCCCGGCCGGGCTCGCCACTTCCCCCCTACCCCGTCCTCTCCCACTTCTCCAGTTCCTCCGAGTCTCAGGTCCTCTCTCTTCCCGACTCCTATCACCCCGGGGGCGGGGCGGGCACTCACCGTCCGGGCGTGGGCCTCGGGGCCGGCTGCGGGGACCCCCAGGCCAGCGGGGGCCCCCCAGGGCGGCGGTGACGGCGGGTGGGGCGGTGGGGGCGCAGAGGTAGGCAGCGGGCAGCAGGGCGGGGGCGGCGGGGGCGGCAGCCAGGCCGGGCTCGCAGAGGCCGCAGGACACTGCCGAGGGCACCAGGCGGCCGAGCGGGAAGGGGCGCGGGCCGTCGCGGGCCAGGCCCTCTACGGGCTCCGGGGAGCTGCCCTCCTGGCGTGCGCGGGCCATGGCGCTCCCTGGGGCCTGCGGGACACGGGAGGAGGAGCAGGTCAGCAGGGAAGTACCAGGACCCACTGTACCTCCAGTCTACCCGGGGTCAGGACCCAGATGGAGAAGAGTGGAGGTGTGTGTGCATGCGGAGGGGGTGATGGCCCCACAGAGACACGCCCAACCAGGGGATGACACCACCGGGTCCTGGCTGGTCTGGAGAGCCTCCCCTGCATACGGTGATGGGCACACAGGAGGGACAGGGAGCACAGGATGGCTCTCACAGCAAAGGCAGGGCTCACACAGGACGGATGGAGGGGTCTAGCAGGTGTGTGTACGTGGGCTGTGACAGTCCCACAACACAAACTCACTCCACTTGGGACTCACAGCATGGGCTGGTGGGGACAACTTTCCCAACACAGCGACGGGCACACAGGGAGGGCAGCGAGGCACAGTGAGGCCCCCACAGCACACACACAAGGACTCACACGGGACTGGCCAGCCTGACCACCCACCCCACCTCCCACTTGCACACAAACACTGAGATGGCCCCAGTCTCAGACATCACTACTCGGTACACACAACACACACACACACATACACCCCGACCAAAGCAGGAGCATCCAGACAGACCATCACAAGCACTCTACATACTGCCCACACTGGCTGGCACAACCCATCCCCACACACACATCCAAACTGTCAAAGTCTCACACACTGACCCACTGTTGATATGCCCAGGGGCACATGCAAACACAATGCAGCCATTGCAAACACAAACACACACACACCAGCTAGGCACTGCCTCAGTTCCCAAACATGCCCCTCTCCCCACACACACACACACACACACACACACTCACACTCCAGAGATAAGACCGGCACACCTCTGGACTCACATATCAACACAAAACAGACACCCACGGACACACATACATCAACACCCCCAAAACACACCCACATGTCACCAACTCTCAGGACACACGTAAATCAGGCACACACAGACACATGCCATCAGACCTCAACACACCACCAGACACGCAGGCTACGACCAGCAGACACCAACCCACCCTCCTCAAGCAGCCCTCAAACACCATCACCAACTGTCAGCAACACACACACACACCCTACAGCTAACTCTAATCCCACACAGCCCAGCAGCGCACACACCTAGCGCACCCACAGAAAACACTGGTCTCACGTGACTGACATAAACACTACACACACGCAGCCCACATGACACACATGAGCCAGCCGATCACAGTGACAAGCCCCTCAGACCCAACACACACACGCATACACTACACACACACACAGAGGCTCAGAAACAACCCCATCCAGAGGCTGCGAGCAACACCCACCGTCTACACTGTATAGACCCCACAGATCCTGGGCCCTCAAATCCCAGACGCTGATGCCAGACACACAAGCCAAACCCAGACTGAAACAATCCCCCACCACACACACACACACACACACACACCTGAGAACTCACACAGACACCTGGACAGAAAACAAGACATTTGCATTTAGCAGGCGCAGCATCACAAACGCTGGGCAAAGACACACATGCCCCGGAGATACAGAGACAGCCTCAGCCAAGACAGAAACACACAGGCAAGACACAAGCGCACACACCGCACGCTCGGGCAAGACACACACAGAAACACACAAACAGCTCACTCCAGCAACACACACACACACTACAACCTCCACAGCCCAGCACACGCAGGCAACAGACCCCCAGTATCACCCCAAAACAGCACACACAGACAACTCTCACCGAGAACACACGCAGGTCCACCCACCCCACAGGCAGGGCACCCACAGACAGAACCCCACACAAACAGGCGCGGGGACTCACGCAGACACCCCGACGGGTCAGAAACCCCAACATTCCTCCGGATCGACACCACCACTCGCTGCAGAACCCAGCACAAACTCAGAGCCAGACACGCGCACACACCCAGGCGAGACACCTGCAGATCCACAACCCCGCACAAGCGCGCTCCCACGGCGGTCCCAGACGCCCCCCTCCGCTGTCACAGCCCCCCCCACCGCCGCCACGTGCGCCCGCCCCGCCCGCCAGGCGAGCGCGGGGCCAATAACCGGCTGTTGCTGGGGCGCAGCCCCCGCCCGCAGGAGCCGCAGACTCCACGGCCCGCGAGCCGCCCCCCGTCGCCGCCCCCAGCGGGCGCGCGCCCTGGGTGTGGCCGCCCCTCCGTGCCGCCCCCCCGCCCCTCCCGGACTTTGGGGGCTGGGGCACCCCGGGGTCGACCCTCTTCCCCGGGGCCGCACTGGCCGCCAGGGGGCGCTGCCAAGCCCGCACCCCATTGTTTGTAAACAAACCCGCCAGACCGCCGAGGCACCTGTGCGCCCAGACCGGCGCCCCAACGCCGAGCCGCCTCTCACCCGGCGACCTCGGCCCAGGGTCCCTCGCGGGGTTTGGAGGGAGGCGCGGTGGGGGGAGGCAGGGCGCCCACACTGCTCTCCGCCTGCACTCCCGTCACCTCCTCCAGGGAGTCCACCCGGCCTGGCCGATCGCCGCCGGCGAGGAGTCAGGGCGCGCACACTCACCCCGGGGGCATGAACACGCCGGAGGGGGCGGCGGTGGGGGGCGGGCGGCTTCCTTCAAGAGGGCGCGCCCGCCAAGCGCCGCTCTCCGCGGCGGCTGTTGCTGGGGCTGTCGCTGCTGCTGCCGCTCTAACTGCAGTGGCGGCTGCTGTGGCTGTGGCTGCTGCCGTTCCCCGGGCCGCAGGCGCGTCCGCGTAGTGGCCGCCGCTGCTGGGATCGCTGGTGCCGCCGCCACCGCCAGGCGCCCGCTCGCATGTGGCTCGCGCCGCGTCTCAGGCCGCCCGGCGGATCCCGGGCCCGCTCCAAAGCCGCCCCGCCCCGCCCCGCCCCGCCCCCGCCCGGCGGGTCCCACGCCCCGCCCCCGCGTGACGCTACGGCCCCGCCCGCCCGCCGCGGACAAGTCGGGACTTGCAGGCGCGCGCCGCGCCCCCCCCTACCTCCGCGCCGGGGGTTTCCCTGCAGCCGGGGACGGGGCAGGGCCTGGCCCAAGGCGAGGAGGACCCAGGCGCTGTGCAGCGGGGTCCAGGGAGATCGCCCAGACACCGGGACAGTCGGACACACACACTGACTGGGACCCACAGATCCACACCCCCAGGGATGCGTACACAGACCGACCGACGTTCCAGGGTCCACCAAGTCACGTGCAGGCAGAGCCCAGAGGATATACTCATGGACACAAGGCCACAGTCTCACAAATCCACACCATGGACAGGGGCACGAACACACACACTCACTTACTGATGGGGCTAACACACACACCCAGACGCAAATGCACAGACCCACTAACAGGGCCCCCCGGACAAGCAGACGGACACAATGGCAGGGCCACACACAGTTGCACAAACACCCACACTGATGATCACACCTGGGCCCACGAACTGTGTTCACAAACAACCCTACCGAACAGGCACCCACACCACATGCACGGTGGTGCAACCACAACAGACACAGGCGGAATGCTTGTCTGGAAACACAAACTTGCTGATAGGCACAGGGGACACACATACACACCCAGACACACACAGACACCTGTTACAGGGATACCTGGACACACAGCCAAATCCAAATCACACTCCAACAGGGACATACACAAATGCACTCACTTAATTTCACAGCTAACACATTAAAACTATCAGAAACTGACATTTGCCCCCCACGATGGCTCACATTTGTAATCCCAGTACTTTGGGAGGCCAAGGTGCATGGATCTCGCCTGAGGTCAGGAGTTCGAGACCAGCCTGACCAACATGGTGAAACCCCGTCTCTACTAAAAATACAAAATTAGCCGGGTGTGGTGACGCATGCCTGTAATCCCAGCTACTAGGGAGGCTGAGGCAGGAGAATTGCTTGAACCCGGGAGGCGGAGGTTGCAGTGAGCCGAGATCCTGCCACTGCACTCCAGCCTGGGCGACAAGAGCAAACTCCATCTAAAAAAAAAAAAAAAAAAAAAGAAAAGAAAAAAGAAAAAAGGAAGGAAACTGACATTCATAGACAGACCAAATCAGACATAGACATAGAAGAAACTGACCACCGACACATGTCATGAAGTCACACCTGTGACAGCTTCTTGCTAACTGGTCCACTGACTGCACACACACGGGAGCATGCACACCTGGCCACACTCACCACAAATCTGGCAGGGGACCCACGTCGCAGAAGAAGCCCTGGGCACCTGGCATGGACATGCCCGGGCAGACCCCACGCCAAATTTTATCCTGTCTCATAGTTTTCTATTCCCTTTCCTTTTTCAGTTTCTCATTGTTACTTCCTTCTCTGCTCTGGTTCAGGGAGTTTTGAGTTTTGTCCTTCCTTCTTCCAAAGCTGTGGACTCCTGTCTCCTCCTCTACACTTTCCATCCCTACCGGGTCTCACCCAATCACAATCGCCTCATCAGAGTGAGTCACCTTCCAGTGCCTAGCATGGGGCTGGCTGAGAAAAGATGTCAGACTTCTCAAACTTGACTGCCTCCAAGTACACACTCTTAGCTTCCCCAAGAAAAGCAGTTAATCTATATCTCACATGAAATTTTCCCATTTGAAACATTGGGAACGCCTCAGCTTTCCTCTCTCTTTCCCTTTCCCTGATTATTCATTCTCCCTTCCTTCTTCCTGGTGTTTTCCAAACTGTGGTTCATGAGTAAACCATGGATTATGATATATGACATCACTTACATGGATCTTACTTTTTTTTTTTTTTTTTTGAGACAGAGTCTTGCTCTGTTGCCCAGGCTGGAGTGCAGTGGCACGATTTTGGCTCACTGCCACCTCCACCTCCTGGGTTCAAGCAATTCTCCTGCCTCAGCCTCCCGAGTAGCTGGGACTACAGGTGTGCGCCACTACACCCAGCTAATTTTTGTATTATTGGTAGAGACGCGGTTTCACCACATTGGCCAGGCTGGTCTTGAACTCCTGACCTCAGGATCCGCCCATCTTGGCCTCCCAAAGTGCTGGGATTACAGGCATGAGCCTCCACACTCAGCTTTTTTTTTTTTTTTTTTGGATAAAAGATTCACTCTGTGGCCCAGACTGGAGTGTAGTGGCACAATAGATAGTCTTGTGGTACAATAGCCTTGCAGCTTCAAACTCCTGGGCTACAGAGATCCTCCTGCCTCAGCCTCCTAAGTAATTTTTATTTTTATTTTTATTAAAATTTTTAAATTTTAAATTAAAAAATTTAAATTTTTTATTTATTTTTATTTTTTTTTGAGACGGAGTCTCGCTCTGTTGCCCAGGCTGGAGTGCAGTGGCCGGATCTCAGCTCACTGCAAGCTCCACCTCCCGGGTTCACGCCATTCTCCTGCCTCAGCCTCCCGAGTAGCTGGGACTACAGGCGCCCGCCACCTTGCCCGGCTAGTTTTTTGTATTTTTTAGTAGAGACGGGGTTTCACCGTGTTAGCCAGGATGGTCTCGATCTCCTGACCTCGTGATCCGCCTGTCTCGGCCTCCCAAAGTGCTGGGATTACAGGCTTGAGCCACCGCGCCCGGCCAAAAAATTTAAATTTTTTAATGCCCAGCTAATTTTTTTTTTTTTTTTTTTTTTTAATAGAGATGGGTGGTCTCGCTATGTTGCCCAGGCTGGTCTTGACCTTATGGGCTCGAGCAAACCTCCTGCCTCGGCCTCCCTCAGTGCTGGGATTACAGGTGTGAACCACCATGCCTGGCTGATCTTAATGCATTTTTCTCAGTAAGATGCATTCACATCCCAACCAACTTGCGCTTTATTGAGATGTATTTAAACACAAGAACATTCACTCTTTTTAGGTGTATGGTTTGTAAGTAGTGATAAAAGTACACAATTTTGTATTACCACAACTTCTACCTGCAATTTTACTGGCCCTAGACAAGAGGTTTTGTTAGTGGTGTTTTAATTGAGATAGAATCTGGCTGTGTTACCCAGGCTGGTTTCAAACTTCTGGGCTCAAGCCATCCTCACACCTCAGTCTCCCTAGTAGCTGGGATTATAGGCATACATGACTGCTTTGACCAGAGTTTTTAAAAACTACACTACAGGCCGGGCACGGTGGCTCACACCTCACTCCTAGTACTTTGGGAGGCTGGGGGGCGTGGATCATCTGAGGTCAGGAGTTCGAGACTAGCCTGGCCATCATGGTAAAGCCCCATCTCTACTAAAAATACAGAAATTAGCTGGGCATGGTGGTGCAATCCCAGCTACTTGGGAGGTTGAGGCAGAAGAATTGCTTGAACCCAAGAGAAGGAGGTTTCATTGAGCCGAGATCGCACCATTTCATTCCAGCCTGAGCGACAAGAACAAAACTCCGTCTCAAAACAACGCCAACAACAACAAAAATACACTACGGGCCGGGCATGGTGGCTCTTGCCTGTAATTCCAACACTTTGGGAGGCCGAGGAGGGTGGATCACTTGAGGTCAGGAGTTCGACACCAGCCTGGCCAACATGGTGAAACCCCCGGTCTACTAAAATACAAAAATTAGCCAGGCATGGTTGCATTGCCTGTAATCCCAGCTACTCAGGAGGCTGAGATGGGAGAATCGCTTGAACCCGGGAGACCGTGGTTGCAGTGAGCCAAGATTGCACCACTGCACTCCAGCCTGGGTGCTGAGCGAGACCCCATCTTAAAAAAAAAAAAATACATATATATATATAATTTTGAAAAATTATGAAGTCAAGGGAAAGTAATATTTTATGAACATTTTATTGATGTATAGAGAATACATATTAGGTTACAAGGAAAGTATTTTTCTGGCCGTAGATCAAGTTTAAAGACGTTTGAGGCCGGGCGCGGTGGCTCAAGCCTGTAATCCCAGCACTTTGGGAGGCCGAGGCAGGTGGATCATGAGGTCAGGAGATCGAGACCATCCTAGCTAACATGGTGAAACCCCGTCTCTACTAAAAATACAAAAAACTAGCCAGGCGAGGTGGCGGGCGCCTGTAGTCCCAGCTACTCGGGAGGCTGAGGCAGGAGAATGGCGTAAATCCGGGAGGCGGAGCTTGCAGTGAGCTGAGATCCGGCCACTGCACTCCAGCCTGGGCGACAGAGCGAAACTCCGTCTCAAAAAAATAAATAAATAAATAAATAAATAAATACGTTTGAGAAATGCTGCTTTAGACACTTATTAAATGAGATCACACTGGAAGTCATTTAGTGCAGTATTGGACATATAGTAAGTGCCTAATAAGTGTTAGCTATTATCACTTGTATAACTAATTATTGCCAGTATTTCCTCTGTGTTTGACAGTGATGAAGTTGAGAGAAGGGCAGTCTCTAGCCCTCTGCTAGCTCATGGTCCTGCCTGTACTTCACACCTCTCACTCACTGAGCAGTGTCCAGACTGCCCATTGCAGGGCAGATACCCAGAGGTCAGATGTACTGGAATGTTCTCTTTTTTTTTTTGAGATGGAGTCTCGCTGTGTCGCCCAAGATGGAATGTGGTGGCCCGATTTCTGCTCACTGCAACCACCACCACCTCCTGGGTTCAAGTGATTCTCCTGCCTCACCCTTCTGAGTAGCTGGGATTACAGGCATGTGCCACCATGCCCAGCTAATAATTTTTGTAGTTTTAGTAGAGATGGGGTTTCACCATGTTGGCCAGGCTGGTCTCAAACTCCCGATCTCAGATGATCCGCCTGCCTTGGCCTCCCAAAGTGCTGGAATTACAAGTATGATTCACTATGCCCAGCCTGTAATATTCTTTTCTTATTTTCCTCCTCCTCCTCCTCCTTCTTCTTTCTTCTTCTCCTCCTCCTCCTCCTCATCCTCCTCTTCCTCCTCCTCCTTCTTCTCCTTCTTCTTTTTTCTTTTTTTTTTTTTTTATAAAGATGGAGTCTCACCATGTTGCCCAGGTTGGTCTCAAACTCCTGGGCTCAAGTGATCCTCCCTCCTTGGCCTCCCAAAGTGCCTCGATTATGGGCATGAGCCACCATGCTCGGCCCCGGAATGTTCTTTCTTTCTTTGTTTCTTTGTAGAGACAGGGTTTCACCATGTTGCCCAGGCTGGTCTCAAACTCCAGCCCTCAAGCAATCCTCCCTCCTTGACCCCCTAAAATGCTGAGATTACAGGTGTGAACCACCGCACCAGCCTGTAATGTTCTTTTGAGAAGAAAATGAGTGTGAAAGATAATGGGAATCGGCCGGGCGCGGTGGCTCAAGCCTGTAATCCCAGCACTTTGGGAGGCCGAGACGGGCGGATCACGAGGTCAGGAGATCAAGACCATCCTGGCTAACACGGTGAAACCCCGTCTCTACTAAAAAAATACAAAAAACTAGCCGGGCGAGGTGGGGGGCGCCTGTAGTCCCAGCTACACGGGAGGCTGAGGCAGGAGAATGGCGTAAACCCGGGAGGCAGAGCTTGCAGTGAGCCGAGATCCGGCCACTGCACTCCAGCCCGGGCGACAGAGCGAGACTCCGTCTCACAAAAAAAAAAAAAAAAAAAAAAAAAAAGAAAGATAATGGGAATCTGGCTTGGTGGCTGGAGGTAGAAAAGACGGGGAGAGGCCAAGAGTCTATTTGGCCATAAGCATTGTCACTAGTCAAAGTCCTCCCTACAGCTAGGCGTGGTGGCTCACGCTTGTAATCCCAGTATTGTGGAAGGCCGAGGAAGGCGGATTGCCTGAGCCCAGGAGTTCCACACCAGCCTGGGCAACATGCAGGAACCTAACTGGGAGGCTGAGGTGGGAGGAACGCTTGAGCCTGTGAGTTCAAGGCTGCAGTCGGCTGTGATCGCACCATTGTACTCCGGCTTGGGCAACAGAGCGAGACCCTATCTCAAAAGCAAAACAAAACACCAGCCTGGCCAACATGGTGAAACCCTGTCTCTACTAAAAATTCAAAAATTAGCTGGGTGCGGTAGCACATGCCTGTAATTCCAGCTACTCAGGAGGCTGAGGCAGAAGAATCGCTTGAACCCGGGAGGCCCAGGTTGCAGTGAGCCAAGATCGTGCTACTGCACTGCAGCCTGGGCGACAGAGCAAGACTCCGTCTCAAAAATAAAGAACCAACCCCCACCCGCAAAACAACAACACAAAACCCTTGTGGGCAAAGAAAAAGAAGTTTGTGGGTGGGTTAAGGGCTGCCTCTTTTTTTTTTTTTTTGAGACAGGGTCTTGCACTGTTGCCCAGGCTGGAGTCTAGTGGCATGATCACAGCTGACTATCACAGCTCACCGCAGCCTCCACCTCCTAGGCTCAAGCAATTCTCCTACCTCAGTTTCCCAAGTAGGTGGGACTACAGGTGCACACCACCACGCCTGGCTAATTTTTTATTTTTATTTTTATTTTTTTTGAGACGGAGTCTCACTCTGCCGCCCAGGCTGGAGTGCAGTGGCCGGATCTCAGCTCACTACAAGCTCCGCCTCCCGGATTTACGCCATTCTCCTGCCTCAGCCTCCCGAGTAGCTGGGACTACAGGCGCCCGCCACCTCGCCTGGCTAGTTTTTTGTATTTTTTAGTAGAGACGGGGTTTCACCATGTTAGCCAGGATGGTCTCAATCTCCTGACCTCGTGATCCGCCCGTCTCGGCCTCCCAAAGTGCTGGGATTACAGGCTTGAGCCACCGTGCCCGGCCTTAATTTTTTAATTTTTTGTAGAGATGAGGTTGTTGCCTGCCCAGGCGTGTTTCGAACTCCTGGCCTGAACCCATTCTCCTGCCTTGGTTTCCCACGCCCGCATACAGTCCTCACAAAAGACTGTGGGCTGTGAGTCTAGATGGCCTGAGTTAGAATCCCCTGTGCCACCTACTGGCTGTGGGTGATGTTGGGGGAATTGGTCACAGCTTTGTGCCTCAGTTTCCTCATCTGTGAGTTAAGACAGCACAGGTCGCTACCTCATAGGATGTGTAGTCAGAAGGTGAATAAAGATAAAACACTGGGCCAGGCACACAGTGGCTCATGCCTGTGATCCCAGCACTCTGAGAGACTGAGGCAGGAGGATCACTTGAGCCCAGGAGTTTCAGACCAGCCTAGGCAACATAGTGAGACCCCCAACTCTACAAAAAATTAAAAAATTAATCAGGTGTGGTGGTGTGCACCTGTGGGCCCAGGTACTTGGGAGGCTGAGGAAGGAGGATCGCTTGAGCCCAGGAGGCCAAGGCCACAGACAGCTATGATCCCATCACTGCACTCCAGCCTGGGCGACAGAGTGAGATTCTGTCTCAAAAATAAATAAATAAATAAAATAAAGAGACCCTGTTTTATAAATAAACAAACAAAAAAATTAAACAATAAAAGTACTGGGGCATGGTGGATGTTTAATATATTTTACCTATCATTACTATTACCAGTGTGGGAGTCCCTTGACTCTGAGAATCCAAGCAAGGAAACCTCTAGCTAAGGACCCCTCTGCCTCTTTTATGAGGCAGGGTCCCACTCTGATACCCAGGCTTGAATGCAGAGACACGATATTGGCTCACTGCAACTTCCGCCTCCCAGGCTTGGGTGATTCTCCTGTCTCAGCCTCCTAAGTAGCTGGGACTACAGGCCCATGCCACCACGCCCAGCTAATTTTTGTATTTTTAGTAAAAATGAGGTTTCACGATTTTGCTCAGGCTGGTCTTGGACTCCTGGGCTCAAGTGATTCCCCCACCTCAGCCTTCCAAAGTACTGGGATTACAGGCATGAACCACTGGGCCCGGTCTGGACCCCTTTTTTTTTTTTTTTGAGAGGAAGTCTCGCTCTGTCACCCAGGCTGGAGTGCGGTGGCACGATCTTGGCTCACTGCGACCTATGCCTCCCAGGTTCAAGCGATTCTCCTGCCTCAGTCTCCTGAGTAGCTAGGGCTACAGGCATGTGCCACCATGCCTGGCTAATTTTTGTGGGGTTTTTTTTTTCTGTTTTTCGGTTTTTTTTTTTTGAGATGGAGTCTCACCGTTGCCCAGGCTTGAGTGCAGTGGTGCGATATCTTGGCTCACTTGCAACCTCCGCCTCCCAGGTTCAAGTAATTCTCCTGCCTCAGCCTCCTGAGTAGCTGGGACTACAGGCATGCACCACCACTTTTGGATAATTTTTGTATTTTTAATAGAGACAGGGTTTTGCCATGTTGGCCAGGCTGGTCTCGAACTCCTGACCCCAGGTGATCCACCTGCCTAGGCCTCCCGAAGTGCTGGGATTCCAGGCCTGAGCCACTGAACCCGGCCCAGGACCCCTATTTTTATGGGGCCAGGATGCCTGCATTCTCTTCTGGGAAGGATCATCAGCCCTATGTTCAAAAACCATGATGCCTGAATCCAGTTTGGGTAGAGACGACCAGTCCCTGTGTTCATGGGGTCAGGATGCCCAGGTCTCCTTCTGGGAGGAAGACAGCTGGTGTCTATTTGCACAGATGCTCATGGTGAGGCCGTGGTCTCAAACTGGTGGCCCACAGGGCGGCCACGAGTGTGTTTTCTTGACTGTGAAGTTTCTTATTTTGAACGTTAATGCCTCTCCCACGGGCTCACAGCACAGAGGAACGATAACGTGCCCGGGCGCTGGAGTCATTTGAACCCGACATGGGTTCAAATTATGACCTTGAGCAAGCAGCTTCCCTGCTCTGTGCCTCAGTTTCCCTCTCTGTCCAAAAGGGATCGGCACAGGCAGGACCAAAAATATTGTGAAGATGAAATGAGTTCGTATTTGTAACATACTTAGAATAGTGCCCGGAGGTAGTAAGCCGGATGTGAAGTGTTGGTGAGACAAAATAGAGCTGGTTGACTGCAGACCTAAAACCGTCTCATCTCCAAGATCTTGTCTGCCATTCTGGGGAAGCAGATTTCGCAGCCTGGGGAGAGGGAGTTGGGAAGGACTTAACTTTTCACTGCAGGGTCTGAGTCCTGGCTTTCCGCGGTGGGGAGGGGGTCTCCCGGGTCCCCTCGGTGTGGTCGACCCTGCAGGCCCGGAGGCTGGACCGGGGCCGGGTGGGGGCTGGGCGGGGGCGCGGGCGTCCGCAGGGTCCGAGCGGCCGGCGCGCGTGTGAAGGTTACCGCTTCCCGGCGGGGCGGGGGCCGCGCGCTGTTGCTGGGGTCTGCGGGGCCTGCCTGCGCCCGCGCCCCCCTTCCTTCCCGGCCAGCCAGTGAGCGGTACCCGCCGCCGTTGCCAGGGGAAACTCGCCGCCCCGTTACCCAGCAACAAGCCTGGCCCAACCAGGCGCGAGGACCCCCTAGGCCCCGCCCGCCGCTGCCCACCGCGTGCCCAATGCCAGGCGGGCAGAGCCGGCCCAGCTCCCGGAGACGGCGAGCGAGCTCATTGGCCACCGCCGCGTCCGCCCGGATCTGGGGGAGCCCTCGGCACGGGGGGCGGGGAGCCGGGCCCCGGGGAGCTGCCGGGCGCGCGGCCTGCAAACCTGCGACCGGCTGGGTGATACCCGGGCTGTGCACCATCCACCTCCCTGCTCCCCTGCCCCGCACTCTCGGGTGAGGATGGGCAGTTGGGATGGGTTGGAAACGGGGTTGCGCATTCTGTTCCTACTCCCAGAATGGCAACCTGGAGTTGGCCTTGTGCAAACAGACACCAAGGGCCCTCCTCCCACAAGGAGACCTGAGCACCCTGACTCCATGAAGACAGGGACTGGTTGTTCCCCCGCCCCACCCCGCAAAACAGGATTAGGTATGGTGGCTCTTGAACATAGCGGCTGAAGTTCCCTTCCAGAATCGAACCCAGGCGTCCTGACCCTATAAAAATAGGGGTGTCACTGCACCCCCAAAGGACGCAGGCATGCCTGAACCCGTGAAAACAAGGATATGAACCCCCTCCTCTTAGGAGATGCAGATGTCCCAGCTCCGGGACACAAAAACTGAGGGTCCCCCCAGAAGGGGACACAGCCATGTCTGATCCCAGGAAAACTAGGGCTAAACATCCCACTTCCACAAGAAACGCGGACTCAGGCCTTTGGGCTCCCGACCCTAAGATGTCACAGAGCTCCTGGGCATCTTGGCCCTCACCACACTGATGATGGGAGACACTCCTGCCCCTAACAGTCACCAGACCCTCAGGCATCCAATTTACCTAGGTGGGACCACCTGCCCAGCCCCAGGGTGCAGACCTGCCCACTTCCCACCCCTATGAGCCCTTTTCTCCGGAGTCCAGGTGGTTGATCTCCCAGGACGTGGGCATCGGACTTCAGAGTCGCTCTCCTTACCTGTTGGCACCGACCCCCCACCCTGCGCCAGGGTCCCAGGCCTCATAGTGCCAAGGACCCCAGAAGTCCAAGCCCCGGGTCTCAGATTCCCCAGACACTTGGTCAAGCGACCCAGCCCCTCACAGTGGTGTAGCTGGGGACGAGGGGGTAGTGGAGAGGTTAGGGGGCCCTCCCCAGTCCCAGACCCCCAGGTCTGGAAGATCCAGCCCTGCAGCACCTTTACTTGGCCCCGTGGATCCGGACTGGGAGCCCCCAGTCTCGAGAGACCCTAACGTGCATGGCTGGGCCACTTCAGAGAGGCCCAATTCCTCAGTCCCCTCCCTCCCCGGGAGACCTAAGGCAGCGCCGCCTGCAGCTCCAGATCCCAGCTCCAGACTTGGTGAGCCCAGGTGCGGCCCGCCCCTACCCTGGTACCTGGCGGGGCGGAGTTGAGGATTACTCAGCCTCCAGAATGAGGCGATGACATCATCCTGGGGGGGGGAGTTGACTAATGGCCGCGCTGGGGGGGGGCGGGGAAGTTTACCCGGTAACAGCGGCTGCCGCACGGCCCCGCCCCCGGGGAAGGGCTGGGAGGGGGAGGCACAGCCCGCGCTGGCGCACACACACACGCACACGCACACACACACACACACACAGCGCATCCCTCCCCCACCGTCCCACATCTAACACAGCTTCCTGGGGCAAGGGCAGGGATGGGCGGGTTGGGTGTTTGTGTGACTGTGTGTGTGCTGGAGTCCTCTGTAGGTCTATGTTAGTGTGCTGTTGTGTCGGGGGTTCACACATTATGGTGGTGGTTGTGTCAGTGTGTGCTATTGTGTGTCACTTGATGGATTGTGTGTCAGTGTGATGGTGTGTGTCAGCATGCTACATTTGTCACAATGCTACATGTCATGGGCTGCTGTGACAATGTGATTGTGTGTCAGTGTACAATTGTGTGATGTTCTGGTGTGCTGTGTGTGATCATGATGGTGTGATGTGTGTGGTTCTGTGCAGCACGCTGGTCTGGCAGTGAGATGTGTGTGCCCATGTGATTGTGTCTCTGTCATGCTGGGATTGTATGTGTGTCAGAGTGATGTTGTGTTAGGAGGAAGATTTGTGAAGGTGCTATGTCACACTGTACTGTCCTGTTGTCGTGGTTGGATGTGTTTGTGTAATGCTGTGTCACTGGGGTTGTGTGTGTATGTCGTGGTGATGGTGTGCACATGTATACAATGCTGTGTGTATGTGGGATTGTGTGCCACTGAGTGTGTCAGTGGTACTTGTGTTGTGGGTGGTGGGACTGTGATTGTGTCACTGTGACAGTGTGTGACCATGTGCTGTGCTGGGTGTCGGGGGAAGATGTGCATACATCCTACTGTTATTGTGTGTGCCTGGACAATGTGGTGCGTGGTGGGACTGTGGGTGTGTGTCACATTGTGATTTTGTCTGAAAAGCATGTCTGTGGGACTGTGTATCACCGACAGTATGTGCCTGTGAAATGCTGTGTGTCACTGTGGTTGTGTGTCATTTTGGTTGTGTGATGTTGTGTGTCCATGGAACTGTGTATGTGTCTAATAGATTGTGTGTGTGCAATATTGTGTCTCACTGTGATTGAATGTGTCACTGTTGCGATTGTATCACTGTGATCTAGTGAGTGTGTTGGGACCAATTTGTTGTGGGATTATGAGTGTCACTGCATTGATTGTATGTCACTGATACTGTGTTTCAGGGTGATGTTGTGTGTTCAAGGGACTGTGCATAACTCATGGAGATTGCATGTGCCTGGGCAGCACTGTGTGGACCTGTGGTTGTGGGTCTGGGGAGTGCTATGTGTCCTGGGACTGTCTGTGTCACTGAGGTTTTTTGTTTTTTGAGACGGAGTTTTGCTATTGTTGTCCAAGTTGGAGTGCAGTGGCAGTGATCTTGGCTCATTGCAACCTCCACCTCCCGGGTTCAAGCGAATCTCCTGCCTCAGACTCCCAAGTAGCTGGGACTACAGGTGCATACCACCACGCCCAGCTAATTTCGTATTTTTAGTAGAGACGGGGCTTCACCACGTTGGTTAGGCTGGTCTCGAACTCCCGACCTCAAGTGATCCACCTGCCTCGGCCTCCCAAAATGCTGGGATTACAGGCATGAGCCACCGTGCCCGGCTGTCACTGCGATTTTGTGTGTCTGTGTGATGCTGTGTGTCTGTGTGTTCCTGAGACGTGTGTCTTTCGCTGTGTGTGTCACTGTGATTGTGTATGTGCGGGGTGCGACGCTGTTTGTCTCTGGGACGGTGTGTGTGTGTGAGCGCGCCGATGCGATTGTGTGTCAGCGCGCTTCGCTGGGTGTCGGGGGAAGGTGCGCGTGTCTCCAGGCCTCCTGCCCGAGAACAGCGGCGCTGCTCTCTGATTGGCCGCGGCCGCGCCAGTGAGAAGCTCCCGAATCCTGCGGTAACTTGGTAACTTGGAGACTCGGCCCGCGCCGCCGCCGCGGGGCTCCGGGCTGGGGGCTGGGAGGGCGGGGAGGGGAGGGGCGCGCCCCGCCCCGTCCCACCCGGATCTCGCAGGCCCGCCCCGAATGCCCCTCCCCGGCCCCCTCGCCCCGTCTCCCCTACCTCCAGCTCGGCACCTCTGAACCCCTACTTTGACTCCATCTGCCTCACCTCTGCGTCGCTCCTGACTCCCCCATCTCTGCCACTCCGGGGTCTCTCCGTCTCTCTTTCCCGTGTTTCTCTCTCCTGTCTCTGTCTCCCTGTAGATCTCTTTCTGCCTTTGTCTCTGTCTCCCGTGTCCCACCTCTGTTTCTTCATCTGTCTCTCCCATCTGTCTCCACCACTGCTGTCTCTCCCCGTCTCTGCTCCGCCATCTGTCTCTCCCCGTCTCTGTCTCTGCCACTTCTGTCTCTTCCCGTCTCTGTCTCTGCCACTTCTGTCTCTTCCCGTCTCTGTCTCTGCCACTTCTGTCTCTTCCCGACTCTGTCTCATTTCTCCCTGTCTCTGTCTCCGCCACCACTGTCTGTTTCCATCTCTGTCTCTGCCATCTCTGTCTCTCCCCATCACTGTCTCTGCCATCGCTATCTCTCCCTGTCTCTGTCTCTGCCACCTCTGTAGCTCCCTGTCTCCTCCATCTTTGTCTCTCCCTATCTCTGTCTCTCCTTCTCTCTGCCATCTCTGTCTCTCCCTGTCTCTGTCTCCCCTCTCCCTGTCTCTGTTGCTCCATCTGACTTTCTCAGCTGTCCCTCCTTGACTCTGTCTCTCTCTCTTCCTCCTCTGCCTCAGTCTCCCCACCTTTGCCTCTTCTTCCCGTCGTCTCTCCCATCTCTTGTCTCTGTCTCTTCCGCCCCGCTCTCCCTCCCCCAATGCCCTTTTTCTTTTCTTTTTTTTTTTTTGAGACGGAGTCTGGCTCTGTTGCCCAGGCTGGAGTGCAGTGGCCGGATCTCAGCTCACTGCAAGCCCCGCCTCCCGGGTTTATGCCATTCTCCTGCCTCAGCCTCCCGAGTAGCTGGGAGTACAGGCGCCCGCCACCTCGCCCGGCTAATTTTTTTTTGTATTTTAGTAGAGACGGGGTTTCACCGTGTTAGCCAGGATGGTCTCGATCTCCTGAACTCGTGATCCGCCCGTCTCGGCCTCCCAAAGTGCTGGGATTACAGGCTTGAGCCACCGCGCCCGGCCCCAATGCCCTTTTTCTTACTCCCACAGCCAGGCTCAGAATTCACTTTTCATCCTTCTAAGACAGCCAGGGGACCATTCGCTACTTTGTCCTCTCCCCTCCCCTCCGGCCCAGGCTTCTGGCAGCAGGCCCCACGCAGGGCAGACTTCAGGAAGGACTTCCCGCCCTGGTTCGGCACGAGAGCTTTATCGCTCGGGCCAGGCGGAGGCCGGGCGGCCCCGTGGCTTCCGGAGGCGCCCGGGCGGGATGAGCTCACTGCGAGTTGGCCAGGATTTCATCAGCTTCCTCCTGAGGACTTGCCCCCGCTCCTTTCCCGGTGCGGCCGCGCGGGCGAATCCGCCGGGCGCCTGCTGCCCCCGAGCGGCAGAAGGCGGAAGCACAGGCGCCGCGCAAAAAGCCCACCTTTGCATCGACGATGTCGCTACCTCAGGAAGCCTGCAAATCCAAACCCAATTCATCCTCACAACCACCAGGGGAGATGGAATATACATACATCTATATCTATATCTATATCTATATCTATATCTATATCTATATCTATATCTACATCTATATCTATCTATCTATCGAAACGGAGTCTCGCCCTGTCGCTCAGGCTGGAGTGCAGTGGTGGGATCTCGGCTCACTGCAACCTCCGCCTCCCGGGTTCAAGCCATTCTCCTGCCTCAGCCTCCTGAGTAGCTGGGACTACAGCCGCCCGCCACCATGCCCGGCTAATTTTTGTATTTGTAGTAGAGACAGGGTTTCACCATGTTGGCCAGGATGGTGTCGATCTCTTGACCTTGTGATCCACCCGCCTCGGCCTCCCGAAGTGCTGGGATTATAGGCGTGAGCCACCATGCCTGGCCCCATTTATTCTTATATCCACTCACTCAGCAATTACAACTGAGTGTCTCCCCTGTGCCAGGCACTGGTGCAGTTGTAGGCATGGGGATGCAGCTGTGAGCAAAACGGATACAAATCCTGCCTTCATGGGAGGGACACTCTGGTCTGTGGCAGATAGACATTCAAGAAATAGTTACAATACAAAGTGAAACTTCAAGTAGAAAAAGGAAGCAGGGAAGGGCCGTCAGGAGTGTTGAGGGATGATGTCTTTGAAAAAGTGCTATTTGCAGCTGGGCACGGTGGCTCACATCTGTAATTCCAGCACTTTGGGAGGCCGATGCAGGAGGATCATTTGCGGCCAGGAGTTTGAGGCCAGCCTGGCCAATATGGTGAAACCCCATCTCTACCAAAAATACAAAAAGTAGCTGGGTGTGGTGGTGCATGCCTGTAATTCCAGCTACTCGGGAGGCTGAGGAAGGAGAAAGGCTTGAACCTGGAAGGTGGAGGTTGCAGTGAGCCAAGATCATGCCATTGCACTCCAACCTAGGCAACAGAATGAGACACTGTCAAGGAAGGAAGGAAGGAAGGAAAGGAAGGAAGGAAGGAAGGAAAGGAAAGGAAGGAAGGAAGGAAGGAAGGAAGGAAGGAGAGAAGGAAGAAAGGAAAGGAAGGAAGGAAGAAAGGAAAGGAAGGAAGGAAGGGAGGGAAAGAAAGAGAGGAAAGAAAGAAAAAGAAAGAGAGAGAAAGAGGGAAAGGGAAAGGAAAAGGGAAAGGGAAAGGAAAGGAAAAGAAAAGAGAAAGAAAGAAGAAAGAGTGAGCTGGTGGGATTGGCTGAAGTAGTGGATGTGGATGTCAGGGACAGAGAGGAGTTTAGGGGGGCAGCCGGAAGGATGAAGGATCTGAGAGACCAATTGTCATCATCATCATCATCATCATCATGGCAGCTCTGTCAGTTCACCTACTGTGTGCTAGGCTCTGTGCCAATTCAGAGCTTTACATGCATGACCTGGTTACATCCTTATGACCATCCATAGATCCAGGAAGTGGAGATGAGAGCTGTAGTAGGATTCAAGATATATATATATATATATATATATATATATATATATATATATATAGTTTGTTTGTCTGAGACAGAGTCTTGCTCTGTCGCCCAGGCTGGAGTACAGTGGCATGATCTCAGCTCAGTGCAACCTCTGCCTCCTGAGTTCAAGCAATTCTCCTGCCTCAGCCTCTTGAGTACTGGGATTACAGGCACACACCACCAAGCCCCACTAATTTTTGTATTTTTAGTAGAGATGGGGTTTCACCATGTTGGTCAGGCTGGTCTCAAACTCCTGACCTCATGATCCACCCACCTTGGCCTCCCAAAGTGCTGGGATTACAGGCCTGAGCCACCGCGCCTGGACTTTTTTTTTTTTTTTTTTTGACAGGGTCTCACTCTGTCACCTAGTCTAGAGTGCAGTGGTGTGAACATGGCTCACTGCAGCCTCCACCTCCCAGACCTAAGCAATCCTCCCACCTCAGCCTCCCTCCTGAATAGCTGGGACTACCTTCTACCACCATGGCCAGTTAATTTTATATTATTTTGTAGAGATGAGGTCTCCCTATGGTGCCCAGGCTGGTCTATAACTCCTGGGCTCAGGTGATCCTCCTGCCTCCATCCCCTAAAGTGCTGGGATTATATGCATGAGACACTATACATGGCCTTATTTTTTTTAAGACAGTGTCTTGCTCTGTTGCCCAAGCTGGGGCAGTCATGTCATCACAGCTCACTGTAGTCTCAACCTCCTGGGCTCGAGTGATCCTCCCACCTCAGCCTCCTGAGTAGATGGGACCACAGGTGTGTGCCACCATGCCCTGCTAATTTTTTCTTTCTTTTTTTTTGAGACGGAGTCTTGCTCTGTCGCCCAGCCTGGAGTGCAGTGGCGCGATCTTGGCTCACTACAAGCTCTGCCTCTCGGGTTCATGCCATTCTCCTGCCTCAGCTTCCCGAGTAGTTGGGACTACAGGCACCCGCCACCACGCCCAGCTAATTTTGTTTTTGTATTTTTAGTAGAGACAGGGTTTCACTGCATTAGCCAGGATGGTCTCGATCTCCTGACCTCGTGATCCGCCCTCCTCAGCCTCCCAAAGTGCTGGGATTACAGGCGTGAGCCACCGCACCCAGCCTAATTTTTGTATTTTTAGTAGAGACAGTGTCTCACCATATCACTCAGGCTGGTCTCGAATTCCTAGCTGTAAGTGATCAGCCTTCCAGAGTGCTAGGATTACAGGCGTGGGCTACCACTCCAGGCCTTTTTAAAATTTTTTTTTAAATTTTATTTTATTCTTCTTTTTTTTTTTTTTTTTTTTTTTTTGAGACGCAGTCTCGCTCTGTCACCCAGGCTGGAGTGCAGTGGCCGGATCTCAGCTCACTGCAAGCTCCACCTCCCGGGTTTACGCCATTCTCCGGCCTCAGCCTCCCGAGTAGCTGGGACTACAGGCGCCCGCCACCTCGCCCGGCTAGTTTTTTTTTGTATTTCTTAATAGAGACGGGGTTTCACCGTGTTAGCCAGGATGGTCTCGATCTCCTTACCTCGTGATCCGCCCGTCTCGGCCTCCCAAAGTGCTGGGATTACAGGCTTGAGCCACCGCGCCCGGCCTATTTTATTATTATATTTTAGAGAGGGGGTCTTACTATGTTGCCCAGGTGTCCAACTTCTGGGCTCAAAGGATCCTCCTTCCCCAGCCTCCCAAGTACCTGGGAGCACAGGTGCACACCATCACGCCTGGCTAATTTTAAATTTTTTTGTAGAGATGGGGGGTCTCATTATGTTACCTGGTCTGGTCTCGAATTCCTGGCCTCAAGCGATCTTCTGGCCTCAGCCTCCCGAAGTGCTGGGACTACAGGCCTGAACCGCCTCGCCTGGTCTCTACCTATTCCTTCGTTTAGCTGTTTGTTGTCTGTCTTCTGGAGAAAGTGAGCTCCATGGCGGCAGGGACATTCTAATTCCCATTTCACAGATCGGGAAACTAGAAGGAGGCCCCGCACAAAGTAGGTTCTCATGGTTTCAGGTTTGTTGAATTTTTTTTTTTTTGTTTTGTTTTTTTGTTTTTTGAAACGGAGTCTCGCTTTGTCGCCCAGGCTGGAGTGCAGTGGCGCGATCTCGGCTCACTGCAAGCTCCGCCTCCTGGGTTTACGCCATTCTCCTGCCTCAGCCTCCTGAGTAGCTGGGACTACAGGCGCCCGCCACCGCGCCCGGCTAATTTTTTGTATTTTTAGTAGAGACGGGGTTTCACCGTGGTCTCGATCTCCTGACCTTGTGATCCGCCCGCCTCGGCCACCCAAAGTGCTGGGATTACAGGCGTGAGCCACCGCGCCCGGCCAGGTTTGTTGAATTAATATGCATGCCCGTTTGTCTCAAGCGGCGGGGAGTGCGCCGCACCGCCCCCTGGTGGAGAGTGGGAAACGTGTCCGCCGGTGTGATTATCAAATTTCCTGGGAGACCTTCAAGTCCGCCCTTAGCCACGTCGTACTAATGGTAGCATTTAACTCCATTCCACAAATAAACACAAAGTATTTTTTATGATTATTGTTGAACTTGTAAAATTTATTTTTTGATTTATTGAGACCATTGTTTAAGCTGTAGCATAAGTTACATACTTCTCTATTCTCTAAAGCTCCCAAATCCTTTTTTTTTTTTTTAGAAACAAGGTCTCCCTCGTTGCTCAGGCTGGCGTGATCAGAGTTCATTGCAGCCTTGAACTCCTGAAGCTCTCAAACTCTTTTTTCTTTTTCTTTTTTTTTTTTTTGAGACGGAGTCTCGCTTTGTCACCCAGGCTGGAGTACAGTGGTGTGATCTCGGCTCACTGCAACCTCCGCCTCCCAAGTTCAATTCTCTGCCTCAGCCTCCTGAGTAGTTGGGATGACAGGCCCCCACCACCATGCCCGGCTAATTTTTTTGTATTTTTACTAGAGACGGGTTTCACCATCTTGGCCAGGGTGGTCTTGAACTCTTGACCTCGTGATCCATCCGCTTCGGCCTCCCAATGTGCTGGGATTACATGCGTGAGCCACCGCACCTGGCCCTTTTTTTTTTTTTTTTTTTTTCCCTGAGACAGAGTCTGGCTCTGTCCCCCAGGCTGGAGTGCGATCTCTGCTCCCTGCAACGTCTGCCTCCCGGTTTCAGCAATTCTCCTGCCTCAGCCTCCCGAGTAGCTGGGATTACAGGCGCATGCCACCAGCCCGGCTATTTTTTTTTTTTTTTTTTTTCTTAAAGGCTTGTTTTATTTTCATGGCTGATCTATGTAATCACGGAGGCCAGTATGTACAGACAAAGGGGGAGCTTTTATTTCTTGGTCTCTTCCTCCTTGGACAAAGTCTTGATAATCTCCTCCTTCTTGGCCTGGAGGCGCTCTTCACAGCGCTTGCGTGCTTCCTTGGTCTTAGACCTGCGGGCCTCAGCCTGGTCAGCCAGGAGCTTCTTGCGGGCGTTGTCTGCCTTCAGCTTGTGGATGTGTTCCATGAGAATACGCTTGTTTTTGAACACATTCCCCTTCACCTTCAGGTACAGGCTGTGATACATGTGGCGATCAATCTTCTTAGACTCATGGTATCTTCTGAGCAGCAGGCGCAGAATCCTCATTCTCCTCATCCACGTGACCTTCTCTGGCATTCGGCCATTGGCTGTACCCTTCCGCTTACCTATGCCCATGTGCCTCCCCTTCCGGCGGGCCAAGGTATTTTTCCGGCATCGTGCCCGGGAATGGACCGTCACAGGCTTGCGGATGATCAGCCCATCTTTGATCAGCTTTCGGATCTGCTGAGGAGAGTTGGCATTGGTGATTTCATTAGTCTCACTGGGGCCTAACCAGACCTTTTTTTTTTTTTTCTTTTTTTTTTTGAGACGGAGTCTCGTTCTGTCGCCCAGGCTGAAGTGCAGTGGCCGGATCTCAGTTCACTGCAAGCTCCGCCTCCCGGGTTCCCGCCATTCTCCTGCCTCAGCCTCCTGAGTAGCTGGGACTACAGGCGCCCGCCACCTCGCCCGGCCAGTTTTTTTTGTATTTTTTAGTAGAGACGGGGTTTCACCGTGTTAGCAAGGATGGTCTCGATCTCCTGACCTCATGATCCGTCCTCCTCGGCCTCCCAAAGTGCTGGGATTACAGGCATGAGCCACTGCGCCCGGCCTTTTTTTTTTTTTTTTTAATAGAGATGGGGATGGGAGGGGTCTCACTCTTATGCCCCAGGCTGGTCACCAACTTCTGGGCTCAAGTGATCTACCCTCCTTGTCCTCCCAAAGTTCTGGGATTACAGGAGTCAGCCACCGCGCCCGGCCCCTCCCAAACTCTTAAGTGCAGAACTCCATGCAACCAGCACCTAGGTGGAGAAACAGAAAGTTCTTAGCCCCATTTCCTGATCCTGCTTACCCTAATCATCCTCAGGATAATCATTATCCTGAATTCTAACACCAGAGATTAGTTTTGCTTGTTCTAGAATTTCATATAAATGGACCATGAAATACGTTCTCTTTGGTGTCTGTATGACTTTTGTTATGCAGCCTAATGTTTGCAAGATTCATTCATGTTCTTGTTTACTTTTACTTTTTTTTCTTTCTTTCTTTCTTCCCCTCATCCCCCACCCCTGCTTCTCCACAGAGCCTGGCTCTGTTGCCCAGGCTGGAGTGGCAGTGGTGCGATCTTGGCTCCTTGCAACCTCTGCCTCCCGAGTTCAAGTGATTCTTGAGACCCAGCCTCCCGAGTAGCTGGGATTACAGCCCCAATGCCACCAGGCCCGGCTAATTTTTGTATTTTTAGTAGAGACGGGGTTTCACCATGTTGGCCAGCCTGGTCTCAAATTCCCTACCTTAGGTGACCCACCTGCCTCAGCTGCCCAAAGTGCTGGGATTACAGGCGTGAGCCACTGTGCCCAGCCATGACTGACCTCCCTCCCTCCCTCCCTCCCTCCCTCCCTCCTTCCTTCCTTCCTTCCTTCCTTCCTTCCTTCCTTCCTTCCTTCCTTCCTTCCTTCCTTCCTTCCTTTCAAGACAGGGGTCTCACTTTGTTGTTGCCCAGTCTGGCGTTGAACTTCTGGCCTCTAGTGATCCTCCCGCCTTGGCCTCCCCAGTAGTGGTGCACCACTGCTCCCTGCTGATTGGTCACTTTCACTGTTGCAGAGTATTTCACTGTATAAAGGCTGGATCATAATTCACTGCAATCTTGACCTCCTGGGCTCAAGCAATCCTTCTGCCTCAGCCTCCTGAGTAGCTAGGACCATGTGCCACCATGTCTGGCTAATTTTATTTTGTTTTATTATTATTACTTTTTAACATATGCTGACTTTAGTTATTTACTTTTTTTTCTTTTTTTTGAGACGGAGTCTCACTCTGTCGCCCAGGCTAGAATGCAGTGGTGCGATCTCGGCTCACTGCAACCTCTGCCTCCTGAGTTCAAGCGATTCTCCTGCCTCAGCCTCCTGAGTAGCTGGGATCACAGGCATGCACCACCACGCCTGGCTAATTTTTGTTTGTTTGTTTTTTGTTTTTTAATTTTGAGCCAGAATCTCACTCTGTCGCCGAGGCTGGAGTGCAGTGGCATTGTGTTGGTTCACTGCAACCTCCGCCTCCTGGGTTCAAGCAATTCTTCTGCCTCAGCCTCCTGAGTAGCTGGGACTACAGGCATCCAACCACCGTGGCCGGCTAGTTTTTTTTTTTTTTTTTTCTCTTGAGACGGAGTCTCGCTCTGTCACCCAGGCTGGAGTGCAGTGGTGCGATCTCAGCTCACTGAAATCTCCACCTCCTGGTTCACGCAATTCTCCTGCTTCAGCATCCCTAGTAGCTGGAACTACAAGTGCCTGCCACCACACCCAGCTAATTTTTTTTTACATTTTTAGTAGAGACGGGGTTTCACCATGTTGGCCAGGCTGGTCATGAACTCCTGACCTCAGGTGATTAACCCACCTTGGCCTCCCAAAGTGCTGGGATTACAGGTGTGAGCCACCGCACCCGGCCATGCCCGATTAATTTGTGTGTGTGTGTGTGTGTACTTACTTATTTTTTTGAGACAGGGTGTCGCTGTGTCACCCAGGCTAAAGTGCAGTGGCAGGATCTCAACTCACTGCAACCTCTGCCTGTCAGGGTCAAGCGATTCTTCTGCCTCAGCCTCCCGAGTAGCTGGGACTACAGGCATGCACTGACACTCTTGGATAATTTTTTTTTTTTTTTTTTTTTTTGAGATGGAGTCTTGTTCTGTCCCCCTGGCTGGAGTGCAATGATGTGATCTCAGCTCACTGAAGCCTCTGCCTCCTGGGTTCAAATGATTCTCCTGCCTCAGCCTCCCAAGCAGCTGGGTTTACAGGCGCACACCACCACGGCTGGCTAATTTATTTTTTTGTGTGTGTAGTTTTAGTAGAGACAGGATTTCACCATGTTGGCCAGGCTGGTCTTGAATTCCTGACCTCAGGTGATCCTCCTGCCTTGGCCTCCCAAAGTCCTGGGATTACAGGCATGAGCCACGATGCCTGGCCGAGGCTGAGTCTTTATCTTGGGGACTGGCCTGGGCACTGGAAGATGTTCAGGAGCAGCCCTGGCCTCTGCCCACTAGATGGCAAGAGGACCCTCTCCTGTGACAACCAGAAATGTTCCTAGTCATTGTGAAACGTCCTTTAGGGGGCAAAATTACCTCCATGGAGAACCACTGGCTAAGAACATGGAGTGTGAGGATGCACAAAAGAGAGTGATGTGGCTGGAGAGGGCAGCAGCGGTGACACACACAATGCTCAGGCTCCATCAAGTCAGCTCTGCCTAGGGTGCTCTGGGCAGCCTCTTTCTGTCGGAACAGTTGCCATGGTTTGAATGTGTCTGTCGAAGTTCACGTGTTGAAAACAATCAGCAGGGCATAGTGGCTCACGCCTGTAATCCCAGCACTTTGGGAGGCCGAGGCGGGTGGATCACGAGGTCAGGAGTTCAAGACAAGCCTGGTCAAAATGGTGAAACCCTGTCTTTCCTAAAAATACAAAAAAACTAGCCAGGCATGGTGGCACATGCCTGTAATCCCAGCTACTCGGGAGGCTGAGGCAGAGAATTGCTTCAACCTGGGAGGCAGAGATTGCAGTGAGCCGAGATTGTGCCATTGCACTCTGGCCTGGGCAAAAAGAGCAAAAGCTGTCTCAAAAAAAAAGAGAAAAGAAAAGAAAAAAAATACACACACACACACACACACACACACACACACACACACAGAGGTGGGGGTCTCACTATGTTGGCCAGGCTGGTCGCGAGCTAGCTCCTGGCCTTAAATGATCCTCCCACTTCTGCCTCCCGAAGTATTGGAATTACAGGCATGAGCCACTGTATTTGGCCTACTTTTAAATTTTTTTGGTGGAGACTGGGTCTCACTATGTTGCCCAGGCTGGTCTTGAATTCCTGAGCTAAAGTGATCTGCCCACCTTGGCCTCCCAAAGTTCTGGGATTACAGGCACAAGTCACTGCACCGGCCTGCAAGTGAATTTTGTTACATGCATAGATTGCTATTTGGACAATTATAAGAGGATTAAGTTTCATTGGTATCTCTGAAAGGCTGTAAACAGTAGCCATATAAGTGGTAAGCAATTACCAGGTACTTCCACTTTCCATCTCTTAAATCACAAAATAAAATTACTAGCACCGCAGGGAATCTGGTCTGTTCACTTATAACGGTCATTCACCTTCTCTGAGGGTATTCTATAGCATTCATCATCATCTGTCACAATAGCTTTTTTATGTATTTATGTATTTATTCTGAGACAGAGTTTCGATTTTGTTGCCCAGGCTGGAGTGCAATGGCGCAACCTTGGCCCACTGCAACCTCCATTTCCCAGGTTCAAGTGATTCTCCTGCCTCAGCCTTCCAAGGAGCAAGGGTTACAGGCGTGAGCCTCAGTGCCTGGTTGGCTTGTCACAATAGCTTTATTATGTCTAAAATTTTGGTTAATGCCGTAAACTCCTGGACTTTGCAGCTATTCAGCTATTGTTACTTTGAGTATCTTGTAGTTTTGGGAATGCACCCAGCTCATTCACCACAGGGCCTTTGCATAGGTTGTATCCTTGGGCCTGCTCAGGCAGCCTCTCACCCTTGGGCCTCTCCTGCCTCTCTTGCCAGGCATCTCCCACAGGTGCTGCTATTTCCCATTTACTTGTGTCTTCCCTCAGGAGGACAAGGATGGGGTCAGCTTTGTTCATCATCTCAGTTCCCCCTCCAACCTTTCCCCCCCAGTACACAGCCTGGCAGTCAATGCTGATTTGGGAGAATGAACGACTGATTCTATCAGTTGAACGTTTATTTTATTTTATATTTTATGATTTTATTTATTTATTTATTTTCGATACAGAGTCTCACTCTGTCGCCCAGGCTGGAGTGCAGTGGTGCGATCTTGCCTCACTGCAACCTCTGCCTCCCCGGTTCAAGCAATTCTCTGTCTTAGCCTCCCAAGGAGCTGGGATTACAGGCATCTGCCGCTACGTCCAGCTAATTTTTGTATTTTTAGTAGAGACGGGTTTCACTATGTTAGCCAGGCTGGTCTCGAACTCCTGACCTTGTGATCCACCCGCCTCAGCCTCCCAAAGTGCTGGGATTACAGGCGTGAGCCACTGTGCCCAGCCAGTTATTTTATTTTATTTAGTTTTTTGAGACGGAGTCTTGCTTTGTCGCCCAGGCTGGAGTGCAATGGCACGATCTCAGCTCACTGCAACCTCTGCTTGCCGGGTTTAAGCGATTCTCCTGCTTCAGCCTGTAGGTGGGATTACAGGCGTTACAGGTGCCTGCCACCATGCCTGGCTAATTTTTGTATTTTTTAGTAGAGACAGGGTTTCACCACGTTGGTCAGGCTGGTCTCAAACTCCTGACCTCAGGTGATCCACCCGCCTCAGACTCCCAAAGTGCTGGGATTACAGGTGTGAGCCAGGGCGCCCAGCCTATTTTATTTCATTTTGAGACGGAATCTCCTTGGTCGCCCAGGCTGCAGTGTGGTGGTGCAATCTCGGCTCACTGCAACCTCTGCCTCCCAGGTTCAAGCGATTCTCCAGCCCCAGCCTCCCAAGTAGCTGGAATTACAGGTGCCCGCCCCCAAGCCTAGCTAATTTTTGTATTTTTTTTTTTGAGATGGTGTCTCTCTCCGTCGTCCAAGCTAGAGTGCAGTGGTGCGATCTTGGCTCACTGCAAGCTCCGCCTCCCAGGTTCACGCCATTCTCCTGCCTCAGCATACTGAGTAGCTGAGACTACAGGCACCCGCCACCATGCCCGGCTAATTTTTTTGTATATTTAGTAGAGACGGGGTTTCACCATGTTGGCCTGGATGGTCTCGAACTCCTGGCCTCAAGTGATCCGCCCTCCTCGGCCTCCCAAAGTGCTGGGCTTACAAGCGTGAGCCATCCCGGCCGGCATTTAAATTTATTTTTGAGAAGGAGTACGCTCTGTCGTCTAGGCTGGGTGCGGTGGCATGATCTCGGCTCACGGCAACCTCTGCCTCCCCGGTTCAAGCGATTCTCCTGCTTTAGCCTCCCAAGTTGCTGGGGTTACAGGCGCGCGCCACCACAACCGGCTAATTTTTTTGTAGAGATGGGATTTCACAATGTTGGCCAGGCTGATCTCGAACTTCTGACCTCAGGTGATCCGCCCGCCTCGGCCTCCCAAGGTTCTGGGATTAGAAGTGTGAGCCACCCCCCGCCGGTTGAACATCTGAAGCTTCTAAAGCGAACTCTTAGGTTTCATTGGCACGAGGGGCTCGAACCAGGTCAGCCTTCCAGGCGTCAGTGCCCAATGCTTGGCATCTACTGACAGAAACCAGGAATAAGGGGCTGGAGGCGGAAACAGCTTGAAGAAAGAGGTAGAGGCCAGGGAGTGAGGACGGTGTCTCCTTTTCCTGGAAGTTGGTAATTCAGGCAGAAGGAAATTGGATGAGCTTCCAAAACACCCGGGGGGCCAGGTGGCCCCGATCCCACCTCCACTGCGGAGACGCGGCCCCTTTAAGGCTCCCGGAAACGGTCCCACAGGGCCGGAAGTGACCCTCTTTATTTCTCTGCCTCACGTGGTGCGGGCAGGAAGTGACGCGCGTGGCCCGGGAGCTGCGGACGCAGAGGCGGACGGAGCTGGAGTCGCGGACGCCGCGGGGTCTCCGGGACAGGTGACCGGGGGGAGGGGGCCGGGAGCGCGCCCAGAGAAGGCGGGGCCTGAAGCTCCACGTGGCGGGGAGCGCGAACAGGCGTGGGCGGGGTGGGGAGCCGCCGGCGGGGGCGGGGTCGGAGTACTCTGCGGGGGGCGGGGACAGGACGCCCACATGGGAAGCTGGAGGGGCGCTGGCGCGGCGGGCCGTTGGGGGGGGTGGGTAGGGCCGAGGCGGGGCGGGGCCCGAGCCTGGGCCGGCGGCTGTGGGCGGGGCCTAAAAGTTGTGGCTGGGCTGTGGGCGGGGCCATATGTTGCTTGGACAGCTGTGTGGCGGGGCTCCGATGCCCGGCGGACGCGCTGTGGGCGGGGCCAGAAAGTTTTGCCTGACTGGAAGTGGGTCCAGATTGTTGGCCGGGACGTTGGGGGCGGACCCAGAGGCTGACGCGTGCCGGGGGCGGGGCCACTTTATAGTGGTGAGCCAGGGGGCGGGGCCAGGGAGCTGGTGGGGAATGCTGGGGGTGGAGCCAGAAAGTTTCGTCTGAGCCACGGGCGCGGCCAGAGCGTTGACGGGGAAGCCACGGGTGGGGCCAGATGCTGACGTAACGAGGTGTGGGAGGGAGTCAGGGGGCGTGTCCAGGAAGTTGGCCAGGCCAATCGGAGGCGGGGCCGGAGGGTTGACTGGGAGGGCCGGAGGCGGGGATGGAATAATAATAATAAGAGATGGGAGGGGCGGGTCTGGGCTGTTGCCTGGGAGAAAGTCGGGAGGGGGGCTAGATTAATGGCCCATGGGTTGGGGCGGGGCTAGAGCGGTTTCCAGGATGTCGGGGAAGTGGCCCTGGCATTCCCAGCTGGATTGAGGCTGGAGCTTTGCACAGAAAATCTGGGGCGGGCCTGGGTATTTTTGTCCTTGTTGGTTGGGGCTGGTGGAGTATTCAGTGGGGCAAAAGGCCAGTTCCAGGAAGCCTCGCCAGTGAGTTCTGGGCCTGTGTACAGAATCCTTTCGGGGGAGGCGGGAGGCTGTTGAGTTTCCTTAGGGTGCTGAAGACCGGGACTAGGAAGTCCCTGGGGAAGGTGTGGGCTTGGCGTGTTCTCTGAAAACTTGGGCAGCCAATAAGAGTGGGGTTCAGACTTTCTTTGAGCGTGGGATTAGGAATGTTTCTGAACCTTACCTGGCGGAGCTAGAATATTCGCCTGAATATGAGAGGCACCAGGATGAGCACAGGGAGGTGGGTCTGGAACTTTCTTGTGCAGGCTGGTTGGAGGGGTTGTAGTTGGAACTCTCGATAGGGAACCGGGCTAGCACTCATACCACAGGGTATGCAGGCTGGACTAGAATCTGCGTTTGGAGGAGAGCAGTGTTGGATACTTAAGTAGTGGGTGGGGGCCAGAATATCCCCAAGGTGGGTTTCACTAGATTGTTTACATGGGAACTGGGTGAGTCCACAAAGATCATGAAAGGGCTGAGTCTTAATTTCTTTCTTTTTGTTTTTTTTTTTGGGACGGAGTCTCGCTCTGTTGCCCAGGCTGGAGTGCAGTGGCGCGATCTCGGCTCACTGCAAGCTCTGCTTTCCCGGGTTCACGCCATTCTGCTGCTTCAGCCTGTAGCTGGGACTACAGGCGCCCGCCACCACACCCGGCTAATTTTTGTATTTTTAGTAGAGATGGCGTTTCACCGTGTTATCTAGGATAGTCTCGATCTCCTGACCTTGTGATCCGCCCATCTCGGCCTCCCAAAGTGCTGGGATTACAGGCGTGAGCCACCACACCTGGCCCATCTTAATTTCTATGGAGAAGGTAGAGCTGGCAGTTGAAGGGAGGGAGAGTGAGGGCTAGAATTCTCTTGCGGTACAGGTTTTTTTTGTGTATGGCTACGAGGAGCCCCCAGTATGTTAGAGGACGAAGTAGATTGGGGGGCCATTGGCCTTAGTCCTTCTTTTTCCTCTGCCCCCAGGAACCCTCAGTGCTGTGTCTAGATTCTGCAGGGGAGGTTTGCTGGGACCTTGACCCCACCGAGCCAGCGAAATGGTGAGGCTGAAAGTGGGTCTCTAGAATCTCAGTTTTGGGGAAGGGGGCTTGGGAGGATGGGATCCAGGGGGGCAGACTCTCAGACCCCAGGGGAAAATCCCTGGTATGGATGGAGGTTTTTCCTTCCATCCCTCAACTGCCTCCTGGTCTCAGGCAGCCACACTCGATTTGAAATCAAAGGAGGAGAAGGATGCTGAGTTGGACAAGAGGATCGAGGCTCTTCGGCGGAAGAATGAGGCCCTCATCCGGCGCTACCAGGTGCCCTAGCCCCGCCCTGGGAGACCCCATCCCCTCTCTTCCCCGCAGTGAGTTTTTCTCACCTCTCCCTTAAAACCTTTTCATGGCTCCCCATCACTGTCAGGATAAAAGCCAAAGGCCTTAGCCTGACATCCCTTCTTTCATTCCATTATTCATTCATTCATTCATTTGTTCACAAGTATTCCCCAAGATCTTTACCGTACCAGCCCCGGTGCTGAGTGGTGCTGGGGATACAGCTGTGATTGAGACAGACCCAGGCCTACCCCTCCAGGGTCCACCGTCTAGTCAGGGATGTCCCAGAGTGGACAAGTCTGGAATCAGGAAATCCAGGGGTCTGTGGGAGTCTGGAGGAGGCTCCTGCCCAGCCTTGGGGATATCAGGAAGGGTTTCCTGGAGGAGTGGACTTTGAGGCTTGAGTGGTGAGTACACAATAACCAGTTGAGAAGGAGAGGGGAACATGTTTCAGGCAGAGAGAACAGTTTGTGCAAATGTTGGAAGCGAGAGAGAGCTTGGAGCTTCAAGTTGGAGGGTTGGTTAGGAGAGAATTGACCTGGGCAGGTCAGCAGGGACTAGGCTGTGCGGGGCCCTGAATGCCACCAGGCTGAGTTTGAACTTTGTCCTGAGGGCGCTGGGGAACCAGGGAGAGCCTTGAGCAGGGGTGGGACCCGTCAGAATAGTTCTTTAGGAAGGCGCCTCTGGGTGCTGTGTGGTGGTGGGTGGGAGGAGGTGACACTGGAGCCCAGTGACCGAGGAGGAAGTTGGGGCTGGAACCCTAGTAGGAGAGGAGGTACCTGGCTCAGGGCAGGGCTGTTGAGAGGAACTCAGTTACTAAAGAGCAGTTGGGGGCAGGGGGAGGAAGAGGGAGGATTTAGGACAAGGCTGCTGAGTAGGTGGTGTGGCTGTCCCTGAGATGGGATCTGGGGGGAGGCATGGGTTTCATTTATTCATTCTTCATGAAGTCATTCATTTTATAAAAGGCATATTGAATTTCCCTTGTGGGCCAGGCAACGTTCTAGACTTGGGATACATGTCAGTGACATACATCACTGAAAGCGGACCGACATTCCTGTCCCCAGGCAGATTCTGCTGTAGTGGAGGAAGCAGACAGTGAGCAAGACGCACACGGTGCTGGGTGCAAATGGGATGAGATCAGAGAGGGTGGCAGGGAGCTGGTTTCCATAGGGTGCTCAGGGAAAGCCTCACCAGAAGGCAGCATTGGAGCAGAGACCTGCAGGAGGTGAGGGGTTGGAAGATCTCTGGGAAAAGTGTTCCTGGCAGAGGGAGCCGCTGGTGCAAAGCCCCCGAGGCAGGTTTGAGCTGGATGTGTTCGGGGAATAGCAAGGAAGCCAGAGTGATCGCGGGGCAGAGGGTGGGAGACGAGGTCAGGGAGGTACCAAGGCCAGACCCCACGGGTCCCACAGGATGTGGGGGAGGCTGTTACTCAGAGATGGGCACCACAGGAGCGTTTTGAGTGGGGCAGCAACGTGATGGGGTTTGAGGGATATGAGTGGCCGCCTTGTCCAGAGCCCAGGAGAGAGGCCTGGGCTGGGGCCAGACTTAGTCGGAGATCAGGGGTCTGTGGGAGGCTGTCTGGCGGTCAGGGCACCTGACGCTTCCCTGCCCCGGGTGTCTGTTCCTAGGAGATTGAGGAAGACCGTAAGAAAGCTGAACTTGAGGGAGTTGCGGTCACAGCTCCCCGAAAGGGCCGCTCAGTGGAGAAGGAGAACGTGGCAGTGGAGTCGGTGAGCTCATCACTGGGGTTAGGGATCGTGGGGATGGGGAGGGGCAGAGGGTTGAGGCCTGGGACCCAGGAGCCCCCAGCTGTCCTGCACCAGTGGGTGGCCTCCATCCTGGCCGCATGCCTGCCTGCCCCAGTGACTGTATTTTCCCCATCTCCCCTCTTCCAGGAGAAGAACCTGGGTCCTTCCCGGAGGTCTCCTGGGACCCATCGGCCCCCAGGGGCCAGCAAGGGGGGCCGGACTCCTCCACAGCAGGGAGGCCGGGCTGGCATGGGCCGAGCATCGCGCAGCTGGGAGGGCAGTCCTGGGGAGCAGCCTCGAGGAGGAGGAGGTGGGGGCCGTGGCCGGAGAGGCCGGGGCCGGGGTTCCCCTCACCTCTCTGGAGCTGGAGACACCTCAATCTCTGACCGTAAATCTAAGGTAGGAGCTAGGCAGCACTTGGAGCCCTGGCTGAGGTTCTCTGTTGTCTGTTTCTGTCTGTTCCTCCTCTCAAATGCACAGTTGTCCTGTATATCCATCTTTCGGCATCTCTCTCCGAGCCTCTGCATCTGGCTCTATTTCTCTCTTCCTTTACCACCTCCTCCTCCTCCTGCTCTCCCTCTTCTATTTCCTCCTGTTCCTTCCCTCTCTCCTCACGCCCAGAGCTCGCATGTTACTCCTTGTCTCTTTCTCTCCTGCCCGTGTTCCCCCTCTTCTCATTCCTCCTCGCCTTCCTTCCCTCCCTCTCCTGCAACACCTAGTGCTGTGTATCCTCTGTCGCTCGCTCTTTGTTTCCCTTTTTCTGGCTTTCTGGTGCATGCTTGCCCGCTCATCCTCTGTCCCCACCTCTCCTGCCTTTCTGGCACAGTGTGTGTGTCTGGTGGGCTGTCTCTATCTGGTGTGCTTGTGGGCACAGGCTCTGTGTGTGTGTCTGGTGGGCTGTCTCTGTTTGGTGTGCTTGTGGGCACAGGTTCTGTGTGGCATTCTGTTTCTGTGTTTGTGTTGGTCCCCGGCTTTGTTTGTGGGGAGCAGTGATCTTACTGTAACTGCCTCACTCACCCATGACGTGCAGGTCAGCGGGGTGTGAGGCGGTCTAGCTGAGTGGCGGACAGCCCACCATAGACATGGGTTGAACCTGGGTCTGTGAGTTACCTGTCCTTGGGCAGCTCACTTCCCCTGTGAGCTTCTGGTTCTGGCATTTACACGGCAATAAGAAGATTCAAAAATTAACCGGGCGTGGTGGTGGGCACCTGTCATCCCAGCTACTTGGGAGGTTGAGGCAGGAGGATCACTTGAACCTGGGAGGCGGAGGTCACGGTGAGCTGAGATGGTGCCACTGCACTCCAGTCTGGGTGACAGAGTGAGACTCCATATCAGAAAAAAAAAAAGCTGGGTGCGGTGGCTCACGCCTGTAATCTCAACACTTCGGGAGGCCAAGGTGGGCAGATCACCTGAAGTCAGGAGTTCGAGACCAGCCTGGCCAACATGGTGAAACCCTGTCTCTACTAAAAATACAAAAAATGAGCCAGGCATGGTGGCACACGCCTGTTATCTCAGCTACTCAGGAGGCTGAGGCAGGAGAAGTGCTTGAACCTGGGAGGCGGAGGTTGCAGTGAGCTGAGATCACGCCATTGTACTCCAGCCTGGACAACAAGAGTGAAATTCTGTCTCAAAAAAAAAAAAAAAAAAAAAAAAAAAAGGCCGGGCGCGGTGGCTCAAGCCTGTAATCCCAGCACTTTGGGAGGCCGAGGCGGGCGGATCACAAGGTCAGGAGATCGAGACCACAGTGAAACCCCGTCTCTACTAAAAATACAAAAAATTAGCCGGGCGCGGTGGCGGGCGCCTGTAGTCCCAGCTACTCAGGAGGCTGAGGCAGGAGAATGGCGGGAACCCGGGAGGCGGAGCTTGCAGTGAGCCGAGATCGCGCCACTGCACTCCAGCCTGGGCAACAGCGTGAGACTCCGTCTCAAAAAAAAAAAAAAAAAAAAAAAAAAAGAATTAGACTTAAATTGGGCATGCCAAGCTGCTGTCACAGAAAGACGCCAAAAATCTCACGACCTAAGTAGAGTAGGAGTTTATTTCTCTCTTGTATGCTGAGCCCTGCAGGGAGGTGGGTGGTCCAGGGGGCGAGGCCCCGCTCCATGATGTCACTCAGGGACCCAGGTTCCTGCTTTTTTGTGTTTGAGACGGAGTCTCGCTCTGTTGCCTATGCTGGAGTGCAGTGGCATGATCTTGGCTCACTGTAAGTTCCGCCTCCTGGGTTCATGCCATTCTCCTGCCTCAGCCTCCCAAGTAGCTGGGACTACAGGCGCCCGCCACCACGCCCGTCTTCTTTTTTTTTTTTTGTATTTTTAGTAGAGACGAGGTTTCACTGTGTTAGCCAGGATGGTCTCAATCTCCTGACCTTGTGATCCACCTTCCTGGGCCTCCCAAAGTGCTGGTATTACAGGTGTGAGCCACCACCCCCGGCCACGTTTAAAATTTTTTGTAGAGATAGGGTCTTGCTCTGTTGCCTAGTCTGGCCTTGAACTCCTGGACTCAAGCAGTCCTCCTGCCTTGGCCTCCCAACGTGCTTGGATTAGAGGTTTAAGCCACCATGTCAGCCTGGAGGCTGGTTTTGAACGCAGGCTCCCTCCGTCTAGTATGTACTGAAATTCCAGACCCCCGCAATAGGAAAGCCAGTGCAGTATATACTGTGTTGTTTGCATAGACTAGGCCTGACCAACCAGCCTCATTAGTTCACTACTGACCTTGAGCACGGAGCATGCTGAGAGCAAATGCTCAGACACCAGCAGACCAGTCCGAGGAGAGGAGCCTCAGGCCTGCTGGGCAGCCCCTCTCCTGCACGGGCGGCCTAATAGTTCTCCCTGAAGCTGGGTATCCCTATCTTTATCCCCCCAGGAGTGGGAGGAGCGGCGCAGACAGAACATTGAGAAGATGAACGAGGAGATGGAGAAGATTGCCGAGTACGAGCGCAACCAGCGGGTCAGTGGTGCGGGTGTCCCCGTGGCGGGGCCCAGCTGCCTGGGCTGTGGGGACCCGGCATCAATCCCCTGCTCCGCTGCCTGCAGGAAGGGGTGCTTGAACCCAACCCAGTGCGGAACTTCCTGGATGATCCCCGGCGACGCAGCGGGCCCCTGGAGGAATCTGAGAGGGACCGCCGGGAGGACAGCCGCCGGCATGGCCGCAACTGGGGTGGCCCTGACTTTGAGCGGGTGCGCTGTGGCCTTGAGCACGAGCGGCAGGTGGGTGCTGGCAGTGAGGACGCCCCGGGGCTGTCAGGGCTATGATGGGGACTGTGCAGCAGGAACCAGACAGATCAGGGTCATGGGGCCTCTCCTTTTTTGTGCCGTAGCACAGGACTTTTTTTTCATTGAGACGAGTCTTGCTTTGTCACCCATTCTGGAGTGCAGTGGCGCCATCTCGGCTCACTGCAACCTTTACCTCCCGGGTTGAAGCAGTTCTTCTGACTCAGCCTTCCAAGTAGCTGAGATTATAGGCGAGCACCACCACGCCTGGCTAATTTTTTCATATTTTCAGTAGAGATGGGGTTTCACCATGTTGGCCAGGCTGGTCTTGGCAACTCCTGACCTCAAGTAATCTACCTGCCTCGGCCTCCCAAAATGCTGGGATTACAGGTGTGAGCCACCATGCTTGGCCAGGATTTTAATTATTAAGGATTTGTGGTATGTTTTGTTTCCTGCTAAGGCAAATCTTCCCTCATTGTTAATGACATCAGCATTTATGAGGCACCTACCATGTGGCAGGTGCTGTGTGAGGGGTGGGGACCTGACCTAGAAGAGGAGGGAGGGGCAGTGTCCTTGCACTTGGTGGTCCACCCCCAAATTGTTTGTCTGTTGGTTCTTCTGTCAGTACCACGCTGCTCTAGTTGTTACAGCTTTGTGGTATGTTTGAGGGTTTTCTTGTTACTAACAGTATTTTTTTTGTTTTTTGGAGACGGAGTCTTGCTCTGTCACCCAGGCTGGAGTGCAGTGGCGCCATCTTGGCTCACTGCAAGCTCCGCCTCCTGGGTTCACACCATTCTCCTGCCTCAGCCTCCTGAGTAGCTGGGAGTACCCGCACGCCTGGCTAATTTTTTGTATTTTTAGTAGAGAGAGGGTTTCACCATGTTAGCCAGGATGGTCTTAATCTCCTGACCTTGTGATCCGCCCCCCTCAGCTTTCCAAAGTGCTGGGATTACAGGCGTGAGCCACCACGCCCAGCGGGATAAGAGTTTTGAGGCAGAGCCCCTTCCTTGATGAGGTTTCTATTGGTGGGAGCTGAGTGAATGAAAATATAGCAAGATGTGAGGTCCTCCCAAGTGTTGTGGAGAAAAATCCAGCAGCTGAGGGGACAGAGGGATGCTACAGATCTGAGAGGGCCTCTCTGAGGAGGTGCCACCTGAGCCTACTTGGTTGTGATTTCTGCCTTGTCACTGCTTTCCTGTGTGACCTTGAGCAAGTGGATGTGCCCTGGGGCTTAGGGGTGGGGTGGGGTGTGGGACAGCGCCCTGACTCCCCCTGGGCTGGGGGGCAGGGCCGCCGAGCTGGCCTGGGCAGTGCTGGAGACATGACGTTGTCCATGACGGGCCGGGAGCGGTCGGAGTACCTGCGCTGGAAGCAGGAGAGGGAGAAGATCGACCAGGAGCGGCTGCAGAGGCACCGCAAACCCACTGGCCAGTGGCGGCGCGAGTGGGACGCCGAGAAGACTGATGGGATGTGAGTCTCCTCCCTACTGCCCTCCCTGTGTGGCACCTTGACCTTGGCCCTGACTTCTAAGTCCTGTGCCTCTCTCTGGTTTCTCCTGCTGTGTATGAGTGAGTGACTGCTATATCCTGAGATGCTGTGGACCAGCTGCCGGAGCTCAGCAGCACGTGAGAGCACTTTTGGTTTTCTTTTTTTTTTTTTTCTGGAGACAGAGTCTTGCTCTGCCACCCAGTCTGGATGGAGTGCAGTGGCGCGATCTCAGCTCACTGAAACCTCTGCCTCCTGGGTTCAAGCAATTCTCCTGCCTTAGCCTCCTGAGCAGCTGGGGTGAGAGGATTTCTTCTGTATGCACGGGTGTGCTGGGCTCATCTGATCCAGGCTGGACGCTAAGCTGTGGGTCCCACTGGGCTTGGCTCCTTGCGGCAGGGTGAACTCATTCTGTGCCAGGGTGTTCATTCTGCTCTCCAGGCTGAGGGCAGCAGCTGCCTGGAGAGCGCTTGCCCTGACATGGGCAGATGCACAAGCGGGCACATGTGCCAGTCGTTTTTGCCAGCACACTCCATCTCACTGGGGCGGGGAAGTAAGCTCTGCCCACTCCAGTGGATAAGAACACCGGTGGCTGCAGGGACGTCAGTTCCAATGCAGGGAGAGTGTGAAGGCTGTTTAACAGCGATTAGACCTTTGCATCCTCCCGCCAGCCTCTGACCTGTCCCCACCAACACAGATTCCTGAATGTCTTTCCATGCCCCACCATCACCACCTTCTTCTTTTTTTTTTCCTTTGGAGATGGAGTCTCGCAGTGTTGCTTGGGCTGGAGTATAGTGATGTGATCTCGGCTCACTGCAACCTCTGCCTCCTGGGTTCAAGCGATTCTCCTGCCTCAGCCTCCCGTGTAGCTGGGATTACAGGTGCCTGCTACCACATCCAACTAATTTTTGTATTTTTGGTAGAGACAGGGTTTTACCATGTTGGCCTGGCTGGTCTTGAACTCCTGACCTCATGATTTGCCCACCTGAATCTCCCAAAGTGCTGAGATTACAGGTGTGAGCCACCGCGCCCGGCACCACCACCTTACCCCAGTGGCATTGTTAACCTCAAGTTTGACTCTGTCCCCCGATTCAGTCAGACTTAAAGCCCTCATCACATTGTCGTCATGGGGAGCAACTTCCATAGCCAAGAAGGAGAAGGTTCAGGAAGAGCCAATAAATGGCAGTATTTAAAGATCAGCAACTTTAGGTTTTACCTCATCCCCCATTCTTTCCTGTGTTGAAAGTTTTCATTCACCTATAACTTGTGTTTTGGCTTTGGCTAAGGAGAAGGATTTTGTCTGCCTGGTGGTCGGGAAGCATTCTGTTGTGGATTGTGAGCTAAGCCTGTGCAAGTGTGAGAAATATTTTGCTCAGATACTATAGCTGATTTTCCTAAGGAGGAGGCAGCTGGACTTTTGGGGAGATGTTCTCAGTGTTCACAGTGAGAAAGTATTTGTTTTTCTTGTGTGTCCCAAAAACAGTTTGCAACAAGTCTGATTAATAATATGTGTGTGGGCTGGGTGCAGTGGCTTCCGTCTGTAATCCCAGCACTTTGGGAGGCCGAGGCGGGTGGATCATGAGGTCAGGAGATCAAGACCATCCTGGCCAACACGGTGAAACCCCGTCTCTACCAGAAATTCAAAAAATGGCGGGACGCAGTGGCTCACGCCTGTAATCCCAGGACTTTGGGAGGCCAAGGCGGGCAGATCACGAACGAGGTCAGGAGATGGAGACCATCCTGGCTAACATGGTAATACCCTGTCTCTACTGAAAATACAAAAAATTAGTCAGGTGTGGTGGCGGGCGCCTGTAGTCCCAGCTACTCGGGAGGCTGAGGCAGGAGAATGGTGTGAACCCGGGAGGCAGAGCTTGCAGTGAACCAAGATCACGCTACTGCGCTCCAGCCTGGGTGAAACAGCGAGACTCCGTCTCAAAAAAAAAAAAAAATGTGTGTGTGGGCCAGGCGCAGTGGCTCACGTTTATAATCCCCATAATCCCAGCACGTTAGGAGGCCGAGGCTGGAGGACTGCTTGAACCCAGGAGATTTGCAGTGAGCCGTTATGATGCCACTGCACTCCAGCCTGGACCACAGAGCAAGACCCTATCTCTAAAAAAAAAAAAAAAATGCATGGTGTCTTGCTTTCATCAGCATATATTTGAGTCCCCCCTATGTCATAGAAGGTTCTAGGTGATACAGCAGCAAACAAAACATTTCTGCCTTTGTGGAACTAAGAATGTAGTGGGCAAGGTGGGTAATTCAGAGGTCTAATGTCAGGCCCGGAAGGACAATGAAGCAGAGTAAGCAGCCAGGGTGGAGATTAGAATTTTAGACTTAGATAATCTGTGTAATAATAATAATATTATTATTTTCTTTTTTTTTGAGACTGAGTCTTGCTGTGTTGCCCAGGCTAGAGTGCAGTGGTGTGATCTCAGCTCACTGCAACATCCACCTCCTGGGTTCAAGTGATTCTCCTGACTCAGCTTCTGGAGTAGTTGAGATTACAGGTGCCCGCCACCATGCCCGGCTAATTTTTTTTTTTTTTTTTTTGAGACAGAGTCTTGCTATGTCGCCCAGGCTAGAGTGCAGTGGTGTGATCTCGCCTCACTGCAAGCTCTGCCTCAGGTTCATGCCATTCTCCTGCCTCAGCCTCCCGAATAGCTGGGACTACAGGCGTCCGCCACCACGCTTGGCTAATTTTTTGTCTTTTTACTAGCGACGGGGTTTCACCGTGTTAGCCAGGATGATCTCAATCTCCTGACCTCATGATCCGCCCGCCTCGGCCTCCCAAAGTGCTGGGATTACAGGCGTGAGCCACCTGCGCCTGGCCTAATTTTTGTATTTTTAGTAGACATGGGGTTTCACCCTGGTCTCAAACTCCTGGTCTCAGGTGATCCACCCATCTGGCCTCCCAAAGTGTTGGGATTACAGGTGTGAGCCACCGCGCCCGACCCTAATATTGTCTTAGCTGGGGGTTCAGGAAGGCCTCTGAGCGGAGCCCTGAAAGGAGGTGAGGGAGTGAGCCAATGAAAAATGTGGGAAGAACGTTCCAGGAGCAGGCGCTGAGGCCCTAAGGCAGGAGCTAGGTGTGGTGGAAGAGCCTGCTTAGCTGGACAGGCGAGCGAGACTAGTGGGAAAAGTCAGTCAGTTAGGGGTCATGTACTTGGGCAAGGGTCTGTGGTGATTCCCCCAAATTTTTGTTTTGGCGCCCACATTCTGAATCTTTTTGTATTTGTCACTATGCTGTCAAATTTGTCTCTCACCCATCACCCATCACCTGGTCCAATTTTTTTTTTTTTTTTTGAGACGGAGTCTCGCTCTGTCACCCGGGCTGGAGTGCAGTGGCCGGATCTCAGCTCACTGCAAGCTCCGCCTCCCGGGTTCACGCCATTCTCCCGCCTCAGCCTCCGAGTAGCTGGGACTACAGACGCCCGCCACCTCGCCCGGCTAGTTTTTTGTATTTTTTAGTAGAGACGGGGTTTCACCATGTTAGCCAGGATGGTCTTGATCTCCTGACCTCGTGATCCGCCCGTCTCGGCCTCCCAAAGTGCTGGGATTACGGGCTTGAGCCACCGCGCCCGGCCATTTTTTGTTATTTTTTAATAGAGACGGGGTTTCACCGTGTTAGCCAGGATGGTCTCGATCTCCTGACCTCATGATCCGCCCGTCTCAGCCTCCCAAAGTGTTGGGATTACAGGCTTGAGCCACCGCGCCCGGCCAGTCCTATTTTTTTTTTGAGATGGGGTCTCCCTCTGACACCCAGGCTGAAGTACAGTGGCTTGATCATGGCTCACTGCAGCCTTGACCTCCCAGGCTTAGGCAATCCTCCCTCCTCAGCCTCCCTAGTAGCTGGGATTACAGGCGTGCGCCACCACGCCCAGCTACTTTTTGTATTTTTTGTAGAGGTGGGGCTTTGCCATGTTCACCAGGCTGGTTTCAACTCCTGGGCTTAAGGGATCTGTCTGCCTCAGCCTCCCAGAGTACTGGGATTACAGGCTTGAGCCACCATGCCCAGCCCTGTCCTACTTCTAGTGACCCCTGTCTGGTTGACCATCTGTCACTGATCTGATTTCTGACCCTGACCTCTCCTATCTTCTTGATCCTCTTGTTACCGTGTTCCCCCAGCTGCCCGCTCATCCGTTATCTTTCCCCAGGTTCAAGGATGGCCCAGTCCCTGCCCATGAACCATCCCACCGCTATGGTGAGTGGGTGCCCTTGGATGAGCCGAGGCTCGGTCTGGGAGTCGGGTGGTGTGTGCCACGCCTTCCCTTTCCGATGATACCTGGGTTCTGTTGCAGATGACCAGGCCTGGGCCCGGCCCCCGAAGCCCCCTACGTTTGGGGAGTTCCTGTCCCAGCGCAAAGCTGAGGCCAGCAGCCGCAGGAGGAGAAAGAGCAGTCGGCCTCAGGCCAAGGCAGCACCCCGGGCCTACAGGTGGGGCATCCCTTCTGTGGGTTTGCATACCCCCAGGGCTCTCCACAGGGCGTCCTCTTCTTTGGCTTGCTGTGAAGGTGTGGGTACATCTGTCTGTCCCTGTCTTTGTCTTGGCCCTATCTCGCAGGTCTGTGGTTTGAGGGGCTTGGGATCTGGCTCTTGGTTTTACCCTCATCTGTCCCCTTTCTGCCCTTACCCATCTCCTCTCCTGCCACCTGCCCTGCTCTCTGTCTTTGACACCTGGGGACACACATCTGCCATTCCCTCAGTGCTCCAACATGCCAGGTGCTCTGGGCAGCTCCTCCCTAGGGAGGGTGGAAGCAGGAAGCCCTTCCTCCTATCTACTCTCCACCCAGGCATCACCCCTTCTCTCTGTTCCCTCTAGTGACCATGATGACCGCTGGGAGACAAAAGAGGGGGCAGCATCCCCAGCCCCTGAGGCTCCACAGCCCACTTCCCCTGTGGAGACATCCACGCAGGTGAGGCTGGGCCACGGTTCAGGGCATGGGCCTGGGGTGGGGGCTCAGGGCCTGCGCCTTGCCCTGACTTGCCTATGTCCCCAAAGCTACCCAAGATCCCAGCTCCTGCCCACCAGCCTCCCGAAGACAAGGGGGAAGAGAACGAGGGGGAAGAGGATGAAGAATGGGAGGACATAAGTGAGGACGACGAGGAGGAGGAGGCGATCGAGGTGGAAGAAGGTGATGAGGAGGAAGAACCAGCCCAAGACCACCAAGCCCCAGAGGCCGCCCCCACTGGGAGCCCCTGTAGTGAGCAGGCCCACGGAGTCCCCTTCAGTCCAGAGGAGCCCCCGCCGGAGCCCCAGGCCCCTGGCACGCCTTCCAGCCCTTTCTCACCACCCAGCGGCCACCAGTCCGTGTCCGATTGGGGTGAAGAGGTGGAGCTGAATTCTCCCCGGACCACCCACCCGGCTGGCGCCCTCTCTCCGGGTGAGGCCTGGCCTTTTGAGACTGCATGAAGCTGGCTCTGTGTGTGTGTGTGTGTGTGTGTGTGTGTGTGTGTGTGTGCACAAGTGCGCGTGCCCTGGAGGGGTGTGGCTGATGGGGGACCCTTGGGGGCTGGGCCCTGGGACCCAGTGTGTCCTATAGCCATGGTGGTTGTTGGTTGGGGGTCAGCCCATGCTCTTCTGTACGGTCATGCTCTTCTCTGGAATGCCTCCTCTCAGAGCCTGCCCCAGCCCTTCGAGCCCCCTCCCCAATAAAGAATTCACATCCTCAAATGACATTCCCCCAGGTGTGTCCTTGAACCCCCTTCAACTCCCCCTGGGCCTTCTCTCTTGGGGTAGGGAGATGTCAGGAGGGAAAGGGGGCTTGACCGGGCCTCCCCTTCCCTAGGAGGTGGCCAGTCAGCCCCTGCCTCCCTGGAGAGTGGGCCCAGCCTCCCAGGAACCCAGAAAGCTGAAGAGGAAGGGTCTGAGGCAACTCCAGGTGGGGGAGTGCATGGGGCAGGGGGTGGAGGCTGCTGCTGCTGCTTTCTGTGGGGCTGAGGGGCAGAGGGCTTGGGGGAGTGGGGTGAGTGTGTGTAGGTAGCAGTTGGACCATAGAGGTGAGGTGAAAAGGGTGAGCTGGGATAGGGATTGGGGACTGGAGCTGGGTGGCAGGGGTGGGGCAAAGGGGCAACTTTATGGGCCAAGCCAATAGGAATTGGGTATGTGGGTGGAGGTTGAAGTTGGGGGTAAGGAAAGGATTAGAATTTTGGAGTCGAGCTCAGGGGTTTTGGAAAGCACTGGTTTAAGAGTAATGGGGTGTCGTCGGACACCTTGGCTCATGCCTGTAATCCCAGCACTTAGGGAGGCTGAAGTGGGCAGATCACTTGAGGTCAGGAGTTCCAGACCAGTCTGGCCAAGAAGGTGAAACCCCGTCTTTACTAAAATAAAAAAATTAGCCGGGTGTGGTGGCATGCGCCTGTAATCCCAGCTACTTGGGAGGCAGGAGGCTCGCTTGAACCTGGGAGGTGGAAGCTGCAGTGAGCAGAGATCGCTCCACTGTACTCCCACCTGGGTGACAGAGCGAGACTCCGTCTCGGGAAAAAAAAAAAAAAGCGGGGGGGTTGGTGTACTAGGGCAGGAGCTAAAGGTGGACTTCGAAATTTGAACTGGCTCCAAAAGACCAAAAAGATGTGCAAGGGCAGAAAACTGGATTTCACTGTGGCTGGGATTAGAGTTTTGAGGTGCAACCTAGTGGGGCAAATTAGAGATGCGGACCCCATCAGCATTTTGGGACCGACGAAGTGTGAGCAAGAGGCCGAGCTCCTCTCCACCTACACTTCGTAGGAGTAAGATTTCGAATCTCAGATGGCCTCCGCTCCCCGCAGAGTGGGATTAGGATTTGGGGTGCAGAGCCGAGGAAGGACTGGTTAGAATAGCAGGCGGTGGCGAAGGAAAGGGGAGGGCGGGTCCTCTAGGACTGGCTTGGTGGAGGTTGGTGAAGGCCGTGAGATGGGGCGGGGGTGGGAGAGGACAGGTTGCAGCGGTGGGTGGTGCGGGGGCCTAGGCGCTCTGTCTTGGGCCACGTGTTGGTCGGGAGACAGAGCGCACCACACCCGCGTTTCCCCGATTGTAAACAGGGTTATGTTGCTGGGGGTGTTTGCTGCTGCGTGGGTCCGCTGAGAGGATTAGTCTAGGCTGTGTAAACCGCTTAGCGCCAAGCCGGCTGTGGCAGGGGCTCGAACGGGGAAGGGGCGTGGCTAGGCGGGGGAGTGGTCCTGGGCCGGGGGGGAAGGTAGGAAGACTAATTCCCTCCGCTGACTCAGCCCCTTCTCTCCTCAGAGGCGGGCCCCGAGGGCCAGGAGACGGCGGAGATCACCGACTTCCAGAGGGTGCGTTTCTGCAAGGTGGTGGCGGCCCCTCCGCCGCCGGGGGCCGCTCGCTGACCGCGCCCGCCGGACCGCGGCCTCCGCGCTCTGCACTAACCTCCCATCGCCTCGCTCCTCTGTCCTCTGCTTCTGCCACACTCCAGCCAGGAGAGGGTTAAATGTAAGGGGGGAGGAGCCAGGGTCTGCGAGCCGGGCGGGGCCAGGGCAGTAGTCGGTGCAGGCCCCACCAACGGGGGACGTCGCGGTACCGGGACGGCTGGGGCGCTTCCGCGTTAGCCTCCCATGGAGGCCCTGGGCGGCTCGGGTCGAATCTCCCGCCTCCAGGATTGCATCCGAGGCCTGGCAGATAGCCGGTGACTCTTCCGAAGGGCTTGAATTACTCGGGCACCAGCCTTGTCCTATTAAACGCAGTGCTTCCGCTCACCCTTGAACTGTGTTTCTGGAGGGGGCAGGCTGGGTCGCTGTGCTTGGCGGGCTTTTCCGTGTTGGAAGAGGCGGGAGGAAGGAGTCTTCCTTCACTCTTCTGATCCGTCTTCCCTCCCCCCCCCCCGCAGGCCTCCCCGAATTCCTGAAGACGCTGCTGGGAGGGGACTGAAGCTTCCCCGCCTTGATGGGGAGGGGGCGTCAGGAGGGGTTTAACTGGATTTCCAGGCTGTCTTCTCTCTTCCCCAGAGCCTAGTCTGGACCCCTTGGCTCTAGAGAGAAGACGGTGGGGGAGGAGCTGGGACAAGGGGCGCGATTGCGGTCAGGGGCGGAGTGGAACCTCGGGGCCTGAGGTTGTGCTGAGCGACCAGGGAAGGGGGCTGAGCGTGTGCTGGAGGCGGCGGGTCCCGCAGCGGCGGGGCCGGAATTCCGACAAGCGGAGTTAGGCGGGGGGCGGGGTGGGCGCGCGCGGGTGTGGATCTTGCCCCGGTCATGGGGCGGGGCCATCCGCGGGGGCGTGGTCGGGTTGCCGCGCGGGAGCCCGCGGAGGAGGAGAGCAGGGACTCCGGCCTAGACTGTGGGAGCCAGAGGGTAGCGCGCGGGGCTTGAGCGCTGGAGTAGACAGTCCGACAGTCAGCGAGAGATACTGGCTGCAGCAGAGGGCGGCGTAGGGCTCCAGGCAGGGCTTGAGCGGGACGAGGGGGCGGGCTCCGAGGGCCCAGTAGACGCCTGGGCTGGATGAAGTCTGGGTCTGGGAAGAGAACCGGGTTGTGGCAGAAGCAGGCGGTGATAGAGGTGATGGAGCTAAACGCGGGGGCGGGGCTGGAGCGAGGGGGCGGGGCTAACACCTCCGCCGTTAGGTGGTTGGGCGGAGGCTGGAGGGGGTGGGCCTAGGCTGCGGAGCCGTGTGTGGGCGTGACCATGCCTGGCGGGGGCGGGGTCGGAGGCGGGCGATTTAGAGCGCGGGGCGGTCCTGCGGGTTGGGGGCGGGGCCTGTGCGGGCCGCGGCGCGGAGCGGAGTGGGCTGCGGGGATGCGGGGGACCAGCTGCGTGGGCGGCGGCGCCGAGAGCCCCGGCGGCGCGGGGCTGAGCGAGGGCCCACGGGGGCGTTGGCTGCGCTTGGCCCCAGTCTGTGCCTACTTCCTCTGCGTCTCGCTGGCTGCCGTGCTGCTCGCTGTGTACTACGGTCTCATCTGGGTACCCACGCGGTCCCCCGCGGCGCCCGCCGGCCCGCAGCCCAGCGCGCCGTCCCCTCCGTGTGCCTCCCGCCCGGGCGCGCCGCCTGTCCCGGCGCCCGCCGCTGCCTCCGTCTCCTGCCTCCTGGGAGTCCCCGGCGGGCCCCGATCCCAGCTCCAGCTGCCGCTGAGCCGCCGCCGCCGCCGCTACAGCGACCCTGGCCGCCGCCTGAGCCACCAGACAGCCAGAGAGACGCCAGAGGCCGCGGAGGGTCGAGGACCTGGGTAACTCTCCCTTCCACCCCAACCCGCATCGCCAGCCCGCAAGAGCTCTGTGCTCCACGCCGAGGATGCACCGTCTCCGGATGGGTCCGGCCTCCTTCCTAGTGACATTGCCCAGCGTCTCTGGAGCTGTCATCCCGCGGAATGGGGGCCCAGGGGGTGTCGGCTCGGGGCCTTGCCTCTTGCAGCTCCTCTGTGGTCAGACCGGGTCCTCCACCATCAGGAAGATCCCATCCTGAGCTCTGTCTCCTGCTCCTCCTGCTGTGGGATGCTGAGCACAGAGCCCACGGCCCATCTGCCTTCTCACCTCCCTGAATCTGTCCATCTGCAATAAACCACAGCCTCAGCTGCCTCGTGCTGTGTCTGTCCTGTTGTCTGCAGAGATGCCTCCCCTCCCAAGTTTGTGTGGGGAAGACCTTCCTGGGTGTGGCCTTTGTCTCTCTTGTCCCGGGTGGGCTGTTCTCCTTCCTTAAGGCGCTCTTCTCTTTTTGGTTGGAGTAGGGAGAAGAAGCTTAGCAGCAGCAGGGCCTTTGAAGGTCAGACAGTGGGAAGGGCTTCCCAGTTTTTTGTGTGCTTGGAGCAAAGGACAGATGTCTCTGGAGAGAAGCAGAGTGTCTGCCCTCGTGTTACAGCACAGGAGACAAGAGGAGGAGTGGGGTGATTTAGGACAATAGCTGAGGTTCTGGGAATTGCTGTTGGTGTAATTATCATGTCAGGGACAGAGGCTAAATAACTCAGGGATCTCAGTTGGCTGCCGAGAGGGAACGATGCTGGCCCACTTCCTGGGGTCAGAGAGATGGGAGTGGATGGCGGCGGTGGTAATGTTGCTTCTCAACCTGTCTGGAAATCTCAGAGCCAATCACCAAAGCGCTGTGCTGCCTTGGAAGACTGGTGCAGCCTCTCTGGCCTGTGGCGCTGCTAGGAAACCTAGACCAGGAAACTGAGGTCTAGCTTCTGGGCAAGGAGTCCGAGGTGGGGAGGCCATATTCCATCCTGGAAGACTGAGGCCTGGCTCTGGGCAGGGCCTGGGATCTGACATGCAAGAAACTGGTCCCTTTCCAGCCTCCCGGCTTGAGCTGGAGGCCTTCCCAGGAGAGTGAAGCGGAGCCTTTTCTCTCACATTGTGGCTCCTGGAGATCTGTGGAGGTGGTTCCTTAGGAAGGTCAGCTGCTCTGCTCACCTCCTCTTACCCCACCACCACTCCCCAGAGCGTGTCTGTGGACAGAAGGGGAATCCAGGAAGCCAGCACTATTTTTTTTTTTTTTTGAGACGGAGTCTCGCTCTGTCGCCCAGGCTGGAGTGCAGTGGCCCAATCTCAGCTCACTGCAAGCTCCGCCTCCCGGGTTTATGCCATTCTCCTGCCTCAGCCTCCCGAGTAGCTGGGACTACAGGCGCCCGCCACCTCGCCCCGCTAGTTTTTTGTATTTTTTTTCTTTAGTAGAGACGGGGTTTCACCTTGTTAGCCAGGATGGTCTCGATCTCCTGACCTCGTGATCCTCCCGTCTCGGCCTCCCAAAGTGCTGGGATTACAGGCTTGAGCCACCGCGCCCGGCCGCCAGCACTTCTTTATAGTCAGCATAGGTGATAGGGGCACTGACTGGGGCAGGACTATTCGGGTACAAATTCCAGCTCTTCTCATTACAAACTGTGTGACTTTGGGCAGGTCACTCGACTTCTGTGTTTCTTCTCTTTTCTTTTTTGATATGGAGTCTTGCACTGTTACCTAGGCTGGAGTGCAGTGGCATGATCTCGGCTCACTGCAATCTCCACCTTCCAGGTTCAAGTGATTCTCCTGCCTCAGCCTCCTGAGTAGCTGGGATTACAGGTGCCTGCTACCACACCCAGCTAATTTTTTTTGTATTTTTATTTTTTATTATTTTATTTTTATTTTTATTTTGAGAGAAGTCTCACTCTTGTCCCCCACACTTGAGTGCAATGGCTCGATCTCTGCTCACTGCAACTTCCACCTCCCGGGTTCAAACAGTTCTCCTGCCTCTGCCCTGCGAGTAGCTGGAAATAAGGCCCCTGCCACCATGCCTGGCTAATTTTTGTACTTTTTAGTAGAGACGGAGTTTCACCATGTTGGCCAGGCTAGTCTCAAACTCCTGACCTTGTGATTCGCCCGCCTGGGCCTCCCAAAATTCTGGGATTACAGGCGTGAGCCACCGTGCCTGGCTTCTGTTTATATTTTTTAAAAAGTTTGTTTATATAAATTTTTTGAGATGAAGTCTTGCTCTGTTGCCCAGGCTGGAGTGCAGTGGCATGATCTCTGCTCACTGCAACCTCTTCCTCCCGGGTTCAAGTGATTCTTCTGCCTCAGCCTCCCGAGTAACTGGGATTACAGGTGCCTGCCACCCCACCTGGCTAATTTTTGTGTTTTTAGTAGAGATGAGGTTTTGTCATCTTGGTCAGGCTGGTCTCAAACTCCTGACCTAAGGTGATTCGCCCACTTTGGCCTCCCTAAGTGTTGGGATTACAGGTGTGAGCCACTGCGCCCAGCCTTAAAGTTTATTTGAATTTTTAAAACTTTTTTTTTTTTTTTTTTTTATAGAAATGGGGTCTCACACTATGTTAGCCAGGGTGGTCTTGAACTCCTGGGCTTAAGTGATATTCCTGCCTTGGCTTCCCAAAGCCCTGAGATTATAGACGTGAGCCACCGTGCCTGGCCCTGCCTGTGTAGTTCTGTAGAATGAAGATGCTAATGGTACTTGCTTCGTAGACTTGCTCTGAGGAATAAATAAACTGGTGATCTCAAGCCCTGAGAATGATGTCACATGTTCTCTGTCTCCACCACTTCTGTCCCTCAGAGTTTAAAAGCCCCAGCTGGGATCCTCTGGGGATAGCAAGTCAGTCCAAAGCCCTGGCCACCAGCAAATGGTGAGTTTGAGGGGGAGTCTCTCCATTTCGGTTCCCACTGGCCCCCCTCTCTTTGGTTTTCATCTCTCTTCTCCCAGCCCCATTTTTTTCCTACTCTTTCATTTCCTTGTTTCTGTGTGTCCTGGCTCTTTTCTCTTTCTGTGTTTGTCTCTCTGCATATCAATCTTTCTGTGTCCTGTGTGTCTCTCTGGTGTTTCTTGGTATTGTTTCTCTCTCCCACTCTGTATCTCTCTGACTCATTCTGTCGCCTCCCTATTGCTCTCTGTCCCCAGCTCGTTCTCTCTCTTCTTTTCTTTTTTTTTTGGAGATGGAGTCTTGCTCTGTCACCCAGGCTGGAATGCAGTGGCGCTGGGATTACAGGCACGCACCACCACGCCTGGCTGATTTTTGTATTTTTAGTAGAGAGAGGGTTTCACCAGGTTGGCCAGGCTGGTCTTGAACTCCTGACCTCGAGTGAGCTGTCCGCCTCAGCCTCCCAAAGTGCTGGGATTACAGGCGTGAGCCGCTGTGCCCAGCCCCAGCTTATTTTCTTTCGTTTTTTTGTTTTGTTTTGTTTTGTTTTTTTTGTTTTTTTGTTTTTTTTTTTTTTTTGAGACGGAGTCTCGCTCTGTAGCCCAGGCTGGAGTGCAGTGGCCGGATCTCAGCTCACTGCAAGCTCCGCCTCCCGGGTTCACGCCATTCTCCAGCCTCAGCCTCCCGAGTAGCTGGGACTACAGGCGCTGCCACCTCGCCCGGCTATTTTTTGTATTTCTTAGTAGAGACGGGGTTTCACCGTGTTAGCCAGGATGGTCTCGATCTCCTGACCTCGTGATCCACCCATCTCGGCCTCCCAAAGTGCTGGGATTACAGGCTTGAGCCACCGCGCCCGGCCACTCTTTCTTCTCTCCTCCACACTTACCTCACCCCAACACGTTCTTCCACCTTGGTCCCCTTCCCCTGCCCCCGTGCCCCACAGCTTCCTGTTCCCTAGTCGCAGTGTCCCCTGTCTCCTTCCCTTTATCTCTTCCCAGTGTCCCCTGTCTCCTTCCCTTTATCTCTTCCTTTTCTCCTCCTGTTTCTCTTTTGATCTCCATTGTTTAATCTTTTAACAAATATTTTTTGAGGCCGGGCACACTGGTTCTTGCCTGTAATCCCAGCATTTTGGGAGGCCAAAGCCGAAGGATCACTTGAGGCCAGAAGTTAGAGACCAGCCTGTGTAACACAGCAAGACGTCATCTCGACAAAAAATTAAGAAATTAGCTGGGTGTGGTGGTGCATACCTGTAATCCCAACCACTCAGGAGACTGAGAGGAGAGGATTGCTTGAGTCCAGCAGGTCGAGGCTGCAGTGAGCTATGGTTGCACTGCTGCACTCCAGCCTGGGAAACATCAAGACCATGTCTCTAAAAAACTAAAAAAACAACCCCCCCGAAACCCACAATTATTTTTCGAACATCTGCTGTGTGCCAAAGCTTATTTTAAACACTGCAGACCCAGGAGTGAGTAAAACAGGCAAAAATTCCTGCTCTCGGCTGGGCATGGTGGCTCATGCCTGTAACCCCAGCACTTTGAGAGGCCAAAGCAGGAGGATCACTTGAGGTCATGAGTTTCAGACCATCCTGGACAACATAGTGAGATCCTGTCTCTACAAAAAATACAAAAATTAGCCGGGCATGATGGTGCATGCCTTGTACTCCCAGCTACTCAGGAGGCTGAGGTGAGAGAATTGCTTCCTGGGAGGTCAAGGTTGCACTGACCTGTGACTGCACCACCGCACTCCAGCCTGGGCAAGAGAGCAAGACCCTGTCTCAAAAAAATTCCTGCTCTCAATGGAACCGAATATTAGTGGGGACACAGACAAGAAATACGACTAATGGCCGGGCGAGGTGGCTCACGCCTGTAATCCCAGCACTTTGAGAGACCTAGGAGGGCGGATCACCTGAAGTCAGGAGTTCCAGACCAGCCTGGCCAACATGGTGAAACCCCGTCTCTACTAAATACAAAAATTAGCTGGGTGTGGTGGTGGGCGCCTGTAATCACATCTACTTGGGAGGCTCAGGCAGGAGAATTGCTTGAATCCAGGATGGGGAGGTTGCAGTGAGCCGAGATCGCACCACTGCACTCCAGCCTGGGTGACAGAGTGAGACTCTGTCTCAAAAAAAAAAAAAAAAAAAAAAAAAAATTCCTGCTCTTAATGAAACTACATATTAGTGGGGACAAAGACAAGAAAAGTCATTAATAACTTTGAGTGAAAGCAGCGTAAGGGTGATGGGGATGCTGGAGGGGCTGGTTACTGGGTAGAAGTCCAAGGCAGGTGAGGACGAGGCTGGCAGGTCTCTGGCGGCTGAGGGAACAGTAAGTGCAAAAGCCTTGAGGATGGTGTGCCTGGCTTGTTCAAGGAACAGCAAAGAGGCCAGAGTGGCTGAAGCAAGAGGGAGTGGGGGAGAGCAAGAGGAGGAGGTGAGGCAAGAGACAACAGGCAGCTTGATCAGGGCCTCATGAGCAGTGGCTTACCCCTGTAAACCCAGCACTTTGGGAGGCTGAGGCGGGTGGATCATGAGGTCAAGATATATACACACACACACACACATATACATACACACACACACACATACAGATTTTGTTTGGTGGTTCCTCCATAAATTAAACACAGGTTGTCAGGCGGGGCATGGTAACTCACGCCTGTAATCTCTTACACTTTGGGAGGCCAAGACAGGAGGATCACTTGAGTCCTGGAATTCAAAACCAGCCTGGACAACATAGGGAGATCCCGTCTCCACAAAAAATTAAAAATTTAGCCAGGTGTGGTGGTGCACACCTGTAGTCTCAGCTCCTTGGGAGGCTGAGGCAGGAGGATTGTTTGAGCCCAGGAGTTGGAAGCTGCAGTGAGCTGTGATTGCATCACTGAACTCCAGCCTAGGTAACAGAGTGAGTCTCTTCCCAAAAAAAGAAAAAAAAAAGTTCAAACAAAACACTGTACATGCATGTTCATAGCAGCACTATTCGCAATAGCCAGAAGGTGAAGCAACCCTAATGTCCATCAACAAATGAATGGATAAACAAAATGTGCAAAATGTAGCCTATCCATACAATGGAATTTTTTTTTTTTCCAAGACGGAGTCTTGCTCTGTTACCCAGGCTGGAGTGCAGTGGTGTGATCTCAGTTCACTGCAACCTCCACCTCCTGGTTCAAGCGATTCTCCTGTCTCAGCCTCCCAAGTAGCTGGGATTACAGGTGTGCACCACCATGCCCAGCTAATTTTTGTGTTTTTAGTAGATTCGGGGTCTCGCCATGTTGGCCAGGCTGGTCTCGAACTCCTGACTTCAGGTGATCCACCCGCCTCGGCCTCCCAAAGTGCTGAGATCACAGGCGTGAGCCACCGCGCCCACCATGCCCAGCCCTGAATATTCACATTTTTTGCTGCAAAAATATTACCACATCTGATGGAAGAGAAGGGGGCGCCTGCATCAGGCCTCTGAGAGTGTTACATAATGTATGGTATTCGCTCAAAATTGCCTTTCTAAAATTGGAACAATTCTGAGTTCTGCAACTCATCTGTCCCCAAGGACTTCTGCTAAGGGCTTGTGGACCTGTAATTTGGCCCGCTGCCAAACCTAGATTCATCTTAATTCTTTGCTCAACATTTATTTAATGGCTCAGGGAAAAAACTAACTCTCTGTTACAATTTTTTAAAAGTAGAGAATGACGTTCATTTAGTAAGTTCCCATTGTCAATGACATGCTATTTTTAGCATTGTGTGGTTATGCGAATGTGTGTGTTTGTGATGGCTTGGATGAGTGTGTCTGTGTGTGAGGGCGTGTTTTTGTGTGACAGTCTGTGCATGCGTGAGTCTGTGTGAGTGTGTGAATGTGTGTGTTTGATTGTTTCAGTGTGTGTGTGATTGGGTGTATAAAAGTGTGTTTGTAATCCCAGCACTTTGGGAGGCCGAGACGTGTGGATCACGAGGTCAGGAGATCGAGACCATCCTGGCTAACACAGTGAAACCCCGTCTCTACTAAAAAATACAAAAAACTGGCCGGGCGCGGTGGCTCAAGCCTGTAATCCCAGCACTTTGGGAGGCCGAGACGGGCGGATCACGAGGTCAGGAGATCGAGACCATCCTGGCTAACACGGTGAAACCCCGTCTCTACTACAAAATACAAAAAAACTAGCCGGGCAAGCTGGCGGGCGCCTGTAGTCCCAGCTACTCGGGAGGCTGAGGCAGGAGAATGGCATAAACCTGGGAGACAGAGCTTGCAGTGAGCTGAGATCCGGCCACTGTACTCCAGCCTGGGTGACAGAGCGAGACTCCGTCTCAAAAAAAAAAAAAAAAAAAAAAACAAAAAACTAGCCGGGCGAGGTGGCGGGCACCTGTAGTCCCAGCTACTCGGGAGGCTGAGGCAGGAGAATGGCATAAACCTGGGAGGCGGAGCTTGCAGTGAGCTGAGATCCAGCCACTGCACTCCAGCCTGGGCGACAGAGCGAGACTCCGTCTCAAAAAAAAATAAATAAATAAAATAAAAGTGTGTTTGCTCCTCTAATCGCAGCACTTTGGGAAGCCAAGGTGAGAGGATTGCTTCAGCTCGAGTTCAAGACCAGTCTGGGCAACACAGCAAGACCCCATTTCTACAAAACATTAAAAGATTAGCGGGGTGCAGTGGCGTGCACCTGTGGTCCCAGCTACTCTCCGACGCTAAAGCAGGAGGATCTCTTGAGCCTAGGAGGTCAAGACTGCAGTGAACTATAATAGCACCGCTGCACTCCAGCCTGGGCGGCGGCAGAGCAAGATCCTGTGTCAAAAAAAAAAAGTATCATGCATGTTTAGTCTAGTTGAGTCTGTGTGTGATTGTACGTTGAGTGTGACTATGGGTCTGTGTGTGTGTGTGCGTGTGTGAGAACGTGCATGAGAAGAAGCATGGTGCAGGGTTTAAAATTTATATATTGAAAGAAAGTTCTCATTTCAGGCGACATCTGTGCCCTCCGCAATTAGAATTTCAGCGGACTCCACAAAATCAGCAAATATTGTGCTGTCAAGCAATACCTTTTATGTCCACTAGAGGCCGCCTGTCTGCTTTGAGCAGAGGAAACTAATCTGTATTTTTGCATTTAGTTGCTGGGAGTTTGCAGACACTTGCAGAGATGTGGGAGGTAGAAGTGTGGGGATGAGAGGTGGAGAAGTGTGTGTGTGTGTGTGTGTGTGTGTGTGTGTGTGTGTGTGTGTGTGTGTGTGTGTGTGTGTGTGTGTGTGTGTGTGTGTGTGTGTAGTTTAGTCATTGCCTTACTTACCTCAGCTGTACATAGAGCAGCCATCCTCAAACTTACTGGTCTCAAGACTCTTTCATTCATTTTTAAAACAGGGTCTTGCCCTATTGCCCAGGCTGGAGTGCAGTGGCCTGATCATGGTTCACTGCAGCCTTGAACTCCTGGGCTCAAGCGATCCTCCCATTTCAGCCTCCCAAGTAGCTGGGACCACAGGCATGCATCACTATGTCTGGCTAATTTTTAAAATATTTAGTAAAGATGGGGGTCTTGCTGTGTTGCCCGGGCTGGTCTTGAACTCTTAGACTGAAGCCATCCACCTGTCCCAAAGTGCTGGGATTGCAGGTGTGAGCCACCACACCTAGGTGAGATGAATACTATTATAAAGAGCAAGTTCAGCCCCCTTTTGCCTCTTTGCCCTACTACTCTCTTGAATTGCTTGAACCCAGGAGGTGGAGGTTGCCGTTAGCGGAGATCGCGCCACTGCACTCCAGCCTGAGCAATAGTCTCAAAAACCAAAAACAACAACAACAAAAAGGCACTAATTCCAAAAGGCCCCGCCTTCCAAGTATCGTGGCGAACCCCGTCTCTACTAAAAATACAAAAATTAGCTGAGCATGGTGGCGGGCACCTGTAATCCCGCTACTCAGGAGGCTGAGGGAAGGGAATCGCTTGAACCTGGGAGGCAGATGTTGCAGTGAGCCAAGATCATGCCATTGCACTCCAGCCTGGGTAACAAAAGCAAAACTCCATCTAAAAAAAAAAAAAAAAGATAGAATAAATAAATAAACAATCTGGATATGACTTCTTCAAAGGTCTGGCCTCAAAATATTTTTTGACCTTTAGCCAACTTCTCTCTCTCTCTCTCTCTCTCTCTCTCTCTCTCTCTCTCTTTCTCTCTCTCTCTCTCTATATATATATATAACCAGCCTATATAAATATTATCAGGATTTCTTTGGGCTGGAAGTTGTGGCTCTTGCCTGTAATCCCAGCACTTTGGAAGGTGGAAGTGGGAGGATGGCTTGAGCCTAGGAGTTTGAGACCAGCGTGACCAAAATAGTAAGACCCCACGTGTACTTCTTTTAACCAAATTTGTGTTTTGTTAATAAAGAATATTTTTGGCCAGGTGTGTTGGCTCACGCCTGTAATCCTATCACTTTGAGAGGCCAAGGTGGGCATATCACCTGAGGTCAGGAGTTTGAGACCAGCCTGGCCAAGATGGCAAAACCCTGTCTCTATTAAAAATACAAAAATTACCTGGGTGTGGTGGCAGGCGCCTGAAATCCCAGCTACTTGGGAGGCTGAGGCAGGAGAATCAGTTGAATCCGGGAGGCGGAGGTTGCAGTGAGCCGAGATCGCACCACTGCACTCCAGCCTGGGAAACAGAGTAAGACTCCATCTCAAAAAAAAAAAAAAAAAAAATTGTTTGGAAATTCTTCCCATCTCAAACCAAGTGAGAGAAAGTTCTAGAAAACTTGGCATGTTTTCCCTGGAGTTTGGAGGACATGATGACAGCATTGTAGAGCTCCGATAATTTTTTTTTTTAAATGAAGTCTCACTCTGTCGCCCAGGCTGGAGTGCAATGGCATGATTTTGGTTCACTGCAACCTCTGCCTCCTGGGTTCAAGCGATTCTTCTGCCTCAGCCTCCTGAGTAGCTGGGATTACAGTTGCCTGCCACCACGCCCGGCTAATTTTTTGTATTTTTAATAGAGATGGGGTTTCTCCATGTTGGTTAGGCAGGCCTGGAACTCCCGAAGTCAGGTGATCCTCCTGCCTCGGCCTCCCAAAGTGCTGGGATTGCAGGCGTGAGCCACCGCACCCAGTCCTGCTTTTTTATTAAAAGGAAGCTGTCTCTGAAGTGTCAGACCAGTAAAGGGTCTTGTAAGTCTCCAAAGATTCAGAAATTGTGGTTGTGCTCCATGAACAAACCTTCAACGAGAAGCCTTTTATTCAGATTGTCCATCTGTCATGGTAATTTGTTACCCTGGTCCTAAAGTTGTGATTGAAATTGAGTTTTTCCTTTAAGGCTATACTGGGCATTTGTCACTTTCAGTTGCCCTGGCAACAGCACACCCTCCCTACACTGAATAATACTGATGGTATAAAAAAACACGTGCGACTGGGTGCGGTGGCTCATGAGTGGACATGGTGAAACCCCGTCTCTACCAGAAATACAAGAAATTAGCCCGGTGTGGTGGCACGTGCCTGCAGTCCCAGCTACTTGGGAGGCTGAGGCAGGAGAATCGCTTGAACCCGGGAGGCAGAGGCTGCAGTGAGCCGATATGGCACCACTGCACTCCATCCTGGGCGACAGAGCAAGACTCTGTGTCAAAAAAACCCAAAAAACAAAAAACATGCAAATAAAGTAAAAAGTGATAGGTGGGAAGGCCACCTGTCAGCTGTTAGCTCTACTATGGGAGAAGGTCTGGGGAAGAATTGGGAGGGGCCATGAAGGATGAGGCCGGGAGTGTTGTATGTGTTATGCATAGTAGCAGGTATTGGTTAGCATGAGATAAGCTGCTGTAACAAATAGACCCCCCCAAGCCAACAGTGGCTTAAAGAAGAGTGTTTATGGCTGGGCAAGGTGGTTGATGCCTGTAATCCCAGCACTTTGGAAGGCCGAGGTGGGAGGATATTGTGAGTCCAGTAATTTGAAACCAGCCTAGACAACATAGCAAGACCCTATCTCTATAAGAGAAAAAGTTTTAAAAAATTAGGTGGGCTCGGTGGTGTGTGTCTGCAGTCTCAATGTCGGCTTAGCCTAGGAGGGTTCTTGACATTACCCTGTAAGAATTCAAGGGTGAGCCAGTGGTGTTATTTTTTTTTCTTTTCTTTTTTTTTTTTTGTTTTTGAGACAGTCTCGCTCTGTCGCCCGGGCTGGAGTGCAGTGGCGCGATTTCGACTCACTGTAAGCTCCGCCTCCTAGGTTCACGCCATTCTCTTGCCTCAGCCTCCCGAGTAGCTGGGACTACAGGTGCCCACCGCCACGCCTGGCTAATTTTTTGTATTTTTAGTAGAGACGGGGTTTCACCATGTTAGTCAGGATGGTCTCGATCTCCTGACCTTGTGATCCACCACCTCGACCTCCCAAAGTGCTGGGATTACAGGCGTGAGCCACCGCGCCTGGCCTTCTTTTTTCTTTTTTGAGACGGAGTCTTGCTCTGTCACCCAGGCTGGAGTGCAGTGGCGTGATCTCTGCTCACTGCATCTTCCACTTCCCGGGTTCAAGTGATTCTTGTGCCTCAGCCTCCCAAGTAGCTGGGATTACAGGCATGTGCCACCATGTCTGGCTAGTGTTTTGTAGAGGTGGAGTTTTACCGTATTGCTGGCTGGTCTTGAATTCCTGGCTTCAAGTGATCCACCCACCTTGGGCTCCCAAGGTGCTGGGATTACAGGTGTGAGCCACTGTGTCTGGCTCAGTGGTGTTACATAGCAAATTTTACTGAAGCCTCAGTGCACAGCCACAATACAGGGACTGCCCCTTGCAGAGCGGGGCTACTCCATAGGCCATAGTGCCCAGAGGAGCAGCTCAGAGGCAGCACTGCTGTCATATTCATACCCACTTTAAATTATATGCAAATCAAGGGGCAGTTTATGCAAACATTTAGGAGGAGGGTGGTAACTTCCAGTCACCAGGTCATTGCCATGGAAAGCTGTGCTAACTTCTGAGTGTTGCCATGGCAATGGTAAACTGATATGGCACACTGGTGGGCGTGTCTTATGGAAAGCTGCTTCTGCCCTAGACCTGTTTCAGCCAGTCGTCAGTTTGGTCCCGTGTACAAGCCCCGCCTCCTACCTCAGTAGGATAGGGCACTGGGCAGAATAGCAGGACTCCCATTCCGGGCCCCAGCTGCTGGAGGACGTTTCAAACACACCGTGATGGGGAAGGGAAGATGCTGTGTTGAAGGTAAGGACCCAGTCCTGGCAGGTTCATCACCTGCTGACTAAAGAGCCCTTGGGCCCTGAATAATCGGCAGCAGTGGCCAGGCCAGGTGGTACATGCTGTGGGCCTTGGGTGAGACTCAAACGTGATGGCTTCAGATGGAACCTGGCACATTCCCAGCTGTGGTGGCTACATGGGAGAGACTCCTGCTTGAGAAAGCAGAGGAAAGCAGAGAGGCCAGGCACGGTGGCTCACGCCTGTAATCCCAGCACTTTGGGATCAAGTGGATCACCTGAGGTCAGGAGTTTGAGACCAGCCTGGCCAACACGGTGAAATCCTGTCTCCATTAGAAATACAAAAATTAGCCAGGCGTGGTGGGGGTGGGAGGGCGCCTGTAATTCCAGCTACTCGGGAGGCTGAGGCAGGAGAATCGCTTGAACCTGGGAGGCAGAGGCTGCAATGAGTCCAGTTCACGCCATTGCGCTCCAGCCTGGATGACAGAGTAAGACTCTGTCTCAAAAAAAAAAAAAAAAAAAAAAAGAAAAGAAAAAAGAAAAAGAAAAGGGAAGGCTGGGTGCGGTGGCTCACGACTGTAATCCCAGCACTTTGGGAGGCTGAGGCAGGTGGATCATCTGAGGTCAGGAGTTCAAGACCAGCCTGGCCAACATGGCAAAACCCCGTCTCTACTAAAAATATAAAAATTAGCCAGGTGTGGTGGCGGGTGCCTGTAATCCCAGCTACTCGGGAGACTGAGGCAGGAGAATCGCTTGAATCTGGGAGGTGGAGGTTGCATTGAGCTGAGATTGTGCCACTGCTCTCCAGCCAGGGCAACAGAGCGAGACAACGTCTCAAAAAAAAAAAAAAAAAAAAAAAAAGAAGGCTGTGCGGTGGCTCATGCCTGTAATCCCAGCGCTTTGAGAGGCCGAGGTGGGCAGATCATGAGGTCAGGAGATCAAGAGCATCCTGGCTAACACGGTGAAACCCCGTCTCTACTAAAAATACAAAAAATTAGCTGGACATGGTGGTGGGCGCCTGCAGTCCCAGCTACTTGGGAGGCTGAGGCAGGAGAATGGTGTGAACCTGGGAGGTGGAACTTGCAGTGAGCTGAGATCATGCCACTGCACTCCAGCCTGGGTGACAGAGCGAGACTCTGTCTCAAAAAAAAGGTAAATGTGATTCCGTCTCGCAGCTTAGCTGTCAGCCTGGCCGCAGTGGGGTAGAGCCCCAAGAACACTCTTGAGGTCCCCAGTTGCAGGCCATGGCTCTTGGACAGCATTTCTGGACCTGCCCTGGACCAGAGGGGAGTCCACTGCCTTGAAGAGAGCCTGGAGTGAACATAGGCGGTTGCCAAGCCGTGGGTACAGCGGGCCTTGGGTGAGACCCGGTGCCGTGCTGGCTTCAGGTCTGACCCAGTGCAGTCCTAGAGGTGGTGGCCACAGAGGAGCTTGTGTCACTCCTCCCCTAACTCCAGGCATCTCAGCACAGAGAGACTCTGTTTGGGAAAAAGTAAGGGAAGAGAACAAGAGTCTCTGACTAGTAATCCAGAGAATTATTATTATTCTCTTATGAGACAGAGTCTTGCTCTGATGCCCAGGCTGGAGTGCGGTCGCGTGATCTCAGCTCACTGCAACATCTGCCTCCCAGACTCAAGTGATTCTTGTGCCTCAGCCTCCCGAGTAGCTGGGATTACAGGCGCCCACCACAATGCCTGGCTAATTTTTTGTAGTTTTAGTAGAGATGGGGTTTCACTATGTTGGCCAGGCTGGTCTCAAACTCCTGACCTCAGGTGATCCACCCGTCTCGGCCTCCCAGAGCACTGGGATTACAGGCGTGAGCCACTGTGCCTGGCCTACTTAAAAGTTACGTATCTTAACTTTTTCCTTAGTTTCCCTCTCTCTGTCCCTTACAGATGCTTCTGGAATAGTATTCTCATCTTGTCCACTCTTTTTTTTTGAGACAAGGTCTCACTCTGTCACTCAGGCTGAAGTGCAGTGATGTGAACATAGCTCACTGCAGCCTCGACCTCCTGGGCTCAAACAATCTTCCCACCTCAGCCTCCCCAGTACTGTGTGATGTGCACCACCACATCCAGCTATTTTTTTTATTTTTTATAGAGATGGGCTTTCGCCATGTTGCCCAGGCTAATTTTGAGCTCTTGGGCTCAAGCGATCCTCCCGTCTCAGCCTCCTAAAGTGCTGGAATTACAGGCATGAGCCACCAAACCTGGCCTAATTTATTCATTTTTAAAGCTCTGTCTATTCTGCCATCTGATACACCATCCAACACATAATTATTTCAATAATTGAGTTTTTCATATCCCTCATCTCCAGTTAGGTTCTGCTTCATAACCTCCTCTTCTCGCTTCAACTTGCCATTATCCTCCGTAATTTCTCTGAGGATATTTGTTATGCATAGTTTACATGCCTTATTAGCTCTACTTCATTGGGGATAGTTTCTTTCAAGCCCAACTGAGATATTTGGGCCTCCTGGGTGTGCTGGCAATTATATGCTTCAGAAAAGGTAACAATTCACTGCTTCTTAAAACTATGATAGTTTATGGCCAGGCGCGGTGGCTCACGCCTGTAATCCCAACACTTAGGAAGGCCAAGGCGGGCAGATTGCTTGAGCCCAGGAGTTTAAGACCAGCCTGGGCAGCATGGTGAAATCTTGTCTCTACCACCACCACCACCACCACCACCACCAGCAACCAAACAAACTCACAGAAAAATCCAAAAAACAAAACTGATAATTTTGAGGGTTTTTCTTTTGAGCATTAATTTAGAGGTAGAGAAACCAATTTCTTTTCTTTTCTTTTTTTTTTCTTGAGACAGGGTCTAGCTCTGTCACTCAGTCTGGAGTACAGTGGTGCAATCTCGGCTCACTGCAACCTCTGGCTCCTGGGTTCAGGCAATTCTTCTGTCTCAGTCTCTTGAGTAGCTGGGACTACAGCCTCGTGCCACCACGCCCGGCTAATTTTTGTATTTTTAGTAGAGACGGGGTTTCACCATGTTGCCCAGGGTGGTCTCGAACTGCTGTCCTCAAGTGATCTGCTCGCCTTGGTCTCCCAAAGTGCTGGGATTACAGGTATGAGCCACCGCACCTGGCCCTCTCCTTTCTGTTTTCTCTGGCACCATGGAACCTACTTGGACCCCAGGTGCACCCTGAAAGTGTGGGGATGTGTAATGTCGTCCTTTGTAACGCCCCTGGGCAGCTCTGCCCTGAAGACCTGGTGAGTTTGCTGCATCAACGCCCCAGCCACCTCCTCCTTCATTTTTATTTTCTTTATTTTTAAATTGCCTTTATAATAATGGCAAAAGCTGGCCGGATGTGGTGGCTCACACCTGTAGTCCCAGCACTTTGGGAGGCCGGGGCAGGTGGATCACCTGAGGTCAGGAGTTTGAGATCAGCCTGGCCACCATGGTGAAAACCCATCTCTACTAAAAATACAAAAAATTAGCCGGGCATGGTGGCTCAGGGCTGAATCCCAGCTACTCGGGAGGCTGAGGCAGGAGAATCGCTTGAACCTGGGAGGCGGAAGTTGCAGTGAGCCCAGCTTGTGCCACTGCACTCCAGCCTGGGCAACAAGAGCGAAACTTCATCTCAAAAAAAAAAAAAAAAAGGCAAAAGCTTTTCATTTTGATGAAGTCCAGTTGGCCAGCCTACATTCAAAAAAAAATTTAAATTCTATTTTTTATTTTTTAGAGACATGGTCTCACTCTGTAACCCAGGCTGGAGTGCAGTGGTGTGATCATAGCTTACTGCAGCCTCAATCTCCTGAGCTCAAGAGATCCTCCTCCTTTTTTTTTTTTTTTTTTTTTTTTTTTGAGACGGAGTCTCGCTCTGTCACCAGGCTGGAGTGCAGTGGCGTGATCTTGGCTCACGGCAACCTCTGACTCCCGGGTTCAAGCGATTTTCTTGCCTCAGCCTCTCAAGTAGCTGGGACTACAGGCGTGCACCACTATGCCCAGCTAATTTTTGTATTTTTAGTAGAGACGGGCTTTCACCATGTTGGCCAGGATGGTCTTGATCTCCTGACCTTGTGATCCTCCTGCCTCGGCCTCCCAAAGTGTTCGGATTACAGGCGTGAGCCACCGCCCTGGCCTCTTTTTTTTTTTTTTTTTAAGAGTGCAGTGGTGAGATCTTGGCTCATTGCAGCCTCCGTCTCCCAGGTTCAAGCAATCCCCTTCCTGAACCTTCTGAGTAGCTGGGATTACAGGTGTGTGCCACCAGGCTCAGCTAATTTCTTTGTATTAGTAGTAGAGACCAGGTTTCATGGTTTTGCCAGGCTAGTCTTGAACTCCTGACCTCAAGGGATCTGCCTGCCTCGGCTTCCCAAAGTGCTGGGATTACAGGTGTAAGCCATTGTGCCCGGCCCACGATCCTTCTTCCTCAGCCTTCCGAATAGCTGGAACTACAGGCACAAGCCCAGTGTCTGGCTAGTTAATAACAAAAAAAAATTTTTTTTGAGAGATGGGGTCTCGCTATGTTGCCCAGACTCATCTTGAACTCCTGGCCTCAGGCATTCCTCCCCCGTCTTGGCCTCCCAAAGTGCTGGGATCACAGGCTTGAGCCACCGCGCTGGCCGCTCCTCATCCTTCGGTGGGAAGATTCCGAGGTATTTTCTGCTTGGTTTCTCAGAGGATCCCCAGCTGTGACCCGCTGAGCAGCAGGCGCTTACTGGCTTTTCTCTCATTGCTTGCTTGCTTTTTTTTTTTTTTTTTTGAGACCATGTTGGTCAGGCTGTTCTCAAGCTCCTGGCCTCAGGTGATCTGCCTGCCTTGGCCTCCCAAAGTGCTAGGATTACAGGTGTGAGCCACCACGCCAGGCCTTGTTTCTGGCTTGGTTCTCTCTAACTCACTCCTGCTTCCTGGGATCACCTCCCAAATAAATTGCCATCACCCAAGTCATTGTCTCAGAATCTGCTTTTGTGGAACCTAAGCAAATCTGCCACTCTTCTGTAGATGATGATGTATTTTCATATGTAACTTTTTCCCCACAAGACCTAACTTCTTGGAGGGCATATTAAAATGGAGAAAATTGCCAGGTGCAATGGCTCATGACTGTAATCTTAGCACTTTGGGAGGCTAAGGCAGGCGGATCACTTGAGGTCAGGAGTTCTAGACCACCCCTGGGCAACATGGCGAAACCCCATCTCTACTAAAAATACAAAAATTAGCTGGGCATGGTGGCGCATGCCTGTAAACCCAGCTATTCAGGAGGCTGAGGCAGGAGAATCACTTGAACCCGGGAGGCAGAGGCTGCAGTAAGCTGAGATTGTGCCACTGCACTCCAGCCTGGGTGACAGAGCGAGACTCTGTCTTAAGAAAAAAAAAAAAAAGAGAGAATAATACAAATTGCTTATTTCCAATAAAACATCTCTGCCATGGTTTCAGATTTTCAGCTGATTACAAATTCATGCACCGACGATCAAATCCAACAAGAGAGATAGACCCCCTGCTATAAAGGAAGAGGACTGGCTGGATGCAGTGGCTTATGACTGCAATCCCAGTGCTTTGGGAGGCTGAGGCAGGAGGATCGCTGAGGCCAGCAGTTCAAGACCAGCTTGGGCAATATAGCGAGACCACCCCCCCATCTCTCCAATAATAAAAAAAAATTAGCCGGGCATGGTGGCGCGTGCCTGTAGTCCCATCTACTCGGTAGGCTGAAGTGGGAGGATTGCTCCAGGACTGAAGTTCGATCCTGCAGTTAGCTGAAATTGCGCCGCTGCACTCCAGCCAGGGCGGTAGAGCCAAACCGTGTCTCAATAAAATCTCCACAAGGGGGCGCCATCTACATGGTGAGAGCAGGAAGGGAACCGCCCAGTGTCTCTGGGTGACGTACGCATTCAGCGCTTCTTACACCTTAAAGGTGACCAGGAATCACCTGGGGGTCTTGTTAAAATGCGGATTCTAATTCAGCGGGGCTGGAGCAGGACCTCAGCTCTTGCATTTCCTTCCCTCCCTACCTCCCTCCCTTCCTTCCTTCCTTCCTTCCTTCCTTCCTTCCTTCCTTCCTTCCTTCCTTCCTTCCTTCCTCTCTCTCTCTCTCTCTCTCTCTCTCTCCCTCTTTCTTTCTTTCTTTCTTTTTTTTTTTTGACCGAGTCTCACTCTGTCACCCAGGCTGGAGTGCAATGGTGTGATCGCAGCTTACTGCAACCTTCACCTCCTGGGTTCAAGCAATTCTCCTTTCTCAGCCTCCGGAGTAGATGGGATCACAGGCGCCCACCACCACACCCAGCTGATTTTTTGTATTTTTCGTAGAGACAGGGTTTCACCACGTTGGTCAGGCTGGTCTCGAACTCCTGGCCTCAGGCAGTCTACCTGCCTCGGCCTCCCAAAGTGCTGGATTACAGGCGTGAGCCACCATGCCCCACCAAGATCTTGCATTTCTAACATGTCCAGGAAGCTTGATGCTGCGGATCAGAGAAACACACTTTGGTAGTGAGGGGGCTGTGGCCTTAAAGTTGGGTAACTGAAGGGGACTCCCCACTGGGACCCATTTTCCCTGTTCCTCAACCCAGCTCAGGTTAGCATCTGCATTATTTTATTTATTTTATTTTTTTTGAGACAGGGTCTCGCTCTGTCACCCAGGCTGCAGTGCAGTGGTGCAATCTCTGCTCACTGTAGCCTCCACCTCCCGGGTTCAAGAGATTCTCCTGCCTTAACCTCCCAAGTAGCTGGGATTACAGGCACCCGCCATCACGCCCAGCTAATTTTTGTATTTTTAGTTTCACCATGTTGGCCAGGCTGGTCTCGAACGCCTGACCTCAAGTGATCCGCCCACTTCAGCCTCCCAAAGTGTTGGGAGTACAAGCATGTGCCACCACATCTGGCTAATTTTTTTTTTTTTTTTTTAGAGGCGAAGTCTAGCTCTGTTGCCCAGGCTGGAGTACAGTGGCGTGATCTCGGCTCACTGCAAGCTCCACCTCCCGGGTTCACGCCATTCTCCTGCCTAAGTCTCCTGAGTAGCTGGGATTCCGCCACCATGCCCGGCTAATTTTTTTGTATTTTTAGTAGAGACAGGGTTTCACCGTATTAGCCGGGATAGTCTCGATCTCCTGACCTCGTGATCCGCCCGCCTTGGCCTCCCAAAGTGCTGGGATTACAGGTGTGAGCCACTGCACCTGGCCAATTTTTATATTTTTAATCGAGACAGGGTTTCACCATGTTGGCCAGGCTGGTCTCAAACTCAAGGCCTCAAGCAATCCTCCCACCTCGGCCTTCAAAGTCCTGAGATTATAGATGTGAGTCCCTGCATCTGGTTCTAACTCTATTTTTGTACCCATTAACCCATTTCTTTTTATGTCTCCCTCCCACCTTCCATTCTCAGCCTCAGGTAACCAACATTCGACTAGAATTGCACTCTTAAACACTTACAACTTTAGAATTAGAGACTTCTAGAATTTTCTTTTCTTTTTTTCGAGATGGAGTCTCGCTCTGTCACCCAGGCTGGAGTGCAGTGGCGCGATCTCAGCTCACTGCAAGCTCCGCCTCCCAGGTTCATGCCATTCTCCTACCTCAGCCTCCCAAGTAGCTAGGACTACAGGCGCCCACCACTACATCCCGCTAATTTTTTTGTATTTTTAGTAGAGATGCGGTTTCACCGTGTTAGCCAGGATGGTCTTGATCTCCTGACCTCGTGATCCGCCTACCTCGGCCTCCCAAAGTGCTGGGATTACAAGGCGTGAGCCACCATGCCCGGCCTTAGAATTTTCAATGTAATAATAATACCAGCTTCCATTCTGTATATATTTTTTTTAGTTGTTTTAGAGACACGGTCTTACTGTGTTGCCCAGGCTGAAGTGCAGTGGCACAATCACAGCTCACTGTAGCCGGGTGGATAACTCCTGGGTTCAAGTGATTCTTCCACCTCGGCCTCCTGAGTAGCTGGGACTACAGGTGTGTGCTACCGTGCCTGGCTAATTAAAAACAATTTTTTGGCCGGGCGCGGTGGCTCACGCCTGTAATCCCAGCACTTTGGGAGGCTGAGGCGGGCGGATCACAAGGTCAGGAGATCGAGACCACGGTGAAACCCCGTCTCTACTAAAAATACAAAAAATTAGCCGGGCACGGTGGCGGGCGCCTGTAGTCCCAGCTACTTAGGAGGCTGAGGCAGGAGAATGGCATGAACCCGGGAGGCGGAGCTTGCAGTGAGCCGAGATCGCGCCACTGCACTCCAGCCTGGGCGACAGAGAGACTCCGTCTCAAAAAAAAAAAATAAAAAAATAAAAAAATAAAATAAAAACAATTTTTTTTTTAGAGATGGGGTCATGCTATGTTGGCCCGGCTGGTCTCGAACTCCTGGGCTCAGTGATCCTCCCACCTCAGCCTCCCAAAGTGCTGGGATTACAGGCATGAGCTACCATGCCTGGCCTCCATTATGCATTCTGTGAGCTTGCATCTCTTATCTCCACCTGCTTTGGTGGTTATGAAGGCTTAGAAGAGCCCCTGGTCCTAAGCAATCACTATTATTATTACTATTATTTTAAAATTATTATTATTATTTTTGGATGGAGTTTCACTTTGTTCGCTCAGGCTGGAGTGCAATGGCAAGATCTCAGCTCATTGCAACCTCCTGGGCCCAAGTGATTCTCCTGCCTCAGCCTCCCCAGTAGCTGGGATTACAGGCGCGCGACACTGTGCCTGGCTAATTTGTGTATTTTATTTATTTATTTTTTTTGAGCCACAGTCTTGCTCTGTCGCCCAGGCTGGAGTGCAGTGGTGCGATCTTGGTTCACTGCAACCTCCGCCTCCCAGGTTCAAGCGATTCTCCTGCCTCAGCCTCCCGAGTAGCTGGGATTACAGGCGCCCACCGCCACATCAGGCTAATTTTTGTATTTTCAGTAGAGATGGGGTTTTACCATGTTGGCCAGGCTGGTCTTGTACTCCTGACCTCGTGATCTGCCTGCCTCGCCTACCAAAGTGCTGGGATTACAAGCGTGAGCCAATGCATCCGGTCATTTGTGTATTTTTGATAGAGATGGGGTTTCAACATGTTGGCCAGGCTGGTCTAGAACTTCTGACCCCGTGATCTGCCTGCCTCGCCTCCCAAAGTGCTGAGATTACAGGCGTGAGCCGCCGCGCCAGGCCACCCAGCCCTGTTTTTTTTTTTTTTGTTTTTTTTTTTTTTGAGACGGAGTCTTGCTCTGTCGCCCAGGCTGGAGTGCAGTGGCCGGATCTCGGCTCACTGCAAGCTCCGCCTCCCAGGTTCACGCCATTCTCCTGCCTCAGCCTCCCGAGTAGCTGGGACTACAGGCGCCCGCCACCTCGCCCGGCTAGTTTTTTGTATTTTTTAGTAGAGACGGGGTTTCACCGTGTTAGCCAGGATGGTCTCGATCTCCTGACCTTGTGATCCGCCCGTCTCGGCCTCCCAAAGTGCTGGGATTACAGGCTTGAGCCACCGCGCCCGGCCCTGCCCTGTTTTTATTATTATTGCTGGTGCTGATGTTTTCTGCCCGCCTTTGAGACGCCCTCAGCTTGGCGCACCTCCAGCTTCCTCCTGCCTGTGTCCCTCCACTGGTGCTTATTGCAGCCTCTGGGCCTTACTCAGAACCCCCTGGGGCTAGAGTTTCTGGTAAGTTGGTCAGGCCAGGGTCGGATAACTGCATGGGCACAAGCATTGCCCATGATGGACCCACCACATCCTGCCTCAAAAGCCACTCTGGCTACAGGTAAGGAACCTGCATGCCAGGGGAGGGGAGGGTGGTGAGTGGTGGTCAACCAGCCCAGTGTGGCTGGTTCTGGGCTTCCTGTGGCCGCTGGCAGGCTGGTGGCTGGGCATAGCTGCTTCTCTTTGGGATGTGGTAACTGCAGCTGCCTGCTCAGTCCATCCCTCCTGATGGGGGTTGGCATTGCCTGGTGCGATGGGTTTGTGAATGCAAAATAACATGCTCCATGTGCCCTTCGGCCATGATTCTTTTCTTTCTCTCTCTTTCTTTTCTTTTCTTTCCTTCCTTCCTTCTTTTTTTTCTTTCTTTCTCTCTTTCTTTCCTTCCTTCCTTCCTTTCTTTCTCTCTTTCTTTTTCTTTTTTCTTTCTTTCTTTTTCTTTTTCTTTCTTTCTCTTTCCTTCTTTCTTTCTTTCCTTCTTTCTTTTTCCTTCCTTCCTTCCTTCTTCCCTCCCTCCCTCTGTCTCTATTTCTTTCTCCTTCCTTCCTTCTTCCCTCCCTCCCTCCCTCCCTCTCTCTGTCTCTCTTTCTATTTCTTTCTCCTTCCTTCCTTCCTTCCTTCCTTCCTTCCTTCCTTCCTTCCTTCTGTCCGTCCGTCCGTCCGTCCGTCCCTCCCTCCCTCCCTCCCTCCCTCCCTCCTACCTTCCTTTTCGTCTTGTCTTTTCTGTTTCCTTTTTTTTTTTTTTTTTTTGGATACAAAGTTTCGCCCTTGTTGTCCAGGCTGGAGTGCAGTGGTGCGATCTCAGCTCACTGCAACCTCTGCCTTCCGGGTTCAAGCGATTATCCTGCCTCAGCCTCCCGAGTACCTGGGATTACAGGCACGTGCCACCAGGCCCAACTAATTTTGTGTATTTAGTAAAGACAGGGTTTCTCCATGGTGGTCAGGCTGGTTGTGAACTCCCAACCTTAGGTGTTCCTCCCGCCTCAGCCTTCCAAAGTGCTGGGATTACAGGCGTCAGCCACCGTTCCTGGTCTCTTTTCTTTTCTTTCTTTCTTTTTTTTTTTTGATGGAGTCTCACTCTGTCACCCAGAGTGGAGCGCATTGGCACGATCATGGCTCACTGCAGCCTCCGCCACCCAGATTCAACCAATCCTCCTGCCTCAGCCTTCTGAGTAGCTGGGATTACAGGCGCATGCGCCACCACCACACCCGGTTAATTTTTGTATTTTTAGTAGAGATGGGGTTTCACCATGTTGGCCAGGCTAGTCTCGAACTCCTGGCCTCAGGTGATCCACCCGCCTAGGCCTCCGAAAGTGCTGGAATTACAGGCGTGAGCCACTGCACCCGGCTTAAAAAAAGGACTTCTATTGATATGTAAAAATACAGCAGAAGAGTTCACCAATAATAAGCTTAAAGAATGTTTACAGCTGAATATCCCTGTGTAACCAACACTCCGATCAAGAAAAAGACTTTTTCTAGCATCCAGAGCCCCCCTTCCAGTTTTTACCCCTCAAAAATTATTTCTTTCCTGGCTTATAACATTGAAGTCTCGTTTTGTGTGTTCTTGAATTTTTTCTTTTTTTTCCGAGTTGGAATCTTGCTCTGTTGCCTACGTTGGAATGAAATGGTGCGATCTTGGCTCACCGCAACCTTCGCCTCCTGGGTTCAAGCAATTCTCGTGGCTCAGCCTCCCAAGCAGCTGGGATTACAGATGCCCGCCACCATGCCCGACTAATTTTTGTATTTTTAGTAGAGACGGGTTTCACCATGTTGACCAGGCTGCTCTGGAACTCCTGACCTCAGGTGATCTGCCCACCTCAGCCTCCCAAAGTGCTGGGATTACAGACGTGAGCAGCCATTCCTGGCCTTATCGACATCTTTTACAATCTATTTTTTTGGTACTAAGTCTTTGAAATCCAGTGTGTGTGTCATTTTCACGGCCCATGTTAATATGGACTCACTGTATTTCAAGCACTCACTGGTCAGATGCGGCTGGTGGCTGCCATAATGGGCATTGCTGGTCTGGATCTTGAAGAGGATGAAGAGACACCAGCACAAAAGTTACCGACACAGGCCGGGCGCGGTGGCTCACGCCTGTAATCCCAGCGCTTTGGGAGGCCGAGGTGGGCAGGTCATCTGAGGCCGGGAGTTTGAGACCAGCCTGACCTGACCAACATGGAGAAACCCCGTCTCTACTAAAAATACAAAATTAAACTGGCGTGGTGGCACATGCCTGTAATCCTAGCTACTCGGGAGGCTGAGGCAGGAGAATAGCTTGAACCCAGGAGGCGGAGGTTGCTGTGAGCTGAGATTGCGCCATTGCACTCCAGCCTGGGCAACAAGAGCGACACTCCGTCTCAAAAAAAAAAAAGGTTGCCAACATAAAAAATGGTGCGTACACACTGTGTCCTGCAATCTCATTTCTAGAGAGTCATCTATAAATACTTGTACATGCATATGAGAATATATGTACAAAGGTGCTCACTATGTTATAACCCAAAATATTGGAAACCACCTAAAATTTCACCATTAGGGAGGTGATTGAGTAAGCAAATTTGAAACTAACAACAGATTTCTTCTTTTTTTTTTTTTTTTTTTTGAGACGGAGTCTCACTCTATCGCCCAAGCTGGAGTGCAATGGCGCGGTCTCAGCTCACTACTGCAACCCCCGCCTCCCGGGTTCACAAGATTTTCCTGCCTCAGCCTCCCAAGTAGCTGGGATTACAGGCACCTGCCACTACTCCTGGCTTATTTGTATTTTTAGTAGAGATGGGGTTTCTTTCTTTTTTTTTTTTTAAATTCAAAACCTTGCTAAATTCATTTTTTTTCTTTTTTATTATACTTTAAGTTCTAGGGGTACATGTGCACAACGTGCAGGTTTGTTACATATGTATACATGTGCCACATTGGTGTGCTGCCCCCATTAACTCATTGTGTACATTAGGTATATCTCCTAATGCTCTCCCATCCCGCTGAGATGGTGTTTCACCATGTTGGCCAGGCTGGTCTCGAAGTGCTGACCTCGTGGTCTGCCTGCCTCGGCCTCCCAAAGTGCTGGGATTACAGGCATGAGCCACCATGTCCGGCCTTCTTCTTTTCTTTTTTGAGACCGGGTCTCTCTCTGTCACCCAGGCTGGGTGATCATAGACAGTGGGGTGATCATAGCTCACTGCAGCCTCAATCTCCCAGGCTCAGGTGATCCTCCCACCTCAGCCTCCAGAGTAGCCGGGACCACAGGTGTGCACCACTACACCTGGCTAATTTTTGTATTTTTTGTAGAGATGGGGTTTCTTCATGTTGCCCAGGCTGGTCTTGAACTCCTGGCCTCAAGCAATCCTCTCTCCTTGGCCTCCCAAAGTGCTGGGATTACAGGCATGATCCACCACACCCAGCTAAAGGATTTCTTATGCTGTTAAAACAGAACAAAGTGTTTTAAAATTTATTTACAAAAACATTATTGACAGCAGGTGCAGTGGCTCTTGCCTGCAATCCCAGCACTTTGAGAGGCTGAGGTGAGAGGATTACTTGAGCCCAGGAGCTCAAGACAAGCCTGGGCAGCATAGACCCCCGACTCTACAAAAAATAATAAAACCAAAACCAAAACATTATCCAGAAAAACAAAGTGATAAAGTACATTATTGGGGCCCAGCATGGTGGCTCACACCTGTAATCCTAGCACCTTGGGAGGCTGAGGCAGGAGGATCACCTGAGGTCAGGAGTTCAAGACCAGCCTGGCCGACATGGCAAATCCTCATCTCTACTAAAAATACAAAACGTAGCCGGGTGTGGTGGTGGGCACCTATAATCCCAGCTACTTGGGAGACTGAGTCAGGAGAAACTCTTGAACTTGAGTGGCAGAGGTTGTAGTGAGCTGAGATTATGCCACTGGACCCCAGCCTGGGCGACAAATTAAGACTCTGTCTCAAAAAAAAAAAAAAAAAAAACTGTTATTGGAACGACTGACGAAATTTCAGTGAAGGCTGAGGATAGTGTGGTATCTGGCATAGTTCCTTATTTTGATAAATATATTGTGGTTATGTCAGAGAATATCCTGTCATAACCGTAATATAAGAGATACATAGTGACGAATTTATGGTAAAGGAGCATGATGTTTCCAAAGTACTCTCAAATGATTCCAGAAAAAACTTAAACAGACATAGATATATACGCCTGTATTATTTTTCTAGGGTTTACCAGCCCCCACAATTGCATGAGCCAATTTCTTTCTGTCTTTTTTTCTGTGTATATGACGAAGTTTCGCCCTTGTCACTCAAGGCTGGAGTGCAATGGCACGATCTCGGCTCACTGCAACCTCCACCTCCCGAGTTCAAGTGATTCTGCTGCCTCAGCCTCCCAAGTCACTGGGATTACAGGTGCCCATCACCATGCCCGGCTAATTTTTTATATTCTTAGTACAGATGGGGTTTCACCATGTTGGCCAGGCTGGTCTTGAACTCCTGACCTTCAGGTGATCCACCCGCTTTAGCCTCCCAAAGTGCTGGGATTACAGGTGTGAGCCACCGTGCCCGGCCTCTGTCTTTTTTTTTTTTTTTTTTTTTGAGACAGGGTCTTGCTCTATTGTCCAGGCTGCAGTGCAGTGGCACAATCATAGGTCACTGCAGCCTCGACCTCCTGGGGTCAGGTGATCCTCCTGCCTCTGCCTCCTAAGTAGCTAGGACTATAGGTGTGCTCCACCACACCTGGATAATTTTTTGTGTTTTGTAGAGACGGGGGTTTCACTATGTTACCTAGGTCTGGAACTCCTGGACTCCGGTGATCTTCCCACCGTGGCTTCCCAAAATGCTGGGATTACAGGCATGAGTTGTTGCTTCTGGCCCCGATTTCTTTCTTTCTTTTTTTTTTTTTTTGTTTTTTTGAGACAGAGTCTCACTTTGTCACCCAGGCTGGAGCACAGTGGCATGATCTCGGTTCATTGCAACCTCTTCCTCCTGGGTTCAAGCGATTCTCCTGCCTCAGCCTCCCGAGTAGCTGGGACTACAGGCGCCCCGCCACCATTCCCAGCTAATTTTTTGTATATTTATTAAAGACGGGGTTTCTCAATGTTGGTCAAGCTGGTCTCGAACCCCTGACCTCAAGTGATCTTCCCGCCTCGGCCTCTCAAAGTGCTGAGACTGCAGGCGGGAGCCAATGTGCCCGGCTGCTTTTACTATTCTTGCAACTTTTTTCATTTGACATTCCATTAAAATAAAAAGTTAAAAAATTTTTTTTTCCTGAGGGGATGTTTTATCAAGGACAGCTTTATCAACGGTCCCGGACCTAAAAACGTTAAGAACCCATGATTTACGGTTGAGGAGGCAACTTCGATCCAAAATCCTAAAAGTCAAGTTCCTGTGACCTGGCTTCCTGAGCCTCCCCGCTCCCGCGCCCCCTGGAGGTCAGGGCCAGAACAACACGGCATTCCTATAATGCTCCAAACCGCCACAAACCGACCTTCGAAATCCTGGGTGAGTAAGGCAGACCGCTCACATGGCTTCAATTAGCAGAACTAAAACTTGCTGAACATCGTGCACCTGCATGTCCATCGCCAAACACAAACTCCGCCTTTGTAAAAGTCTAGGTGAATTCCCAGCTGAATTCAGAAGGGTGACAGGAATGGGACTTTTCATTGGTATTTTTCTTTCCTTTTTTCTTTTTTTTGGAGTCGGGAGGAGTGTATTTCTGGATTGTTTAAATATTTACAATGAGCATCCATTTCCTTTGCAATTAAAAGAAAATCAGGGCCGGGCGCGGTGGCTCAAGCCTGTAATCCCAGCACTTTGGGAGGCCGAGGCGGGTGGATCACGAGGTCAGGAGATCGAGACCATCCTGGCTAACATGGTGAAACCCCGTCTCTACTAAAAATACAAAAAACTAGCCGGGCGTGGTGGCGGGCGCCTGTAGTCCCAGCTACTCGGAGGCTGAGGCGGAAGAATGGCGTGAACCCGGAAGGTGGAGCTTGCAGTGAGCCGAGATCGTGCCACTGCACTCCAGTTTTGAGACTGCACTCAAATTTTGAGACGGAGTCTCGCTCTGTCGCCCAGGCTGGAGTGCAGTGGCGCGATCTCGGCTCACTGCAACCTCCGCCTCCCGGGTTCAAGCGATTCTCCCGCCTCAGCCTCCTGAGTAGTTGGGACTACAGGCGCCTGCCACCACGTTCAGCAAATTTTTGTATTTTTAGTAGAGATGGGGTTTCACCATGTTAGCCAGGATAGTCTCAATCTCTTGAACTCGTGATCTGCTTGCCTCGGCCTCCCAAAGTGCTGGGATTACAGGCATGAGGACCGCACCCAGCCAAAAACCAGATTTTTAAAAATTGAAGTTTGCTGTAGAAAAATACTGTGGGAGAAAGTTGTGGGTGGTGTTTTGTAGTCGCAAAAGGACATGGGGAAAAAAAACTGAGTGTGTTCCTGTAATTATCATAACAATCACACTCATTGTGCCGTAGGCTCCACAGGAGGGCTGTGAGCTGTGGTTACCAGATAAAATACAAGATTCCCAGATAAAATATGAAAAAAAATTTTTTTGTGATCTTAACTCACTGCAGTCTTGATCTCCTGGGCTGAAGCGATCCTCCTGCCTCAGCCTTCCAGGTAGCTGGGACCACAGGCACGTGCCACCATGCCCAGCTAATTTTTAATTTATTTTGTTGAGATGGGATCTCACTGTGTTGCCCAGGCTGGTCTCAAATTCCTGGCCTCAAGTGATCCTTCCTCGGTGTCCCAATGCCCTGGGATTACAGGTATGAACCACCAGGCCCAACCCTGAAATTTAAAGTTAACTGGGCAATCTGTAGTGTGTTTATGTTTGTTTGTGTGGGTGTGTGTGCTAAATCAGGCAACCCTATTCTGAGCAGAGGAGTGCTCTGATCTGACTTAGATTTTAATAGGCGCCCTCTGGTTGCTGATGGAGATGAGACTACGGAGGGCGGGCAGTGAAGATCCCAGAGAGGAGGCTACTGTAATGGTCCAAGCAGTAGGTGATAGTGATTTGGATCAGGGTAACAGAGTCGAGGTGGTGAGGGGCTGACAGGTCATGGATCTATTTTGAAGGAAAGGCCAAGTCCAGGCTCCTTAGCTCGGCATTCAAGGCTTCTCTCCACCACAGGACACACTTCCTCTCTGGCTTCTCAGACCCTGTAGCAGATAAAATGATGATCCCCGATGGTGTCCACATCTTAATCCTCTGAATCTGTGAACAGGTGACCTTCCATGGCAAAAGGGACTTTGCGGATGAAATTAAGTTAAAGATCTTTAGATGGGGAAGTGATTATCCTGGATTGGGTCTGGATGGGCTCACTGGAATCACAAGAGTCCTTATATGAGGAAGATAGAAATTTGAGACATATGGTAGAGGAGGAGGTGATGGGACCACAGAGGCAGGGATGGGCAGGGTGCAGCCACAAGCCAAGGAATGCCAGGAGCCCCCTGAACCTGGGAGAGGCAAGGAACAGATTCTGCCCTGGAACCTCTGGAGGGAGTGCTGACATCTTGATTTTGGACTTCTGGCCTGCAGAACCATGCCAAAATAATTGTCTGGCCTTTTTTTTTTTTTCTTCCCCCTGAGATGGAGTCTTGCTCTGTAGCCCAGGCTGGAGTGCAGTGTTGCCATCTTGGCTCACTGCAACCTCCACCTCCTGGGTTCAAGCAATTCCTTGTTCCTCAGCCTCCTGAGTAGCTGGGACTACAGGCATGAACCACCACACCCAGGTAATTTCTGTATTTTTAGTAGAGATGGGTTTTGCCATGTTGGCCAGGCTGGTCTCGAACTCCTGACCTCAATGATCTGCCTGCCTCAGCCTCCCAAAGTGCTGGGATTGCAGGCATGAGCCACTGCACCTGGCCCTGGTGTTAAGCCCACATTTTGTGCTAATTGGTTACAGCAGCCACAGGAAGGTAATCTAGGCTCCTTCCTTGTCCCAGGCTCTAGGAAGTATTTTAGAGCAGGGGTCCCCCACCCCTGGGCTGCAGACCTGTACTAGTCCATGGCCTGCTAGGAACCATGCGGCATAGCAGGAGGTGAGTGGCAGGTGAGTAAGCGAAGCTTCATCTGTAAATACAATCGTGCCCCAGCCGTACCCCTTCGCTCGTGTTACCCTCTGAGCCCCGCCTCCCCTCTGAGCCCCGCCTCCTGTCAGATCAGTGACAGAATTAGATCCTCATAAGAGCATGAACCCTGTTGTCAACAGCGCATTCGAGGGATCTGGGTTGCACGCTCCCTGTGAGAATCTAATGCCTGATGATCTGTCACTGTCTCCCATCACCCCCAGATGGGACCATCTAGTTACAGGAAAACAAGCTCAGGGATTCCACTGATTCTACATTATGGTGAATTGTATAATTATTTCATTATGTATTACAATGTAACAATAATAGAAATAAAGTACCCCACGAATGTAATACACTTGAATCATTCCAAAATCAGCCCCCACAACCTTTGGCCTGTAGAAAAATTGTCTTCCACAAAACCGGTCCTTGGTGCCAAAAAGGTTGGGGACCACGGTCTTAGAGAACCCACAATGAAGCTGGAGAGGATGAAGTGTGGACCCCATTTCCAAGACGGAGGTGGTTGTGGCTTGTGTGGCTAGTGTGGCTTGTGGAGTGGGTGGGCGGTGTGTGGGGTGGATAGCGCCATCTTCTATTGCCAACTTCGTAACCCTAGAAGGAAGATTTTTTCTTTTTCTTTTTTTTTCTTTCCTTTTCTTTTTTTTGAGATTGAGTCTTGGTGTTGTCAGCCTGGGCTGGAGTGCAATGGTGCGATCTCCGCTCACTGCAATCTCCGCCTCCCAGGTTCCAGCAATTCTTCTGCCTCAGCCTCCCGAGTAGCTGAGATTACAGGCACCTGCCACCACTCCTGGCTAATTTTTGTATTTTTAGTAGAGATGAGGTTTCACCATGTTGGCCAGGCTGGTCACGATGGTTTTTTTTGTTGTTGTTGAGACAGAGTCTTGCTCTGTTGCCCAGGCTGGAGTGCAATGGCATCATCTCGGCTCACTGCAACCTCTGCCTCCTAGGTTCAAGCAATTCTCCTGCCTCAGCCTCCCGAGTAGCTGGGATTACAGGCTGGGGCCTTCGAAGGAAAGAGATAGATGGCTCCAGGCCGGGCGCGGTGGCTCACACTGGTAATTCTAGCACTTTGGGAGGTTGAGGTGGGTGATTGCCTGAGCTCAGGAGTTCGAGTCCAACCTGGCCAACATGGTGAAACCCCATTTTTACTAAAAATACAAAAAATTAGCCGGGGGTGGTGACACAGGCCTGTAATCCCAGCTACTCGGGAGGCTGAGGCAGGAGAATCGCTTGAACCTGGTAGGCAGAGGTTGCAGTGAGCTGAGATCGTATCACTGCCCTCTAGCCTGGGCAACAAGCAAGACTCCATCTCAAAGAGAGAGAGAGAGAGAGAGACAGAGAGACAGAGAGAGAGAGAGAGAGAGAGGGCCCCAACTAGGGAAACCAAGGCCAGAAGAGGGGCCGAGCCTACAAAGGAACTTCCTCGGTTTTCCGAGCACTGGCCCCCGTTCTCTGCCTGGGAGGAGGTGGTTAGAGTCCCCTGGGTGTGTGCCCCGCAGAGGGAGCTCTGGCTGCAGTGCCCAGTGTGCAGACCAATGAGAGCCTCAGAGAGAAAGATGGTCATTTCCTCCCTGCATCTTCCCTTGGGGCTTTAAAAACCACAGCCCTTGGGCAGGAGGGACCTTCGATCCTCGGGGAGCCCAGGAGACCAGAACATGGTGAGTCTCGAAGGGGAATGGGAGCAGGAAGCTTTGCCCAGGGTCCCTCCCATCTCTGCTCCCCTGGGTCCTTTCTCTCCCCAACTGTCACCATCGACTCTGTCTCTCCCTTTCCTTCTGTCTCCCTGTCTTCCACCTCCCACCTTCCCTCTCTCCCACATCCCAGGCTCTAACACTCTAGGACTGGGATGTGGCCATGGGAATAAGATCGTCAAGTTGTGGGAGCCACAGCAACCTCATGGGGCTGGGGTCCGAGAAAACTCCCCAGGGGAGGGGACCCTTGAGTTGGGTCTCATAAGATGACTAAGAATTCCACAAGCAGCCGAGCACGGTGGCTCACGCCGTAATCACAGCACATTGGGGATTGTGCCAAGGTGGGAGGATTGCTTGAGGCCGGGAGTTGAAGACCAGCCTGGCCAACATAGTGACACCCTGTCTGTATTTTTTTAAAAAAAGAATTCCACAAGTGAAAAGATCTAGAGAAGGCCTTCCAGGCAGTAGGAATGGTAGAGAAAATGTTGGGAGGCTGGAAAGAACCAGTTTGGAGGAATAGTAAAGTTACTCACAAGCTCTTGCAGATAGATGTTCTTTTCTTTTTTGACTTGGGATCTTGCATGGTTGCCCAGGCTGGAGTGCAGTGGCACCGTCATAGCTCACTGCAATCTTGAACTCGGGCTCAAGTGATCCTCCCACTTTAGCCTTCTGAGTACCTGGGACCACAGGCATGCACCACTATGTCCGGCTAATTTTAAAATTTTTTATTCTTGTAGAGATGGGTTCTTGGCTATGTTGTCAGGGCTGGTCTCGAACTCCTGGCCTCAAGCCATCCTCCCACCTTGGCCTCCCAAAGCTCTGGGATTACTGGCGTGAGGCCATTGCACCCGGTCGTTTCAGATGTTCTACATGATAGAGATAGGGAAACCGAGGCCCAGGCAGGAGCAGAGATGGCCGGGGACCCTCCGTGGTTGGTGGCAGAATGAGGTTATGCCACAGATTCTGCGAGTGTCAGAAGGAACGCAGCCCAGGCTAGGTGAAGGTCCCCGTCATCCCTGCATCCGGCGTCCTGGGCACTGAGCCAGCAGAGCTGCGACTCAGCACCTGCTGTAACACAGGCATTGCCTTGCTTCATCCGTGTCAAAGAGGAAACGGAAGACAATTTGGATGGACTAGGGAGGGGACTCATGTTGCTTCATTCCTGCATTCCACCCTTGAGATCAGACCAGGGCAAATGGCACTCTCTGCTTCTTCTTTTTTCTTTCCAAAACATATTACAAAGTACCAAAGGACACTTGGTAAAAACTCATTCTCAGCCGGATGCGGTGGCTCATGCCTGTAATCCCAGCACTTTGGGAGGCCAAGGCATGCGGATCACGAGGTCAGGAGATTGAAACCATCCTAGCCAACATGGTGAAACTCCGTCTCTACTAAAAATACAAAAATTAGCTGGGCGTGTTAGTGGGCGCCTGTAGTCCCAGCTACTTGGGAGGCTGAGACATGACAATCGCTTGAACCCAGGAGGCGGAGGTTGCAGTGAGCTGAGATTGCACCACTGCACTCCAGTCTGGCAACAGAGTGAGACTCCGTCTCAAAAAACTAACAGAAAAAAAAGAAAACTCATTCTCCCTGCCTACCCCAGAGCCTCTGACTCCTTTTCTTTTCTTTTCTTTTCTTTTTGAGACGGAGTTTTACTCTTGTCACCCAGGCTGGAGTGCAATGGCACGATCTTGGCTCACCGCAACCTCCGCCTCCTGGGTTCAAGCAATTCTCCTGCCTCAACCTCCCAAGTAGCTGGGATTACAGGCATGCGCCACCACGCCTGGGTGGTTTTTTGTCTTTTTAGTAGAGACGGAGTTTCACCGTATTGGCCAGGCTGGTCTTGAACTCCTGACCTCAGGTGATCCACCCACCTTGGTCTCCCAAAGTGCTGGGATTACAGGTGTGAGCCACTGTGCCTGGCCCTCTGACTCCTTTTCATTGCCCCCTCCCCTACCCAGAGGCAACCACAGGATGCCAGTTTGTGGTGGATCCTTCCAGAAACAGTTTACAGATGTCTGAGAGCACAGATGCTTAGGGAACAAAGTAAGGACTAGCGTGATGCAGGGAACCCCAAAACCGATCTCAGCTTCTGTCTCTACTGTGAAATAGCTGCAGAGATCTGTCCTCTCCTTATCTTTTTGTTTTTTCAAGACAGTGTCTTGCTCTGTTGCCCAGGCTGGAGTGCAGTGGTGTGATCTCAGCTCACTGCAACCTCCACCTCCTGGGTTCAAGTGATTCTCCTGCTTCAGCCTCCCAGGTAGCTGGGACTACAGGTGCCCGCCACCACGCCTGGCTAATTTTCGTATTTTTATTTTTATATTTTTGTATTTTTAGTAGAGACAGGGTTTCACCCTGCTGGCCAGGCCAGTCTCAAACTCCTGGCCTCAAGCAATCTTCCTGCCTCGGCTTCCGAAAGTGCTGGGATTACAGTCATGAGCCACCGTGCCTGGCCACCCTCTCCTTATCTTTTTTTTTTTTTTTTTTTTTTGAGACGGAGTCTCGCTCTGTCGCCCAGACTGGAGTGCAATGGCCGGATCTCAGCTCACTGCAAGCTCCGCCTCCCGGGTTCACGCCATTCTCCTGCCTCAGCCTCCCGAGTAGCTGGGACTACAGGCGCCCGCCACCTCGCCCGGCTAGTTTTTTGTATTTTTTAGTAGAGACGGGGTTTCACCGTGTTAGCCAGGATGGTCTCGATCTCCTGACCTCGTGATCCACCCGTCTCGGCCTCCCAAAGTGCTGGGATTACAGGCTTGAGCCACCGCGCCCGGCCTCCTTATCTTTAAAGTGAGGATAATACTAGAACCTACATCATAGACTAGATGAGAGAATTGACTGAGTGAATGCATGAAAAGTTCTTGTAATAGTGCCTGGTATACAGCTGGCACTCAATGTGGGTGACATTTCTATCCTTTCCCAGCCTTATAAATAGCAGTATGTTTTGTACAGTACTCTACATCTGACTTTTTTTCATGAATGACATATAGTATTATTAACTGGCATTTATTGAGTGCTTACTGCATACCAGGCATTGTATTAAGGCATTCATTAATTTCCCCTCAAGCAAACTTGAGGAAGGTACTTCATTCCCATGTAGTTCAAGGGAGTTGCCTCCTCCTCCTCCTTTTTTTCTTTTTTCTAGACAGGGTCTACTGAGGTCTCCCACCTCAGCCTCCTGACTAGGTGGGACTACAGGTGCATGCCACCACGCCCAGCTAGATTTAAACTTTTTTGTAGTGATGGGGTCTTGCTATGTTGCCCAGCCTGGTGCTTCTTTCTTTCTTTTATTCAGCTGAGTAATGTGCTAATAGGAGGTTTCATCCCCTTCAATGGAAATTTAGTTTGAATTCCAATATTTGGTCTGTTTTGTTTTGTTTTGAGAACAAGTCTCGCTCTGTCACCCAGGCTGGAGGGCAGTGGTGTGATCTTGGCTCACTGCACCTCCGCCTCCTGGATTCTGGTGATTCTCCTGCCTCAGCCTCCCAAGTAGCTGGTATTACAGGTGCGCGCCACCACACACGGCTAATTTTTGTATTTTATTATTTTAATAGAGACAGGGTTTCATCATGTTGGCCAGGCTGGTCTCAAACTCCTGACCCCATGATCCACCTGCCTCGACCTCCCAAAGTGCTGAGATTACAGGCGTGAGCCACCGCGCCTGGCTTCCAGCCACATTCTTTAACTCAGTATCTACAGACCTTCCAGTCCCATCTTGGCCGCCGGCCAGCCATGCTGACCTTTCGCTTCTGCTATGCAGAAACGGATTTTGAGACTCCGCCTAAAAAACAAACAAACAAACAAACAAACAAACAAAAAAAAAAAACAAAAAAAAAAGAGGGTTTTGGAGCTCAGCTCTCAGGAGTTTCTCTCCTGTCTCTGTTCTTGCTAACTGAGAAGACTTGGAGAGGTCTCTTCATTTCTCTGTAGCCTCATTTTTCTCATCTGGAAAATGAGTGTTGCTATTGCAACAAGTCTCCTAGGGTTGCTTTGTGGGTTAAATGAGATAATACACGAGAAAGGCTCAGGACAGCTTGGCAATGATTATGGCTATTCTTGTAAGTACTGCGCCTTCTCCTTCACCGTGTTCTCATCTGATTGTTCACATCTTGCTGCCAGCACCCTTGTCTAAGCCACCGTCATGCCTCATGTCACCTGGACAGTTCCAATCTCCTTTTCCTCCCGGCTTCTGCTTTCTGCCCCTTTCTCCATGCAACAGACAAGGGTCCTTCTTCTAATGCGCACGTGAATTTAGGAACAATAATAGTACCTTGCCCTTCGTGCTGTTGTGACATAGATACACACTGTGATTAGGAAATTACTGAGCCAACACTTGGGAAGCACCTGGAATAGTGCTAGGCAATTAGAACCCCCAGAGTAGCCCTGGACCTGCACTGCCCAATATGTGGGCCACGTGCCACAATGCAGCTGATCTACATTTATTTTTCACGATTTTATTTTATTTTATTTTATTTTTGAGATGGAATTTCACTCTTGTTGCCCAGGCTGGAGTGTAGTGAAGCGATCTCGGCTCACTGTAGCCTCCATCTTCCGAGTTCCAGAGATTCTTCTGCCTCAGCATCCCAGATAGCTGGGACTACAGATGCACGTCACCACTCCTGGCTAATTTTTGTATTTTTTAGTAGAGACAGGGTTTTACCATGTTGGTCAGGCTGGTCTTGAGCTGCTGACCTCAGGTGATCCACCTGCCTGGGCCTCCCAAATTGCTGGGATTACAGGAGTGAGCTACTGTGTCCAGCTTATTTTATTTTTTAGAGATGGAGTCTCGCTCTGTCGCCCAGGATGGAGTGCAGTGGTGCAATCTCAGCTCACTACAACCTCTGCCTCCCAGGTTCAAGTGATCTTCCTGCCTTGGTCTCCTGAGTAGCTGGAATTACAGGTGCTTGCCATCACACCCAGCTAACTTTTGTATTTTTAGTAGAGACGGGGTTTCCCTATGTTGGCCAGGCTGGTCTTGAACTCCTGACCTCAAGTGATCCGCCCTCCTTGGTCTCCCAAAGTGCTGGGATTACAGGAGTGAGTCACCGCGCCTGGCCTCACCCCAGATGTTGGAGATCTTTCCACATCATTATATAAACAACTTCCTCATTCTTTTTGTTTGTTTTTTTTCTTTTTTGTAGGGATAGGGTCTTGCTAGGTTACCCAGGCTGATCTTGAACTCCTGGGCTCAAGAAATCCTCCTGCTTCAGCCTCCCAAAAGTGCTGGGATTACAGGCCTGAGCCACTGCACCTGGCCAACTTTTCCATTCTTTTTGATAGCTGTGTAGTATTCCGTTGCCTAGATGTACCATCATTAATGTAGCCAGTCCCCTCTTGCTGGACACTTCAGTTATTTCCAGTATTTGGAGTGGTGACGCAGTGGCAAAACTTTGCAAGCCATTTGTGTCTAAAGATCCTGGAAACCACAGGATGTTGGAATCAGCATATTTTTTCTGCCTTTCTGAAGTCAACCAGAGGAAAGGACTGAGCGAGCTCATGGCAGGAAAGGAGCTTTGTCAGCTGACGAGGGAGTGACAAGGCAATGTCAGAGCAGAGGGTGAGGAGGCTTCCCTTAGGAGGGTCTGAGTCATTCTGTAGTCAAGGGTTGCTGGGAGCATGCGAAACCAGCAGACGCAAAAGTTACCTTCATGCATCACAGCCAAGGGGGGCATTCAAAATCTTTAACAACATGCTAAAGTGCAGAGGACCCCTGGGCAGGGTCTAGGGCCTCCTGCTGCACCTAGCATTAACTGTTTAGTGACATGAGCGTTGGGACCTGGAGTGGGGGTGTCCCAGGGTAGGAAACAGGAACTTAGGGTGCTGGGAGTGGGCAATAGAAGAGGTGGGTGGCTGAGGGCAGGGGCTGTTTACCAATGAAAATATTTTAAACAATGTTAACCTTCTATTTGGAAACATTTTCAAACTTACAGAAAAATGACAAGAATGGAACAGGCTCATATACATATACATTTTACCCAGGCTCTCCCAATTTACTATATCTATCTCTCCATTATCCATCCATCCAACCATCCATCCATCCATCCATCCATCCATCCATCCATCCATCCATCCATCTATTATCTAGCTATTTTTTTTTGAGACAGAGTCTTGCTCTGTTGTCCAGGCTGGAGTGCAGTGGAGTAATCTTGACTCACTGCAACCTCCACCTTCCAGGTTCAAGGGATTCTCCTGCCTCAGCCTCCCAAGTAGCTGGGACTACAGGCACACACCACCACGCCCAGCTAATTTTTTGGTACTTTTAGTGGAGATGGGGTTTTGCTATGTTGGCCAGGCTGGTCTTGATCTTCTGACCTCAAGTGGTTACAGGCATGAGCCACCACGCCCAGCCCATTGTCTATCTACTTATCCATCCTCTATCTCCCAATCATATCTCTATCTATCCATTGTCTATCAGTCATCTATCTATCCATCATCCATGCATCCACTCATTCGCCCATTCGTTATCTATCTATCCATCCATCCATTCATTCATTCATATCCATCCATCTTTCTATCATTTTTTTTTTTTTTTTTTTTTTTGAGACAGAAGTCTTTCTCAGTCAAGGCCGGAGTGCAGTGGCGCGATCTCAGCTTACTGCAACCTCCGCCTCCCAGGTTCAAGTGATTCTCCTGCCTCAGCCTCTGGAGTAGCTGGGATTACAGGGGTGCGCCAACATGCTGGCTAATTTGTATATTTTTAGTGGCCTTTTTTGAATGGCTTCTTTCACTTAGCATCGTGTTTTCAAGATTCATCCACATTGTAGCATGTGTCAGCACTTCCTTTTCATGGCTGAGTAATATTCCACCACGTGACTAAACAACCCCTTTTTCCTTCACTCATTATCAGAAAGTGACATCTTAGCTTTCAGTCATTTACTCATGGGGGTGATTCCACCAGCAAATGCCCACTGCCTACAGCCTGGTTAACCTTGGGCGGGTACAATGTTAGGGAACTAGAAATAAAAAAAGAAGGACTATCCAGGCATGGTGACTTTTACATCTGTAATCTCAGCACTTTGGGAGTTCAAGCCTGGAGAGTTGCTTGAAGTCAGGAGTTTGAGACCATCCTGTGCAACAAAGTGAGACCCCAACTCTACAAAAAAAAAAAAAAAAAAAAAAAAAAAACAACAAAAATTAGCTGGGTGTGGTAGTGCACAACTGTAGTCCTAGCTACTCGAGAGGCTGAGGCAGGAGGATTGCTTGAGCCAGAGGGGTTGGGGTGACAGTGATCCATGATTGCACCACTGCACACAAGCCTGGGTGACAGATCAAGACTCCATCTCAAAAAAAAAAAAAAAAGAGAGAAAAAGGAAATATAAAAAGGGAGCTGGGCCTGTAATCTCAGCACTTTGGGAGACCAAAGCAGGAGGATTGCTTGAACCCAGGAGTTTGAGACCAGCCTGGGCAGCACAGTGAGATCCTCCTCTTTACAGAAAATTAAAAATTAGCTGGGCACAGTAGTATGCACCTGTAGTCCCAGCTGCCTGGGAGGCTGAGGCAGGAGGATCACCTGAGCCTGAGAAGTCAAGGCTGCAGTGAGCCGAGGTTGCACCCCTGAGCTATAGCCTGGGTAGCAGAGTGAGACCCAGTATCAAAAAAAAAAAAAAAAAAAAGATTCAGAGATGTGGATCTGAGCTCTTCAATAATCGAAGTATTGACAAATAATAATACCAATGGCTGCCACTTGTCCCCTTCTCTGTGTCAGATGCTGTGCTAGGTGCTTAGGCATTTTTCATCTTCTTTAATCTTTAAGGTGAATATTTTAAAAGTGTAAAAACCAGGCTGGGTGCGGTGGCTCACGCCTGTAATCCCAGCACTTTGGGAGGCCAAGGTGGGTGGATCACGATGTCAGGAGTTCGAGACCAGCCTAACTAACATGGTGAAACCCTGTCTCTACTAAAAATACAAAAATTAGTAGGGCATGGTGGTGGGCGCCTTTAGTCCCAGTTACTCAGGAGGCTGAGGCAGGAGATTCACTTGAACCTGGGAGGCAGAGGTTGCAGTGACCTGAGATTGTGCCACTGCACTCCAGCCTGGCGACAGATCGAGACTCTGTCTTGGCCAGGCTGGTCTCGAACCCCTGACCTCAGGTGATTTGCCCACCTCAGTCTCCTAAAGTGCTGGGGTTACAGGCATGAGCCACCACACCTCGCCTGAAATGAGCATATTAAGAGAACCTCCTTGTAGGTTGTGGTCAGGATCGAAAGAACAAATTCCATGTGGCACGTATAGCAGGTGCTCAGTAAGTACTGGCTGCTTTCGTATGACCACTCAGTGCCTTGATGGGTGCTTTACTGCAGTGTCTGATGGCTCTGGGCACAGATTTTGCCTACAAGGCTTTCTCTAGTCCAGCTGCCATGGACTGCAGCCTTTCTTTCTTGGGTGCATGACAGCTTCCTGCAGCTCTGTCTAGGAAGAAGTGATCAGGACCTTTTTTTTTTTTTTTTAGATGGAGTCTCACTCTGTTGCTCAGGCTGGAGTGCAATGGGGCTATCTCGGCTCACTGCAACCTCTGCCTCCTGGGTTCAAGCAATTCTGCCTCAGCCTCCCGAGTAGCTGGGATTAGAGGTGCACACCACCACACCCCTACAAATCCACCACTGCCATTCTTAGTCATCTATAGCCCTGCCCTCCTTCCTCCCTCTGTCCCTCTCTCCCTCTCTGCTTTCTTCCTCCCTAATTTCCTCCTCCCTCCTTTGTTTCTTTTCTTTCTTCCTGCCTTTCTTCCTTTCACCCTTCTTCCCTTCCTCATTTCCTCCTCCTTCCCTCCTTCATTCCCTCCTCTCTCTCTTCTCTCTTTCTTCCTCTTCCCTTCTTTCCTTCCTCCTTCCCTCTCCTCCTCTCTCTCCCTCTAGTTACTCCTTTTGCTGGAGTGTTTTTTGTGGAGTCCTAATTAGGGAAAAGGAGTCAGGTGGCAGGACCGAGGGAAAGCAATAAGAGGAAGGAGATAAACTATACATCTGCCTCTCTTCATGATTTAGGACACACAGCTCTCCTGTGCAAATAACTCCCAATTTTCCTGCGTCCAGCTACCGCCAGACACTCAGCTAATAGAAAAATGCAAGTTAGCTCACTGCAACCTTGGTGTTACTGGAACTTCACAAAGCCCTTTTCGCACACAGCACAAGCACCAGCATATAAAATCGCTAGCGAGCCTTCGTCTCTTTGCAGTTAGCTCCTCTGTTGCTGACCTGCCCATTGCACTCTTACAACATATTTTCCTACTTTCTCTAATAAATCTGCTTTTCTTTACCTACAACTGTCTTGGTAAATTCTTCTACCCTGCATCACTGGTCCCAAATAGTCACATTTACCTGTGATATTATTGTTATTTTTGTGAGAGAGGGTCTCACTATGTTGCCCAGGCTGGAGTGCAGTGGTGTGATCATAGCTCACTGCAGCCTTGACCTCCTAGGCTCTAGTGATCCTCCTGCCTCACCCTTCCAAGTACACCAAGTACACAGGAGTACACCACCATACCTGGCTACTTTTTTTTTTTTTTGGTAGAGACAGGGTCTTGCTATGTTGCCCAGGCTGGTCTCTAACTCCTGGGCTCAAGCAATCCTCCCACCTTGGCCTCCAAAGAGCTGGGATCACAGGCATGAGCCACAATGCTTGGCAAAAAAATCTATTTCTTATTCCTGTTTGTATCTTCCTCTTGCTGCCCCCAAACATTTTGTTCAGGGTTGGCACCATGATCCTACAATCAGTCTTAGTGCCCCAAGAAGAGAGGCAATCGGAGATTCAGTGCCACTGAGGTGAGGCAGCAGAAAAGACACAGAACCATCTATGAAGTACTTTTTGCCAAAAAAAGAAAAAAATTGTACCTAAATCTAATCGAAGTTCTAGATCTCAAACTACCACTTTACAGCAAAACCAAGGGAGAAAGGAACAGGTGAAATAACAGCACACCTAAAAAATCAGCAAAATCGGCCGGGCGCAGTGGCTCAAGCCTGTAATCCCAGCACTTTGGGAGGCTGAGGCGGGTGGATCACGAGGTCAGGAGATCGAGACTATCCTGGCTAACATGGTGAAACCCCGTCTCTACTAAAAATACAAAAAACTAGCCGGGCGTGGTGGCGGGCGCCTGTAGTTCCAGCTACTTGGGAGGCTGAGGTGGGAGAATGGCGTGAACCCGGGAGGTGGAGCTTGCAGTGAGCTGAGATCACGCCACTGCACTCCAGCCTGGGAGACACAGCGAGACTCCGTCTCAAAAAAAAAAAAAAAAAAAAAAAAATCAGCAAAATCTACTTGAAATTGATAACTCCTGGCCGGGTGTGGTGGGTCTTGCCTGTAATCCCAGCACTTTGGGAGGCCAAGGTGGGCAGATCACAAGGTCAGGAGTTTGAGACCGCCTGACCAACATGGTGAAACTCTGTCTCTACTAAAAAATACAAAAATAAGCTGGGCGTGGTGGCACATTGCCTGTAATTGCAGCTACTCAGGAGATTGAGGCAGGAGAATCGCTTGAACCCAGGAGGCAGAGATCCAAGATCCCGCCACTGCACTCCAGCCTGGTGACAGAGTGAGACTCTGTCTCAAAAAAAAAAAAAAAAAAAAAAAAAAAAAAGAAATGGATAACTCCTCCTAATGGCTTTGGGTTTTGAAATTATATCAGTTAGAACAGATGGGCTGCTGGCTGGGCATGGTGGCTCATGCCTGTAATCCCAGCACTTTGGGAGGCCAAGGCAGGTGGATCATCTGAGGTTGGGAGTTCGAGACCAGCCTGACCAACATGGAGAAACCCCGTCTCTACTAAAAATACAAAATTAGCCGGACATGGACATGGTGGTGCATGCCTGTAATCCCAGCTACTCAGGAGGCTGAGGCAGGAGAATCGCTTGAACCCAGGAGGCGGAGTTTGCGGTGAGCAGAGATCGCACCACTGCACTCCAGCCTGGGCAACAAGAGCAAAACTCAGTCTCAAAAAAAAAAAAAAAAAGACCAGATGGGCTACTCGGCTCTCTATGGGAGGATAAAAAGGGAGGCGAAGAGCAGTAGATGAACGTGCAGAGGGTCACACAGGCTTCACATAGGGCAGTCAGGATCTGAACCCTAGAGGACTGACTCCAAATCCAGTGCTGCTAACCTGAGTGCCATTCTGAGCCCACCACTACTGGACTACTGGAGCCCAAGTCAAAAGCATTCGCATAGACTCATACTTGTAATCCTAGCACTTTGGGAGGCTGAAGCAGGTGAATTGTTTGAGGCCAGGAGTTTGAGACCAACCCTGGCAACATAGCAAGACCCCATCTCTACTAAAAATTAAAAAAATAAGCCAGGCATGGTGTGTGCCTGTAGTCACAGCTACTTGGGAGGCTGAGGCGAGAAGGTTGCTCGAGACTCGGAGATTGAGGCTGCAGTGAGTCATGATCACACCACTTGTACTCCAGCCTGGGTGACAGAGACTCTGTCTCTAAAAAGTTTTTTAAAATAGTGTTTTTATGCAATCTTTTTTTTTTGGACAGTCTCGCTCTGTTGCTAGGCTGGAGTGCAGTAGCACAATCTCAGCTCACTGCAACCTCCACCTCTTGGGTTCAAGCAATTCTCCTGCCTCAGCCTCCCGAGTAGTAGCTGGGACTGCAGGTGCCCGCCACCATGCCCGGCTAATTTTTATATTTTTAGGAGAGACGGGGTTTCACCATGTTGGCCAAGCTGGTCTTGATCTCTTGACCTCGTGATCCGCCCACCTTGGCCTCCCAAAGTGCTGGGATTACAGGCGTGCGCCACCGCACCCAGCCCCATACAGTCTTTTAAAGAATCAAAATTAATGCAAAAAAGTCCATGGTGAGAAAAAAAATCCAAATTTTAACTAAAGACCATCTGCTTTCATTTGTTTGTTTTAGCACACCGCATTATTGCACAACAGGAAATGTAGAGGCTGGTCCCCAACATTCTATTTTTATGACCAGTTTATACAGGCACCCCACAAGCCCTTTTCCCAACAAGGAACCTTGTTTTCCAATCTACAGATGCCTCGAACTCTCAGCTGGGCGGGTTCACCCAGGTTCACAGTGTGACAAGAGCATGCAATCAGATTAGGCAACATGGGGCTTTATGTAGTCATGGGTGTTTTGTGGTCTTGCGTTCTTTTGCTAAGCTTTATAAACTTTTTCTTCTTGGTTCAAACTATGGGAATGGCCAGGCACAGTGGCTCATGCCTATAATCCCGGCACTTTGGGAGGCTGAGGCGGGTGGGTCACCTGAGGTCAGGAGTTCGAGACCAGCCTGGCCAACATGGTGAAACCCCGTCTCTACTAAAAATACAAAAATTAGCCAGGCATGTTGGTGGGCACCTGTAATCCCAGCTACTCAGAAGGCTGAGGCAGGAGAATCGCTCAAACCCAAGAGGCAGAGGTTGCAGTGAGCCGAGGTCATGCCACTGCACTCCAGCCTGGCCAATAAAGTGAGACTGTGTCTCCAAAAAAAAAATTAATAACAAGCAGTGTGTCCTTCACTGACCAGTCTGAATGGGTAGTGGCTACAGCCTTGCAGTAGGGCTAGACTTTAACCATTAGGTTTCTAGATTGTGGGGAAGTGGGGAAGTCCAGGGGCTTCACAGGATGGGACTGAGGGGAGAGTGGCAGGCTGGCAAGGGGCCCAACCAGCATGGAATCATTTCAATTTTTTTTTTTTTTTTTTTTTTTTAGGCAGGGTCTCACTCTGTCACCCAGGCTGGAGTGCAATGGTGTGATCTCAGCTCATTGCAACCTCTGCCTCCTGGGCTCAGGTGATCTTCCCACCTCAGCCTCCGGAGTAGCTGGGACGACAGGCAAGTGCAACCACATCCGGCTAATTTTTGTATTTTCAGTAGAGACGGATTTTTGCCATGTTGCCCAGGCTATTCTTGAACTCCTGGGCTCAAGCAGTCTGCCCGCCTCGGCCTCCCAAAGTGCTGGGATTACAGGCGTGAGCCACCACATCTGCCTTAATATTTTAGTAAGTGGTATGACACCCTGGCTGACTCTCAGCCCTCAGCATCCCCATTTCCTAGGAAGAAAAAGCCACACAGGGGAAAAGCCACATGTCTGGGCCAGGATGCCCCCTCCCCGAGCATGTGTCTGCAGACTCATCCTCTCTGCTCTCTCCAATTCCCCTTAGGACCCCTTCAGTAGTACCACCCTTGATTATGAGCACTATGATGGCAAGAATGTCCTGGACTCCGACACCCCTGTGGATAAAACTTCTAACACGCTGCGTGTTCCAGACATCCTGGCCTTGGTCGTCTTTGCAGTCGTCTTCCTGGTGGGAGTGCTGGGCAATGCCCTGGTGGTCTGGGTGACGGCATTCGAGGTCAAGCGGACCATCAATGCCATCTGGTTCCTCAACTTGGCGGTAGCTGACTTCCTCTCCTGCCTGGCGCTGCCCATCTTGTTCACGTCCATTGTGCAGCATCACCACTGGCCCTTTGGCGGGACCGCCTGCCGCATCCTGCCCTCCCTTATCCTACTCAACATGTACGCCAGCATCCTGCTCCTGGCCACCATCAGTGCCGACCGCTTTCTGCTGGTGTTTAACCCCATCTGGTGCCAGAACTTCCGAGGGGCCGGCTTGGCCTGGATAGCCTGTGCCGTGGCTTGGGGTTTAGCCCTGCTGCTGACCATACCCTCCTTCCTGTACCGGGCGGTCCGGCAGGAGGAGTATTCACCAAAGGTGTTGTGTGGCGTGGACTACAACAACGACACACGGCGGGAGCGAGCTGTGGCCATTGTCCGGCTGGTCCTGGGCTTCCTGTGGCCCCTACTCACACTCATGATCTGTTACACCTTCCTCCTGCTCCGGACGTGGAGCCGCAGGGCCACGAGGTCCACCAAGACACTCAAGGTGGTGGTGGCGGTGGTGGCCAGTTTCTTTATCTTCTGGTTGCCCTACCAGGTGACGGGGACAATGATGTCCTTCCTGCGCCCGTCGTCACCCACATACCTGCAGCTGAAGAAGCTGGACTCCCTGAGTATCTCCTTTGCCTACATCAACTGCTGCATCAACCCCGTCATCTACGTAGTGGCTGGCCAGGGCTTCCAGGGCCGACTGCGGAAATCCCTCCCCAGCCTCCTCCGGAACGTGTTGACTGAAGAGTCCGTGGTTAGGGAGAGCAAATCATTCACGCGCTCCACAGTGGACACTATGACCGAGAAAACCCAGGCAGTGTAGGCGATAGCCTCATGGGCCACTGTGGCGCGATGTCTCCTTCCTTCCCGGCCACTCTCCTTCCGCTTGTTTTCACTCTGCTCTTCGTGGGATGGCGTTACCTTAGCTAACTAACTCTCCTCCATGTCGCCTGTCTTTCCCAGACTTGCCTCTCCTCTTCCAGTGGAACTCTTCTCATCCTTCCTCATTTGCAAGGTGAACGCTTCCTTCTAGGAAGCCCCCCCGGCCCCCACCCCACACACCGTCTTTCCATCCCAGGCTTTTGTAAAACAAACAGAAACCCACGTATCTGGGGTATTTCCATATAGCAATAGGTGTGAACAGGGAACTCAGAATACAGACAAATAGAAAGATTCTAGCTTTAAAAAAACGTATTTATTTTATGGTGAGTTGGAAAAAATGTAACTGGAATCTTAAAAGTTCTTTGGGATAAAACAGAAGTCCATGGAGTTATCTAAGCTCTTGTAAGTGAGTTGATTTAAAAAAGAAAATTAGGCTGAGAGCAGTGGCTCACGCCTGTAATCCCAGAACTTTGGGAGGCTGAGGCTGGTGGATCACCTGAGGTCAGGAGTTCCAGACCAGCCTGGCCAGCACGGTGAAACCCCGTCTGTACTAAAAATAGAAAAAATTAACCAGGCGTGGTAGTGGGTGCCTGTAATCCCAGCTACTTGGGAGGCTGAGGTGGGAGAATTGCTTGAACCTTGGAGGCAGAGGTTGCAGTGAGCCACGATCACTCCATTGCACTCCAGCCTGGGCGACAGAGGGAGACTGTCTCAAAAGCAAAAACAAAAACAAAAACACCTAAAAAGCCTACAGTTTTGTTTTTACTTTGTTTTTAAATTATACTTTCTATTTTGAGATCATTGCAAACTCAACACAGTTGTAAGGAATGATGCAGAGGGATCTTGTGTACCCTTCACCCAGCCTCCCCCAATGGCAACATCTTGCAAAACTACAGTGTAGTCTCATAACCAGGATATTGACATTGACACAGTGAAGATATGGGACATTCCCATCACCACGAGGATCCCCAGGATGCCTACCTCCTCCACCCCCACACTCCAGCCTTTTCCCTAAACCCTGGCGATCAGGAATCCACTCTCCATTTCTCCAGTTCTATAATGTTGTCATTTCAAGAATGTTATACAATGTAATCATATGGTATGTAATCTATTTTGAGCTTTTTTAAAAAAATAGTATGCATGACTTTAATGATGAAAATAAAAATAATGAATATTGAAATCTTGTGTTATTTCTAATGAATAATTGACTTTGCAGTAGGTATTAGTCCATTTGCACACTGCTGATAAAGACATACCCAAGACTGGGAAGAAAAAGAGATTTAATTGGATTTACAGTTCCACATGGCTGGGGAGGTCTCACAGTCATGGCAGGAGGCAAAGGCACTACTTACATGGCGGTGGCAAGAGAAGAAGAGGAAGAAGCAAAAGTGGAAACCCCTGTGAAACCCATCAGATCTTGTGAGACTTATTAACTATCACAAGAATAGCAAGGGAAAGACCAGACCCCGACCCACAACACATGGGAATTCTGAGAGATACAATTCAAGTTGAGATTTGGGTGGGGAGACAGCAAAACCATGTCGCAATATTTCTGCTTTGATTGTGTAGTGAGAAGCCATGGATTATCTAGAAATAGCATGCAGACTAGCCAGGTGTGGTGGCTAGTCTGTAATCCCAGCACTTTGGGAGGCCGAGGCAGGCAGATCACTTGAGGTCAGGAGTTTGAGACCAGCCTGCCAACATGGTGAAACCCCATCTCTACTAAAAGTACCAAAATTAGCTGGTGTGTTGGTGCACACCTGTATGTAATCCCAGCTACTTGGGAGGCTGAGGCAGGAGAATTGCTTGAACCCGGGAGGTGGAGGTTGCAGTGAGCCAAGATCATGCCATTGCACTCCAGCCTAGAGTGAGACTCTGTCTCAAAAAAAAGAAAAAAGAAAAAATTAAATTTAGAAATAGTGTATAGACCCAATGTTGTCCAACAGAAATATGATGTGAGCCACATGTATATCTTTGTTTTCTAGTAGCCATATTAAATAAGTAAAAAGAAATAGATGAAATACTTAATAATATAATACAATCATATGTTATATTAAGAACAATGAGGTGGTGGCTTACGTCTGTAATCCCAGCACTTTGGGAGGCCAGCCTGGGCAAAATAGTGAGATCCCATCTTCAAAAAAATTAGTACGAGTGTGGTGGCTCATGCTTGTAATCCCAGCACCTTGGGAGGCTGAGCTGGGCAGATCACGAAGCCAGGAGTTTGAAATCAGCTTGGCCAACATGGCGAAAACCCATCTCTACTAAAAATACAAAAATTAGCCGGAGGTGATGATGCACGTCTGTAATCCCAGGTACTCAGGAGGCTAAGGCATGAGAATCACTTGAACCCGGGAGGCAGAGGTTGCAGTGAGCCATGATAGTGCCACGGCACTCTAGCCTGGGTGACAGAGTGAGACTCTCTCAAAAAAAAAAATTTTTTTTTAATTAAAAAATTAGCCAGTGTGGGCCAGGTGCGGTGGCTCAAGCCTGTAATCCCAGCACTTTGGGAGGCCGAGACAGGCGGATCACGAGGTCAGGAGATCGAGACCAACCTGGCTAACACGGTGAAACCCCGTCTCTACTAAAAAATACAAAAAACTAGCCGGGCGAAGTGGCGGGCGCCTGTAGTCCCAGCTACTCGGGAGGCTGAGGCAGGAGAATGGCGTGAACCCGAAAGGAGGACCTTGCAGTGAGCTGAGATCCGGCCACTGCACTGCAGCCCGGGCGACAGAGCTAGACTCCGTCTCAAAAAAAAAAAAAAAAAAAAAAAAAAATTAGCCAGTGTGGTGGTGGTGCCTGTGGTCCCAGCTACTCGGGAGGTCGAGGCTGGAGGATCACTTGAACACAGGAGTTTGAGGCTGCAGTGAGTTGTGATTGCACCACTGCACTCCAGCTTGGGTGACAGAGCAAGACCCTGTCTCCAAACAAACAAACAAACAAAAAATTGCCTGAGTGTCTCGACGGACAGATGCTGCAGTCTCTTGAGCTTGCAGAAGCGGCTGTGAGTGGCGTCTGTGCCTGCTTGAGAGGAGATGTTGGTACCTGGGACAAGATCCACTCTAGAACTTGTGCTCATTCGTGCAGATTCCCTGGGCATTGAGGTAATGGGGAAGGACCTGAGCCCCAGCCGCCTTCAGCTCCTGGGGGTGGGCTCCTGGCAGCTCCCTCCCCAAGAAGACAACATCAACCTCCTGGGCTCCTGGCCTCCTCCTGCCTGCTCCGGTCTCTTCCATGGCTGCCCCTGACCTAGACAGTTTCCCTCTGCCTCTCTGCTGGACCCTTCTCTGCGTCCCTTGCAGAGTTTTTTCCTCTTCGACGTTGGCGTTCCTCAGCTGTGTGTCCAACTCACTGGGTGCGCTCACTCCTGCAGCTTCACCCAATACCTTCAGCCTCTCTCTTTCCACACCTGGCCTCCCCACCCACTTGCCACAGCCAGACTGACCTCCGCAGTCTCCCCGGAACCTCTTCTTCCCCTTCCCTCCCGACTCCAGAGACAACCCCACGGTCCTCCCAGTCACCCAGGCCTGAGCCTGGGGCCCATCCCGGATGCTACCTCCTTCCCAACCCATGCCCTGCCTGGCCCATGCCCTCCATCCTCTCCCAGTTGGCTCTCTGCCTTGCCCCTTCCCTGATTTCCTGGCTGCTCATTCTGTTTTTCCCAGACCATCTCTGCCTCTATTCTACCTTCCTTCAGGGGCTGCCTCCTCCAGGAAGACCTCCCTGACTTCCTCCTCTGCCTCCACAACCCCTAAGTTCTATCTCTATTCCCAGTCATCCTGTAGCTTTCCTGACTTCGGAAGTTGCAGGCAGTCGGTATTTTCTCCCCACCCTGATTTGGGAAGGAGATAGTGTCCCAAGAGCTGGGCCCCACAGTGGTCTTCTAGATACAATTGGAGAGGAGTGGGATCCAGGTAGCCTTTCCAAGGCAGCCCCCATCTGGTGTTGACCAGCCTTGCCCAGGACGGAAGTGGGCTGAAGGGGCAGACAATTGCCAGATCTGCAGCTTGGGGAATCTGCTGGGTCAGCAAGTTCTGAAGGGGAAGTGGTAGGAAAGGGAAGTGGATGATGGGCTTGGCTGAGTCAGGCTGTATCCCCTTTCCTGCACCCACCCCCGCTCCCTGCATCCCTGGGATCTTATTCACATGTCTACTCTGCAGACCAGGGTGCCTCCAAGCCCTGAGACCAAAGCCTCCTCCTCCTTATCTTTGCCACGTGACCTTCCTGAACCTCACACCTCTCAGAGCCAGGAGGGCATTTGTCTATATGAGCACAGTCCCATAGAAATAGACCGTTAGTGGCCGGGCACAGTGGATCACACCTGTAATCCCAGGGCTTTGGGAGGCCAAGGTGGGTGGATCACCTGAGGTCAGGAGTTCAAGACCAGCATGGCCAACATGGCAAAACCTCGTCTCTACTAAAAATACAAAAACTAGCCGGGCGTGGTGGTGCATGACTGTAGTCTCAGCTACTCGGGAGGCTGAGGCAGGGGAATTACTTGAACCTGGGAGGCGGAAGTTGTGGTGAACTGGGATCGTACCACTGCACTCCAGCCTGGGTGACAGAGCAAGACTCAGTCTCTAAACAAATAAATAAAATAAAAGAGAAAGAAATAGACTGTGAACCAGGAGGCAGGAGGATCACTTGAGCCTAGGAGTTAAAGACCAGCCTGGGCAACATAGTGAGACCCTGTCTCTACAAAAATTAAAAACAAAAGAAATAGGTGGGTGTGCCGGGCGCGGTGGCTCAAGCCTGTAATCCCAGCACTTTGGGAGGCCGAGATGGGCGGATCACGAGGTCAGGAGATCGAGACCATCCTGGCTAACATGGTGAAACCCCGTCTCTACTAAAAAAATATATAAAAAACTAGCCGGGCGAGGTGGCGGGCGTCTGTAGTCCCAGCTACTCGGGAGGCTGAGGCAGGAGAATGGCGTAAACCCGGGAGGCGGAGCTTGCAGTGAGCTGAGATCCGGCCACAGCACTCCAGCCTGGGCGACAGAGCGAGACTCCGTCTCAAAAAAAAAAAGAAATAGGTGGGTGTGCAGGTGTGCACCTGTAGTCCCAACTACTCAAGAGGCTCAGGCGGGAGAATTGTTTGAGCTCAGGAGAGACTGAGGCTGTAGTGAGCCAAGGGATTGCACCACTGCACTCCAGCCTGGGTGACAGAGTAAGACCCTGTCTCAAAAAAAAAAAAAAAAAAAGAAATAGAATGATATTCATATTTTCCCGCAGGCAAGCAACAGACAAAAAGAAACAAAAAGAATCAGGTAAAATTAATTTTGGTAATACGTTTTATTTACCACAATATATTTAAGAGAGTATCATTTTAATATGTGTTCAATAGAAACAGATTCTTGAGACTTCATATACTTTTTTTTTTTTTTGTGGTACTGTGTTTTCAAAATCTGGTGTATATTTTACACTCACAGCACTTCTTATCTCGGACCCGAGGACATTTCAAGTGGTCCGTAGTCTCTCGTGGCTGGTGGCTGCACTGTTGGACTGCTCAGGGCTGGACTTCCTTGACTAATGTATACAGCGTCTACAGAATTCGAACATCTAACTGTTGGAGCTGTACTTCTAACCCTCCGAGGTTCTGGTGTGACATTCTAGGATCCTGTGATTCAAACAGACTGTGACTCACATTGTAGGATCTGTTGGATTCAACAGTCTATGATTCCAATATTTTAAGAGTCTGTGATTCCGATATTCTAGTCTCCAGAGTCTTTGATTGCTTGATTGGTTTTGAGATGAAGTCTTGCTCTGTCACTCAGGCTGGAGTGCAGTGGTGAGATCTTGGCTCACTGCAGCCTCCGCCTCCTGGGTTCAAGCAATTCTCCTGCCTCAGCCTCCTGAGTAGCTGGGATTACAGGTGCGTCCCACCAAGCCTGACTAATTTTTTTTTTTTTTTTGTATTTTCAGTAGAGATGGGGTTTCACAAAGTTGGCCTGGTGGATCTGGAACTCCTGACCTCAGGTGATCCACTGGCCTTGGCCTCCCAAAGTGCTGGGATTACAGAAGTGAGCCACTGTGCCCAGCCTCAAATCTAAGACACTTAAAAAAAATTCTTTTTGGCTGGGCGCGGTGGCTCACGCTTGTAATCCCAGCATTTTGGGAGGCCGAGAGGGGCAGATCACAAGGTCAGGAGATTGAGACCATCCTGGCTAACACGGTGAAACCCCATCTCTACTAAAAATACAAAAATTAGCCGGGCGTGGTGGCGGCGCCTGTAGTCCCAGCTACTTGGGAGGCTGAGGCGGGAGAATGGCATGAACCTGGGAGGCGGAGTTTGCAGTGAGTGGAGATCGTGTCATTGCACTCCAGCCTGGGCGACAGAGCGAGACTCCGTCTCAATAAAAAAAGAAAAAAAAATTTTTGAGGCGGAGTTTGGCGCTTGTTGCCCAGGCTGGAGTGCAATGGCACGATCTCCACTCACTGCAAACTCTGCCTCCCAGGTTCATGCCATTCTCCTGCCTCAGCCTCCCGAGTAGCTGGGATTACAGGCATGTGCCACCATCCCACCTAATTTTGTATTTTTAGTAGAGACTGTGTTTCTCCATATTGGTCAGGCTGGTCTTGAAATCCCGACCTCAGGATCTGCCCACCTTGGCCTCCCAAAGTTCTGGGATTACAGGTGTCAGCCACCATGCCTGGCAATTTTTGTTTAAATTTTAAATTATTTTTTAGAGCCAGGGTCTCTCTCTGTCACCCAAGCTGGAGTGCAGTGGTGCATTCATAGTTCACTGCAGCCTTGACCTCCTGAGCTCAAGCGATCCTCCCTCCTCAGCCTCCACCTCCCACTTCAGCCTCCAGAGTAGCAGGGACTACAGGCTTGCTCCAACACGCCTGGCTAATTAAAACAAATTCTGGAGGGCCAGGTGCTGTGGCTCGCACGTGTAATCACAGCACTTTGGAAGGCCAAGGTAGGAGGATTGCTTGAGCCCAGGAATTGGAGACCAGACTAGGCAACAGAGACAGACCCCATCTCTACAAAAAGTTTTTTAAAATATTACCTGGGGCCGAGCACGGTGGCTCACGCCTGTAATCCCAGCACTTTGGGAGGCCGAGGCAGGCGGATCACAAGGCCAAGAGGTTGAGACCATCCTGGCTAACACGGTGAAATCCTGTCTCTACTAAAAATACAAAAAAATTAGCTGGGCGTGGTTGCAGGCGCCTGTAGTCCCAACTACTCAGGAGGCTGAGGCAGGAGAATGGCCTGAACCCGGGAGGCGGAGCTTGCAGTGAGCCAAGATCACGCCACTGCACTCCAGCCTGGGCAACAGAGCGAGACTCCATCTCAGGCAAGACTCTGTCCAGAGACAGCATCTCACTGTGTTGGCCAGGCTGGTCTCAAAATCCTAGCCTCAAGCAGTCCTCACACCTCGGCCTCCCAAAGTGCAGAGATTACAGGCGTGAGCCATCCTGCCAGGCTGGAATCCTAAGAAAGGTATGTTGAGAACCTTTGTGGCCGGATCAGGAGTTTATCAAGATGAAGTATCTGAGGAACAGACCATTGCAAACTTTTGAGATTAAAGAAAGTTTGAGCTGATAAAAGGAAGGTTGCACCTCGGTTTCTTTCCTCTTAATGTCTTCTTCCGGCCAAGGCAGGTTCCCGCAGGAGACTGGGGCTGGCAGGATATGGGAGAGGAGGGGGCCTCATGTTGGCCTCCCAGGACAGAAGAGGAGGGGAGGGGACTTGGGGGATGTTTGTCTCTCTGAGGGTCCGGGGTGAGGGTCGGCCAACACAGGGTCACCTAGATGGGGAAACAGAGTGGAGGACGCCCTGGGTCAAACAGTGAGTCCCAGCCTCTTGTCTCACGAACAACTTCCTCTAGGAAAGTTATTTCATTCTCTAAAACAATAACAAAAGAAGTGTGTAAATATTTCCCTTGAATCCCTAAAGCATGCACAGAAAAAAGCACGAACAGAAAGAACTGCTGAATAAAGAGTTTCCAAAGTAGGGGTTGGAGCCACTTCCTCTTGCTAAGCCTGCATGGTATGTGTACTTTGAGAATTCCTACTACAGTCTTGTTGCTGTTGCATGAACCTAGCGTATACTATGTGCCAGGTACTGTTCTGGTTTTTTTTGTTTTTTTGTTTTTGAGACAGAGTCTCACTCTGTCACCCAGGCTGGAGAGCAGTGGCAAGATCTCGGCTCACTGGAACCTCCGCCTCCTGGGTTCAAATGATTCTCCTGCCTCAGCCTCCTGAGTAGCTGGGACTACAGGCATGCGCCACCACGCCTGGCTAATTTTTATATTTTCAGTAGAGATGGTGTTCTGCCATGTTGGCCAGGCTGGTCTTGAACACTTGACTTCAAGTGATCCACCTGCCTCGGCTTCCCAAAGTGCTGGAATTACAGACGTGAGCTACCACACCTAGCCAGCTCTGTGCGTTTTAAATTTATCAAATGCTCATAGCAACCATCCACTGCACAGATGAGGAAGTTGAGGTTCAGAGGGGCTGAGGCCCTGAACTTTGATGAGGGTATGTGGACCTGGAATATGAATCTTATCATTCTGGCCCTTGAGTCCTTGTTCTCAGTCACGGTGGTATGCTGGGAGAGGTTAAGAATTGCTATGGGGCCGGGCGCGGTGGCTCACGCTTGTAATCCCAGCACTTTGGGAGGCCGAGGCAGGTGGATCACCTGAGGTCGGGAGTTCAAGACCAGCCTGACCAACATGGAGAAACCCCCGTCTCTACTAAAAATACAAAATTAGCCGGGGTGGTGGCACATGCCTGTAATCCCAGCTACTCGGGAGGCTGAGGCAGGAGAATCGCTTGAACCCGGGAGGCGGAGGTTGCGGTGAGCCGAGATCGCGCCATTGCACTCCAGCCTGGGCAAAGAGAGCGAAACTCTGTCACAAACAAACAAACAAACAAAAGAATTGCTATGGGGGCCGGGCGCAGTGGCTCAAGCCTGTAATCCCAGCACTTTGGGAGGCCGAGGCGGGCAGATCACGAGGTCAGGAGATCGAGACCATCCTGGCTAACACAGTGAAACCCCGTCTCTACTAAAAAATACAAAAAAAAACCTAGCCGGGCGAGGTGGCGGGCGCCTGTAGTCCCAGCTACTAGGGAGGTTGAGGCAGGAGAATGGCGTACACCTGGGAGGCGGAGCTTGCAGTGAGCTGAGATCTGGCCACTGCACTCCAGCCTGGACGACAGAGCGAGACTCTGTCTCAAAAAAAAAAAAAAAAAAAAAAAAGAATTGCTATGATGGCTGGGCATGTTGACTCACTCCTGTAATCCCAGCCCTTTGGGAGGTCGAAGTGTGAGGATGGCTTGAGGCTGGGCAATGCAGCAAGACCCCAACTCTACAAAAAATTTTTAAAAATTAGCCAGGCATGTTTGGTGCATGGCTGTAGTCCTAGCTACTCAGGAGGCTGAGGTAGGAGGATCACTTGAGCCTAGGAGTTTGAGGCTGCGGTGAGTCATAATGTTGTCACTGCACTCCAGTCTGAGCGACAGAGCAAGACTCCATCTCTAAAAAAAAGTAAAGTGTCGGGCCGGGCGCGGTGGCTCAAGCCTGTAATCCCAGCACTATGGGAGGCCGAGACGGGCGGATCACGAGGTCAGGAGATCGAGACCATCCTGGCTAACACGGTGAAACCCCGTCTCTACTAAAAAAATACAAAAAACTAGCCAGGCGAGGTGGCGGGTGCCTGTAGTCCCAGCTACTCGGGAGGCTGAGGCAGGAGAATGGCGTAAACCCGGGAGGCGGAGCTTGCAGTGAGCCAAGATCCAGCCACTGCACTTCAGCCTGGGTCACAGAGCGAGACTCCGTCTCAAAAAAATAAAAAAGTAAGGTGTCACTATGGCCAACAACATCTTCCCATGTTACAGATGGAAAATCGAGGCTCAAGAAAGGAGCTGTTTGTGCTTTTTCTACCACTGAGGCCGTGGGCCCTGCGCTCAGCTGCAGCGGTCTTTCTGTGGAGAATGTGACCCCAGGCTGCTTTCCTCAGAGCCAAGGAGGATGGAGGGACGTTTGTCTGTCCTGAGGCTGCAGGCGGGAGGGGTTGAGCACAGTAAGAGAGGCCTGGAGGTGGCTGGGGGCAGCTGGCATGTTGTGGGGAAAACGAAATCCAGGCCAAGACCTCTAAGGGGTTGAAGAGCAAACCGCGTGCAGGTCTGGCTTCCGGGAAGCTGGGACTTCCAGACTAGGGTTGGGGACTTGGGATCAGCCCTCCACCCACGAGCCCTCTCTAGCCCTGCCAGCCGCCCCGTAATTTTGTGTTCTGAGTCATGGGAAGAAGACAGGACAAACACACCCTGAGAGTGAGACGAGGCCACTCCTAGTTTGTACTGCTTATAAAGATTTACTGGGACCGGTGAGGTGGCAGTGCTCAGAAGCATCCGGCAGGAGCTTCTGGCAAACAGGACGGATTTCCAGGACTCTACCAGCTGCCAGACACGGCAGGGAGAGACCCCAGACCTCCTGGGTCCTGGCTGTGGGCCCAGATTGCGCTCCCAAGTGGCGTTTGACTCACGTGGGGACCCTCTTGGAAGAGACGGTAAGGATGGAGGCAACAAGGGCGGGAAGGAGGGAGAGAGATTGCATGATCCTGGCTTCCTGGAATCGTTACTTTCAGAATCTGGGAAGCAGAACTAGAGTTGGAGAAGTGCTGTTTCATTATGGCCACACTGGAATGCACGTCAGAGTCCTGGGCTCTTGGAATTAACTTGGGCAGCCCAGCAGCAAAGCTCTTATCAAAGGAGCTAAACGTTTTTTTTATTTTTGGAGACGGGGTTTTACTCTTGTTGCGCAGGCTGGAGTGCAATGGTGCCATCTCAGCTCATCACAACCTCCACCTCCCCAGTTCAAGCAATTCTCTTGTCTCAGCTGGGATTACAAGTGCGCGCCACCACGCTCAGCTAATTTTGTATTTTTAGTAGAGATGGGGTTTCTCCATGTTAGTCAGGCTGGTCTTGAACTCTCGGCCTCAGGTGATCCGCCCGCCTTGGCCTCCCAAAGTGCTGGGATTACAGGCGTGAGTCACCATGCCCGGCCCAAATGGTTTTTCACACACAGGTGTAAGGGAAACAGCCTCTCTCAAACCTGCAGGAATTCCTGCAGCTTCCGGCAAATCCACCAAACTATAGCATGCGTAGCGAGCAAGCCCTTTCACTCAGCGATTCCAATTCTTTTCTCGTTCTTTCCTTTTCTCTTTCTTTCCTTTGACAGGGTCTTGCTCTGTCGCCCAGGCTGGAGTGCGGTGGCGCGATCTTGGCTCATGGCAAACTCCGGCTCCCAGGTTCAAGTGATTCTCCTGCCACAGCCTGCTGAGTAGTTGGGATTACAGGTGCACGCCACCACACCTAACGAATTTATGTATTTTTAGTAGAGACGGGTTCCACCATGTTGGACAGGCTGGTCTCCAACTTTTGACCTCAGGTGATCCACCCACCTCGGCCTCCCGAAGTGCTGGGATTACAGGCGTAAGCCACTGCACCTGGCCGTAATTGTTTTTTGTATTTTTAGTAGAGACGAGATTTCACCATGTTGGAGAGGCTGCTCTCGAACTCCTGACCTCAGGTGATCCTCCCACATCGGACTCCCAAAGTGCTGGGATTACAGACATGAATCGCCGTGCCTAGCCCCCTCAATGTTCTATCACAAAATCTGTCCACATTCTTGCGTGGTGTTTGTTCATTCTCACCATGTAGAATATTCCACAGGGTGAACACCCTATGATGTGTTTATCCGTTCTGCTGTGAGTGGCTATTTGACGGTTTCTCATCTCGGGCTGCTGTGAACATTCTGGCACGTGTGTTCTGGTGAGCATATGTGTGCTTTTCTGGGAAGGAGGCTGATCGCAGGGTCGTGAGGGAGGAATCCTAGAAGATGGATGTTCAGGAAGGAAGAACGTTCAGCCTTTTTTTTTTTCTGAGCATCTCGCTCTGTCACCCAGGCTGGAGTGCAGTGGCGCCGTCTCGGCTCACTGCAAGCTCCGCCTCCTGGGTTCAGGTCATTCTCCTGCCTCAGCCTCCCGAGTAGCTGGGACTATAGGCGCCCGCCGCTGCGCCCGGCTAATTTTTTGTATTTTTAGTAGAGACGGGGTTTCACTATGTTAACCAGGATGGTCTCCATCTCCTGACCTCGTGATCCACCCGCCTCGGCCTCCCAAAGTGCCGGGATTACAGGTGTGAGCCACTGTGCCCGGCCAGCCTTCTTTGATTCTACTCCAGAGTTTTCCAGAGCAGAGGATCCAGCATGACTGGATGCACAGACAGGCGTGCACCAAGAGGCACACATGAGGATGCTTGCAATCACAACAAAAGAAACCTAAGTGACCACTTAGTTTCTCTGTGCCTCTGTTTACTCTTTTATTCTTTCACTTACCAAATATCGACCGTGCCTGTGCTGTGTGCCAGGTTCTGTTCCAGATGCCAAGGACACAGTGGCACCTAAGGCCAGAAGGAGCTGATGTTCTGTGAAATAAGGATGATGATACTGACCTCAAGAGTTTGTGATAAGGGTTATATCTTGTAGATCATAGGTGCTCAATAAAAGCCATCTACTATTTTAATTATTATGAAATAATAAGAAGGGTACCTATGCTTTAGAATCTAGATATAAGTACAGATGCTCTTTGACTTAACGATGGGGTCCCATCTCTATCAACCCATCGTAAGGCTGGGCACAGTGGCTCACACCTGTAATGGCAGCACTTTTGGGAGGCTGAGGTGGGAGGATTGCTTGAGCCCAGGAGTTCGAGATCAGCCTGGGCAACGTAGTGAAAGCTGTCTCTACAAAAAATAAAAAATTAACTGGGCGTGATGGCGTGCACCCGTAGTCACAGTTACTCCAGAGGCTGAGGCAGGAGGATCACTTGAGCCTAGGAGGTAGAGGCTGCGGTGAGCCGAGATTGAACCATTGAACTCAGCTTGGGTGACTGAACAAGACAAAAACACAAACAAAATGAAACAAAACAAAAACCCCATCGTAAGTTTAAAATATCCTAAATCAAATTGGATTTAATACACCTAGCCTACCGAACATCATAGCCTACTTTTTTTTTTTTTTTTTTTTTGAGACAGGGTCTCACTCTGTTGTCCAGGCTGGAGTGCAGTGGCACGATCTTGGCTCACTGCAGCCTTGACCTCACGGGCACAGCCTACCTCAAATGTGTTCAGAACACTTACATTACCCAACAGCAAGACAAAATCATCTAAACCAAATCCAATTTTTTTTTTTTTTTTTGAGATAGAGTCTCACTCTGTCGCCCAGGCTGGAGTGCAGTGGTGTGATCTCAGCTCACTGCAACCTCCACCGCCCAGGTTCAAGGGATTCTCCTGCCTTGACCTCCTGACTAGCTGAGATTACAGGTACTTGCCATCACGTGCAGCTAATTTTTTTTTTTTTTTTTAGTAGAGATGGGATTTCACCATGTTTCCCAGGCTGGTCTCGAACTCCTGACCTCAAGTGATCCGTCTGCCTAGGACTCCCAAAGTTTTAGGATTACAGGTGTGAGCTTCTGCACCTGGCCCTGTTTCTCATTATTCTCCTTATCATTGTTATTGAATGGCCTTTAGTTAATAAGCATGACTTGGGCAGACAGTGGACTGTTTTTGATGCTTTGGGGATGAATGGGGTTGATATCTGTACAGATAGGAAGACAGATATCTGGCACGTTAAGTGAAAAGATGAAGCAATGGAACAATGTGTGTTGAAAGCTCCCATTTCTGGTTAAAACGTTACAAAGGAAATGCCATCTGCGATACCATTGTTTTGGGCTTACAGTTGGACAAATTACGATGCACAGAAAGTTCCCCAGATTGTAATAAACAGGGGCCAGGAAGGGTGGAGTCTTTGTGGGGTGAGAGGATGCGTGTGGACAGTGATAACAGCAGCTAGCATGCGTATGACACCCACTGAAAACCAGCGCCGTACACTCAGTTCTATGTTTCTAACTCGCTGAATTCTTACCACACCCCCTAAGGCAGGTATATTATTATTTCCATTTTACTAAGGCACAGATAGGTTAGGTAACTTGCCCAAGGCCACACAGCTGGTAGGAATTGGAGGGTTTTTGTTGTTGTTTGTTGGTTTTTTGAGACGGCGTCTCACTCTTGTCGCCCCGGTTGGAGTGCAGTGGCGGGATCTTGGCTCACTGCAATCTCCGCCTCCTGGGTTCCAGTGATTTTCCTGCCTCAGTCTCCCTAGTAGCAGGGATTACAGGCGCCCACCACCACGCCTGGCTGATTTTTGTATTTTTAGTAGAGACCAGGTTTCACCATGTTGCCCAGGCTGGTCTCCAACTCCTGGCTTCAAGTGATCTGCCCGCCTCAGCCTCCCAAAGTGCTGGGATTACAGGTGTGAGCCACTGTGCCCAACCGGGCGGGGGGGGTTCAGTTTGTAAATGTTTTTCTTTGTCTCTCTCTCTCTCTCTTTCTTTCTTTCTTTCTTTGACAGAGTCTTTCTCTGTTGCCCAGGCTGGAGTGCAGTGGCAAGATCTCAGCTCACTGCAAGCTCCACCTCCTGGGTTCACGCCATTCTCCTGCATCAGCCTCCCGTGTAGCTGGGACTACAGGCGCCCGCCACCATGCCCAACTAATTTTTTTGTATTTTTTAGTAGAGATAGGGTTTCACTGTGTTAGCCAGGATGGTCTCGATCTCCCGACCTCGTGATCCGCCTGCCTCGGCCTCCCAAAGTGCTGGGATGACAGGCGCTAGCCACTGCGCCTGGCCTCTTTCTTTTTTTCAAGGGACGGGGTCTCACTCTGTTGCTCAGGCTGGAGTACAGTGGTGCGATCATGGCTAACTGCAGCCTCGAACTCCTGGCCTCAGATGATCCTCCACCCCAATCTTCAAAAAGGTTGGGATTGCCGGCATGAATCACTATGCCTGGCTAATTTTTAAATTTTTTGTAGAGACAGAGGGTCTCACTGTGTTGCCTAGGCTGGTCTTGAACTCTTGGCCTCAAGCGATCCTTCCTCCTCAGCCTCCCAATGTACTGGGATTACAGGTGTGAGCCACTGCACCTGGCTAAATTCTGCACACCTTTTCCTCTAGGGATAAAAATAATATGAAAGTGGAATGCCAGACTCCAGATACATACACCAAGTGGCCTGGCCTCTTCACTGCTACCTGGCATGGAGGAGGGGAGTGCCCTAACTTCCTCTCTGTCCTTCCTGTTGCCTCAACACCAGCTGGAGTGCTGGGCAGTGCCACCCAACCCATAATAGTCAGCAGAGAGCCGCACGGCCGGGTCACACTGACATTGTGGGGATGGGGTGGTGGGGACTCCTGCCTGGGTCCTGTGCTACCCAAGCTTCGTCTACCTGAGCCTGTGTGCCACGTGCTAGACACATCTTAACTCCTCAAGGACTCCCAAAACCAGAGAGGTAGGTTCTCCTCCATGACTCTTGTTTTCCCGATGAGGAAATAGACACAGCCAGCTGCAACTGACACCCACAATCACGGAACCCCTGGCTGCTCGGGGCCACTTGCCGTACTGCCTGCCAGCTCTCCAGAGCCTGAGATTTGGAGATGGTAATATTCTAGGGCATGGGGTTCTGCAGCAGGGACTAACACACTTTGAAATTTATCTACTTAGGGGCCGGGCGCGGTGGCTCACGCCTGCAATCCCAGCACTTTGGGAGGCTGAAGTGGGCGGATTACAAGGTCAGGAGTTCGAGACCAGCCTGGCCAATATGGTAAACCCCGTCTCTATTAAAAATACACGCCGGGCGCGGTGGCTCAAGCCTGTAATCCCAGCACTTTGGGAGGCCGAGACGGGCGGATCACGAGGTCAGGAGATCGAGACCATCCTGGCTGACACGGTGAAACCCCATCTCTACTAAAAAATACAAAAACTTAGCCGGGCGAGGTGGCGGGCGCCTGTAGTCCCAGCTACTCGGGAGGCTGAGGCAGGAGAATGGCGTAAACCCGGGAGGTGGAGCTTGCAGTGAGCTGAGATCCGGCCACTGCACTCCAGCCTGGGCGACAGAGCGAGACTCCGTCTCAAAAAAAAAAAAAAAAATAAATAAATAAATAAAAATACACAAATTAACTGGGCGTGGTGGTGGGTGCCTGTAGTCCCAGCTACTCAGGAGGCTGAGGCGGGAGAATCGCTTGAACCCGGGAGGTGGAGGTTGCAGTGAGTCGAGATTGTGTCACTGCACTCCAGCCTGGACAACAGAGCGAGACTCTGTCTCAAAAAAAAAATTTTACCTATTTAGCTGAGTGATCTTAAGTAAGTTATTTAACTTTGCTGTGCCTTGTCTGTAGAATAAATATAACAGTAGTGTCAAATTCAGACAGTTATTATAAGGTTTTAGTGAGGCTGGGCACGGTGGCTCAGGCCTGTAATCCTAGCACTTTCGGAGGCCGTGGCAGGCAGACCACTTGAGGTCAGGAATTCCAAACCAGCCTGGCCAACATGGTGAAACCCCATCTCTACTAAAAATATAAAAAATTAGCCCCAGACATGGTGGTGCACGCCTCTAATCCCAGCTACTCGGGAGGCTGTGGCAGGAGTGTTGCTTGAACTCAGGAGGCAGAGATTGCAGTGAGCTGAGGTAGCGCCCCTGCACTCCAGCCTGGGCATCAGAGTGAGACTCCGTCTCAGTAAAATAAAATAAGGCCGGGCGTGGTGGCTCACGCCTGTAATCCCAGCACTTTGGGAAGCCGAGGCGGGCGGATCACAAGGTCAGGAGATCGAGACCACAGTGAAACCCCGTCTCTACTAAAAATACAAAAAATTAGCCGGGCGCAGTTGTGGGCGCCTGTAGTCCCAGCTACTCGGGAGGCTGAGGCAGGAGAATGGCGTGAACCCGGGAGGCGGAGCTTGCAGTGAGCCGAGATCGCGCCACTGCACTCCAGCCTGGGCGACAGAGCGAGACTCCGTCTCAAAAAAAATAAATAAATAAAAAATAAAATAAAATAATAAAAAAAAACAAGGTTTCAGTGACACAGTGTTTAAAGCTGCGTGGTGGCCACTGCCTGTAGTCCCAGCTACTCAGGAGGCAGAGGTGGGAGGGTCGCTTGAGCACAGGAGTTTGAGGCTGCAGTGAGCCGTGACTGCACCACTGCACTCCAGCCTTGGCAAGAGAGTGAGACCCTGTCTCTAAAAAATATAACACGGTGAAACCCTGTCTCTACTAAAAATACAAAAAACTAGCCAGGCGAGGTGGCGGGCGCCTGTAGTCCCAGCTACTCAGGAAGCTGAGACAGGAGAATGGTTTAAACCCAGGAGGCGGAGCTTGCAGTGAGCCGAGATCGCGCCACTGCACTCCAGCCTTTTAAGACTCCGTCTCAAAAAAAATAATAAAAAATAAATATATATATATTTTATTATAATATATATAATATTATTATAATATATTATATTATATATATATATATATATAAATTTGCCAGGTGCGGTGGTGCACACCTGTAGTCCCACGTACTCAGGAGGCTGAGGTGGGAGGACCACTTGAGTCCAGGAGTTCGAGGCTGCAGTAAGCCATGATAGTGCCATTGCATTCCAGCCTGAGTGACAGAGCAAGATCTGTCCCTAAAAAAAAAAGTTTGGCACAAAACACAAAGTGTTCAATAAATGATGGCTTCTAATAATAATAATACTTTTATTATTATTATTATTGTCAGGCACAGTGGCAGTCACGCCTGTAATCCCAGCAGTTTGAGAGGCTGAGGCAAGGCAGGTTGCTTGTGCCCCAGAATTCAAGAGGTGGAACCAGATGACCTCCAAAAAAAAAAAAAAATTAATCAGGCATGATGGTGTGCATCTGTAGTCCTAGCTACTTCGGAGGCTGAGGTGGAGGGTTGTTTGAGCCCATGAGGTGGAGGCTGCAGTGAGCCAAGATAGTGCCACTGCAGTCCAGTCCAGGCTACAGAACCAGACCCCGTCTCAAAAAATAGTAATAATAATATTATTGTGGCCGGACATGGTGGCTCATGCCTGTGATCCCAACACTTTGGGAGGCCGAGGTGGGCGGATCACCTGAGGTCAGGAGTTCGACACCAGCCTGGCTAACATGGTGAAACCCCTTCTCCACTAAAAATACAAAAATTAGCCAGGCGTGGTGGCAGGTACCTGTAATCCCAGCTACTTGGGAGGCTGAGGCAGGAGAATTGCTTGAACCTGGGAGGCGGAGGTTGCAGTGAGCCAAGATCATGCCACCACACTCCAGCCCGGGTGACAGAGCGAAACTCTGTCTCAAAAAGAAAAAAATTATTGCTATGATAGATTGTGTCGCGTCTCTGCTCAGCACCCTCCTACAGCACCTGTCTCATTTGGAATAAATGATGACGTCCTTGCGTTGCCCACGTGGCCCTACACGCCACGGCCCCTGATAACTGGTTTTTGTTTTTGTTTTGAGATGGAATCTTGCTCTGTTGCCCAGGCTGGAGTGTAGTGGCATGATTTCAGTTCACAGTAACCTCTGCCTCCCTGGTTCCAGTGATCCCTCCTGCCTCAGCCTCCTGAGTAGCTGGGATTATAGGCGCCTGCCACCACTCCAGGCTATTTTTGTATTTTTAGTAGAGATGGGGTTTCACCATGTTGGCCAGGCTGGTCTCAAACTCCTGACCTTAGGTGATCCGCCCACCTTGGCCTCCCAAAGTCCCGTGATTACTGGCATGAGCCACTGTGCCTGGCTCCTGATGACTCGGCTATTGCCTCCAGCCCTCTCCCGCTGGCAGATTCCACTCCAGCCACACTGGCCTCCTTGCTGTTCTCAGACGTGACTGTCATGTTCCCACCTCAGGGCCTTTGCACTGGCTGTTCTCGATGCCTGAAACACTCTCCCCCCAGATCTCCCACCTTTCCTTCAGATTTTTATACAAATATCACCTTCTCAGAGAAGCCTTCCCTGACTATGCCTGTAAAACTCCAACATAGCCAGCTTCCCTGTGTGATACTTTTCCCACAGTATTTATCATCTTCTAAAATACTGTGGATTTTGGATTTTGCTCATTTCTTTCTTTTTTTCTGATTTTTTTTTTTCTTTTTTGAGACACAGTCTCACTCTGTCATCCGGGCCGGAGTGCAGGTGTACGATCAAGCTCACTCAGTCTCCTGGGCTCAAGTGATTCTCCCACTTCAGCCTTTTCAGTAGCTGGGATTACAGGCACACATGACCGTGCCTGCCTATGTTTTAAAAAGTTTTTGTAGAGATGGGGTCTCTCGATGTTGCCCGGGCTCGTCTAGAACTCCTGACCTCAAGCGATCTTCCCACCTTGGCCTCTCCAACTGTTGAGATTACAGGCCTGAACCACCGTGCCCAGCCCCAATATTCCAACGTACTAGGGTTTTAGCATTGCAATATTCTAGAATTCCAAGATGCCACCGAGCTACTTCTAACAACACTAAGTTCTGGAATTCCATTTTTTTCTTTTTTTGAGACGAAGTCTCACTCCGTCTCCCAGGCGGGAGTGCAGTGGTGTGATCTCAGCCCACTGCCACCTGCATCTTCTGGGTTCAAGAAATTTTCAACCTCCCAAGTAGCTGGGATTACAGGCACACACCACCACACCCAGCTAATTTTTGTATTTTTAGTAGAGATGGCATTTCGGCATGTTGGCCTGGTCTTGAACTCCTGGCCTCAAGTGATCTGCGCTTCTTGGCCTCCCAAAGTGTTAAGATTACAGGTGTGAGCCACCACACTCAGCCTAGAATTCCAATATTCTAAAGCACGGGAGTTCTTATGACACAGTATTCCAGTTTGCAAGGTGCTGGTGGGCCGGGCTGATGGACACCCTAGATCTCCAGGGCCATGGAGTTTCCTCCTCTGAGTTTTCATTGTCTTTCTTCCCTGCCCAGACACCAGGAGCCTGAATGGGGAACGATTCTATCAGCTACGAGTATGGGGATTACAGCGACCTCTTGGACCTCCCTGTGGACTGCCTGGATGGCGCCTGCCTGGCCACCGACACGCTGCGCATGGCCCCGCTCCCGCTGTATGCTGCCATCTTCCTGGTGGGGGTGCCGGGCAATGCCATGGTGGCCTGGGTGGCTGGGAAGGAGGCCCGCCGGAGGGTGGGTGCCACCTGGTTGCTCCACCTGGCCGTGGCGGATTTGCTGTGCTGTTTGTCTCTGCCCATCCTGGCAGTGCCCATTGCCCATGGGGGCCACTGGCCATATGGGGAAGTGGGCTGTCGGGTGCTGCCCTCCGTCATCCTGCTGACCATGTATGCCAGCGTCCTGCTCCTGGCAGCTCTCAGTGCCGACCTCTGCTTTCTGGCTCTCGGGCCTGCCTGGTGGTCGAAGGTTCAGCGGGCGTGCGGGGTGCAGGTGGCCTGTGGGGCAGCCTGGACGCTGGCCTTGCTGCTCACCATGCCCTCCGCCATCTACCGCCGGCTGCACCAGGAGCACTTCCCCGCCCGGCTGCAGTGTGTGGTGGACTACGGTGGCTCCTCCAGCACCGAGAACGCAGTGACCGCCGTCCGGTTTCTTTTTGGCTTCCTGGGGCCCCTGGTGGTCGTGGCCAGCTGCCACGGTGCCCTCCTGTGCTGGGCAGCCCGACACCGCTGGCCACTGGGCATGGCCATTGTGGTGGGGTTTTTTGTCTGCTGGACGCCCTACCACCTGTTGGGGCTGGTGCTCACTGTGGCAGCCCCGAACTCCGCACTCCTGGCCAGGGCCCTGCGGGCTGAACCCCTCGTCGTGGGCCTTGCCCTTGCTCACAGCTGCCTCAATCCCATGCTTTTCCTGTATTTCGGGAGGGCTCAACTCCGCCGGTCACTGCCAGCTGCCTGTCACTGGGCCCTGAGGGAGTCCCAGGGCAGGGAAGAAAGTGTGGACAGCAAGAAATCCACCAGCCATGAACTGGTCTCGGAGATGGAGGTGTAGGCTGGAGAGACACTGTGGATGTGTATCTTCCTATCCCATTTCACAAGGCTGGCTTCAGGCATAGCTGGATCCAGGAGCTCACTGATGTCTTCATTTTATTCCTTCATTCAACAGATACCCATTATGCACCTGCTATGTGCAAGGCCTTTTTAGGCACTGGAGATATAGTAGTGACCAAAACAGACACAAATCCTGCCCTCAGGGAGCTGATATTCTAGTGGAGGAAGACAGACTTTAAACAAAGATATACAGGGCCATTTGCGGTGGCTCATGCCTGTAATCCCAGCGCTTTGAGAGGCTGAGGCAGGTGGATCACTTGAGGTCAGGAGTTCAAGACCAGCCTGGGCAATATGGTGAATCCCCATCTCTACTAAAAATACAAAAATTAGCCGGGCGTGGTGGCATATGCCTGTAGTCCCAGCTACTTGAGAGGCTGAGGCAGGAGACTTGTTTTGAACCCGGGAGGCAGAGGTGGCAGTAAGCCAAGATTGAGCCCCTGCACTCCAGCCTGGGTGACAGAGCGAGACTCCGTCTCAAAAAAAAAAAAAAAAAAAAAAAAAAAAAAAAATTAAAAGATTTTATTTATTTATTTTTTTGAGACGGAGTCTCGCTCTGTTGCCCAGGCTGGAGTGCAGTGGCACAATCTCGGCTCACTGCAAGCTCCACTTCCTGAGTTTGTGCCATTCTCCTGCCTCAGCCTCCTGAGTAGCTGGGATTACAGGTGCCTGCCACCATGCCCAGCTAATTTTTTAATTTTGAATAGAGACTGGGTTTCACCTTGTTAGCCAGGATGGTCTCGATCTCCTGACCTCGTGATCCGCCCGTCTCAGCCTCCCAAAGTGCTGGGATGACAGGCGTGAGCCACTGCACCCGGCCAAAAGATTTTTAGCAGGATCCCTCTGGTTGCTGGTGGAGATGAGAGTATGGTGTGGGGGCAGTGAAGATCCCAGAGAGGAGGCTACTGCAATAGTCCAAGCAGGAGGTGATAGTGGTTTGGATCAGGGTAACAGAGTCGAGGTGGTGAGGGGCTGACAGGTCATGGATCTATTCTGAAGGAAAGGCCAAGTCCAGGCTCCTTAGCTCGGCATTCAAGGCTTGTCTCCACCACGGACACACTTCCTCTCTGGCTTCTCAGACCTTACAGCAGATAGAATCATGACCCCCAATGGTGTCCACATCTGAATCCTCTGAATCTGTGAACAGGTGACCTTCCATGGCAAAAGGGACTTTGCAGATGAGATTAAGGATCTTGAGAAGGGGTGGTTATCCTGGATTGTCTGGGTGGACTCAATGGAGTCACAAGGGTCCTTTTAAGAGGGAGGCAGGAGGGTCAGGGTCAGTCACAGGAGATGTGACAACGGAAGCAGATGTCATAGTGACGTGAGGGGGTGCCAAGAAATGCAGGCAGCTTCCAGAAGCTGAAACAGACAAGAAAACTGATTTTCTCGGAAGCTCTCAGAAGGAACGCAGACCTGCTGACACTTTCAGAACTCTGATCTGCAGACCTTTAAGAAAATACATTTGTATTGTTTTAAGTCACTATGTTTGGGGTGTTTTTTACAGCAGCCGTGGGAAGCTAACACACACCCTTTGGACTATATTATTTTCTTGCTTCTGCATCTTTCCTGAAGCTGTGCCACTGACTGGAATGTCCTTCTGATCTATGATGTGCAGTTCAACAACCAAGAACCATCTGTGGCTATTCAAATTAGAATCAATTGGCCAGGCGTGGTGGCTCACGCCTATAATCTCAGCACTTTGGGAGGCCGAGGCAGGAGGATTGCATGAGCCCAGGAGTTTGAGAGCAGCCTGGGCAACATAGCAAGACCCCATCTCTATAAAAAATACAAAAATTAGCCAGGCATGGTGGGGCGTGCCTGCAGTCCCAGCTACTGAGGAGGGAGTTGCTTGAATCCTTCTGTTTCAATCCTCCTTGAAGCAGGTAGATTGCTTGAGCCCGGGAAGTGGAGTTTGCAGAGAGCTTAGATCGCACTGCTGCACTCCAGCCTGGATGTCAGAGTGAGACTCCATCTCGAAAGAAAGAATAAATTTTCGTTTCAAATTCAGTTCCTCAGGCACACTGACCATAGTTCAAGCACTCAGTAGCCACATATGGCTGGTGACTGCCATATTCAACAGCACAGCTATAGAACACTGCCATCATAAAAGAGATTTCTGTTACAAAATACTCTCTAGAATTTACTCTTGAACTCTACCTGCTCAGATCTCTTAAATTACATAGTAGGCCAGGCACGGTGGCTCATGCCTGTAATCCCACCACTTTGGGAGGCCCAGTCGAGAGGATCCCTTGAGCCCAGAAGTTGGAGACTGGCCTGGGCAACAGAGCAAGACCCCATCTCTACAAAATAAAAAAAAGAAAATTAGCCTGGTTTGGTGCACATGCCTGTAGTGCCAGCTACTAGGGAGGCTGAGATGGGAGGATTGCTTGAGCCTGCGAGGTTGAGGCTGAAGTGAGCCATGATTGCATCACTGCACTCTAGCCTAGGTGACGGAGTGAGACCCTGCTGCTAAATAAATAAATAATTAAATAACATAATAGTGGTACCTGTGTCTGCAGTCATTACTCCAGAACAGCACTTTACACATAGTTTCTCCTTTAAGGTCATTCTCACAACAGCCCAGGGAGATAGGGTGGCATGCTTCATTTTATAAGCTGAGGTCCAGGGAGGAGAGGTCATTTACCCAAGATCACACAGCAAGAACACCGGACAGCTGGAATTTGATCCCAGTTTTACTTGACTCCGACACTCCTGCTCTTCATCATCAATAATTTCCTTCAAGGCCTCCCTCAAATGTCACTTCCTCCAGGAAGCCCTCCCTGATTTATACTCCTTCCAGAGAGAATGGGCTCTTCCTTTCTCTGAGTCTCTGGAATACAAGGTCCCAGCTAAACTGTAAATTCCCCAAGGGTAACAACTGGACTAATTTTTAAATTTTTTATTTTATTATTATTTTTTATTTTTTTCAGACGGAGTCTCTCTCTGTCGCCCAGGCTGGAGTGCAGTGGCACAATCTCGGCTCACTGCAAGCTGCACCTCCTGGGTTCATGCCATTCTCCTGCCTCAGCCTCCCGAATAGTTGAGACTACAGGTACCTGCCACCACGCCCGGCTAATTTTTTTTTGTTTTTGTTTTTGTTTTTGTTTTTTTAGCAGAGACAGAGTTTCACTGTGTTAGCCAGGATGGTCTCGATCTCCTGACCTCGTGATCCGCCTGTCTCAGCCTCCCAAAGTGCTGGGATTACAGGCGTGAGCCATCATGCCTGGCCTATTATTATTTTTTTGAGATGAAGTCTGGCTCTGTCACCCAGGCTGGATTGCAGTGGCATGATCTCAGGTGACTGCAACCTCCACCTCCCAGGTTCAAGCAATTCTTATGGCTCAGCCTCCCGAGTAGCTGGGATTACAGGCACAGCCACCATGCCTGGCTAATTTTTGTATTTTTAGTAGAGACAGGGTTTCACCATGTTGGCCAGGCTGGTGTCGAACTCCTGACCTCAGGTAATCCACCCACCTCAGTCTCCCAAAGTGCCAGGAATACAGCCGTGAGCCACCGTTTCTGGCCTTATCCTGTGACTTAGAATGCTTAACCTCCTGGGAATGCAGCCCAGTAGGCCTCAGCCTTATTTCACCCAGCTCCTATTCAAGATGGAATCACTCTGGTTCACATGCGTCTGACATTTCCCTCCTCCCTTTTATTTTTATTATTTTTATTTTATTTTATTTTTTGAGACGGAGTCTCACTCTGTCACCCAGGCTGGAGTGCAGTGGCACCATCGCGGTTCACTGCAAGCTCTCTCCGCCTCCCAGGTTCATGCCATTCTCCTGCCTCAGTCTCACGAGTAGCTGGGAGTACAGGTGCCCGCCACCATGCTGGCTAATTTTTTGTATTTTTTAGTAGAGACGGGGTTTCACCGTGTTAGCCAGGATGGTCTCGATCTCCTGACCTCGTGATCCGCCCGCCTCGGCCTCCCAAAGTGCTGGGATGACAGGCGTGAGCCACTGCGCCCGGCCCCCCTACTCCCTTTTATAAGAGAAGCTTTAATCCTAAGGGTTGTAGAGGGAGGAAGATCCATCTTCTGTAACTTCTTCAGGCTGAAGAGGGGTGATGATATTCCTGCCTAACTATTAGGATCTATTGGATTCAGGGTAGAGAGGAGTTCAATTAGAAAGCATTGGTATCACATATTTTGTTACTTAGTATTTTACTCAGAATTCTCATGCCTGAATTAAGACCAAGGCTGTCTTGTAAAATAAAATTTGTTGTGGAACAATTCATACACCTCCTTTGAGGTAGGAGGTGGGACTCAACTCTGGAGGTGGGGCTCAAACATTAGACCAAATTGAGGACTAACTAAAACAGGGAGGAGGCCGAAGCAACTTTTTTTTTTTTTTTGAGAAGGAGTCTTGCTCTGTTACCCAGGCTGGAGTGCAGTGACATGATCTCGGCTCACTGCAACCTCCACCTTCGGGGTTCAAGCGATTCTCCTGCTGGTCGAACTCCTGACTCAGGTGATCTGCGAACCTTGGCCTCCCAAAGCGCTGGGATTACAGGTGTGGGCCACCACGCCCAGCCCGAAACAACTTTCTTTTTTTTTTTTTTTTTTTTTTTTTTGAGACGGAGTCTCGCTGTGTCTCCCAGGCTGGAGTGCAGTGGCGTGATCTCGGCTCACTGCAAGCTCCGCCTCCCGGGTTCACGCCATTCTCCCGCCTCAGCCTCCCAAGTAGCTGAGACTACAGGCGCCCGCCACCACGCCCGGCTAGTTTTTTGTATTTTTAGTAGAGACGGGGTTTCACCATGTTAGCCAGGATAGTCTCGATCTCCTGACCTCGTGATCCACCCGCCTCGGCCTCCCAAAGTGCTGGGATTACAGGCTTGAGCCACCGCGCCTGGCCCCGAAACAACTTTCTATGACAGCCTACTAGTGTGCCATGTCAGTCTGCCATTGCCATGGCAACACCCAGGAGTTACTTCCCCTTTCCATGGCAGTGACCCCACGACCCGGAAGTTACTACTCCTTCCCTAGATATTTCTGCATAATCTGCCCCTTAATCTCTATGTAGTTAAAAATAGGTCTAGGCCGGGCGCAGTGGCTCATGCCTGTAATCCCAGCACTTTGGGAGGCCAAGGCAGGTAGATCACCCGAGGTCAGGAGTTTGAGAGCAGCCTGGCCAACATGGTGAAACCCCGTCTCTACCGAAAATACAAAAATTAGCCGGGCGTGGTGGCGGGTGCCTGTAATCCCAGCTGCTTGGGAGGCTGAGGCAGGAGAATCACTTTAACCCCGGAGGCAGAGGATGCAGTGAGCTCAGATCACGCCATTGCAGCCTGGGCCACAGAGCAAGACTTTGTCTAAAAAGAAATGTATAACTATAACTACAGAACTGCCCTGAGCAGTTAGTCTCAGCACACGGCCTATGGGGTATCCCTGCTGTGCAGGAGCAGTCACAGAGGTGTAACACTGCTGCTTCAATAAAGCTGTTTTCAACCCAGCGTGGTGGCTCACGCCTATAATCCCAGAACTTGGGGAGGCCCAGGCGGGCGGATCCATGAAGTCAGGAGTTCGAGACTAGCCCGGCCAACATGGTGAATCCCCATCCCTACTAAAATTACAAAAATTAGCCGGGTGTGGTGGTGCACACCTATAGTCCCAGCTACTTGGGAGGCTGAGGCAGGAGAATCGCTGGAACCTGTAAGGCGGAGGTTGCAGTGAACCCAGATCATACCACTGCAGTCCAGCCTAGGCGACAGAGCGAGACTCCCTCTCAAAAAAAAAAAAAAGGAGGCCGGGTGCGGTGGCTCACCCCTATAATCCCAGCAATTTGGGAGGTCGAGGTGGGCAGATCACAAGGTCAAGAGATCGAGACCATCCTGGGTGTTCCCCAGGCTGGTCTCGAACTCCTGGGCTCAAGCAATCCTCCTGCCTCTGCCTCCCAAGGTGCTGGGGTTACATGCGTGAGCCACCGCACCTGGCCTCCTCTCTCTCTCTCTCTCTCTGTTTTGTCTATTTCCGTATGACTCCTTCTCTCTCTTCCCATGTCATTCTCTCTGATTCCTTCCAGGTCTCTCTCTGTCCCACTCTGCCTGTCTCTCTCCTTGTTCTCTGTCTCAGTCTGTAGGTCTCCCTCCCTCACCTCCACTCTGATTCTCTGTCTCCCTCTTTCTCATCACTGCGTCTCTTCTCTCTGTGGCGCTCGCACATCCCCGCGCCATTCCCTGCCAGCCACTCTGTGTCCCCCTCACGTTGGGGCTGATGAGGGATGCACAGATGGGCTGGGATGGGGCCAGGCCCCCTCCAGCTCCTGACTTGGCATCTCCTCCTCTCTCCAGAGACCCAGCCTCCAGCTGTGACCCCCAGCCTCACACCTGGTTCTGGTTCCCGCCTGGTCCTCCAGCTTCAGGACCCCACCTCCAAAGGCCCCTCCGCTCAACGCCTACCTCCCTAGGGCCCTGCTGGGACATGAGTGCCCACCCAAGAGGCTCTCAAGGACACCGGCAAGGCCTCCAGGCCCTGAGCCCCACTTCTGCCTTCACCTCTGCCTGGGACCTGAGCTGGGCTCCTGGGCCTTGCCAGAAGATGGCGGCTAGGGCCTCGCCGCTGGGACAGAGAAGGGACGGGGTGGCTGGGCAGTCAGGGAAGGAGGGTCGCCCGGATCCGACATTTTGGAGAGATTCCTTCACCCTCCTGTCCCCCCACCTCCCTTCTCTAATTTCTTCTTTTTTTAATGATAAAGTCTTAAAAACACAGAGCCACCAACTGGAGTTCTTGTGTCTATTCCAATATTTCAAATTCTTACCAATTTGAAGCTCATAAGTCACGAATAAGGATACTGATTGGCCGGGTGCAAGCGCGATGGCTCACGCCTGTAATCCCAACCCTTTGGGAGGCCAAGGCGAGTGGATCACTTAAGGCCAGGAGTTCAAGACCAGCCTGGGCAACATAGCAAGACCCCATCTGTACAAAACAAGCAAACAGATTGCCTGGGCATGGTGGTGCACGCCTGCGGTTTCAGCTACTTGGGAGCCTCCCAGAGTGCTGGAATTACAAACAAGAGCCACCAGGCCTGGCCTAGACTCCACCTCTTGACTAGAGGGAACTGCAAAATGCCTGCGAGAGATGTGCGTGCAGGGGAGAATGAAGACTCAGGGCCACGCGTGTGTCACTTTACCAGCTGTGGCTCTCCGATCACGTCCTCGGTCCCATGGGAAATGAGCAGGTTAGGCATGGAGAGCCTCACTTCCAAGGCTTCCGGACGGACATGGGTTCAAATCTCGCCTCTGGAACGCAACATGACTTCACCTGTGTGGACCCCAGTTTCCACATCTGGAGAACGGGGAGAGCGGCTGTGCCTGTCTTATAGGATGATTGTGCTGATGGTGGAGGTATTTTGAGGAGCACATGGGGAACTGTGCCCCGTGTGTCAGCGCCCATCACAGGCAGAGGCTATCCTTTGTGACTAGGAAAACAGGCTCAGAAACCAGTGTGAGTCCCTTGGGGTTCTCAGCTTTGCAGACCTCTGTCCCCTCCAGCCCCCAGAGAGAGGGACCACCAAGGCAGAGTGTGGGTCGCTCCCCTGTTTGGCTCTGTCTCTCTCCCTCTGGTACCTTTTTTTTTTTTTTTTTTTTTGAGAGGGAGTCTCACTTTCTTGCCCACACCAGGCTGGAGTACAATGGTGGGATCTCAGCTCACTGCAACCTCCGCCTCCTGGGTTCAAGCGATTCTCCTGCCTCAGCCTCCTGAGTAGCTGGGATTACAGGCATGCGCTACCACGCCCGGTTAATTTTTGTATTTTTAGTAGAGACGGGGTTTCACCATGTTGGCCTGGCTGGTCTTGAACTCCTGACCTCAGGTGATCCACCCGCCTCCACTTCCCAAAGTGCCGGGATTACAGGTGTGAGCCACCGCGCCCGGCCATTCTTTCTGTCTCTGTCTTATTGAGACCTCGTCTCTCTCTGTCCCTTCCCCACTGGAAACCCGCATCTTTGGGGCCTCCCCCTCCCTTCTCCTTCAGAGTCCAGGTGACCTCTCTCCCGCAGACCCAGGCTGCTTCGTCCTGGCTCGCTGCCCTCCAGTCCCCTCTCCCAAGTGCCCCTCAGCCCCTCTGCCATTCAAGCTCCCCCTCTGCCACCCTCTCCTTAGAGCCATCCTTGGACCGTTGAGTCTCTCGGGCACCCCCCACCATGTACACTGCTGCTCTGTGTTCAAGGCCCAAGGGGCACGTGTGTGGGTTTTTGAGGGACCCCTGGAGCCCCTTCGGGGCGAGCCACGATGGAGAGATTCGCACAGAGACACACACGTTGCTATGAACAGACACACATGCAAATATGCACACGCACACTCCGAAATACACACACATGAAGGACGCACAGAAGATATGCCACACTCAGCCAGGCGCGCTGGCTCATGCCTGGAATCCCAGTACTTTGGGAGGCCAAGGCGGGCAGATCACCTGAGGTCAGGAGTTCGAGACCAGCTTGGCCAACATGGTGAAACCCCGTCTCTACTAAAATACAAAAAATTAGCTGGGTGGGATGGCGCCTGCCTGTAATCCCACCTACTCAGGAGGCTGAGGCAGGAGAATCAGGCTGGGAGGTGGTAGAGATTGCAGTGAGCTGAGATCGTGCCACTGCACTCCAGCCTGGGTGACAGAGCGAGATTCCGTCCCAAATAAAAAAGAAAGAAAGAAAGTATCTGCTGAGCAGAAGAGTGAATGAACAAAATCTCAGGATATGCCAGGAGTGATGGCTCACACCTGTGATCCCAGCATTTTGGGAGGCTGAGGCGGGCAGATTACTTGAGGACAGGTGTTTGAGACCAGCCTGGGCAATATGGTGAAACCCCGTCTCTACTGAAATATAAAAATTAGCCGGGCGTGGTGGCGCATGCCTGTAATCCCAGCTACTTGGGAGGCTGAGGCAAGAGAATCCCTTGAACCTGAAAGGCGGAGGTTGCAGTGAGCTGAGGTCATGCCATTGCACTCCAGCCTGGGTGACAGAGCGAGACTCGTCTCAAAAAAGGAAGAAAAGGACAAGTGTCACAAAAAGCAGAACAGGCACAGGATGAGAGCATGGGCTGCCACTTTTATGACCTTATGGAGCCCTTCAGTGAGGGCCGTGTCCCGGGCTCTGTTCTAGGAACCATATACCTGAGAATCTGTTGAACCCTATGGCAGCCCCGGGAGGTGGGTGCCATCACGGTCCCCATTTCCCAGACGAGGAAGTAGGACCAGAGAGGTGAAGCGGCTCATCCAAGGTCACACAGCTGGAGATTGTGGGGCTGGGCTCCATTTGAACCCAGGCAGCCTGGCTCCAGGGCCTGGGCACTAACCACCGTGCTTCCAGCCTCTCTTTTTTTTTTTTTTTGAGATGGAGTCTTACTCTCTCTTGCCCAGGCTGGAGTGCAATGGTGCGATCTCAGCTCACTGCAACCTCCGTCTCCCAGGTTCAAGTGATTCTTCCACCTGGCCTCCCGAGTAGCTGGAATTACAGACACCCCCCATCATGCCCGGCTAATTTTTGTACTTTTGTAGAGACGGGGTTTCACCAAGTTGGCCAGGCTAGTCTTGAACTCCTGACCTCAAGTGAGCCGCCTGCCTCGGCCTCCCAAAGTGCTGGGATTACAGATGTGAGCCACTGTGCCTGGCCTGATTTTTAATTTTTTAATTGCTTTTGTTTGTCTTTGAGATAGGGTCTCACTCTGTAACCACGGCTCACTGCAGCCTCAAACTCCAGCACTCCAGCAATCGTCCTTCCTCAGCCTCCCCAGCAGCCGAGACTACGGCCACAAACCACCATGCCTGGCTAATTATTTATATTTGTTGGTAGAGATGGCTTTTCACTGTGTCTCCCAGGCTGGTCTTGAACTCCTGGGTTCAAGCTGTCCACCTGCTTCAGCCTCCCAAGATGCTGGGATTACAGGCATGAGCCACTGCACCTGGCCTGATACTGTTTTTGTGACTATGATGAGAGTTTTATCTCTCCCCAAACTCCCCGGGACTCAGGTGGGATGGGTGATGGGTACACAGGAGGAAGGACTTCAAACAATCACCCTCCCTTAAAGGCAGGTGGGGGAAGGAATATGAGGGAGGGGCAGGGCCAGGCCAAAGCTTTGAGGTCCGCTGAGAGGGGAGCCAGTTGTTTAGTGTATCTCCTGCCTGATGCAGGGGAGAGGTCCCAGCGGCTGGGACACTGGGAAGTGGGGGAGGGGACAGCTCTTCTCTTCCCCTCCTCCCCCTTTTCCCAGAACCTGGAAATGCCTCTCATTAACTGAATCCTGTCTAATTAAACCAATTGGATGTGCCTGGGGAGAAGGGAAATTGGGTGGGAGGTTAATTGTAACTAAAAATATCTCCCCCACTTCCTGGGAGGAGGAAGCGGCCGCGGGACCTGCGTGCAAGGTAGGTGGGCATCGCAGAGCAGGAGGGGCCCCTGGTCCAGGGGCATCCTGGGTCATGGGGGTGAGGACCCAGGGGATAGGCAGGCGGGGCGCGGGGGCTGCGGTCGTTGTGTGTCTGACCCCTGTGTTTCCTCTGGGCCTGTGGACTTGGAATGTGGCGGTCGAGGGCAGTGGTGGAGGGATGTCGGTGTGGCTGGAGCCACCGCCCATGTGTCCCGTTGCTGAACGTGGTGTGTGTGTCGCTGAGTGGCAGTGTCTGTCACACGTGCCTTGGTATAGGTTGTGTGTCTCTGTGTAGGTTCCTGTCTGTGACCACAAGACTGCACTTGGGTTGGGATTGTGTGAAGAGCTGGTCTCTATCAACTGTGTCTGTGTCCACGGCATCGTTGTGTCGAGATCGCTCTCCTCCTAGGTCCGAACTTACAGTGGGACTTTGGGAGGCCGAAATGGGTGGATCACCTGAGGTCAGGAGTTCAAGACCAACCTGACCAACATGGTGAAACCCTGGCTCTTTTAAAAATACAAAAATTAGGGTGGGCACGGTGGCTCTCGCCTGTAATCCCTGCACTTTGGGAGGCCAAGGCGGGCAGATCACCTGAGGTCAGGAGTTCGAGACCAGCCTGGCCAACAAGATGAAACCCCATTTCTACTAAAACTACAAACAATTAACCGGGAGTGGTGGCGGGTGCCTGTAGTCCCAGCTACTTGGGAGGTTGAGGCAGGAGAATGGTGTGAACCCAGGAGGCGGAGCTTGCAGTGAGCCAGCCGAGATCACACCACTGCACTCCAGCCTGGGCGACAGAGCGAGACGCCGTCAAAGAAAGAAAGAGAGAAAGAGAAAGAGAGAAGGAAGGAAGGGAGGAAGGGAGGAAGGGAGGAAGGGAGGAAGGGAAGGAAGGAAGGAAGGAAGGCAAGCAAGCTGTTTTTCTCTACCTTGCCCGTGCTCGCCTTTGAATTCTTTTCTGGGCAAAGCCAAGAATCCTCGTGAGCTAAAACTCCACTTTGGGGCTTAAAGTTTGCAAAATCTTCCCATTAATCTCTTGGGACCAGGTGCCACTTAGGAGCGTTCTTTGATAACTTTTACAAAATATCTTTTGTAGTTTTTGAGATGTTTTCATTTTGTAGATCATTAGCCTTTCTTTTTTGAACTAGAATACATTTCATGGGAGTTTTCAAATGTATGTCTGTGCAATGTTACATAAAATCCCTTTGACTATTAAAAGCCATCTCTTTTGTTATAACTTCCCTTTTTTTGTTCTAAGGTTTGTTTATTTCTGCTGTTTTTTTTTTTTTTACCATAGAAATATTGGTTTCCTTAAGTTTTCAAAGAACCAAGTTATTAGTAATTTCTCTAAGAACTAGACTCAAGCTTGCTATTCAACCCTGTTATTGATAGACTGTGGCTTTCTTCTTGATTTCACATATGTTGTTCATTTCTTCCAATTTTCCTTTTTTAAAAATTATAGTTATTGTTTGGATTATTTATTTATTTATTTATTTGAGACGGAGTTTCTCCTTGTTGCCCAGGCTGGAGTGTAATGATGTGATCTTGGCTCACTGCAACCTCCGCCTCCTGGGTTCAAGCGATTCTCCTGCCTCAGCCTCCCGAGAAGCTGGGATTACAGGTGTCCGCCATCATGCCTGGCTAATTTTTTATATTTTTAGTAGAGACGGGGTTTCATCATGTTGACCAGGCTGGTCTCAAACTCCTGACCTCAGGTGATCCACCTGCCTCAGCCTTCCAAAGTGCTGGGATTACAGGCGTGGGCCACCACACTCGACCTTGTTTGGAAATTGTAAGCAGAATGCTTAGTCCATTTATTCTTCTTCTTTTGATAATAATGTATGAATTGGCTTTTCTATCTCTAAGTTGTTTTCCAAAGGCTTGATAATTATATCCAACTTTCCACTTGACATCCCCAGTTGATGTCCAATGCGTAACTCAAACAATATGCTAAAAACAGAACTTTGGATTTTCTCTCTAGCCTCTCTCCCATGTCTTCCTGATGGTAGTAGACAGTGACTTTGTATTTCCAAATGCTCAGGCCAAAAACTTTAGAGTCCTTCTTTTTTTTAAGACATAAAGGCCGGGTGCGGTGGCTCAAGCCTGTAATCCCAGCACTTTGGGAGGCCGAGACGGGCGGATCACGAGGTCAGGAGATCGAGACCATCCTGGCTAACACGGTGAAACCCCGTCTCTACTAAAAAATACAAAAAACTAGCCGGGCGAGGTGGCGGGCGCCTGTAGTCCCAGCTACTCGGGAGGCTGAGGCAGGAGAATGGTCTAAACCCGGGAGGCGGAGCTTGCAGTGAGCTGAGATCCGGCCACTGCACCCCAGCCTGGGTGACAGAGCAAGATTCTGTCTCAAAAAAAAAAAAAAAAAAAAAAGACATAAAACTTTTTTCTTTTCTTTGAGACAGTCTGGCTCTGTCACCCAGGTTGGAGTGCAGTGGTACCATCATGGCTCACTGCAACCTCAGTCTCTCAACCTCCTGGGTTCAATCGATCTTCCCACCTCAGCCTCTTGAGTAGCTCGGACTACAGGCACACACTGCCATATCAGACTAATTGTTGTATTTTTTTTTTTTTTTTTTTTGAGACGGAGTCTCGCTCTGTCACCCAGGCTGGAGTGCAGTGGCACGATCTCGGCTCACTGCAAGCTCCGCTTCCCGGGTTTACGCCATTCTCCTGCCTCAGCCTCCCGCATAGCTGGGACTACAGGCGCCCGCCACCTCGCCCGGCTAGTTTTTTTTGTATTTTTTAGTAGAGATGGAGTTTCACTGTGTTAGCCAGGATGGTCTCGATCTCCCGACCTCGTGATCCTCCCGTCTCGGCCTCCCAAAGTGCTGGGATTACAGGCTTGAGCCACCGCGCCCAGCCTGTATTTTTTTGTAGAGACAGGGGTTGGCCATGTTGCCCAGGCTGGTCTGGAACTCCTGACCTCAGGTGATCCACTCGCCCCGGCCTCTCAAAGTGTTGGGATTACAGGCGTGAGCCACCGTGCCCAGCCCAGTTTCTTCTTTCACTTAATAAAAGAGAGGGTGCATTCCTGGCTAATGAGATAGTTTCTATATGTGGGGGCCTTCCTGCATGTATGTGATTGAGTTTATTGCAGGGAAAGGTAACAGAAAATGGGGTTGTAGAAAGAAAAGAGGTAAGGCTGAGTGTGATGCCTCACATTTGTAATCCCAGTGCTCTGGGAGGCCAAGGCGGGAGGATCACTTGAGGTCAGGAGTTGGAGACCAGCCTGGCCCAAATGGTGAAACCTTGTCTCTATTAAAAATACAAAAATCAGCCGGGTGTAGTGGTGTGCACCTGTAATCCCAGCTACTCGGGAGGCTGAGGCAGGAGAATGGTTTGAACTTGGGAGGCGGAGGTTGCAGTGAGCTGAGATGACGCCACTGCACTCCGGGAGACACAGCGAGACACCGTCTCAAAAAAAAAAGTGCCGGCCGGGCGCGGTGGCTCAAGCCTGTAATCCCAGCACTTTGGGAGGCCGAGACGGGTGGATCACGAGGTCAGGAGATCGAGACCATCCTGGCTAACACGGTGAAACCCCATCTCTACTAAAAAAAATACAAAAAACTAGCCGGGTGAGGTGGCGGGCGCCTGTAGTCCCAGCTACTCAGGAGGCTGAGGCAGGAGAATGGCGTAAACCCGGGAGGTGGAGCTTGCAGTGAGCTGAGATCCGGCCACTGCACCCCAGCCTGGGCGACAGAGCAAGACTCCGTCTCAAAAAAAAAAAAAAAAAAAAAAGTGCCTGGGCCCGGGGCTTGGGTGCACGTGGCTATGCCTGGGGAGGAGAGGGAGGGGTCGGGGAGGATGTGCCTGCAAGTCTGTACCGCAACGCCTCTACTGGCCTCTAGAGGGCGCAATCTCTAGCGGCTCCGCCCCAAGCGAGGCGGGGCGGAAGCGTGCTGTGCACAGGCGCAGGATGGGTCTTGGGCAGCCCAGAGCTTCCGACTGGCTCCTCTGTGGTGGCGGGGCGGGGTCAGACCGAGATGGCGGTGTGCGCAGGCGCAAGACTGGGGCTCTTGGAACCGGAAGTTAAGGCGTTCGCGGCTTGTAGTAAGTGAGGAGGGCGGGGCGGGTACACCGGGTGGTGGCAGTGGTGGCAGCGATGGCTGCCGGAGTTGGGCCGGTCGGGGGTAATTTGGGGTGCGAGCCCAGGGGCAAGGGAAATCTCGAGATGAGGAGAAATGTAGCAGGCAGCCGAAGGGCCGGCAGACGCGGACGGAGATGGCACCTGAGCGTCTCTGGGAGAACCTGGGCGACAGGCCAGAGACGGAAAGAAACGGAGGCACGAAAAGAAGCCTCGAGAAACTGAGGGACTGAAAGACGAGGGTGTTGGGAGAGGAGGGAAGCTGAAAACTAGAGAGCGTGGGCAAGAGTTGCAATAGGTTCCAGCCAGAGGCTCAGACCACGAGGCCGAGAGGCGTGGTCGCCCTTAAACTTGGGGAGTGGAGGGGAAAGTCGGAAACTGATCGTGGACGCTAGAAACAGAAAAAAGGGAATTAGATGGAGAAACGATACACTGAATCATGTGGGACACCGAGAGATATGGAAGGGTGGAGACAGTGAAGTAGGGAGAACCCCACAAAAACTGGAGGTAATGGAGAATGATGCTGAGAAATGGAAAAGTGAGGGAGTGGAGCCCGAACCCCTAGATTTGAGTTCCTCATCTGACACTTGGCTACTCACTTAGCCTCTCTATTGCTCAGTAAAATAGGGGGTGATCATAGTGCCTTACAGTCGTGAGAAAAGTGTGTGTGTGTATGTACATAGGTGTGGGGTAGGAATAAATCATACAGATAGGAATAGGTCTGTGTGTTAACGTGAGTAAGCAGTAAGCAAGCATGAGCTATTATTAAAGCTTCTGATATTAGGAGATAAAGTATTAAATGGGGAAATAGAGAAGGTGATGGAGAGTGAACACTGGAAGGACACAAGGGAGGAAAAAAAGATTAAAACAACATGAGAAAGAGGGCGCGGTGACTCACGCCTGTCACCCCAGCACTTTGGGAGGCCGTGGTGAGAGGATCGCTCGAGCTTGGGAGGTCAAGGCTGCAGTAGGCTGTGACTGCGCCACTGCACTCCAGGCTGGGTGAAAGAGTGAAACCCTGTTTCGAAAAAACAAAAATGAAACATTTTAATTTTTTTGAGATGGAGTTTGGAGTTTCACTCTTGTTGCCCAGGCTGGAGTGCAATGGCGTGATCTTAGCTCACCGCAACCCCCGCCTCCTAGGTTCAAGCAAGTCTCCTGCCTCAGCCTCCCAAATAGCTGGGATTGCAGGCATGTGCCACCACGCCCGGCTAATCTTGTATTTTTAGTAGAGATGGGGTTTTTCCGTGTTGGTCAGGCTGATCTCGCACTCCCAACCTCAGGTGATCTGCCTGCCTCGGCCTCCCAAAGTGCTGGGATTACAGGCATGAGCCACCGTGCCCGGCCTGAAAAAGCTTTTTTTTAAATGAGAAAGATGGAGAAAGTCAAATGGAGAACTGAAGAGAGATGGAGAAAGGAAGAGCTGGATTACAGAGAAAATCAGACTACGAAATGACTCAGATAAATGAAGAGAGATGAGACCAGAACAGGACAGGGAAGAGAGATGAGGGTGATGAACAAGACAGACCGAAAAAGAGACAGAAGCCTGAAGATGGAATGGAGAGAGATGGAGGGGACAGAGGGGGAAACAAACCCACTAAAGGCCATGAGCCCAGGGCAAATAGGCCAAGAGACCAAAAGATGGTCAGAGACACAGTTACACAGAAACTAGAAGATGCAGACAACCTAGAAGCTGAAAAAGATAGACAGCTTGAGAGGCATGGGATGCTGTCAGTGGGGCTCAGCATGCATAGGCAGTTTGTAGCCTCAGAGGAACACTCTCATATTCTTTTCATTTTTTTGTTTCTTGAGTCAGAGTCTCGCTCTGTCGCCCAGGCTGGAATGCAGTGGCGTGATCTCGGCTCACTGCAAGCTCCGCCTCCCGGGTTCATGCCATTCTCCTGCCTCAGCCTCCTGAGTAGCTGGGACTACAGGTGCCCGCCACCACGCCCGGCTAATTTTTTTGTATTTTTAGTAGAGACGGGGTTTCACCATGTTAGCCAGGATGGTCCCGATCTCCTGACCTCATGATCCGCCCGCCTCTGCCTCCCAAAGTGCTGGGATTACAGTTGTGAGCCACCGCGTCCGGCCGGAACGCTCTCATTTTCGAAGAATCACTGACCCGGAGTCACAGTAACACTCCAAGCCCTCAACTTACTTCCCTCCTAGAACAGGAAAACACAAGAAGAGGTGGAAGCATTGTTAGCACCATTATGATAGGGAACTGTGGCCTTTTGAGTCTAATTTTGTTTCCAGATTTTGCCCCACTTCCTCTTGCTGTTTTCTGCTTGTTAGTTTTCTGTTTTCTGTTTCTAGTTACTATTTAACTACTTAGCTTCTCTCTACCAAGATTGATGGTTAAATGTTGTAAAGTTTTGAGAGGATATTATCTCTGTTTTATACATGATGAAAACTGCCTGAAGTTAGTTCAGGTTAATTTGCCCAGGGAGCTGGGCACAGTGGCTCACGCCTGTAATCCCAGCACTTTGGGAGGCTGAGGTGGGTGAATCACTTGAGGTCAGGAGTTTGAGACCAGCCTGGCCAAGATGGTGAAACCCTGTCTCTACTAAATACAAAAAATTAGCTGGGCATGGTGGCACACGCCTGTAATCCCAGCTACTTGGGAGGCTGAGGCACAAGAACTGCTTGAACCCGGGAGGTGGAGGTTGCAGTGAGCCAAGATCACACCACTGCACTCCAGCCTAGGTGGCAGAGCAAGACTCCATCTCAAAACAAAAACAAAAGACTCTTAACTGTAAGCAAAAAGGCATTTTCTTGTGTAGCTGAGAAGTGGGGGGTTGAAGGAAACTAAGCTTCAAGACCTAAATGATGTTGCCAAGCTTCTCTTCCTCTCCCTCTTCCTCTTTCACCCTCTCCCTGTGATGCACCGTGATATCCTTGTGCCTGTATCTAGTTATTTCTCTAGGATAGATTTTTAGGAAAGACTCTGTCATGTTTCAGAGCTACTACAAACAGCTCCAGGCTTATATCAAACTTGCCTGATTATAATGGATAAAATGAGAGCTTTTCTGTCCTAGCAACCGAGTGTAAATTCCACAAAAGGGCCCTGATTGGCCCTTCTTCCATCATGTGTCCACTTCTCAGACCAATCATTGGTTAGAGGGGGAGTAGAGTACCATGATTGGCCAGGTCTTTGTCACTTGCCTACCCAATAGTGGTTCTTTGACTTAAAGGCCCTTGAACCATGTAGAATCGAGGAAGGGCTGTTCTCCAAAGGAAGATGGATACTATCCTCAGAAAAGAAGTAAGGGGTTGTGCCAGGCAGGCAAAAATAATATATAACACTTGCAAAATTTTGCCTTTTATCTCAATGTTCTGAATCTCACTGGACCCCGGGTGAAGAACCCTTGCCTTATTCTTTTCATTACATCACACCTCTCTCCTGTTACTGCCTTTTGAGACAAGATTCTGCTGTTGGTTGGCCGTGTGACCTACATCTCTCCTTTAGGTGTCAGGTCAAACATTCCCTCCTCCCAGGATCCTTCCACGATTCCCAAGCATGGGAAGGTGGAGGAAGCTCCTTTGGTGTCCCACAGCTCCCTAGGGTTCTGTTATCACAGTGCCCATCACTGGATTGTCACAGTCTGATGACGTGTGTGTCACATGAGAGATGATGTGATCATGGCCATCTGTGAGGACTCTGGTGGTCGTATTCATTACCTCCTTTTCCTGGTTCAGTGCTTGAGAAATAGGCTGTTAGAAATGTTTCTAAAAATGGGCTGGGCGTGGTGGCTCACAGCAGTAATCCCAACACTTTGGGAGGCTGAGGTGGGGGAATTGCTTGAGCCCAGAAGTTTGATAGCAACCTGGGCAACATGGTGAGACCTCATCTCTACAAACAGTAAAAAATTAGCTGGGAGGCTGAGGCAGGAGGATCGCTTGAGTCCAGGAGGTCGAGGCTGTGGTAAGCCATGATTGCGGCACTGCACTCCAGCCTGGGAAACAGTGAGACCCTGCCTCAAAAAAAAAAAAAAAAAAAAAAAAAGGCACTGTTCCCAAAAGTGAATGAATGTCTTCTGTTCTCTCTCCTAAGAATCCAGGGCCTGAAAACCCAGAATGAACTTGTGTCCATCCCAGAGATCACTGCAGGTATCATGAGGTACCCTTTGTGTCATCAGCTCAAGCAGTCCCCTGACCACTTTATCATCTGTGGTGGTCCTGTGCCGTGACTAGGAGGAAAAATTAGCTCTTTGAAGATAAAGTAGTTCTCTGTTGCAATTTAAGGCACTGGCCTCTTAAATTGTTGCAGGTTGGGAATGGATGAGAATATTTGTTTTGGGTGATCAGAACTGAGACCCCCATTGTGGATTAGTAACATGCCTCCTCCTAGAACAAGAGAGGGCAGGGATCGCCGAGACCACCACTGGGCTCCCAGCGAGGAAGAGGCCTTGGAGAAATGGGACTGGAATTGTCCAGAGACACGTCGCCTCTTGGAAGATGCCTTCTTCCGTGAGGAGGATTACATCCGTCAGGGTTCTGAGGAATGTCAGAAGTTTTGGACCTTCTTTGAGCGCCTGCAGAGATTCCAGAATCTCAAGACCTCCAGGAAGGAGGAGAAAGACGCTGGACAGCCCAAGCACAGCATCCCAGCGCTGGCCGACCTGCCTCGCGCTTATGACCCACGTTACCGCATCAACCTCTCTGTTCTTGGCCCTGACACACGGGGCTCTCAGGGGCTGGGCAGGCACTTGCCTGCGGAGAGAGTGTCTGAGTTCCGCCGGGCCCTGTTGCACTATCTGGACTTTGGCCAGAAGCAGGCGTTTGGGCGTCTGGCCAAGCTGCAGCGTGAGCGGGCAGCCCTCCCCATCGCCCAGTACGGGAACCGCATCCTGCAGACACTGAAGGAGCACCAGGTGGTGGTAGTGGCCGGTGACACCGGCTGTGGCAAGTCCACTCAGGTGCCCCAGTACCTGCTGACTGCTGGCTTCAGTCACGTGGCGTGTACCCAGCCCCGGCGGATCGCCTGCATCTCACTGGCCAAGCGTGTAGGCTTTGAGAGCCTTAGTCAGTATGGCTCACAGGTGAGTGGGACGCACCAGATTTCCGATTTTTCCAGGGCGACCTTGGGGGAATAGGTTGCTTGTCCATATGGCAGTATCAATAAAAATGAAGCACTTGGCCGGGCATGTTGGCTCACGCCTGTAATCCCAGCACTTTGGGAGGCCGAGGCAGGTGGATCATGAGGTCAGGAGATCAAGACTGTCCTGGCTAACATGGTGAAACCCCGTCTCTACTAAAAAATACAAAAAAAGTTAGCCAGGCGTGGTGGCGGGTGCCTGTAGTCCCAGCTACTCAGGAGGCTGAGGCAGGAGAATGGCGTAAACCCGGGAGGCGGAGCTTGCAGTGAGCCGAGATCACACCATTGCACTCCAGCCTGGGCCACAGAGCGAGACTCCATCTCAAAAAAAAAAATAAAGCACTTACCCTTGGACCCAGTAATGATTCTTCTAGAACTTTATCCACAGATTGGCTTGTCCGTGGTCTATATGACAAAGGAGCTAGCATTACCAGTGTAGCACTTTAATGGCAAAACAATGGGAAACGTCCTAAAGGCTCGTCACTTTTTTTTGAGACAGAGTCTCGCTCTGTCGCCCAGGCTGGAGTGCAGTGGAACGATCTCAGCTCACTGCAACCTCCTCCTCCCGGGTTTGAGCAGTTCTCCTGCCTCAGCCTCCTGAGTAGCTGGGATTACAGGCACCCACCACCCTACCCAGCTAATTTTTGTAATTTTAGTAGAGACGGGGTTTCGCCATGTTGGTTAGGCTGGTCTCAAACTCCTGACCTCAGGTGATCCACCCACCGCGGCCTCCCAAAGTGTTGGGATCACAGGCATGAGCCACTGCGCCCAGCTGCGAAGATAATTCCTGGCAATCACCGCAATGCAAACTGCCATCTTGGAAGGCCAATAATAGTCCTTCTGTGTCATGGTGGTCATAAGGATGAAATGGGTTGATATACATAAAGCACTTAGAGTGGCACATAATGTCCTGGCACATAGTAGGGACTCAAGAAAAGGTTATTTGTATTATAGTAAACATATATACATGGGGTATGGTGCTAGATACTTTCTGTGCATTGTCACATGGCATTCTTGCAGCATCTGGGGGAAAACTATAAGGGATGGCATTGCCTGCCCAAGGTCTGTGGCACTAAGTGGCAGAGGTAGGATTCCAACCCAAGCTGTTGGACTCCAGAGTCTGATGGCTAGGCATGGCATTTGCTTAGATTTTCTTTTTTCTTTCTTTTTTTTTTTTTTTTTTGAGATGCAGTTTCACTCTTGTTGCCCAAGGCTGGAGTGCAATGGTGCGATCTTTGCTCACTGCAACCTCCGCCTCCCGGATTCAAGCGATTCTCCTGCCTCAGCCTCCCAAGTAGCTGGGATTACAGGCATGCGCCACCACGCCCAGCTAATTTTGTTTGTAGTTTTAGTAGAGATGGGGTTTCTCTGTGTTAGGCTGATCTCGAACTCCTGACCTTAGGTGATCCGCCCGCCTCGGCCTCCCAAAGTGCTGGGATTACAGGCGTGAGCCACTGCACCTTGCCTCCTTAGATTTTCAATTTGGGCAGGGCCAGGGGCTGATACGCAGGCTCAGGGTCCTCTCCTCACCACACCTTTCTTCATCCCACCCCAGGTCGGCTACCAGATCCGCTTTGAGAGCACGCGTTCGGCGGCCACCAAGATTGTGTTCCTGACGGTGGGGCTGCTTCTGCGACAAATCCAGCGGGAGCCCAGCCTGCCCCAGTACGAGGTCCTGATTGTGGATGAAGTCCATGAGCGGCATCTCCACAATGATTTCCTCCTGGGTGTCCTCCGGCGCCTGTTGCCCAAGCGGCCTGACCTCAAGGTCATCCTCATGTCGGCCACCATCAACATCTCGCTCTTCTCCAGCTATTTCAGCAATGCCCCCGTGGTACAGGTGCCCGGGAGGCTGTTCCCCATCACAGTGAGTACTTCCCCCTCCTCCTCCATCCCCAGACCTCTAACCTGGTCTCTGTCCAAACCTGGACATGCCTCTTCTCTCTGCGGCTGTATCTCCCATCTCTTTTATTTAAAGATGTTCTCTTTTTTTAAAGCTACTATTTTCTGAGCATTCATAATGACCTGGTTAGAGTGCTAAGTGCTTATTAGAGTAAAAGCTGTTAGAAGAAGACCCAAAAATGGCTGGGCGCAGTGGCTCATGCCTGTAATCTCAGCACTTTGGGAGGCCAAGGCGGGCGGATCATGAGGTGAGGAGATCGAGACCATCCTGGCTAACACCGTGAAACCCCGTTTCTACTAAAAATACAAAACCAAAATTAGCCAGGCATGGTGGCGGGCGCCTGTAATCCCAGCTACTTGGGAGGCTGAGGCAGGAGAATCGCTTGAACCCAGGGGGCAGAGCTTGCAGTGAGCCGAGATCGCACCACTGCATTCCAGCTTGGATGACACAGCAAGACTCTGTCTCAAAAAACAAAAAGAAAAAAAACAAAACAAAAATGTAAAGTCTCAAATAAGAGAAGTTTATTTCTCTTAGATAACAGTGCGACTGATCCAGACTGGTGGTCAACCCTGTTCCATGTGGTCATTCAGGGATCCAGGCTCCTCCTTTCCCATTAGTCTACCATCTCACTGGGCAGGATTTCTCAAAGTCAGCAAGATTGACATTTCAGTCAAGGATAATTCCTTGTCGTGGGGGCTGTCCTGTGCATCATAGGATGTTTAGCAACATCCCTGGCCCCTACCCACTAGATGCTAGTAGTCTTCTCCTCTGGTTGTGACTATTAAAAATGTCTCCAGATATTGCCACATGTTCCCTGGGGTGCAAAACCACCCCTAATTGAGAAACACTGTCTTAGTGAATTATCCTTGTCTGTGTAGTCAAGACCTACAGGAAGAACTTCATTGTCTCTTGTGATTTCTGGTTCCAAATGCCCATCAATTTGCCTTCTAAGCAGCCTTAAAAAAAGAAAGAATGGGCCGGGCATGGTGGCTCGTGCCTATAATCCCAGCACTTTGGGAGGCTGAGGCAGAAAGATCATGAGGTCAAGAGCTCAAGACCATCGTGGCCAACATGGTGAAATCCTATCTCTACTAAAAATACAAAAATTAGCTGGGCTCGGTGGCGTGTGCCTGTAATCCTAGCTACTTGGGAGGCTGAGGCAGGAGAATTGCTTGAGCCTGGAGGCGGAGGTTGCAGTGAGCTGAGATCATGCCACTGCACTCTACCCTGGGAAGAGAGCAAGACCCATCTCAAAAAAAAAAAAAAAAGAAGAGAGAGAGAGAGAGTGCCAGCCAGGTGTGGTAGCTCATGCCTATAATCCCAGCTCTTTGGGAGGCCGAGGCAGGTGGATCACCTGAGGTCAGGAGTTCGAGACCAGCCTGGCCAACATGGTAAAACCTTGTCTCTACTAAAAATGCAAAAATTAGCTTCAGTGGTGGTGCACCCCTGTTATCCCAGCTACTCAGGAGGCTGAGGTGGGAGAATTGCTTGAACCTGGGAGGTGGAGGCTGCAGTGAGCCGAGATCATGCCACTGTACTCCAGCTTGGGTGACAGAGCGAGACCCTGTCTCAAAAAAAAAAAAAAAAAAAAAAAAAAAAAAGAATGAGGCTGCTTCCTGAGAAATGTTTTCTAGGGTTTTGGGTTTTTTTTTTTTTTAGTAGAGACGAGGTGTTGCTATGTTGTCTGCCTGAGATCAAGCAATCCTCCCGTCTTGGCCTCCCAAAGAGCTAGGATTACAGGTGTGAGCCAACTATGCCTGGAAATCAGCCAGCCAACCTGGCTCAGGCTCAGGTCCTCTCCTGGTCATCCAACCAACCTGATTTCTAGGGTTTTCATCCTGGTTCCATCACCTAGAATTTTTTTCTTGTTGAAGCTACTCTAAACACAAGAGAATGCATGCATTGTAAATATATAGCTCAATTAGTTTTCCCCAGTTAAATACATCTTTTTTTTTTTTTGAGACGGAGTCTTGCTCTGTCACCCAGGCTGGAGTGCAGTGGCCGGATCTCAGCTCACTGCAAGCTCTGCCTCCCGAGTTTACGCCATTCTCCTGCCTCAGCCTCCCGAGTAGCTGGGACTACAGGCGCCCGCCAACCCACCCGGCTAGTTTTTTTGCATTTTTTAGTAGAGACGGGGTTTCACTGTGTTAGCCAGGATGGTCTCGATCTCCTGACCTTGTGATCCTCCCGTCTCAGCCTCCCAAAGTACTGGGATTACAGGCTTGAGCCACCTACGTAGCTAGCACCCAGGTTTAGAAAAGTCAGACATTACCAGCACCCCACAAGCCTTGCAGTTGCTTTGTTACTTTGTCTTTTTATTACATCCTTCAGAAATTATGTAACTGCAGTGTGCTGTCTATCACCTGTTTCTCAATTAGGGGTGGTTTTGCCCCCCAGCGAAGATGTGGCAGTATCTGGAGACATTTTTAATAGTCACAACCAGAGGAGAAGACTACTAGCATCTAGTGGGTAGGGGCCAGGGATGCTGCTAAATATCCTACAATGCACAGGACAGCCCCCACAGCAAGGAATTGTCCAGACTGCAATGTCAATCTTGCTGACTTTGAGAAATCCTGCCCAGTGAGATGGTAGACTAATGAGAAAGGAGGAGCCTGGATCCCTGAATGACCACATGGAACAGAGTTGCCCACCAGCCTGTACCTGTTGCACTGTGTCTTCTCCGTCAACTGGGTCTCCCCCGTCAGCCTGCAGCCTCCCCAGCCCATTGCTCTGAGCTGGAGGGACAGGGTGTGCTTCTACCTGGGACTGTCTCCTCTCAGGTTGTGTACCAGCCACAGGAGGCGGAGCCGACCACGTCCAAGTCAGAGAAGCTGGACCCACGGCCTTTCCTGAGGGTACTGGAGTCCATTGACCACAAGTACCCACCTGAGGAGCGGGGTGACCTCCTCGTCTTCCTCAGCGGCATGGCGGAGATCAGCACCGTGCTGGAGGCCGTCCAGACCTATGCCAGCCACACTCAGCGCTGGGTGGTGCTGCCCCTGCACAGCGCCCTGTCTGTGGCCGACCAGGACAAGGTATCACAGGAAGCCCAAGTAGGGCAGGCGAGGGGTCTGCATGAGTCAGGGGTGGCTGCACACAGGACTTGTGTAACTCCACAGACGCAGGGCTCGCGGGCTGCACTTGTGCAAAGCCGTAGCCACCTTGTGGCAGAGCCAGGCTGCGAACCCAGGTAGTTTGGCCCTGGAGCCCATGCTCTAAACCAGAGGTCGGCAAACTTTCTAGAAAGGATCAGAGTAGATATTGTCAGAGCTATGGACCATGTGCTGTCTGTCTGTCACAGCTACTCAGCCCCACTGTTGCAGCATGAAAGCAGCCATAAATTGAGTGGGTGAGTCTGTGTTCCAAAACAATTATTATTATTTTTTGAAACAGGGTCTTGCTCTGTTGTCCAGGCTGGAGTGCAGTGGCATAATTGGGGCTCACTGCAGCCTTGACTTCTTGGGCTCAAGTGATCCCCTCTCCTTAGTCCCCCAAGTAGCAACTATAGGTGTGTGTCACTATACTCCGTTAATTTTTTTTTTTTTTTTTTTAGACAGAGTCTCACTCTGTCACCCAGGCTGGAGTGCAGTGGCATGATTGTGGCTCATTGCAACCTCCGCCTCCCGGGTTCAAGCGATTCTCCTGCCTCAGCCTCCCGAGTAGCTGGGACTACAGGTGCACACCACCATGTCCGGCTTATCTTTTGTATGTTGAGTAGAGACAGGGTTTTGCCATGTTGGCCAGGCTGGTCTTGAACTCCTGACCTCAAGTGATCTGCCTGCCTCAGCCTCCCAAAGTGCTGAGATTACAGGTGTGAGCCACCGTGCCTGGCCTTCGTTAATTTTTTTTTAAATTTTAGTAGCAAAGAGGTCTCACTGTGTTGCCCAGGCTGGTTTCAAACTCCTGAGCTCAAGCGATCCTCCCACCTCGGCCCCCAGCAGGGGCAGTGCCAGTTTGTGCTTCAGCAGATCCCTTTGGCTGCCATGTGAGTCCACAGGCCAGAGATCTGAGGGGAAGCTAGAGCAGGATTAGAGTGGGTGAGGAGAGGCCTGGACCAGGGCAGGGGCCGGGCAGTGGGAGGAGGGAAGGATTTCAAGAAAAGTTCAAGATGGCCTGGTGCGGTGGCTCACGCATATAATGCCAGCACAGGAAGCTGAGGCAGGAGGATCACCTGAGCTCAGGAGTTAGAGACCATCCTAGGCAACATAGTGAGACCTTGTCTCTACAAAACAAAAGAAAACTAGCTGGGCATGGTGGCATGTGCCTATAATCCCAGCTACTTAGGAGGCTGATGCGGGAGGATCACATGAGCTCGGGAGGTCAAGGCTGCAGTGAGCTGTGATCATGCCACTGCACTCCAGTGTAGGCCAAAGAGTGAGACCCTGTCTCAAAAAAAAAAAAAGTTCAAGATGTTCAGATCGGGTGGTGGGTGTGGTGGTTCATGCCTGTAATCCCAGCACATTGGGAGGCCTAGGCGGGTGGATCACCTGAGGTCAGGAGTTCAAGACCAGCCTGGCCAACGTGGTGAAACCCCATCTCTCCTTAAAATACAAAAATTAGCCAGGCATGGTGGCACATGCCTGTAATCCCATCTGCTCCGGAGGCTGAGGCAAGAGAATTGCATGAACCCAGGAGGTGGAGTTGCAGTGAGCTGAGATCATGCCACTACACTCCAGCCTGGGTGACAGAGCAAGACTGCCCCCGTCTGAGGATGGGGGGAGCCCAGGATGGCCCAGGTGATGGGGTGGATGGTGAGCTGTCTCCGAGAGGGAGGTCTCTGGAGGAGGAAAGGGTTCCAGGGAAGCTGCTGACATGGGGGTGGATGGGAAATTGGACACATAGGTTCGTCGGGGCTGGGTTAGTTCTTGACACCACCCCCTCCCTTTCCCCCAGGTATTTGATGTGGCGCCACCTGGAGTCCGGAAATGCATCCTCTCCACCAACATCGCTGAGACCTCAGTCACCATTGATGGGATCCGCTTTGTAGTAGATTCTGGTAAAGACCACCACAAGCCCCTACCCGCCACCTGCAAGGACTTAGATAGGAGCATGGGGTCCGGAGGTGTACACGTGTGGCAGGGACGCACCAGCTTGAAGTGGGAGTACAGTTGACTTTCCCATGTCCAAAATGCTTGAGACCAGAAGTGTTTGGAATTTCGGGTTTTTTGGAATTTGGAATATTTGTATCTATTTTATTATTTGAGCATGTCAAATCAAAAACTCTGAAATCCTCCAGTGAGCATTTTATTGGAGGGTCATGTTAGCGCTGAAAACATTTCAGAGTTTTGAGCATTTCAGATTTTGGATTTCCGGAATTGGGATGCTGGAAGATGACATGTGGGGCCGTGGACCAGTGGCAGCATCTTAATTTTTCTCACGCCTCCCAAGCCTGCTTCTGCCCTGGGGCCTCTGCACTTACTGTTCTCTCTGCTGAGAACTGTCTTTCTCCAGGTATTCACACAGCTGAGGCCCTCACCTCATTTCAGGGCCTGCATACAGGTCCCCCCGTCAGAGAGGCCCATCCTGTCCACTCTAAGAGATATCCCCTCCCCCTTCTTCATCCAGTGTTGCTTCTCTTATGAGGGGCGTTGGCATTCAATTTGTTTTTGTTTTTTTTTTGAGACAGAGTCTTGCTCTGTTGCCAGACCGGAGTGCAGTGATGCAATCTTGGCTCATTGCAATCTCTGCCTCCCAAGTTCAAGCGATTCTCCTGCCTCAGCCTCCCAAGTAGCTGGGTTTACGGACGTGCATCACCACGCCTGGCTAATTTTTGTATTTTTAGTAGAGACAGGGTTTCACCATGTTGGCCAGGCTGGTCTCGATCTCTTGACCTCAAGTGATTTGCCTGCCTCGGCCTCCCAAAGTGCTGGGATTACAGGCGTGAACCACTGCGCCTGGTCCAGCATTCTGTTTTATATGTGCTGCTGTGTTTGTTCACTTTCTGTCTTCCTGACCTGAATGTTCGCTGGAAGGTCAGCATAGCATCGTGTTTGGAGACACTGGAGCCTGCCCGGCCGGGTTCAGTGCTGGGTGAGTGGCTGCGTTCATGTCACTGACACTTCATGCATCGGTTGGCTTATCTGTAAAATGACAGTGACATGCCCTCCCTCAGGTTATGAGGATTAAATGACTTAACACCCTTGGGTGCCTTAGTGCCTGGCACAGAGCCATCACTCAATAAGTGTTAGCAGCTACCTGGTCGTATTGACTCTGGGATGCCATTGATGGTAAAATGGTTCATAATTTCATGTGCCATTAAGACATTTTAGGCTGGGCGCAGTGGCTCACGCCTATAAATCCCAGCACTTTGGGAGGCCAAGGCAGGCAGATCACTTGAGGTTAGGAGTTTGAGACCAACCTGGCCAACATGGTGAAACCCCGTCTCTACTAAAAATACAAAAATTAGCCAGACTTAGTGGTGCATGCTTGTAGTCCCAGCTGCTCAGGAAACTGATGTGGGAGAATCACCTGAGCCCAGGAAGTCGAGGCTGCAGTGAGCCGTGATTGTGCCACTGCACTCAAGCCTGGGCAACAGAGCGAGACCCTGTTTTGAAAAAAAAGAGAGAGAGAGAAATTTTAAAAATAGTGCCTGCCAGGTGCGGTGGCTCATGCCTGTAATCCCAGCACTTTGGGAGGCCGAGGCAGGTGGATCACCTGAAGTCAGGAGTTCGAGACCAGCCTGGCCAACATGGTGAAACCCCGTCTCTACTAAAAATACAAAAATGACCTGGGCGTGGTGGTGGGTTCCTGTAATCCCAGCTACTTGGGAGGCTGAGGCAGGAGAATCACTTGAACTTGGGAGGCGGAGTGAGCGAGATTGCGCCATTGCATTCCAGCTTGGGCAATAAGAGCAAAACTCCGTCTCAAAAAAAAAAAAAGAAATGTGAAAAAAGGTTGTTCTGCTACTGGAGGAAATACAGTGCTCTGTTCAGTCCTGTGAAACTAGGGCCTTTGTTTAGCTCATTGCTTTTCCCCTAGTGCCTACTGCAGTGCCTGGTACATAGTAGGTGCTTAATAAGTATTGATTGGATAAATGAACCTCTGAAGAAACAAAGGCTTGGGAAAATAAATGAAAAGATGTGTGAGTGGGCCGGGCGCAGTGGCTCAAGCCTGTAATCCCAGCACTTTGGGAGGCCGAGACGGGCGGATCACAAGGTCAGGAGATCGAGACCATCCTGGCTAACACGGTGAAACCCCGTCTCTACTAAAAAATACAAAAAACTAGCCGGGCGAGGTGGCGGACGCCTGTAGTCCCAGCTACTTGGGAGGCTGAGGCAGGAGAATGGCGTGAAGCCGGGAGGCAGAGCTTGCAGTGAGCTGAGATCCGGCCACTGCACTCCAGTCTGGGCGACACAGGGAGACTCTGTCTCAACAAGAAAAAAAAAAAAAAAAAAGAAAAGATGTGTGAGTGAAAGGCTGGGTGCGGTGGCCCATGCCTGTAACCCCATCACTGTGGGAGGCTAAGGGAGGCAGATTGCTTGAGCCCAGGAGTGTGAGATCAGCCTGTGAAACCCCATATCTACAAAAAATTAGCTGGGCATGGTGGCGTGCCCCTTTAGTCCCAGCTATTCGGGAGGCTGAGCTAGGAGGATCATCACTTGAGCCTGGGAGGTTGAGGCTGCAGTGAGCTGTAATTGAACCACTGCACTCCAGTCTGGGAGACAATGAGATCCTGTCTCAAAAAAAAAAAAAAAAAAAAAGATGTGTAAGTGAGGAAATGAAAGAATAAATAAAATGTCAGAGTTGGACTCAGAATAAGCCCTCGGTTATCATTAACAGAATAAAGGAGTGAGGGTGTTGGCGAGTGGCCGGCCGCACGTGGCTGCCACACACAGACTGCCTTTCCTCATTGCTCCCATCCAGGGAAGGTGAAGGAGATGAGCTACGACCCGCAGGCCAAGCTGCAGCGGCTGCAGGAGTTCTGGATCAGTCAGGCCAGTGCAGAGCAGCGGAAGGGCCGGGCAGGCCGCACGGGTCCCGGCGTCTGCTTCCGCCTCTATGCCGAATCGGACTATGATGCCTTCGCCCCCTACCCAGTCCCGGAAATTCGGAGGGTGGCCCTGGACTCGTTGGTGCTGCAGGTGAGGCACGGGCAGAAACGGGACTATATGCTGACTGCTGGCACAGGGAGGAACCTGGGAGGCCTTTTAAATTTTATTTTATTTTATTTTATTTTGAGATAGGGTCTCGCTCTGTCACTCAGGCTAGAGTGCAGTGGTGTGATCACGGCTCACTGCAGCCTCCATCTTACAGGCTCAAATGATTCTCCTACCTCCACGTCCTAAGTAGCTGGGACCATAGGCACATACCACCATGCCTGGCTAACTTTTAAAATTTTATTTATTTATTTATTTTGGAGACGGAGTCTTCCTCTGTCGCCCAGGCTGGAGTGCAGTGGCGTGATCTTGGCTCACTGCAACCTCTGCCTCACAGGTTCAAGTGATTCTTCTGCCTCAGCCTCCCAAGTGGCTGGGACTACAGGCACGCACCACCATGCCCAGCTAATTTTTTTTTTTTTTTTTTTTTTCAGTAGAGACAGGGTTTCACCGTGTTAGCCAGGATGGTCTCACTCTCCTGACCTCGTGATCCACCTGCCTTGGCCTCCCAAAGTGCTGGGATTCTAGGCGTCAGCCACTGTGCTCAGCCTAACTTTTTAAATTTTTAGTAGAGATCAGGTCTTGCTATGTTGCCCAGGCTGGTCTCATACTCCTGAGCTCAAGTGATCTTCCCACCTTGTCCTTCTAAAGTAGTGGGATTATAGGTGTGAGCCATTGTGCCTGGCCAGCCAGGAAGCATTTACACAGGACCAATTCCAGAGTGTCAGGGCCAGGAAGGATAGGGCTAGCCAAGCCACTGAGGGGAATGTCAAAACCCTTGTTGAGGGGAGAATTGTTCCTTAAATCCACAGGGTCAACTGGGCATGGTGGCTCACACCTGTAATCCCAGCACTTTGGGAGGCCAAGGCAGGTGGATCACTTGATGTCAGGAGTTTGAGACAAGCATGACCAACATGGTGAAACCAGTCTCTACTAAAAATACAAAAAATTAGCCGGGTGTGGTGGTGCGCACCTGTAATCCTGGCTACTTGGGAGGCTGAGGGAGAAGAATTGCTTGAACCCAGAAGGTGGAGGTTGCGGTGAGCCGAGATCGCGCCACTGCACTCCAGCCTGGGCAATAGAACAAGACTCCATCTCAAAAAAAAAAAAATTTTTTTCTATAGGGTCAAAGGAAGAACCAGTGACTCAATCAGAATGCTTTCAGCTGTAACAGGAAACCTAGCAGGAAAGGGCTTTTAAAACCAGGGTTTCTCAATACATTTTATGTCATGATTTGTACCTCGTTTGTTAATTTAGCATAGGTTAGACTGCCATGACAAATACACAACGTCACGAATGGCCAACAGTGGAATGGTGGTTTCCAGCTTGGCAGGCAATTTTCTTTATTCATGGACCCAGGCTCCTTCCCTCTTGTGGCTCTATCATTTCCCCAGGGGCTTTTCCTGCATGTGTGTCCAGCCAGCCAAAGGGTCAAGGGCGTGGGAAGTGAGTACAGGAGGGTTTGTGGGTCGAGCCTGCAAATGGTGCACTTGCCTTGCCCTCACCACTCCCTGTCCATCCTCAGTCTTGTGGCCACGCCCAGCCATGAAGGAGGCTGGGAAGTGTAGTCCTTGTGCTCAGGAACGAAAGGAAAAGGAAAGTTGGGAGCAGCTGATGGTGTCTACCACAGGCTCACGTGCAGGTGTAGCACAAACCAGTGGCCTTCCTGCAGGAGGTGCACACTATTTTCTATTCTGTTTGATTTCATATTTTTTTAAAAAAAATACTGGTGCTGCCAGGCACAATTATCGGGAGAACCCGCTCCTGATGTTTAATGTGGGTTCTTTTCTATTTCCTAAGTGTCTTGGCTGGGTTGAGAAGTAAAGGGAAAGAGCACAAGAGAGAGAAATTTAAAGCTGGGTGTCCGGGGGAGACATCACATGTCAGCAGGATCCGTGATGTTCCCCGAGCTGTAAAACCAGCAAGTTTGTATTAGCGATTTTCAAAAGGGGCGGGAGTGCACGAATAGGGTGTGGGTCACAGAGATACATACTTCACAAGGTAATAAAATATCACAAGGCAAATGGAGGCAGGGTGACATCACAGGACCACAGGATGGGGCAAAATTAAAATTGCTAATGAAGTTTTGGGCACGCATTGTCAGTGATAACATCTTATCAGGAAACAGGGTTTGAGAGCAGACAACCTGTCTGACCAAAATTTATTAGGCGGGAATTTTCCTCCACCTAATAAGCCTGGGAGCACTACAGGAAACCGGGGCTTATTTCATCCCTTGGGCTTGACCATAAAAGACTGCACGCCTTAAAAGGGGCCGTCTATAAGCCTACCTTCAGGGCGCATTCTCTTTCTCAGGGATGTTCCTTGCTGAGAAAAAGAATTCAGCAATATTTCTCCTATTTGCTTTTGAAAGAGGAGAAATATAGCTCTGTTCCATCCGGCTCACCTGCGGCCAGTTCAGTTACCTCTCTTGTTCCCTGAACATCGCTGTTATCCTGTTCTTTTTTTAAGATGCCCAGATTTCATATTGTTCAAATACACATGCTCTACAAACAATCTGTGCAGTTGACACAATCATCACAGGATCCTGAGGTGACATTCATCCTCCTCGGCTTACAAAGAAGATGACGGGATTAGGAGAGTAAGTAAAGACAGGCATAGGAAGTCACAAGGATATTCATTGGGGAAGTGATAAGTGTCCATGAAATCTTCACAATTTATGTTCAGAGATTACAGTAAAGACAGGCGTAAGAAATTATAAAAGTATTAATTTGGGGAACTAATAAATATCCATGAAACCTTCACAATTTATGTTCTTCTGCCGCGGCTTCAGCCAGTCTCTCCGTTCGGGGTCCCTGACTTCCCGCAGCAACAATGAGTGGCTCATGCCTGTTATCCCAGCACTTTGGGAGGCTGAGGCAGGAGGATTGCTTGAGGCCAGGAGGTCGAGACCAGCCTAGGCAACACGGTGAGGCCCTGACTCTACAAAAAATTTAAAAATTAGCCCAGTGCGGTGGCACACACCTGTGGTCCTACACAGCAGGCTAAGGCAGGAGGATCGCTTGAGCCCAGGAGGTCGAGGCTGCAGTGAGCCTTGATTGCATCACTGCACTCCAGCCTGAGTGATAGAGCAAGACCCTGTCTCATAAAAAAACAAAGTCCATGGGGTAGGTTGTCTTATCTTAATTTTTCGACCAGAAGAAGGATGCACAGAGAGAGAAAATATTGCCCCAGGTCACACAGCTGGCAAGTAGTAGAGTCAGGGCTCCATCCCAGGCCACCAGGCATCAGAGCCTGCTTCGTGAGTGGCCACTGGCCCCAGGCACAGTGGGTGTCACCTCCTCCTTTACCATCCAGAGGCAGAAGCAAGGAACTGCCCTTCTCTGTGGGTCTAATTTTTGAGACCACGGGAACATTTTCTAGAAGCCTCTGGCCAGTCTCTCATCCTCTCTTATCAGCAGAAGCAGGTCACATATGTTCACCCTATGCCCAGCAATTGTCTAGGGTTGTGGCATTGCCTGAGTTGATCAGAGCAGTGTCTCAGCCCTAGCTGCATACTAGAAACACCTGCAGAATTAAAAAAAAACCCATGCCCTGCCCCCTGCCTCTTTAAATTAGAGCTGCTAATGTAAAGGTTATTTATTTATTTATTTTTGAGACTGAGTCTCATTCTGTCACCCAGGCTGGCGTACAGTGGTGTGATCTCGGCTCACTGCAACCTCCACCTCCCAGGCTCAAGTGGTTCTCCTGTTTCGGCCTCCCGAGTAGTTGGGACCACAGATGGGTGCCACCAGGCCCAGCTAATTTTTATATTTTTAGTAGAGAGGGAGTTTTACCATGTTGGCCAGGCTGGTCTTGAACTTCTGACCTCAGATGACCTGCCTGCCTTGGCCTTCCAAAGTGTTGGGATTACAGGCATGAGCCACCGCGCCTGGCCTATAAAGGTTTTTAAATGAGTATTGGGTGAGCTCCTAGACAACATCAAGGCTTGGTCAGCAGGGAGGAAGGAGCAGCAGCTGCTTGCAGGTGGACGCCAGAACTTCTAGTGCCCTCGGATCAAAGCCAGGCGAACAGGCTCTCTGGGCTTCCTTCTCACTCTCTGGCCATCACATGAACCGCCTTGCTAGCCTCTCCTCCTTCCAGTCACCAGAGAGGTGCTGTTTGCTTACGTATGCCACACCAGGCTCCGGGGTGAACATATGCTGTCACTTAATTCTCCCACCACCTGCTGCCTGCCTGGGCCACTGCATTAATTGGGATTCTTTTGGTTGCAAGTGAGAGAAATACAACTGAAACAATTGTAGGCAGAAAGGGGGATCTTACCATTTTGTGCATTCGTGAGACGGTATGTCTAACTTAGAAACAATCCAAGAATTTCTCCATCTGCTGTAGATGGGCCCATTTCCAAACAATGGACAAAGTCAAAAGTCACAGCAGTTCTGGGTTAATAAGATAGGCTTCCATCCTGGCCACAACCAGAGAGGATGCTGGGAATGCTCTTCCTGGCTGCAGTCTCAGGGAAGGATTCTGATTGGTCCAGCTCAGGTCATGTGCCTCTCGTCCATGGTCAGGGTCTGGGGGAAGATGTGCTAGGGAGACAGACACAGAGACAGCAGCCCTCCTTGCCTGCCTCTGTACAATGGATCTTGACATTGGGAATGTTATGTTATGTTATGTTATGTTATGTTATGTTATGTTATGTTATGTTATGTTATGTTATTTTTGAGATGGAATCTCACTCTGTGGCCCAGGCTGGAGTGCAGTGGTGAAATCTCGGCTCACTGCAACCTCCGCCCTCCAGGTTCAAGCAATTCTTCTGCCTCAGCCTCCCAAGTAGTTGAGATTACAGGCGCCCGCCATCACACCCAACTAATTTTTGTATTTTTAGTAGAGACATGGTTTCACCATGTTGGCCAGGGTGTTCTCAAACTCCTGACCTCAAGGGATCCACCTGCCGTGGCCTCCTAAAGTGCTGGGATTGCAGGCGTGAGCCACTGTGCCTGGCTGACACTGGGAATTTGAGATGAAGTCTTGATGTGTTGCCAGGCTAGAGTGCAGTGCAGAGGCCCGATCTCGGCTTACTGCAATCTCCACCTCCTGGGTTCAAGCGATTCTCCTGCCTCAGCCTCCCGAGTAGCTGAGATTACAGGCGCACAACACCACTAATTTTTGTATTTTTAGTAGAGACAGGGTTTCACCATGTTGGCCAGGATGGTCTCGAACTCCTGACCTCAAGTGATCCACTCGTCTTGGCCTCCCAAAGTGTTGGGATTACAGGCATGAGCCACTGCGCCCGCCGAACTGGGAATTTTAAAATGTCATGAGTTTGTGATCCCTGAGCCCCTCTGTGCTGCACAGTGGCTCTTGTGTTTCACAATCTTAGGGGTTTTTCTTCTCATTCTAGATGAAGAGCATGAGCGTGGGGGACCCCCGAACCTTCCCCTTCATCGAGCCCCCACCACCAGCCAGCCTGGAGACCGCTATCCTCTACCTCCGGGACCAGGGGGCCCTAGACAGCTCAGAGGCCCTCACGCCCATTGGGTCCCTGCTGGCCCAGCTGCCTGTGGACGTTGTGATTGGTGAGTACCCACCCCCTTCGTGATCACGCAGAGCACCAGGAGCGTGTGTGGGCACAGCTAACTCTCTGAGTGTCCTGGGGGCAAGTCTGTCTGTTTCTTCCCTGGGTCCAGTTCATTTATTCACTCTTCACTGGGCCAGGCACTGTTCTAGGTGCTGGGCATATAGCAGTGGACAGAACAGACACAAATCTCTAGCCTCAGGGAGCTGACATTTTGGTGAAGAAAACCAGCAATAAGTTAGGACAATAAGGAAAAGGTATAGTAGATCAGATGGTGCATAGTGTTCTGGAGAGAAGAAACAACGGGGTTGGGGAATGGGGAGTTGCAGTTTCTAATACAGGCCTCAGGTATAAGGCAGACCTCACGGGGAAGGTAACATCTGTGCAGAGAAACGGAGATGAGGGCTAGGAGCCATGCAAATACTAGAACATGCTTGCCAGCAGAAGCAGAGAAACATGGCCGGCACAGTGGCCCACACCTGTAATCCCAGCACTTTGGGAGGCTGAGACAGGTGGATTGCTTAAGCCTAGGAGTTTGAGACCAGCTTGGGCAAAATAGCAAAACCCTGGTTTCTACAAAAAAAAAAGAAAAGAAATATAAAAATAGAATGTGAGCCCTGTATGTAATTTAAAACTTCCCAGTAGCTACATTAAAAAAGCGAAAACAGGCTGGGCACAGTGGCTCACGCCTGTAATCCCAGTACTTTGGGAGGCTGAGGTGGGTGCATCACGAGGTCAGCAGTTTGAGACCAGCCTGGCCAACATGGTGAAACCCTGTCTCTACTAAAAATACAAAAATTAGCCGGGTGTGGTGGCGTGAGCCTGTAATCGCAGCCACTTGGGAGACTGAGGCAGGAGAATCGCTTGAACCTGGGAGGCAGAGGTTGCAGTGAGCCGAGACCATGCCATTGTAATCCAGCCTGGGCAACGGAGCAAGACTCCATCTCAAAAAAACAAACAAAAAAAAAAGCAAAAAGAAACAGGTAAGATTCATTTTGATAAAATAGCTGATTTAACTTAATATACCTAAAATATAATTTTAACATAATCAATATAAACATTTTTTGCAAGATGTTATGTTATTTTTTACCATACAGAGTCTTGGAAATCTTGGCTTGGACCAGCCATGTTCAGCTGCTTAGTAGCCATGTGTGGCCAGAGGCGGCCATATTGGACAGTGCAGATGTAGCATGAGGGCATTCAGGCAGTGGGAACAGCCAGTGCAGAAGCCCTGTGGGGGGCACATGCCTGCTGCTACGAGAACAGTGAGGAGCCCGGTGTGGCTGCAATGGACTGAGAGGGAGAAGGCAGGAGATATTAACCAACAGTCCCATTCATTCATTAAATACTTTTTTTTTCTTTTTTTGAGACTGAGTTTTACTCTTGTTACCCAAGCTGGAGTGCAATGGTGCCATCCCGGCTCACCGCAACCTCCGCCTCTTGAGTTCAAGCAATTCTTCTGCCTCAGCCTCCCAAGTAGCTGGGATTATAGGCATGCGCCACCATACCTGGCTAATTTTGTATTTTGTAATTTAGTAGAGATGGGGTTTCTCTATGTTGGTCAGGCTGGTCTCGAACTCCTGACCTCAGGTGATCTGTCCGCCTTGGCCTCCCAAAGTGCTGTGATTACAGGCTTGAGCCACCATGCCTGGCCCATTAAATATATATATATAATTTTTTTTTTTTCTTTGAGACAGTGTCTCGCTCTGTCGCCCAGGCTGGAGTGCAGTGGTGCGATCCCAGCTCATTGCAGCCTCCGCCTCCTAGATTCAAGCAATTCTCCTGCCCCAGTCTCCCGAGTAGCTGCGACTGTAGGTGCCTGCCACCATACCTGGCTAATTTTTGTTTTGTTTTGTTTTGAGACAGTTTTTGCTCTGTTGCCTAGGCTGGAGTGCAGTGGTGTGATCTCAGCTCACTGCCACCTCCTGGGTTCAAGCGATTCTCCTGCCTCAGCTTCCTGAGTAACTAAGATTACCAGCTCACACCACCATGCCTGGCTAATTTTTGTGTTTTTAGTAGAGATGGGCTTTCATCCTGTTGGCCAGGCTGGTCTCGAACTCCTGACCTCAAGTGATCTGCCCACCTCAGCCTCCCAAAGTGCTGGGATTACAGGCGTGAGCCACCGTGCCCGGGCAATATTTGTTTTTTCAGTAGAGACAAGGTTTTACCATGTTGGCCAGGCTGGCCTTGAACTCCTGACTTCAAGTGATCTGCCCCACCTCGGCCTCTCAAAGTGCTGGGATTATAGGCTTGAGTCACAGCGCCTGGCCCATTCATTAAATAATTTTTGAGCACCTGCTGCGCCTTCTCCCTCTCACTCCATTGCAGCCACACCGGGCTCCTCACTGTTCTCGTAGCAGCAGGCATGTGCCCCCCACAGGGCTTCCGCATTGGCTGTTCCCACTGCCTGAACGCCCTCACGCTACATCTGCACTGTCCAATATGGCCGCCTCTGGCCACACATGGCTACAGTTCTAGATGCCAGAGATATGACAGTGAATAAAACAAAACTCCTGCCCTCACAGAGTTCACATGTAATGGAGGAGATGGACAGGGGCAGATAAATGAGTGAAACACGGAATGTCAGCCGCCGGTCCGCTCGGGTGGATGCAGGGCGCGGTGGGCACCGTGGGGGCTGGGAGCAGTGTTATGCGGCTGTCCTGGGAGGCCTCACTGAATGGTGACACCTGGGCAGAGGCCTGAAGGAGGGGAGGGAACAGCTGTCCCTCTGGCCCTGGGTCAGGTGAGGAGCTTTGAATTAGATGGGAAGTGTTTAAGTGGCACTGGGTTCTACGTGACTGAAGGTGGCCAGAAAATTCATCAGCTGACCTGGCGGTTCTGTGAGGATCTAGAAAGGCCGGGTCCACAGAGGTAGATGGAGACCATTTTCAGTTCCGGGCCCTCCTGATCTCAGGTCTTCAGTAGCCAGTCACAAGCAGATGTGGTGCTCCTCGTCCCCATGCTATGTGTCATCGGGAATAGGGCGTTAATCTTGAGGGATTTAGGGCCAGCAGACCCTCTGACCCTGTCGCTCTTGTGGCCATCCTGTGGCGTGCCATCAGTGTCTCAAGGCACTCAGCTGACGCTGCAGATGCCACCGCTAGAGGCTGGGGGTGGCCTGTGGTGTCTGGCTTGCAAGGCTGTTTCAGAGAATGTGACGCAAAGTGCCCCGGCGCGAGTGACAGGAAAGACAGGCTGCCTCGCTTGAATTCCCCGGCACTTGGGGTAATCACAGGGCCTCCCTTGGGAGGCACAGGCAGGTGGGGTACCCAAGATCCCCCAAACACAGAAAGAAGTCCTGGCTTTTCCACAGCTCAGACCCCTCCCACCTCTCCTCTGCACAGCGTGTCCCCAGCTCTGCCCTGCGCCCCTCTCTTGCGGGCTCAAGGATGTCAAAACTCTTCCTCTCCCTCATTCCTGAGTCATGCTCACCCCTCCTGGGGAGTTCACTGACTGAGGCTTGTTCATCTTGCCCGATTTTCCTGACTCAAGACTTTCTATTTCTAGCAGCCTGCGGCCCACCATGGCAGGACCACCCCTGTGTGTGTTAACACCATTAAAGTCCCCCATCCTTGCAGCACAGCGGGCTTCATTGTGGGCAGAAGGCTGGATCTGCTGGACTCGGAGGGCTGCCCGGGCTGAGAAGATGGTTCATTTTTGTTTGATTTATTTTTATTTATTTATTTGTTTTGAGATGGAGTCTCACTCTGCCCTCCAGGTTGGAGTGCAGTGGCGTGATCTTGGCTCACTGCAACCTCCACCTTCCGGGTTCAAGTGATCCTCCCACCTCAGCCTCCTGAGTAGCTGGGATTACAGGCATGTGCCACCACACCCAGTTAATTTTTGTATTTTTAGTAGAAACGGTGTTTCACCACGTTGGCCAGGCTGGTCTTGAACTCCTGACCTCAAGTGATCAGCCAGCCTCGGCCTTCCTAAGTGCTGGGATTACAGGCGTGAGCCACTGTGCCTGGCCTCATTTTTGTTTTGGAAGGAAACAGGGCTAGAGCAGAGAGAATCTGAGCTGAGAAGCAGAAGAATGTTCTGTGAGTGCTTGCTGTGTGCCAGTTCGGAAAGGCTCTGTGGACTTTCCATTATTTCATCCTTACCTGCTGAGGGCAGGGCCTCTGATCGTCCCCAGTGTGCAGATGGAGAAACTGAGGCTGGGCCCAGGAGGCTCCTGAGAGCCTGGGGGAAGCCTGGCTTTGATCGGAGGTGATGCTAAGTGCCTCACACACATTATCTCCCTGAGGGCTGGGGGCAGGTGCCCCCACTTTCCCTGTGGGGAAAACAAGGCTCAGAGAACTGCTGCTCAGGGTCACAGTGGGAACCAAGAGGCACGGATGACCCTGTGCTGGGCGTCCTCTGTGCCGGGTGGAGTTCTGAATGCTTCACTGGGTGAAACACACCAGCCTCTTGGCAGCCTGAGGAGAGGCCGATGCTGTTGTTCCCCCATTTACAGATAGGGAAGCAGCGGCACGGCGAGGTGGGGCCACTTGTCCCTGGTGACAGAGCTGGGGCATCCTGGAATAAGACAGGGGCCTGCACAGTACAGCCCCGAGCCCTACTTTAGGGTCACCTTTGATTTATGAGGCCAGCTTTTTTGTTGTTGTTTGGTTGGTTGGTTTTTGAGACGGAGTCTTGCTCTGTCACTCAGGCTAGAGTGTAATGGCACGATCTCAGCTCACTGCAACCTCCGCCTCCAGGGTTCAAGTGATTCTCTTGCCTCAGCCTCCCAAGTGGCTGGGATTACAGGTGCCCGCCACCACACCCAGCTAATTGTTGTATTTTTTAGTAGAGCCAGAGTTTCACCAGGTTTGCCAGGCTGGTCGCGAACTCCTGACCTCAGGTGATCCACCTACCTCGGCCTCCCAAAGTGCTGAGATTACAGGTGTGAGCCACCACACCTGGCCCTTTTTTTTTTTTTTTTTTTTGAGATGGAGTTTTACTCTGTCACCCAGGCTGGAGTGCAGTGGTGCGATCTCTACTCACTGTATCCTCCACCTCCTGGGTTCAAGCACTTCTCCTGCCTCCGCCTCCCAAGTAGCTGGGATTACAGGCACCCACTACCATGCCTGGATAATTTTTGTATTTTTAGTAGAGACGGGTTTTCACCACGGTGGCCAGGCTGCTCTCGAATTCCTGACCTCAGGTGATCTGCTTGAGTCCAGTTTTGTGACAGGCACTGCGGAAAGTCAGCAAAGGGAAAGAGTGGGGGCGGGTCAGACACATGACACAGACCACTAGCCACAGGACAGGAGGGCAAGGGAGTCCCCGGAAGTCCAGCATCAGCTTGGGCACCCAGAACCAGGGGATGTCTAGATGTCTGCTCTGGAGCACTCACAGATGGAGACAGTGGTCACCAGCTCTTCGGCCACCCTGGGAGATGGTTCCTGCCACTTTTCCTCTCCGTGGCCTCCCCTCTGCCCCTCCTCCCCTTTTTCTGCCTCTCCCAGCCCCTGCCCCATCTTTCTCCATCTCTCCCCTGCCTTCTGTCCCCTCTTCCTCTTCCACCTCCACCTTGACTTAAACAAAGGTAGCAGAAGCAGCTTCATCCTGTGATAGGCACAGGAGTCAGTGCGTGCCTGTGCCGGGGCAGAGAGGGACTCACTCACAGGTCACACTCTAGCGCGGAGGAGAGGCGTCCACCACAATGGGTCCAAATGAGCTCCTAGAGCAAAGACCAAGCCAGGGAAGCGTCAGAGTGCTGGGGGGTGGGTTGTAAATAGCAGAGCGGGGAACTTGGTGACAGGAGTAGCCGGCGCTTAGACAGTGTCTCCTGTGTGTCCGAGGAGGCAGGCACTGGCCATCTCCAACCTACAGATGGGGAAACCGAGGCCCTTGCCCACGGCCTCATGAGCAGAAAGCACAGCGCGTGGGTTTGAATCTGTCCATCTGGGTCACGAGGCCAATAGTGGGCAAGATGGAGGGGGTGGGAGCAGGAGGGCAGGCGGAAGGGCGGGCCGGGGCCCCGAGGGGTGAGGGCTGCGCCTGTCCTGGCACCCAGGAGCCTCAGCCCCGTGTCTCCGCTCCAGGGAAGATGCTGATCCTGGGCTCCATGTTCAGCCTGGTGGAGCCTGTGCTCACCATCGCGGCTGCGCTCAGCGTCCAGTCGCCCTTCACCCGCAGCGCCCAGAGCAGCCCAGAGTGCGCGGCAGCACGGCGGCCGCTGGAGAGCGACCAGGGTGACCCCTTCACACTCTTCAACGTCTTCAACGCCTGGGTGCAGGTGAGGCTGGTGGTGGGGCCCCTCTGTCTGTCACCCTGCTCAGGGCCAAGGCCTTCTGTGGTTGTGGCTCCTCCTCGTGTCCTACCCTGGGAGGACCACTGAGCCCTCCACCGACTGGGCCTGCCTGGGGAGGGCCACGTCTCCACCATCCATGGCCTCGGCTCGAGACAGCATGTGCCCAGGCCCGGGGCACAGAGGAGCCCAGATTTCTGGAGCACTGATGAAAACCTGTGCCATCTGGAGAAAGTCCAGGCTCCTTGGGGGGGCATCTGGATATCCAGTATATGTCCCCTGGGTCCCCACCCTAATGCTGGCCCTGTACCGTAGTGCTGAGGATCCATCAGTGCCAAAACTACCCTGGCCCTGCCCTCCCGGGGCTCACATCCCAGTGCAGGGAGACAGACCACTGATGTGACAGTGACAACCCAGAGAGGGCTGGAATGGGGAGTCCAAGGGGCTGGAAGAGCCCAGAGGGCTGTCGAACCCAGTGTGTGGGTAGTCTGGGAGGGCTTCCCATAGGAGGGGGCACTGGGGCTGAGACCTGGAAGCAGCAGAGCAGGTGTCCCTGAGGGATGCTTGTGTTGGGGTTCTGGGTGCTGGGTCAGCCCCTCCCTCCCTGAGCTGGCTGGGCCCTGACACCCTGGCATCTGCTCCTCCCCTCAGGTAAAATCTGAACGAAGCAGAAACTCTCGCAAGTGGTGCCGCCGCCGGGGCATAGAGGAGCATCGGCTGTACGAGATGGCCAACCTTCGGCGCCAGTTCAAGGTGAGGCTCAGGAGGAGGGGTAAGGCTGGCGCCGCCCAGGCAGATGCATGCAAGCACACTCTAGGGCACTGCCTCCCCTTCCCGGAGAGCAGTCAGACCAGAGTCCCACCCTGCACCTACCTCCCCCACCACCCGGTGACCAGGTGTTGGGGCAGCCGGGCAGGGCAAAGGGAGAAGAAATCCAGGAGGGCTTCCTGGAGGGGTGGACGGAGTCAGTGGACATGCAGCATCCTCGGGAAGAGCTCGCCCTCCCGACCGGGGATGCTGAGCTGGCTGCATGGGCGTGGTGCTGGAGGCAGCCTATGGTTGTGGTTGGGGCCGGCACATCTGGAGCCAGACACCCCAGCCACAAACCTGGCTCTGCCATTTCTGACAGCGTGGCCCCGGGCATGTTATTGCTTGTCTCTGGGCCTCAGCTTCCCCTAGAAAAAAAGAGAGGATAAAAGTAGCACCTGCCGGGCAGGCGCGGTGACTCACGCCTGTAATCCCAGCACTTTGGGAGGCTGAGGCGGGTGGATCACGAGGTCAGGAGTTCGTGATCATCCTGGACAACATGGTGAAACCCCGTCTCTGCTAAAAATACAAAAATCAGCCAGGCTTGGTGGTGAGTGCCTGTAATCCCAGCTACTTGGGAGGCTGAGGCAGGAGAGTCGCTTGAACCCAGGAGGCAGAGGTTGTGGTGAGCCAAGATTGAGCCATTGCACTCCAGCCTAGGCAAAAAAAAAAAAAAAAAAAAAAAAAAAAAAAATTTGGGTTTCTCCTGTGCCCACACAGTTCCTCAGCTTGTTTCATGGATACTCCGTGGATGTTCTCCATCTGAGTGCAGAAAGACCTGCTGTTAGGCCCTTTTCCGTGGTTGTATCCATGGATTGAGGATAGAATAAGAGTTCCTGGTGTAACCCGTTCTCTTTGGTTAGAGATGGGCAAGCGGAGGCCCAGAATAGGCAGTCACCCAGCCGACGCCTCCTGTGCAATTTCTGGGGTCCTGGTGTTGGGGACCACAGATGCCCTGACTGCTCCCAGCATCGGTCCTGAGGTCTCTGGCTGCTGGAGTTCAGGCTTCACTGGTCCCCAGATGCTTTGAGAATCTAATGGAAAGTGTGAGCCCTTTGCACACACACATGCAAACACACAGACACAAACACACACATGCACACACAATCTCCTGTGTCCTCCATCGGCCAGGGCTCAGCAGGAAACAGAGGGTCCAACCAAATCAGGTCGCTTGAGGAATGTTGACAAGGTGTGGACACGGGGAGGGCATGGGGAGGGCAGGGGTCTCCGATTTTATGGGTCACAGTCAGCTGGAGGGTCTGTTGAGTCCAGATGCCCAGCCCCGCCCAGCCCCCTCCACTCTCCACTTGGTCATTCTGGAATGAGGCCCAGGACTTGGCATTCCCACCAAGTTCCCAGATGCCCCAGGGCTACACTCGGAAGCGCTAGTGCAGGACGCCCACCAGGGCTGTGTGGGAAAGCAGGGCTCTTTGAGGGGCATCTGGATATCCAGTATATGTCCCCTGCCCCAGACCCGAGGGGCAGGTGGGGCAGTCACCAGAGCCTGGAGCCAGCTTTTGGAGAAGGCACTGGGCACCCCTGCCTGCCTCCTCCTGCCCCTGGCCCCGGTGTTCCCTCCGCCGACAGTGAGGACAGCTCTCCCTCTGGAGCAGCGATCCGCGCCCAGCACCACGCGAGGGGCTGTCCTCATTCAGCCCCCTTTGGGCACTAGCAGCCCTGCCACCAGGAGGGTCCCCATTTCCATATGAGTCCAGAGCCCACTGAGTCTGCCCTGAGGCCCTCACCCCTGCCCACCTGCCCCCAGGAGCTGTTGGAGGACCACGGGCTGATGACTGGGGCCCAGGCCACACAGGTGGCGGACAGCTACAGTCGGCTGCAGCAGCGCCGGGAGCGCCGGGCCCTGCACCAGCTGAAACGCCAGCACGAGGAGGGTGCGGGGCGCAGGCGCAAGGTGCTGCGGCTGCAGGAGGAGCAGGACGGCGGCTCCAGCGAGGAGGACCGGGCTGGCCCAGACCCCCCAGGGGCTGGCGATGGCGTGGACATCCAGGTGGGTGCCATGGGCTGTGGGGTGTGGGGGTAGGTGGGTGGGGTTTACCAAGGTGGGTCTTGACCTCTCCTGGGGGTTCCCAGGGGCCATGGCCCTGTCCTCATTTCAGGAGCCGGGTTTCTGTGGATGGTGCTTGGCCCCAGGTATCTGCAGCACCTGGGGGTCTGCGGATCATGGTAGCAGCTCCTCAGGTCCCCTAAGACTCTGCCTTCCCATGTTCCCCCCAGGATGTGAAGTTCAAGCTCCGGCATGACCTGGCGCAGCTGCAGGCCGCTGCCAGCTCAGCCCAGGACCTGAGCCGCGAGCAGCTGGCTCTGCTGAAGCTGGTGCTGGGCCGGGGCCTGTACCCGCAGCTGGCTGTCCCCGACGCCTTCAACAGCAGCCGAAAGGACTCAGACCAGGTGGGGCCTGTTCTGCCCCATCCTATGTTTCGTCCTCCAACACACGAACCCTGAGTGCCTGTCCTGAGTGCCCTGAGGTCCTCATCCCTGCCCACCTGCCCCCAGGAGCTGTTGGAGGACCACGGGGTGACTGAAACAACCCTGGTTCTGTCCCCATGGGGCTCACAGCCCAGTGGGAGGACAGACCTGTCCCCAGACAACTCAGAGTGGGCAGGGCTTGGGGAGCTGAGGACACTGTAGGAGCCCACAGGGGGTACCTGCCCCAGATTTGGAGGAGTCAAGGAGGGCTTCCTGGAGGAGGGGACCTGGGCCAGAGGGTGGAGGAGAGGCATCCTGGGCAGAGGAGAGCAGATAGGAGGGCCTGTGCTTCCTTTCTGTCCTCCACAGATTTTCCACACACAGGCCAAGCAGGGCGCCGTGCTGCACCCCACCTGCGTCTTTGCTGGCAGCCCCGAGGTGCTGCATGCACAGGAGCCAGAGGCCAGCAGCTGCGATGGAAGCCGAGGTACAGTGAGCCCAGGTGGAAGGAACCCCCATCCGGGATGTGAAGGGCGGGGATACCGTGAACTCCCGGGCCCCTCTGGCTGGGGCTCCCCCTGATCCTTCCCACACCGGTCCGGGCTGGTATTGACAGGGGCCCGCAGGAGCGGAGGTTCCAGGGCCAGGCCTCCCTGGGTAGCCTTGGGTGACTCACCCCTGCTGGGCCTCGCCCTCCCCATGGTGGAGATAGCCAACCTGAGCCAGTGTGGCTGTGCCCAGGGAGTGAACACCGGTCAGGGGCCTGTCCCGTGGGCTCTGTGAGCTCCCACCTGGGTCCTGCAGGGGGAGGCCCCCCCGGCGCCCGTGTGCATGGAAGGGTGTCTCGCTGCAGACATGGCTGCCTGCTGGGAGTCACACTCAGATTTGGCCAGGCCACCGAAGCCATGCTGTGAGCATATTCTTTCTACCAATGTGTACATTGACCGGGTGGCACAGGCGGGCCTCTGATGGGCCTGGGTGGGCCAGGGTGGGCCTGAGTGGTCCTCCTCAACCTTTCAGACGACAAGGACAAGATGAGCAGCAAACACCAGCTCCTCAGCTTCGTGTCCCTGCTGGAGACCAACAAGCCATACCTGGTGAACTGCGTCCGCATCCCTGCCCTCCAGGTGGGCCTCTGCCCCACCCTGCCCCCATGCCCAGATATGAGAGCTGCGTTGCCCAGGGTGGTGGGTAGGGGCACCGCGTGGGCTTGGAGGGGCCGCCTGGCACCTGGGCTGGCTGCAGGCGTCCGCCTTGGGCCGTTGCTGTGGCCGCTTTTTCTCTCATTCATGGAGTTGCTCAACAGTTACCTGCCGAGTGCCTGCTGGGTGCCAGGCGCGGTGCCAGGGGCGCAGCAGGGAACCAGGCAAGAAGGCCAGCCCCTGCCCTCCCAGGCTCCCGTGGCAGGGGACAGTGATAGCAGTAGCACAGTGACGCCCTGAGCGACCTGTGGGAAGGTGGTGCTGGGCAATAGAGAGTAGGGTGGGGGTGAGGGTGGACACAGGGTGTGGCATAAGATAAGGCCACCTGGTGTCTCCAAGTAGACACCCAAGGAGGAGAGCGTGCGGATCTCGGGCAGAATGTCCCCGGCAGTGGAGTGGCCTGCGCGGAGGCTCCGAGGCAGACACGTGCCTGGTGTGGTCGGCAAGGGGGAGTGTGCGGAGATGAGGCCCGAGAGGCGAGGAGACAGGACCCTGGGAACTTCTGAGCAGAGCTGGGACAGGGTCCCAGCCAGGAGGGCTGGCGGCCGCCAGGAGGGAGAAGAAGGGCGCGGCCCGGGTGGAGGCTGAGGCCGAACTCAGATCGTGGATGCCCTTGCATGGGCGCTGGCAGCAGAACCATGGGCCCCACGGCAGCCGCTGCCCTGCCCCGAGTGCTCCTCGAGTGTCTCCGTGATCCAAGGCCTGGCCTTGGAGTCCTCACGCAGCCCTGCAGGTCTCCCTTTATAGAGGGGACTGAAGCTCAGGCAGGGGTGGGGACACGTCACCTGTCTAAGTCACAAAGCGAGCAGGTGGCCAAACCAGAGCTCCCGGGTCACGCTGCCCCCTCCTGCCTCCCGCTCACTACCAGCAATGCCCAGCGTGGGTCCCAGAGAACGTGGAGGGAAGAGAGGAACCTGTGGGCTCCCAGAGCCTCAGGGTTTCGTTGACACTGTGATTGCCACCAGCACCACGAAAGCCAGCTCAGCTTAGTCACCTCTGTGCATGTCCACACCTCCCTCCAGCCCGCCTGGTGGGCCAGGCGCTGTTAGTGTTCTGGGGGCCGGGGATGCAGCTGTGGTCAACGTCGACCACACTCCCCACCCTCATGGGGCTCAGACAGGATGGTGGAGGCAGATGGTAAACCAAAAGGGTGATGCCGGGCGCTCGTGTGAGCATGGGAAAGCAGGCAGCACGCACCGAGGGACAGAGGGTTGGCAACCAGCCGGACCGCAGGAAGCGGAACAGACCTGCTACCTGAGGCGCTGCGCTCTCTGCCTGCACTGGACCGCTTGTTGAGAGAATCTGGCCGGCTCACACCTAGAATCCCAGCACTTTGGGAGGCTGAGGTGGGAGGATCGTTTGAGCCTAGGAGTTCAAAGGGCAGCCTAGGCAACATAGGGAGACTCTCTCTCTACAAAAAATTTTAAAAAGTTAGCTGGGCGTGGTGGTGTGCGCCTGTAATCCCAGCTACTTGGGAGGCTGAGGCAGAAGGATCGCTTGAGCCTGGGAGGTCGGGGCTGCAGTGAGCTGTGATTGTTGACACTGCACTCCAGCTTAGGTGACAGAGTGAGACCCTGTCTCAAAAAATAATAAGCCAGGCATGGTGGCTCATGCCTCTAATCCCAGCACTTTGGGAGGTCGAGGTGGGTGGATCAGTTGAAGCCAGGAGTTTGGCACTAGCCTGGCCAATGTGGGGAAACCCCATCTCTACTAAAAATACAAAAATTAGCTGAGTGTGGTGGTGGGCGCCTGTAATCCCAGCGACTCGGGAGGCTGAGGCAGGAGAATCCCTTGAACCTGGAAGGTGGGGGTTGCAGTGAGCCAGGATCGCACCACTGCACTCCAGCCTGGGCGACAGAGCGAGACTCATTTCAAATAAATAAATAAAAATAATAATAACAAAAAGAAGATGGAGACACTTCACATTCACATAAGCAAGCAGAACAGTATATGGAGCCCTCCTGTGCCATCCCCGGCCCCCAAACCATCCACGCGTGGCCAGTCCTGCCCTTTTCCTCTGCCCTGGCCCCAGCCCCGAGAATTTTCTCCAACATCGAATGAGCCACAGCACCGGTAATTACAGCCCTGACTTCCGTCCTCACAGGGGAGCGTGTGCTCAGGGTCTGGGCTCTCACTGCATGTCATGTGTGTCTGAGTGCCTGCTGTCCCTCTGCCACCCTGCCTGAGAATGCAGCTGTCTCTCCCAGCACGCTCCCATCTGCCCCCCGCCACCCTGCAACCCCAGCCCTCCCCTGACTCAGCGGCTGCCTTCATGCCGTATCCCCAGCGCCCGCAGGGGTGCCTGGTACAGCGGGTAGATGGTGGGTAGGTGGATGCCTCGCATAGACAGGGCGGGTGGGTGGGCAGGAGCCCAGCCGGGCAGGGCCTGTCTCCAACATCGCCCTGCCCCCACACCTACTCCCTGTCTTCTGCTCCCTCTCTTCCAGTCCCTCCTGCTTTTTAGCCGGTCCTTGGACACCAACGGTGACTGCTCCCGCCTGGTGGCCGATGGCTGGCTGGAGCTGCAGCTGGCAGACAGTGAAAGTGCTGTCCGGCTCCTGGCGGCTTCCCTGCGGCTCCGTGCCCGCTGGGAAGGTGCCCTGGACCGGCAGCTGGCGCATCAGGCCCAGCGGCGGCTGGAAGAGGAGAAGCAGGATGTGCCAGTCAGCCCCAAGGAGGTGGCCACCCTGAGCAAGGAACTCCTGCAGTTCACGGCATCCAAGGTACCTTCCACCAGGGTGCCTGTGCCTGCCTATGGCCAGAGGGGGTGTCCGCCACTGGGCTTGAGCCTCCGGAAGGCCTGGCTTCTCATTCACTCCACTGGGCACATTTGGGGGTTTTCAGGCCACAGAGGTTCAGTCACTCACCCAAGGTCACTCCACTGGTCTGGGTGGAGCCAGGATTTGATCCCAGGAGCCTGGTTCCAGAGGCCATGCTACCCACTACTGCCCTGTTTACTAAGCACGTTCTGCAAGCGTGGCTGATCCCCCCTTGCTAACAGTCAAGAACGGACAAGGTGTGAGAGGGAAGCCATAGGTGTCTGCTTTTGGATGGGAAGAACCGAACTGAGCAGACTTGAAACCAACCACCGACTCTTAGGTGGGGAGCAGAAATTGCTCCTGGTTCTACTTCATGTGGGTGGGGTGAGGAGAAGGGTGCAATTCAGGCTGATTTCCTGGAGTAGAGGGGCTTGAGGACAAAGGGGCAGGAACCCAGTGAGCCATGGAGAGGGGACCAAGGCTGACATGCTAGGAGGAGGAGGGGTGAGGCGGCCAGACAAAGGTTAGACTCAAGGTCTGAATGGGGTCCCACCAGTGACAGGGGCAGAAGAGGGGTCTGGGGAAGGCAATTTAGATGGAGGTGGGTTATCAGGATATTCTAGACAAACCCCTGGTCATGCGTGTCTGCAGCCAAGTTGTGATTGGCTTAAGCACTTGGCTTCCATAACTGCAAAGCCCGAGGGAGGGCTTCAGGCACAGCTGGATCCAGGTGCTTTGGCAGCATCTCCCTGAGCCTGTCTCTCTTGATTTCCTGTCTCTCCTTCCTTAGATTCCTTACAGCCTCCGGCGGCTCACGGGGCTAGAAGCCCAGAACCTGTATGTGGGACCCCAGACCATCCCAGCCACCCCCCATCTTCCTGGCCTCTTTGGCAGCTCCACCCTGTCCCCCCACCCCACAAAGGGGGGCTATGCAGTCACCGACTTCCTCACCTACAACTGCCTCACGGTGAGCATGAACCCTTCTTCCCTGAAGGTGGGATTTCACGAAGACCCCACCCCTGACCCCACAGCCTCATTTCGCCTTAGTCCAGGGACACGATTCCCACGTGGGGCCCATGGCCCTGAGGGCTTCTGGGAAGGGTCCCGGGGGGCAGTGGGTGGTGGGTGGCACTTGGTGGGGGCCCAGCCCTGACAGCTGGCCTGCCGCAGAGTGACACGGACCTGTACAGTGACTGTCTCCGAACCTTCTGGACCTGCCCCCACTGTGGCCTGCATGCGCCCCTCACGCCCCTGGAGCGCATCGCCCATGAGAACACCTGCCCTCAGGCCCCACAGGATGGGCCCCCAGGTAAGCACGGGACTGTGGGGACCGGGCCACCTCTGCCCGGCCGTCTGTCCATCCCATGATGATCTCCTGTGTGTGCGGGCACTTGCTAGATGCTCCGAGAACTGATGACCTCCACCTGCTGGCCCTGGCTGGTGCCACACACAGGCTTTGACCTGAAGATCAGCGGCCCAGGGCGGGGAGGGCCTGGAGCGCCACCTCTTTCTGCCTGCCTGTCCCCTGTGGTGTCTCTATGTTGCTGTCTTTGTCTCTTCGTTTCTGGCTCTCTGTGGCTATGTCTCTTGTTCTTTTTCCCTGTCCTGCAGCTGTCTCTGCCTTGGTCATATCCATCCTGTTGTCATCCAGGGATGCTACACACTGGGGTTCAGTGGGGGAGACAGCACTGGGACCATGTGCCCCCACCCCAGGGCTGGCTCTGTCTGCCTCTCAGTCTCCATGTTGCTCCTTTTATCTTTCTCTTTGTCTCTCTCACTAGCAGGGATGCAGAGTAAAGACAGGCCTGTGTATGTTTGTTTGTTTGTTTGTTTTTTTGAGACGGAGTCTGGCTCTGTTGCCCAGGCTGGAGTGCAGTGGCCGGATGTCAGCTCACTGCAAGCTCCGCCTCCCGGGTTCACGTCATTCTCCTGCCTCAGCCTCCCGAGTAGCTGGGACTACAGGCGCCTACCACCTCGCCCGGCTAGTTTTTTGTATTTTTTAGTAGAGACGGGGTTTCACCGTGTTAGCCAGGACGATCTCGATCTCCTGACCTTGTGGTCCACCCATCTCGGCCTCCCAAAGGCCTGTGTATTTTTATTAATCCAGGAAGGCTTCCTGGAGGAGGCAAAACTTAGTTCCCCAAAGGCCAGGAGAGCACCTGAGCCCCACGGGTGCCTGGCATTTGGGTGCGGGTAGACATGTGCACTGGAAAGCCCCCCTCACAGCTTCCTCCTTTTCCTCCCTTAGGAGCTGAGGAAGCTGCCCCCGAGACCCTCCAGAAGACGTCTGTCCTGCAGAGGCCCTACCACTGTGAGGCCTGCGGGAGGGACTTCCTGTTCACACCCACAGAGGTGCTGCGCCACCGGAAGCAACACGTGTGAGCCGGGCCAGGAGCCCTGCCCAGCTCCCTGCAGCCTACCTGCCCTCCAGCCCAGGACTAGGGGCAGGACCCCCAGCCTGGGTTTAGCCCTGTGGTCCTGTGCCAGTGCGGAGGGGCTGGAGCGTCGATTATGAATAAAGCCTCACATGCTGACACACACTGTTAAGCCTGCACCTACCCATCCAAAAACCAGCAGCTGCTCCGTTAGTCCTCCCCAGGGTCTAGCTTTCCTTCTTCCTGCTGCAGGGTGCTGCCTGAGGCGTCCTGGGTAGGAGGGGCATTAGAACCAGCAGGGACCTCCCATGTCTCCTGGTTCCAGGTGCAGGTTCTTAGCACCTCCGCAGCCACTCTCTCGAGTCCATCCTCAGTCTCTGCTTCCCCTTGAAGTAGGGGGACCCTGAATTTGCCCGTCCACCTGGGTCACTTTGAGAGTTGTGCAGGGGGCTGGGGGCACTGGTGTTCACGTAGGACCACAAGCTGCACCATAAGACCCATTCCCAATAAAAAAGAAAAGAACAGGCCGAGCCGGGCGCGGTGGCTCACGCCTGTAATCCCAGCACTTTGGGAGGCTGAGGCAGGTGGATCACCTGAGGTCAGGAGTTCGAGACCAGCCTGGCCAACATAGTGAAACCCTATCTCTACTAAAAATACAAAAACTTAGTTGGACGTGGTGGCAGGCACCTTTAATCCCAGCTACTCAGGAGGCTGAGGCAGGGGAATCGCTTGAACCTGGGAGGTGGAAGTTGCAGTGAGCCGAGATCACGCCACTACACTCCAGCCTGGGCAACAAGAGTGAAACTCCATCTCAAAAAAAAAAAATTCAGGCCGAGGCAGGTGGATTGCCTGAGCTCAGGAGTTTGAGACCAGCCTGGGCAACACGGTGAAATCTCGTCTCTACTAAAATACAAAAAATTAGCCAGGTGTGGCAGCATGTGCCTGTAATCCCAGCTACTCGGGAGGCTGAGGCAGGCAAATTGCTAGAACCCAGGAGGCGGAGCTTGCGGTGAGCCGAGATCGTGCCACTGCACTCCAGCCTGGGCAACAGAGCGAGACTCCATCTCTTAAAAAAAAAGAAAATGAAAAGACAATAAAATCACTCAGGAGAAAAAGAAAAACGAGGCATGGCATAGGAATGGAAGGAGAACAACCTGTAGGTCCTACAGATACGAAAAGGAGAAGGGAATACGATAAACAACGTGCTGCACAGAAATTCCACTCATTTGAAATGGAAAAAATTATTGAAAGACACAAACTACCCAAAGCTCATTCAGGAAGAAACAGATAACCAGAACAACTCTATTAAGGAAATGTAATTCATAATTAACAAAGAGAACAGGCTCAGACGGGCTTATTGGTGACGTCTACCAAACATGGAAATTACACTCGCCCACACCCACTCATCCACAACATAGGGGAGGATGCCTCCTGACTGATGTTATGAGGCCAGCATTATCCTGTTGCTAAAACCAGGCTCTGACAACGCAAGAAAAGAAAACTCTAGGCCAATATGCCTTATGAACATAGACACAAAAACCCTAAATAGAAGTTCAGCACATCATATTCAGCAATGTGTAAATACAGTGCATCATGGCCAAGTGGGGCTCATTCTAGGAATTCAAGGTGGATTTAACATTTGAAAATCAATGTGATTCACCATATTAGAAACAGAAAAAATAAAAGGCTGGGCATGGTGGTTCATACCTGTAATTCCAGCACTTTGGGAGGCCCATAAGGGTGGATCAGTTGAGTCCAGGAGTTCAAGACCGGATGGGAAACATAGCGAGACCCTGTCTCTATTAAAAAACACAAAAATTAGCCAGGTGTGGTGGTGCATGCCTGTAGCCCCAGCTGCTCGGGAGGCTGACGTTGGAAGATCACTTGGTGTTAGGAGGCGGAGATTGCAGTGAGCTGAGATTGTGCCACTGCACTTCAGCCTGGGCAACACAGCAAGACCCTATCTCAAAGAAAAAAAGTACATAAACCCCTAGTTTTAGTCAGGGAGATGGATTTGAGACTGATCTCTCTCCTTGGCTGCGCATCTGATTAAAGCCTTCTTCCTTGGCAATACTCATCTTAGTGACTGGCTTTCTGTGTGACCAGCAGCAGGACCTGGACTGAACCCCTGGTATTTCAGTAACAGATTCAGTCAACAATTTTTTTTTTTTTTTTGAGACAGGGTCTCTCTCTATTGCCGGGCCTGGAGTGCAGTGGTGCAATCTCAGCTCAGTGCAGCCTCCACCTCCTGGGCTCAAATGATCCAAATCAGTCTCCCAAGTGCCTGGAACTACAGGCGTGTGCCACCACGCCCGGCTAATTTTTGTATTTTTTTGTAGAGATGGGGTCTTGCCATGTTGCCCAGGCTGGTCTTGAACTGGGCTTAAGCGATCCTCCCACATTGGCCTCCCAAACTGCTGGGATTACAGGCGTGAGCCGCTGCTCCTGGACAAGAGAAGTTTTGTATTTTGGTGGAATTTCAAATTATCATTTTCTTTTATCATTTCTACTTTTTGTGTTCTACCTAACAAATCTTTGCCTACCCTCAAGATCATGAAGTTTTTTTCTTATGTCTTCTTCTAGTTTAATCATTTTACATTTTTTTTTTTTTTTTTTTTTTTTTGAGACAGAGTCTCGCTATGTCGCCCAGGCTGGAGTGCAGTGGCCGGATCTCAGTTTGCTGCAAGCTCCGCCTCCCGGGTTTACGTCATTCTCTTGCCTCAGCCTCCCGAGTAGCTGGGACTACAGGCGCCCGCCACCTCGCCCGGCTAGTTTTTTGTATTTTTTAGTAGAGACGGGGTTTCACCGTGTTAGCCAGGATGGTCTCGATCTCCTGACCTCGTGATCCGCCCGTCTCGGCCTCCCAAAGTGCTGGGATTACAGGCTTGAGCCACCGCGCCCGGCCATCATTTTACATTTTTAATATAAACTGTTAGGTCTATGGTCCATTTCCAGTTAGGCGTTGTGTATGATGTGAGTTAATGCTCATGGCTCATTTTTCTGCATATGGATGTCTAATGGTTCTAGAACCATTTTTTGAAAAGAATATTCATTTCCCCATTGAATTAATTTGACACCTTTACTGAAAATCAGTTGACTAGGCCGTGCGCGGTGGCTCATGAGACTCTGTCTCAGAATAAATAAATAAATCAGTAAATAAATAAATAAGCAAAAATTAGCCTGGCGTGGTGGCGTGCACCTGTAATCCCAGCTACTTGGGAGGCTGAGGCAGGAGAATCACTTGAACGTGGGAAGCAGAGGTTATAGTGAACCGAGATCGTGCCACTGCACTCCAAGCCTGGGTGACAGAGTAAGACTGTCTCAAAAAAAAAAAAAAGGAGATTTTCGCTTTGTCATCTAGGGTGGAGTGCGATGGAGCAATGGCTCAATCTCAGCTCACTGCAACCTCCGCTTCCTGGGTTCAAGTGATTCTCATGCTGCAGCCTCCAAAGTAGCTGGAATTACAGGGAAGCACCACTGCGACCAGCTATTTTTTTTTTTTTTTTTTTTTTTGTATCTTTTTGTAGAGACGGGTTTTCACTATGTTGGCTAGGCTGGTCTCAAACTCCTGGCTTCAAGTGATTTGCCCTCCTCAGCCTCCCAAAGTGTTGGGATTACAGGCGTGAGCTACTGCGCCTGGCCGGTGCTTCTTTAATTTAGCAATATTTCATAATTTTCAGAATACAGATCTTGCACAAACATAGTGCAAGTACCCAGGCCACAGTTTCCCCTCCCCAGGGGCCAACCATTGCTGAATCACAGAGAGCCCCATGGGCCGGGAGTCGGCAAGGAGAATTGTCATCCTCATTTTGTATGTCTGCTTTATCATTTGCAAAAGGAAGTTAAAGATCCATTGTTGTTGAGAGCTGATGCATTAGTCCACGTGCTTAGAGCAGGGATTGGCATATAAAAGGTTCTCAGCAAACATCAGCTACAGTGATCACTAAGGCAACAGGAAAAGTAACCAACATTTGAAAGTCACTCTTCTCCTGTGACATCAGAGACAAATAGGGCTACTTCCCAAGTCAGAGATATGGATATAGGTTTTCTCTGTCACCTGCTGCACCCTGTCCATAGGCCCTGTCCTTTCTCCCTCCATTTTCTGCTGTGTGTGTGTGTGTGTGCGTGTGTGTGTGTGTGAGCGTTTAAGACAAAGTCTTGTACTGTCGTTTGAGACAGAGTGTTGTACTGTCATCCAGGATGGAGTGCAGTAGGGCAATCTTGGCTCACTGCAACCTCCGCCTCCCAGATTCTAGCAATTCTTGTGCCTCAGCCTCCCAAGTAGCTGAGACTACAGGCGTGTGCCTCCCGGGTTTACGCCATTCTCCTGTCTCAGCCTCCCGAGTAGCTGGGACTACAGGCGCCCGCCACCTCGCCCGGCTAGTTTTTTTGTATTGTTTAGTAGAGACGGGGTTTCACTGTGTTCGCCAGGATGGTCTCGATCTCCTGACCTCGTGATCCTCCTGCCTCTGCCTCCCAAAGTGCTGGGATTACAGGTGTGAGCCACCGCGCCCAGCCATGTTTTGGCATTTACCCCCTGCCAGGTGCTGTAGCAGCCACACACTGACCATTCCTGGAAGGTGACACATGCTCATTTTGGTGACACCCTCAACTCCAAAATGCCTGGCTCTGTTTATCAATATCTTTTTTGTTTTTAGATGGAGTCTTGCTCTGTCATGCAGGCTGGAGTGCAGTGGCACCATCTCAGCTCACTGCAACCTCTGCCTCCTGGGTTCAAATGATTGTCCTGCCTCAGCCTCCTGAGTAGCTGGGATTATAAATGCCCGCCACCGCGCCTGGCTAATTTTTGCATTTTTAGTAGAGACAGGGTTTCACCATGTTGGCCAGGCTGGTCTCGAACTCCTGACCTCAAGTGACCCTCCCACCTCAGCCTCCCAAAGTGCTAGGATTACAGGCATGAGCCACCTTGCTGTGCCCCAATATCCTTTATGCACCTTCCTGCAGTCCCTGGATGAGCCCCTCCCTCCCTGTGCTCCTCCCCTCCTCGTCACCCTCTCGCCTCCGCTCTGCCTCCCTGTGTACCAAAACCCCGCAGACTGGGTGACTTGAAACAACAGATATCTCACATTCTTAGGGGCCAGAAATTGGAAGTCAAGGTGTCGGCTGGGCTGGGCTCCCTGGGGAACCTGCCAGGAGTCTCCCCAGCCTCTTCCAGCTTCTGTCAGGCTGCCGGCAGTGCCTTCTGTAGAAGGGCACGTGCCATGTTGGACCAGCGCCCACCCTGTGACCTCATCTGAAAAGACCTTTTTTCCAAATAAGGTCACATGCCCAGGCGCTGGGAGGAGGAATTTAGCACACCCTCTGGCGGGACACAGTTCAACCGTCCTATGCCCTGTAATCCACTGGCGGGATAAAGCACTGGCCCGAGTCTGTCCCTTCTCTGCTCAAAGTTCTTCCAGGACAATGGAATATCATTCGGCAATGAAAAGGAATAACAGGCTGGGCGTGGTGACTCACGCCTTTAATCCCAGCTCTTTGAGAGGCTGAGGCTTGAGCCCAGGAGATGGAGACCAGCCTGGACAACATAGTGAGACCCAATCTCTACAAAAGATACAAAAATTATCTGGGCGTGGTGGCGTATGCCTGTAGTCCTAGCTATTCGAGAGGCTGAGGTGGGAGGATCAGTTGAGCCTGGGTGATCGAGGTTGCAGTGAGCTGAGATCACACCACTGCACTCAGCCTGGGGGACAGAGCAAGACCCTGTCTCTAAAAAAGAAACAAAACTAAAACACACACACACAAAAACGGAATGACTGACAGAGACTACAGCTGGAAGACATGCTACGGAAAGCTGCCGCTGGAAGATATGCTACTGAAAGAAGTCAGTCACAAAGGGCAGTGTAGCGTGATTCCACTTACGTGAAATGTCCAGAATAGGCAAACCCATGGAGACAGAAAGGGGATTGGTGGTTGCCAAGGACTGGGGGCCAGCAATCACTGTTAGGGCGTTCAGTTTCTTTTGGGGATGTTGAAAATATTCTAGAATTGATTGTGGTGACAGGTGCACAATCCTATAAATACACTAAAAGCCATTGAACTGTACGCTTTAAATGGGTGAATTTTACGTATGATACAAGTCTCAATAAAACTGTTAACGGAAATAAATCTACGGCTCTTCAGCGCCCCCTGGAGGGAGGCAGGATCATTGCCTTCCCCTAAGGTTCCACCACGCCGGCCTCCCTCCTGCGGCTCCCTCTGTCCGGTCAGGGCCTGTGCACCTCCGCCTTCCCCTTCCCGGTCTCCTGAGCTTCTCCCCTCCACCCACCTGACCGCTCATCATCCTTCAGGTCTTAGCTCCGACCTTCCTCCTCTGACCCTGACGCCCAGCATATCCCCTCTGATGGGGCCTTTATTCTGCAGAGGGAGGGGAAGGGCTGGTTTTAGGGGTGGGTTCCTGGAATTCTTTTTAAAAATGTATTATCTTTAGAGATAGGGTCTCATTCTATTGTCCAGGCTGGAGTGCAGTGGCACAATCACAGCTCACTGCAGCCTCTACCTCCTGGGCTCAAGTGATCCTCCTGCCTCAGCCTCCCCGGTAGCTGGGACCACAGGCCTGCACCACCACATCTGGCTAATTGTTTAAATTTTTTCGTAGAGACAGGTCTCACTATGTTGCCCAGGCTAATCTCGAACTCCTGGCCTTAAGAGATTCTGCCACCTGGGCCTCCCAATGTGTTCGGATTACTGGCATGAGCCACTGCCCGGCCAAGTCATAGCACTCTGATGGCTGCTTGGACTCTGCTGTGCAAGCGGTAACGACGCCCACCTTGCCTTTGGTGATTAACTTCGGTGACTTGCTCCCTGCCACCCTGAGATCCAATTATCCCCATTGGATTCAGGCTTTCCGATTCTTGCTCTGTCACCCAGGCTGGAGTGCAGTGGTGCAATCTTAGCTCACTGCAACCTCCGCCTCCCAGGTTCAAGCGATTCTCCTGCCTCAGCCTCCCGAGTAGCTGGGATTACAGGCACCCGCCATCACACCTGGCTAATTGTTTGTAGTTTTAGTAGAAATGGGGTTTCATCTTGTTGGCCAGGCTGGTCTCGAACTCCTGACCTCAGGTGATCTGCCCGCCTTGGCCTCCCAAAGTGCAGGGATTACAGGCGAGAGCCACCGTGCCCACCCTAATTTTTGTATTTTTAAAAGAGCCAGGGTTTCACCATGTTGGTCAGGTTGGTCTTGAACTCCTGACCTCAGGTGATCCACCCATTTCGGCCTCCCAAAGTCCCACTGTAAGTTCGGACCTAGGAGGAGAGCGATCTCGACACAACGATGCCGTGGACACAGACACAGTTGATAGAGACCAGCTCTTCACACAATCCCAACTCAAGTGCAGTCTTGTGGTCACAGACAGGAACCTACACAGAGACACACAACCTATACCAAGGCACGTGTGACAGACACTGCCACTCAGCGACACACACACCACGTTCAGCAACGGGACACACGGGCGGTGGCTCCAGCCACACCGACATCCCTCCACCACTGCCCTCGACCGCCACATTCCAAGTCCACAGGCCCAGAGGAAACACAGGGGTCAGACACACAACGACCGCAGCCCCCGCGCCCCGCCTGCCTATCCCCTGGGTCCTCACCCCCATGACCCAGGATGCCCCTGGACCAGGGGCCCCTCCTGCTCTGCGATGCCCACCTACCTTGCACGCAGGTCCCGCAGCCGCTTCCTCCTCCCAGGAAGTGGGGGAGATATTTTTAGTTACAATTAACCTCCCACCCAATTTCCCTTCTCCCCAGGCACATCCAATTGGTTTAATTAGACAGGATTCAGTTAATGAGAGGCATTTCCAGGTTCTGGGAAAAGGGGGAGGAGGGGAAGAGAAGAGCTGTCCCCTCCCCCACTTCCCAGTGTCCCAGCCGCTGGGACCTCTCCCCTGCATCAGGCAGGAGATACACTAAACAACTGCCTCCCCTCTCAGCGGACCTCAAAGCTTTGGCCTGGCCCTGCCCCTCCCTCATATTCCTTCCCCCACCTGCCTTTAAGGGAGGGTGATTGTTTGAAGTCCTTCCTCCTGTGTACCCATCACCCATCCCACCTGAGTCCCGGGGAGTTTGGGGAGAGATAAAACTCTCATCATAGTCACAAAAACAGTATCAGGCCAGGTGCAGTGGCTCATGCCTGTAATCCCAGCGTCTTGGGAGGCTGAAGCAGGTGGACAGCTTGAACCCAGGAGTTCAAGACCAGCCTGGGAGACACAGTGAAAAGCCATCTCTACCAACAAATATAAATAATTAGCCAGGCATGGTGGTTTGTGGCCGTAGTCTCGGCTGCTGGGGAGGCTGAGGAAGGAGGATTGCTGGAGTGCTGGAGTTTGAGGCTGCAGTGAGCCGTGGTTACAGAGTGAGACCCTATCTCAAAGACAAACAAAAGCAATTTAAAAATTAAAAATCAGGCCAGGCACAGTGGCTCACATCTGTAATCCCAGCACTTTGGGAGGCCGAGGCAGGCGGCTCACTTGAGGTCAGGAGTTCAAGACTAGCCCGGCCAACTTGGTGAAACCCCGTCTCTACAAAAGTACAAAAATTAGCCGGGCATGATGGGGGGTGTCTGTAATTCCAGCTACTCGGGAGGCCAGGTGGAAGAATCACTTGAACCTGGGAGACGGAGGTTGCAGTGAGCTGAGATCGCACCATTGCACTCCAGCCTGGGCAAGAGAGAGTAAGACTCCATCTCAAAAAAAAAAAAAAAAAAGAGAGGCTGGAAGCACGGTGGTTAGTGCCCAGGCCCTGGAGCCAGGCTGCCTGGGTTCAAATGGAGCCCAGCCCCACAATCTCCAGCTGTGTGACCTTGGATGAGCCGCTTCACCTCTCTGGTCCTACTTCCTCGTCTGGGAAATGGGGACCGTGATGGCACCCACCTCCCGGGGCTGCCATAGGGTTCAACAGATTCTCAGGTATATGGTTCCTAGAACAGAGCCCGGGACACGGCCCTCACTGAAGGGCTCCATAAGGTCATAAAAGTGGCAGCCCATGCTCTCATCCTGTGCCTGTTCTGCTTTTTGTGACACTTGTCCTTTTCTTCCTTTTTTGAGACGAGTCTCGCTCTGTCACCCAGGCTGGAGTGCCATGGCATGACCTCAGCTCACTGCAACCTCTGCCTTTCAGGTTCAAGGGATTCTCTTGCCTCAGCCTCCCAAGTAGCTGGGATTACAGGCATGCGCCACCACGCCCGGCTAATTTTTATATTTCAGTAGAGACGGGGTTTCACCATATTGCCCAGGCTGGTCTCAAACACCTGTCCTCAAGTAATCTGCCCGCCTCAGCCTCCCAAAATGCTGGGATCACAGGCGTGAGCCATCACTCCTGGCATATCCTGAGATTTTGTTCATTCACTCTTCTGCTCAGCAGATATTTTCTTTCTTTCTTTTTTATTTGGGACGGAATCTCGCTCTGTCACCCAGGCTGGAGTGCAGTGGCACGATCTCAGCTCACTGCAATCTCTACCACCTCCCAGCCTGATTCTCCTGCCTCAGCCTCCTGAGTAGGTGGGATTACAGGCAGGCGCCATCCCACCCAGCTAATTTTTTGTATTTTAGTAGAGACGGGGTTTCACCATGTTGGCCAAGCTGGTCTCGAACTCCTGACCTCAGGTGATCTGCCCGCCTTGGCCTCCCAAAGTACTGGGATTCCAGGCATGAGCCAGCACGCCTGGCTGAGTGTGGCATATCTTCTGTGCGTCCTTCATGTGTGTGTATTTCGGAGTGTGCGTGTGCATATTTGCATGTGTGTCTGTTCATAGCAACGTGTGTGTCTCTGTGCGAATCTCTCCATCGTGGCTCGCCCCGAAGGGGCTCCAGGGGTCCCTCAAAAACCCACACACATGCCCCTTGGGCCTTGAACACAGAGCAGCAGTGTACATGGTGGGGGGTGCCCAAGAGACTCAACGGTCCAAGGATGGCTCTAAGGAGAGGGTGGCAGAGGGGGAGCTTGAATGGCAGAGGGGCTGAGGGGCACTTGGGAGAGGGGACTGGAGGGCAGCGAGCCAGGACGAAGCAGCCTGGGTCTGCGGGAGAGAGGTCACCTGGACTCTGGAGGAGAAGGGAGGGGGAGGCCCCAGAGATGCGGGTTTCCAGTGGGGAAGGGACAGAGAGAGACGAGGTCTGAATAAGACAGAGACAGAAAGAATGGCTGGGCGCGGTGGCTCACACCTGTAATCCCAGCACTTTGGGAAGTGGAGGCGGGTGGATCACCTGAGGTCAGGAGTTCAAGACCAGCCAGGCCAACATGGTGAAACCCCGTCTCTACTAAAAATACAAAAATTAACCGGGCGTGGTAGCGCATGCCTGTAATCCCAGCTACTCAGGAGGCTGAGGCAGGAGAATCGCTTGAACCCAGGAGGCGGAGGTTGCAGTGAGCTGAGATCCCACCATTGTACTCCAGCCTGGTGTGGGCAAGAAAGTGAGACTCCCTCTCAAAAAAAAAAAAGAGAGAGACAGAGCCAAACAGGGGAGCGACCCACACTCTGCCTTGGTGGTCCCTCTCTCTGGGGGCTGGAGGGGACAGAGGTCTGCAAAGCTGAGAACCCCAAGGGACTCACACTGGTTTCTGAGCCTGTTTTCCTAGTCACAAAGGATAGCCTCTGCCTGTGATGGGCGCTGACACACGGGGCACAGTTCCCCATGTGCTCCTCAAAATACCTCCACCATCAGCACAATCATCCTATAAGACAGGCACAGCTGCTCTCCCCGTTCTCCAGATGTGGAAACTGGGGTCCACACAGGTGAAGTCATGTTGCGTTCCAGAGGCGAGATTTGAACCCATGTCCGTCCGGAAGCCTTGGAAGTGAGGCTGTCCATGCCTAACCTGCTCATTTCCCATGGGACAGAGGACGTGATCGGAGAGCCACAGCTGGTAAAGTGACACATGCGTGGCCCTGAGTCTTCATTCTCCCCTGCACGCACATCTCTCGCAGGCATTTTGCAGTTCCCTCTAGTCAAGAGGTGGAGTCTAGGCCGGGCCTGGTGGCTCTTGTTTGTAATTCCAGCACTCTGGGAGGCTCCCAAGTAGCTGAAACCGCAGGCGTGCACCACCATGCCCAGGCAATTTGTTTGCTTGTTTTGTACAGATGGGGTCTTGCTATGTTGCCCAGGCTGGTCTTGAACTCCTGGCCTTAAGTGATCCACTCGCCTTGGCCTCCCAAAGGGTTGGGATTACAGGCGTGAGCCATCGCGCTTGCACCCGGCCAATCAGTATCCTTATTCGTGACTTATGAGCTTCAAATTGGTAAGAATTTGAAATATTGGAATAGACACAAGAACTCCAGTTGGTGGCTCTGTGTTTTTAAGACTTTATCATTAAAAAAAGAAGAAATTAGAGAAGGGAGGTGGGGGGACAGGAGGGTGAAGGAATCTCTCCAAAATGTCGGATCCAGGCGACCCTCCTTCCCTGACTGCCCAGCCACCCCGTCCCTTCTCTGTCCCGGCGGCGAGGCCCTAGCTGCCATCTTCTGGCAAGGCCCAGGAGCCCAGCTCAGGTCCCAGGCAGAGGTGAAGGCAGAAGTGGGGCTCAGGGCCTGGAGGCCTTGCCGGTGTCCTTGGGAGCCTCTTGGGTGGGCACTCATGTCCCAGCAGGGCCCTAGGGAGGTAGGCGTTGAGCGGAGGGGCCTTTGGAGGTGGGGTCCTGAAGCTGGAGGACCAGGCGGGAACCAGAACCAGGTGTGAGGCTGGGGGTCACAGCTGGAGGCTGGGTCTCTGGAGAGAGGAGGAGATGCCAAGTCAGGAGCTGGAGGGGGCCTGGCCCCATCCCAGCCCATCTGTGCATCCCTCATCAGCCCCAACGTGAGGGGGACACAGAGTGGCTGGCAGGGAATGGCGCGGGGATGTGCGAGCACCACAGAGAGAAGAGACGCAGTGATGAGAAAGAGGGAGACAGAGAATCAGAGTGGAGGTGAGGGAGGGAGACTTACAGACTGAGACAGAGAACAAGGAGAGAGACAGGCAGAGTGGGACAGAGAGAGACCTGGAAGGAATCAGAGAGAATGACATGGGAAGAGAGAGAAGGAGTCATACGGAAATAGACAAAACAGAGAGAGAGAGAGAGAGAGAGAGAGGAGGCCAGGTGCGGTGGCTCACGCATGTAACCCCAGCACCTTGGGAGGCAGAGGCAGGAGGATTGCTTGAGCCCAGGAGTTCGAGACCAGCCTGGGGAACAAAGTGAGACCCCTGTCTCTACAAAAATAAAAATAAAAATGAATATTAGCCAGGTATGGTGGTGCATGCCTGTAGTCTCAGCTACTTGGGAGGCTGAGGCCAGAGGATCACTTAACCCAGGGAGGTTGAGGCTACAGTGAGTCATGCTCAGGAGTGGAGAGACAGAAAAGGAGACAGAAAGGAGTGGAGAAAAGAGCCCACTGGGCATCCAGGCAGTGGGGTGAGAAGGCCCCTCCATCACTACTGATCCAAAGGTCCCCTGACACTCACTCCAGACCATCCCCATCCATGCTTGGCCATGGCAGCGCTGAGTCTCCCACTGCCCTACTTGGCCTGGATACACCTACCTGTCTCTTTTTCCCAGGCTCGGCCTCCAGCACCCGCCTCCACACATAAGCCCTGTGCAGGCCTCCACTCTCATTCTCAGGGCCTTTCTGCTGGCCCTGAATTCATTAGCCACCTGTCTGGCCACCTGCCTCAACCCAGCCCAAGGAGAACTTCCTCCTTGTGTGCAGGGGGCTGGGACTGTCTCACAGCCACGAGACTTCCAAGCTCTCCTGGCCTTGGCACGTGCTATTCCCTCTGTAGACGCTCCTCTCCTGCCTCACTCCTCCCATTCTTCTGGTCTCACCTGCAAAGTCCTCTCCTCCAGGCAGCCCTCCTTGAATCCTCCAGTCTTGGTCAGATGCCCCCTCCTCCAGGAAGCCCTCTCTAGGTCCTGGTTGGACCTCCCCCCATCCCAGGTCCATCACCCACCCCCTGTGAGCTCCTCCAGTTCCTGGGCTTCACCATTCCAGTCCTGCCCATTCTGGAGCATCACTATCTGGGGATGGGTCTGTCCCCTTCACTGGACTTTGTGCCCCATGAGAGCAGGGCTGGGGCTGTCATGGTCACTGTTGTGTCCTCACTATCACCCAGCACAGGGCTGGGCACAGAGCAGCTCAGGGGATGGATGGACAGATGGATACTAAACTAAGGAATTGGGACTTTGTCCAGGTGGCACTAGGAAGCCACAAATGGTTTAATCCAGAGAGAGTCAAACTCGGATCTGTGCTTTGGAAACTCCTCCCCACCTGGGCCTTTGCACATGCTGTTCCCCCTGCTTTTGTAAGCAGGGTAAGTAGACCTGTGCAAGTGACCTCTTCTCTCTGAACCTCAGTCTTCTTATCTGTGAAATGAAGACTGTAATAGTCTCTCCCTTTCAGGGTCATGGTAAGGACTAAATGAGAAGATGCTGTAAAGTGCCGCCAGCATACCAGGCCACAGGAGACTCAAGGCCTGGGAGAGTCAAATAATGCCCCCCTTCCACATTACTCCCTACTCTGCGCAGCGGACTCCTATTCATCCTTCAGTGCCCCATCCAGAGGCCACTTCCTCCAGGAAGTCCTCCCTGATACCCCAGAGATAGCTGATGACTCCCTCCTATGGGGAAACTATGTTTTATTGTTTGAACTGCGGCACTGGATTGTCACTGGGGTTGCCAACTTCCCCACAAGACCAGAATCTTCTCAAGATCCAGACCCTACCTGAGGCACGTCAGGATGGAGTGAGGGCTCAATTTTTTTTTTTTTTTAGACGGAGTCTCACTCTGTTGCCCAGGTTGATCTCAGTTCACTGCAATCTCCGCCACCCGGGTTCAAGTGATTCTCCTACCTGAGCCTCCAGAGTAGCTGGGACTACGGGTACACACCACCACACCTGGCTAATTTTTGTATTTTTAGTAGAGATGGGGCCAGGCTGGTCTCGAACTTCTGACCTCAGGTGATCCACCTGTCTTGGCCTCCTAAAGTGCTGGGATTACAGGCGTGAGCTACTGCGCCCGGCCAAGGGCTTAATTTGTGTTTGGACATGTATCATAGATGAATGGGTGTATGTATGTATGTATGGATGGATGGATATAAGGTGGTGGGTAGGTGGATATATGGATAATGGGATGTGTGGGTAGATGGATGGGTGAGTTGATGGGTAGATGGGTGGATGCCTGGGTAGGGAGGTGGGTGAATGCACACATAAACGGGTAGATGTGTGGGTGGTTGGTCAGCGTGGAGGTAGACGGATGAGTGGGTTGGTGAGTGGAGAGATGAATGGAATAAGTGGGTGAATGTGTGGTCAGATGGGTATTGAGTGGGTAGGTGGGTGGACTAGGTTTGGATGGATGGATTGTGGGTGGATGAGTAATTGAGTAATGGATGGATAAAGATATGGATGGGCAAGTGAGTGGATAGATGGATGGATAGATGGACGAGGAGGACGGATGATGGATGGATGGACAGATGGATGAATGAAACATCTTCCCATCAAGCCTCAGGGAACCCGCAGTACAGGGACCCAGGCTGACCCACTACTCTGGATGTGCCCACGCTTGGAGTCCTGAGGTCTAATGGAAGTTTGAGAATTACACAATTCCTAGCCCTTAGACACTCACACCTCTCCTGCATCCAGCCTCTATAGATAATGCCATTCTCCTTCCAAGTTCAAACTCATCCCCACTGATCCTGGAAGACAAGAAAGGAGGGTAAGTGGGTCTTTCAGAGACACCCCCAGATGCCTCTAAGTCTTCCCCACCCCTTCCTACACCAGGGGATCCCTCTACCAGGATAGACTGGGTCATAAGAAGGTGCTGGCCCTTTAGAAAAAGTGGAGCCTTCTGAGGCGTTAGGCTTGAAGTCTGGAAGAAATGAGGTTGTAAGGAAAAGGTGGGGGACCAGGAAATCTGTCTTGGCATCACCTGCTCCCCACTAGGCAAGTGACACACTGTATTCCGCTTGAATTGAATCTCAGGTGGGCATCTTCTAGCGGGGCCTAGCTAAGGCGGCGGGGCTTACCCGGAGGCCGGACGGCCACGTGTGGCTGCGTCTCGGTGTAGCCTCCGATGGGCTGGCCCTCTGGGCTGAAGGCTGCACCCTGCCCTGCGAAGGGGGTTCAGAGGTGCAGGCTGAGCTCCAAGAAGCCCGGGACCCGGCTTTGACTCCCTCCTAAGAACCCCAGGCTCTCTGTCCCCGCCTTCCCCCTGTACCTGTGCGGTTGGATTGATCGATCATCGGTTGCACGATGCGTCTCCGGGCGTTAATGAACCTGGGAAGCGGTCATGGAAACGGAGGGGAGTGAAAAGAGGGAGTGGGAAAGAGGCCAAGACGAATGCAGAGCGGGCCGGGAGGACAGCGGCGGGGGAGGCAGGGCGGGGCGAGCAGGGGCAGCGGCTCCGCCGGGCTCGGGGTCTCCGTCAGCACCGCGGACAGCTCCCGGGCTCCCGCCCCGGGCCGGCCCGCGGGCCCTCCTGGGCCACTCACCAGTTGTTGACTTGCAGGATGGTGAGCCCCGTGTCCTGCGCCAGCTGCTTCTTCTGCTCTTCCGAGGGGTACGGGTGCTGCGGCCACCAGCAAGGGTCACTCTGCCTGCCTGGCCGGCCGCAGTCTGAACCCTAAGGTCTGGCCCACAGGGGCCCGGGGGATGGGGAGCCCAGGCAGACATGTGGGAGAGCCGGCGCGTCTGAGTGTCTCTGCGCTCCCCAGGATGGAGGCCAAGGGAGCCCCAGGCTTGGGACAATTACATGCCTGCGAGCCCCCGCCTGTTCCAGCAATTAGAGGTTAATTGGCCAGATCTGATTAAAGAGACCGTATTGGGGGAGGGGGGCTCCTGTGACATGGAGGAGGGGGCTTCACTGGCGTGGGGGAGGGAAGCAAAGCCCAGCCCCTCCCCCTCTGAATCTGTCAGAGTCTCTGTGTGGCTCTCCCCCATCCATTTATTTATTTATTTATTTGAGATGAAGTCTTGCTCTGTCGCCAGGCTGGAATGCAGTGGCGAGATCTCATCTCACTGCAACCTCCGCCTCCGGGGTTCAAGGGATTCCTCTGCCTCAGCCTCCCCAGTAGCTGGGACTACAGGTGCGCGCCACTATGCCCGGCTAATTTTTTGTAGTTTAGTAGAGATGGGGTTTTACCATGTTGGCCAGGATGGTCTTGATCTCCTGACCTCGTGATCCACCTGCCTCGGCCTCCCAAAGTGTTGGGATTAGAGGCGTAAGCCACTGCGCCCAGTCCTCCCTATCCATTTCTTTTTCTTTCTTTCTTTCTTTTTTTTTTTTTTTTTTTTTTTTGAGACGGAGTCTTGCTCTGTGGCCCAGGCTGGATGGAGTGCAGTGGTGCGATCTCGGCTCACTGCAAGCTCTGCTTCCCAGGTTCACGCCATTCTCCTGCCTCAGCCTCCCAAGTAACTGGGACTACAGGTGCCCGCCACCGCGCCTGGCTACATTTTTGCATTTTTAGTAGAGATGGGTTTCACCGTGTTAACCAGGATAGTCTCCATCTTCTCACCTTGTGATCTGCCTACCTTGGCCTCCCAAAGTGCTGGGATTACAGGCATGAGCCACCACGCCCGGCCCCTCCCTATCCATTTCTTTATTTCTCTCTCTCTTTTTTTTTAAAACAGGGTCTCCCTCTGTCACTCAGGCTGGAGTGCAGTAGTGCCTTCATGGCTCACTGCAGCTTCAACCTCCCTGGCTCAAGCGATCCTCTAGCCTCAGCCTCCTGAGTAGCTGGGATCACAGGTGTGTGCCACCATGCCTGGCTAATTTTTTTTCTTTTTAGAGATGGGGTCTTGCTGTGTTGCCCAGGCTGGTCTCGAACTCCTGGGCTCAAGCGATCCTCCTGCCTTGGCCTCCTAAAGTGCTGGGATTACAGGCATGAGCCACTGTGTCTGGCCCTCCATTTCTCTCTCTGTGGCTCTCACATTCTCTCTCTGTCTCACTATCTGTGTGTGTGTGTGTCTCTGTCTGTATCTCTCTCTCTCTCTCTGGGATTCAGTCCCTCCCTGCCTCCGAGTTTCTGTCTGTCTCTGTCCCTCTGACTCAGCCTCTCCCTGTTTCCATCTTGCTCTGACTTGGTCTCTGTGTCTCTCTGTTTCAGCCTCTTCCTGGCTCTATTTTTCTCCTGTGTCCTTGAAGCAGTATGGTGCAGTGGTTAAGGCCAGACTGCCTGCATTTGAATCCACTTCTGGCTGTGTGACCTTAGGCTAGTCTCCCAACCTCTCTGTTCCTCAGTCTCCTCCTCATCTGCTAAATGGAGATAATAGTAGCTCCTCCCTCCAAGGGTATGCTGGGTAGATGGTGGGTGGGTGGGTGATTGATGTGTGGGTTAATGGATGGTTTGCGGGGAGGACTTAGTGAGTTAAGTGTCCTGAGCAGCACCTGCACACAGGTGACACTCACTGCTGCTGGATCCTGTCACAACTCTCCACTTCCAAGAGAGTCTCGAAAAATTTCCCGCCATCTCAGTCTCCCATTTCTGGGCGTCTCTGGGGTTTTGGTCTCTGTGGCCCACCCTTCTCCCTCTCTCCATGCCCACCCTGCACCCGGGCAGCAGGGCTCTCACCGACAGGTGCTGGAACAACCAGGCTCGCATGATGTTGGTGGCCACCTTGGGGAAGATCCCCCTCTTCTTGTTTCGCCGTCGCTCCTGGTCCAAGTCCTCATCTTCCCCACCAGAACTGGGAGAGGCCACGCTGGTGTCCAGCCCATCTCCTGAGGGAGGGCAGGCATGCTGTGTGTGTGGGCAGTGAAGAGTGGAGGACCAGAGGGCCCCAGGACTCTCCCCCAAGACACCACTCCACACCCCAGCCATCTCTGCCCTTCTGCAAGTCCTACTTGCAGTCTAACTTCAATCCTCTGGCTGATTCCCATGTTTCCTTTCCACCTCCCAAGATTCTCACCTTGGTCACTGGAGTTGTCACCACTCTGGGAGGCCAGGCCCCCGCTGGATGGACCTGGGGTCCCCAGATGTACAGACCCGCTATCCTCATGGTCTCGAATCCATATATTATTCTAGAAAACAAGAGTTAGCAGTTAGTGCCAAGGCGGCTGGGCACCGTGGCTCACGCCTGCAATCCCAGCAGTTTAGGAGGCCAAGGCGGGTGGATCACGAGGTCAAGAGATCGAGACCATTCTGGCTAACATGGTGAAACTCCGTCTCTACTAAAAAATAGAAAAAATTAGCTGGGTGTGGTGGCACGCACCTGTAGTCCCAGCTACTCAGGAGGCTGAGGCAGGAGAATCGCTTGAACCCAGGAGGCAGAGGTTGCAGTGAGCCAAGATCGTGCCACTACACTCCAGCCTGGGTGACAGAGCAAGACTCCATGTCAAAAAAAAAAAGTTAGTGCTAAGGCTTGAGGCATGGACTCTGGAGCTAGGACTCCTGAATGGGAAGCCAGTCCCTGCCTCCCTCCTGGCTGTGTGATCTTGGGCAGGTCACTTCCCCTCTCTGAGCCTCCGTTTCTTTAATTGGAAAAATGAAGGACAGGACCAGGCACAGTGGCTCACGCCTGTAATGCCAGCACTTTTGGAGGCTGAGGCAGGCAGATTACCTGAGATCGGGCATTTGAGACCAGCCTGGCCAACATGTTGAAACCCCATCTATACTAAAAATACAAAAACTAGGCCGGCTTGGGCACGGTGGCTCACGCCTGTAATCCCAGCACTTTGGGAGGCCAAGGCAGGCGGATCACTTGAGGTCAGGAGTTGAAGACCAGCCTGGCCAACATGGTGAAACTTCGTCTCTACTAAAAATACAAAATGAGCCGGGCATGATGGTGGGTGCCTGTAATCCCAGCTACTCGGGAGGCTGAGGCGGGAGAATCGCTTGAAACCGGGAGGCGGAAGTTGCAGTGAGCAAAGATCGCGCCATTGCACTCTGGCCTGGACTGGGTGACAAAGTGAGACTACGTCTCAAAAAAATAATAATAAATAAATAAATAAAGCAAGAGAAAAAGAAAACAAAGGATAATAATAGTCATGACGGAGTGTGGCCAGTATTCAATGATGAGTTCATCTACATAGAGGCTCGAACAAGATGACCTTACACAGGTCTATGGCATCTTATCTAAAATCCTTGGGGCCAGAGGTGTCTCAGGATTCAGAACATTTCACATTTTTAACTTTATTTTGAGTCAGTGTCTCCTTCTGTCGCCCAAGCTGGAGTGTAGTTGCAAGATCTAGGCTCACTGCAGCCTTTGCCTCCCGGGTTCAAGTGATTCTTGTGCCTCAGTCTCCCAAGTAGCTGGGATTACAGGTGCCTGCCACCATGCCTGGCTACTTTTTGTATTTTTAGTAGAGACGGGATTTCACCATGTTGGCCAGGCTGATCTCGAACTCCTGGGCTCAAGTGATCCGCGCACCTCTGCCTCCCAAAATCTTAGATACGAGGTGTGAGCCACTGCGCCAGGCCCATTTCACATTTTTAGGCAGTAAATCAGCGCATACACCATGCAGTTCGCAGCCATCCCAGGCAGGCTCTGGGGCACAACCTGGTCATCAAACTCATTAACATTTCCACAGCAACATGGATGAATATTTAACTAAGTAGAATAAATAAAGGCTATAAATAGCCCCTCATTAGTTCAGGTCCGTTTTTGCTGCCAAATGAGTTTGCACTAAATTTATGGGACAAAATGCAAAACTTTGAAGTTTCAGAGATTGTAGCCAAGGGGTCTCAGAATTGTAGGTAAGGGGGTCTGGGGCTGTATTATGTATTATCTTTCTCTTTTTCTTTTTTTTTTTTTTTGAGACAGAATCTTGCCCTGTCGCCCAGGCTGGAGTGCAATGGCATGATCTCGGCTCACTGAAACCCGCACCTTCTGGGTTCAGGCGATCCTCCCGCCTCAGCCTCCTGAGTAGCTGGGATTACAGGCGCGTGCCACCATGTCTGGCTAATTTTTTGTATCTCTAGTAGAGATGGGGTTTCACCATGTTGGCCAGGCTGGTCTCAAACTACTGACCTAGTGATCCACTCGCCTCAGCCTCCCAAAGTGCTGGAATTACAGGCGTGAGCCACTGTGCCCAGCCTTCTCTTCTTTTTTTTTTTTTTTTTAAGAGACAGAGTCTTGCTCTGTCACCTAGGCTGGAGTGCAGTGGTGCAATCTTAGCTCTCTGCAGCTTCAAATTCCTGGGCTCAAGCAATCCTCTCGCCTCAGCCTGCCAAGTAGCTGGAACTACAGTTGCGCCTGGCTAATTTTTCTTATTTTTCGTGGAGATGGGATTTCACGATGTTGTCCAGATTGCTCTCGAACTCCTGGGCTTAAGCGATCTTCCTGCCTCGACTTCCCGAAGTGCTGAGATCACAGGCGTGAAGCCACTGCAGCCAGCCTCGTCGTTTCTTTATGCAAACTCCAACATGCTTTGAGGAACTCGACAATCGGTAGGATTTACCCTCCACCCAGCTCCGTGCACCAGGAGGTCAGCTCACCCATATGGACTGCAGTAACACTTCTTTTTCAGTTTAAGGTTGGGTTAAATCTGCCCAACCTGTGGTTTTAGATTAGCTGTATTCTTCTACCAAAAATCTCAGCCGCTGTCAAGCAATCTGCTCCTCTCCTGGTTCTGGTGACCACGCCCCCTCCCACCCTTTTTTTTTTTTGAGACAGAGTGTCACTCTGTTGCCCAGGCTGGAGAGCAGTGGTGAGATCTCGGCTCACTGCAACTTCCGCCTCCTGGGTTCAAGTGATTCTCCTGCCTCAGCCTCCTAAGTAGCTGGGATTACAGGCACATGACACAACATCCAGCTAATTTGTTGTTGGGTTTTCTTTCTTTTTTTTTTTTTTTTGAGACGGAGTCGTATTCTGTTGCCCAGGCTGGAGTGCAGTGGCACGATCTCCGCTCACTGCAAGCTCTGACGCCTCCCGGGTTCACACCATTCTCCTGCCTCAGCTTCCCAAGAAGCTGGGACTACAGGCGCCCGCCACCATGCCCGGCTAATATTTTTGTATTTTTAGTAGAGACGGGGTTTCACCGTGTTCGCCAGGATGGTCTCGATCTCCTGACCTCGTGATCCGCCTGCCTCGGCCTCCCAAAGTGCTGGGATTACAGGCGTGAGGCACCGCGCCCGCGCCTGGCCATTATTGGGTTTTTTTGTTGTTGTTTGTTTTTTTGAGACAGAGTCTTGCCCTGTCACCCAGGCTGAAGTGCAATAGCGCGATCTCGGCTTATTGCAACCTTCGCCTCCCGGGTGCAAGCGATTCTCCTGCCTCAGCCTCCCGAGTAGCTGGGATTATAAGCACGTGCCACCATGCCCGGCTAATTTTTTTTTTTTTGTATGTTTAGTAGAGACGGGGTTTCACCATGTTGGCCTGGCTGGTCTCAAACTCCTGACCTCGTGATCTACCCGCCTCAGCCTCCCAAAGTGCTGGGATTACAGATGTGAGCCACTGCACCCAGCTATCACCAGGCTACATTTTTTTTTCTGTGACTGCAGTTTGAAGGTTTGGTTGTCTTGTATGTGACACTGCTGTCGCGATTCCTGTGCGAGTGGGTATAAGGCTCCAGGACTTGGCCAGGCACGGTGGCTCAAGCCTGTAATCCCAGCACTTTGGGAGGCCGAGGCGGGATGATCACTTGAGGTCAGGAGTTCGAGGCCAGCCTGGCCAAATGGTGAAACCCCATCTCTACTGAACATACAAAAGTTAGCTGGGCGTGGTGGCAGGCACCTGTAGTCCCAGCTACTCGGGAGGCTGAGGCAGGGGAATCGCTTGAACCTGAAGGCAGAGGTTGCAGTGAACTGAGATTGCACCACTGCACTCCAGTCTGAGTGACAAACTGAGACTCCATTTAAAAAAAAAAAAGGCTCTGGGACTGTGTCTGGGTGCGTCTGGCTGTGGGGTGGTTGTCATGTGAGTGTATCTGAGGCGGTGTGGAGTGGGTGTGCGTGTGCTGTAAAGATGTCATTGCCAGGTGTTTTGACAGTAGGATTGCCTGGGTGTGGCTCTCATGTGACTTTTCCTCAAGGCTTCGCCCCTCTACTCTGTACATAGCCGTGGCGAGTCGGGATCCACACGGCTGCGCTGTGCTGTGCGTGTTTGCCGTCTGGTGTCCTAAGTGGATAAAACTGTAGTGAGGCTGAATCTGAGATGGTGCCACCTTATTGAGTTGCTTCTTTGGGTTTCTTTGTGGCCCCATCTGAGCCTGTTGAGTCTATTTCCAAGTCTGTGTGGATGAGTCTGGGGCCATGTGGCTGTGAGTGGTGTGTGTGCGCGATCTCGGCTGCAGCCCGACTGTTATGTGACCAGGGTCACGTGTGTGCAAGAGGGCGCCGTGGTCAGTCCAGGCCCAAGCGTGGTTATATCTGAGTTTGCCAGGCAGGACCTCGGGCTGTTGGGCTCTATGTCCATCTGTGTGGCTGTTTTGTGTGGCTGGAGCGGGGGTGCGTATGTGGTGGACACACACATAATTGAGAACGGCGTGCAGAACCCGGCTGTGTGTTCTATGCTGCTGTCGTATGGTTGGGGGTGTGTGTGTGAGTACACGGTGGATGCTACTGTCCAGCTATGAGCAGAAATGGCTGTTGCTGAGTTGGTGTGGCTGTGTGTGGACCTGTGTGGGTGTAGCTGAGTCTGTGGGTGGCATCTGCAGCTGCTGGTGTGCATGTGTGTGCACCGTCACCCAGCCGCATCTGAGTCTGCACAGCTGTTGTGTAGTGGGTCTGTGGCTGTGTGTGTATGCGTGCCCTGTGATCAGGCTGACTGTGGCTGCGTCTGAGGCTGTGTAGTGTGCATACGCCTTCATGCAGTGTCCAGGCACAGCTGTGGCTGCAGGGCGATATGCCTGGTGCCCGTCCCAGGCCCACCTGGTCTGGGAGGCTGGGGCAGGAGGCTGGGTAGTCCTCGAAGTCCTCCCTGCAGCTGCCGTCCCGATCCTCGATGACCAGGTCGATGGGCATCTTTCCCTTGAGGCAGGTGATGTAGCGGTGACAGAAGTTGTCGCACAGGTCGTGGACCTGGGGGGGCACCGGGGTACTGGGGGGGCCACCCGGGGGGGGCAGGGCTGGGGTGCACAGGGACGGGGGCAGCATTCTGCTTCAACTCCAGTGGGGAGAGAGCTGGAAGGTGGGAGGCAGAGGCGACAAGATGGGGTGGGATGAGGTGGGCAAGTGAGGCTGTTGGGGGGTGAGATGCACTCACCTTCTCCAGCTCCAGCAGGTGGAACCGCAGCACTTGGATGGCCTGGATCATCTGAAAACGTGGGACAGGAGGTGGGGGAAGACAGAGGGAATCGGGGGAGGGAGAAGGGAGGAAGAAGGAAGAGGAAAAGAAGGAGGAAGAGAGGAGAGACAGAGAAACAGAATGAGTGAGATAAAATGACAGGGACAGGGCGACAAAGACACCAGGCGCAGAGGGGGAAAGAGAACAGAGATGCAGCGCAAAATTAAGGAAAGAGGCCGGGCGCGGTGGCTCAAGCCTGTAATCCCAGCACTTTGGGAGGCCGAGGCGGGCGGATCACGAGGTCAGGAGATCGAGACCATCCTGGCTAACACAATGAAACCCCGTCTCCACTAAAAAAATACAAAAAAATTAGCCGGGCGTGGTGTCGGCGCCTGTAGTCCCAGCTACTCGGGAGGCTGAGGCAGAAGAATGGCAGGAACCCGGGAGGCGGAGCTTGCAGTGAGCCGAGATCGCGCCACTGCACTCCAGCCTGGGCGACAGAGCGAGACTCCGCCTCAAAAAAAAAAAAAAAAGAACCCATCACAAAGAGGGAGAGCTAAGGTGAGCCGTTCCGACTGGAATTCCCACCCTCTGCCTGTTGGCCCCCAGCTCCAGGCCCTGCCCACCCGCAAACTACATTTCCCAGAGCCCTTTGCCAAAGGGTTTGGCCAATAGGAAGCCCTGGCAAGAGCTTGGGGAGCAAAGGATGGGAGAAGCTGGGGTATTTCTCCCTCCTTTCTTCTCTATCTTCTTTTTTGTCTTTCTTTTTTGATATGGAGTCTTGCTCTGGCGTCCAGGCTGGAATACAGTGGAGCGATCTCAGCGCACTGCAACCTCCGCCTCCGAGGTTCAAGTGATTCTCCTGCCTCAGCCTCCTGAGTAGCTGGGACTACAGGCATGCACCACTGTGCCCGGCTAATTTTTGTATTTTTAGTAGAGACAGAGTTTCACCATGTTGGCCAGGCTGGTCTCAAACTCCCGACCTCAGGTGATCCACTTGCCTCGGCCTCCCAAAGTGCTGGGATTACAGGCGTGAGCCAACGTGCCCGGCCTCTTCGCTTTCTTTTTTCTTTTCTTCCTTTCCCTCTTTCTTTATTTTTCTTTCTTTGTTTGTTTGACACAGAGTCTTGCCCTGTTGCCCAGGCTGCAGTACAGTGGCAGGATCTCGGCTCACTGCAACCTCTGCCTCCCGGGTTCAAGCGATTCTCCTGCCTCAGCCTCCCGAGTAATTGGGACTACAGGCGAGTGCACCACGCCCAGCTAATTTTTGTATTTTTGGTAGACAGGGGGTTTCACCAGGTTGGTCAGGCTGGTCTCGAACTCCTGACCTTGTGATCTGCCGGCCTTGGCCTCCCAAAGTGCTAGGATTACAAGCATGAGCCACTGCACCCAGCCCTTCCTCCCTCCCTTCCTTCCTTCCTTCCTTCCTTCTTTCCTTCCTTCCTTCCCTCCCTCCCTCCTTCCCTCTCTCCCTCCCTCCCTCCCTCTCTCCTTCCCTCCCTCCCTGTGTTTTCCTTTCTCTTCTCTTTTTTCTTTTCTTTTTTTTTTTTTTTTTTTGAGACGGAGTCTCACGCTGTTGCCCAGGCTGGAGTGCAGTGGCGCGATCTCGGCTCACTGCAAGCTCCGCCTCCCGGGTTCCCGCCATTCTCCTACCTCAGCCTCCTGAGTAGCTGGGACTACAGGCGCCCGCCACCGCGCCCGGCTAATTTTTTTGTATTTTTAGTAGAGACGGGGTTTCACTGTGGTCTCGATCTCCTGACCTTGTGATCCGCCCGCCTCGGCCTCCCAAAGTGCTGGGATTACAGGCTTGAGCCACCGCGCCCGGCCTCTTTTCTTTTTTTTTTGAGACAGTCTCGCTCTGTCGCCCAGGCTGGAGTGCAGTGGCACGATCTCGGTTCACTGTAAGCTCCGCCTCCCGGGTTCACACCATTCTCCCGCCTCAACCTCCAGAGTAGCTGGGACTACAGGTGCCCGCCACCACGGCCGGATAATTTTTTGGTATTTTTAGTAGAGATGTGGTTTCACCGTGTTAACCAGGATGGTCTCGATCTCCTGATCTCGTGATCTGTCCATCTCAGCCTCCCAAAGTGCTGGGATTACAGGTGTGAGCCACGGCGACTGGCCTCTTTCTCTTTTTCTAGCTATCTATGAGAGACAGGGTCTTGCCCTGTTGCCCAGGCTGGTGTGCAGTGGAGCTGATCAAGGGTTACTGCAGCCTCGACTTCTTGGGGCTCGAGTGATCCTCCCACCTCAGCCTCCCAAGTAGCTGGGACCACAGGTGTGTGCCACCACACCCTGCTAATTAAATGTTTTTGTAGAGATGGGGTGTCACTACATTGCCCAGGCTGGTCTTGATCCCTGGCCTCAAGCTATCTCCTGGCCTTGGTCTCCCAAAGTGCTGGGATTACAGGTGTGAGCTGCCGCACCCAGCCTCCTCTCCTTGGGAAGCAGTCCCTGCGCTCACTTTGGCATGGGTACTATTCTTCTGACGGATGGAACATCAGACACTTTTTCAGCCCTATTCTGTGCCAGGTGCTGTCCCATGCACTTGACTTGCATTCACTCATTAAATCCCCACAGCAGCCCTCCAAGACAGAAATTACTACCAGCCACACGTCACAGACGGGACGCCAGGCACAGAGATGCAGAGTGACTTGCCCTGGGTCACACAGCTGGTGAGTGGCAGAGCTGGGATTTGAACTCGGGCCATGGGTCCCGTTCTCTCAGACTCTAGGCTGTACCACATGGCATGTGGGCAACAATCATGGCCATTTGGGAACATGGACCGGATGGCCTCCTCTCTGCACCCCCTCAACCAACCCCAGGGATGGGGAGTCAGGGCAGGAGACCCATCGTAGGAGGGAGTGTGGGGGAGAGCTTGGGTCTCACCAGATTGTCCAGTTCTGGGTTGGAGGAGAAGAGGGGCCTCTCAGAGCGAACCTGGGAGGGAAGAGAGAAGCCGGCAGGGGATGTCCCACCTTCCACCCAACCCTCCTCGCTGGCTCTCCGGTGCGGTGCTTGGCGGGTGGGGGGTGCCCACCTGCTTGGCGAAGGCAGCGATGTCCTCGTTGAAGGAATCAGAGGAGCAGACGTCGCCGCCGGGGGGTGTCCCCAGCCCAGCTCCGGCCCCGTCACGGGGAGAGCATGTAGCCAGTTCACATTTCTCAAAGACCAGGGCCAAGAGGGGGAAGAGCGGGTGTCTGGGGAGGCAGGAAAGGAGAGAGGTCGAGGGAGAGGCTGGGGGGGTGAATGGAGGGGCTGCAAGGTGCAGAACAGCTGGGAAGGGGACAAGAGAGCCGGAGAGGAGACGGTGACTCATACACAGAGACGGAAACAGACCCAGGGAGCAAAGAAACAGAAGACAGAGAGAGACAGGAGCCTGAGACCGGCCCCCACTCACCCATAGATCTCATCCTTCTCCCTCTTCAGGCCGTCACTGTCCAAGCCTGGGGGCAGCAGCTGGGGAGGCCGGTGTGGGCCGTAGGGCCCTGGTGCCGCGGGCACTGCCTCTGGGAAGCCAGCCAGGGTTGCGGGGCCATCCGCGATGCCTGGGTAGTGCGGCAGCTCATCGTACTGGGCGAAGGTGAGAAGAGAAGGGGGAGCCCCAGGGAGGGGTCAGCACCCCGAGACTCAGCTGAGGAGCTTCTCTATCCTGGAACCCAGGAGATGCCTCTCTGTGTCCCAGAAACCTGCTTCTGGTCCCCAAGTGTCTAAGCCCTGCCCCTTTGAGCCCTCCAGGTCCCCCGGAGCTGTCTGGGTGGGAGTGAGGACCCCGTCCAGGCAGAGATTCCTGACATGCGGGCAGGAGGACCCAGAGGGAGAGACGGCAGGGTCTGGCTGGGAGGGAAGAGAGATGGAGAGAGTGGCGTGAGAAGACGGAGACAGAGACAGAGACGGAGATGGAGACAGAGACAGAGATAAGAGACAGAGACAGAGAGAGACAGACAGAGAGGGAAATCCATGGACACCTCCTGCAGGAACCGCGCATTGTTGTACACAAAGTACACACACGAAGCCTCCCCGTCTTCTATTCCATTTCACAGTTGGTAGATATGCACATTTAGAGTAAGTCTCAACAACATGTCACACCCCACTCACCACGTGAATCCACCACACACGGAGACACAGCCATACACACCAACCCACGTGCACGCTCGTGTGTCAGTCACACCCAAATCCCCCCCCCACACGCACACATGCACACACGCACACACACACACACAGCCCAACACCAGGCACAGGAATGAATGCATGATTGAGACATTTAGCACATGAACGAATGAATGAACGAGGCATTTAGCACAGGGCCTGGCTCACGCTGTGAGCACTTGTTGCTGGAGAGGGTCACTAGGCACCACCACTGAGACACACTTTCGCACTCAAGAAAAACACCATTATGGGGTGGGATACCCGCATCCCGTCATCACAGAACCATGCACCTGGGAAGCCTGGGGCACCTTTCACTAGGTCAGGTCAAATCCCTCAGTGATGAAGACATGGAGGCTCAAAGAGGCAGCAGGACTCCCCTGGGAAGAGGCTAGAACGTTCCTGCCTCCGACCCTCGCCTGGCTGGGCACTCTGGCTCTGCGTGTCCCACTCTCTCCCTCTTCCTCTTCTCCTAACTTCTCCTGTGCCCTGAAGTTGAATCCAACTGCTCCCCGCTGCTCATGGCACACTCACCAAACTCGGTCCCCACAGCCCACCCAGAACCCCCAAAGCGGAGGCGCACCTCCTCCCCCGTCTCCTATGCCCGTTCCCATCCCCAGGGAGAGAGGCTCCCTGGGGCCAGCAGCCTGGTGAGACCGCCCCTCCCACCCCTGGAGAGGCAGGGGAGGCTTGGAACAAAAGTAGAGCGAAGAGAAGGACGGAGGAGGGCAGAAAAGGAGGGGGATGGTGAGGTGGGGGCGGCTGAGATGGAGGAGGAAGCCCAGGGACAGAGAGCAGAGAGACTCGGGGGCAGAGAGAGGGGGACAGAGAGGCAGAAAGAGGGGGGAGACCCGGGGCAGAGAGAGGGGGACAGACAGGCAGAAAGAGGGGGGAGACCCGGGGCAGAGAGAGGGGGACAGACAGGCAGAAAGGAGGGGGAGACCCGGGGCAGAGAGAGGGGGACAGAGAGGCAGAAAGGAGGGGGAGACCCGGGGCAGAGAGAGGGGGACAGAGAGGCAGAAAGGAGGGGGAGACCCGGGGCAGAGAGAGGGGGACAGAGAGGCAGAAAGGAGGGGGAGACCCGGGGCAGAGAGAGGGGGACAGACAGGCAGAAAGGAGGGGGAGACCCGGGGCAGAGAGAGGGGGACAGAGAGGCAGAAAGGAGGGGGAGACCCGGGGCAGAGAGAGGGGGACAGACAGGCAGAAAGGAGGGGGAGACTGGGGCAGACAGAGGGGGACAGAGGTAGGGAGAGACTGGGGCAGGGAGAAGAAGCTAAACGGTGGGGAGGAGGCGAGGCCCAGGGGCAGGAAGAGGGGACACCTGGGGGCAGAGAGGGAGCACAGAGGGACTGGGAGACCCAGGGGCGGAGGGAGGGGCAAGAGAGAGGTGGTGGAGAGGACGGATGGGCCGATGCGGGGCCAGCGCCGGAGAGGAGGGATGCAGGGACGGGGGGTGCGGAAGCGGCCGGGGCGCGGGGTCCCCGCCCTGAGACCTACCCTCCGGGCCATGGGCTGAGGCCGGCGGCAGCTCCCGGGTCCCTCCAGAGCCTGGCCGCGGGGGAGGGCGCAGCCCGGGGCCGCAGCCCCAGACGGCCCGCAGTGTCGACGCCAGGGGGTGGGCAGGAGGCCGGGCGCGCGCTCCCCCACCCCCGCCGCCGTCAGCGGCAGGCGCCGGGCCGGGTCGGGACTCCGCGCATGGACCCCGGCCCCCGCCCCCAGCGGGGGTCACGGCCAGGAGCGCATCGCCGCTGGGGCGGGGGCAGCAGGCGCGGGCGGGGCGCCCGAGGCCCCCTCCCCTGGGCCCCCCCGTCCCTCCCCGGGCTCGGAGGGAATCGAACTGTCCCAAGACGGACAGACCGGGGACCGCGAGGGGCTGGGGGCAGCCCGGGGCGGCGGGGGCTCCGGCGGCGGCTCGGGGGTGCTGGCGGCCGCGCTCCCCGTTCCCGGTCTCTCCCTCTCTGTGGTCACATCCGGAAGTTCCACGGCGGAGATGCTTAACCCACTGTCCGCCGGCGCGGCCGGGCGGGGCGGGGCGGGGCTGGGGCTGCGGGTCCCTCCTCTCCCCTCCCCCTCCCCCCTCCCTCTCCCCTCCCCCCTCCCCCCCCTCCATCCGCGCCCCGCCCCGCCCGGGCCCGCGGCCTCTCCCGGCGGCTTTTGTATCGGAGTCGCCCTGGGACGCGTCCTCCTCGGCCCCCGCCCCGCCCGCCGCGCTCGCTCCGGGTCGCTCTCCCCCCACCCCGCTCCGGGTCTCCCTCTCCCCTTGCCGGCAGCCACCCGCCTCTGTCTCGAGTTCTCCCCCACCTCTGTCTCTGTCTCTCTTCCCCCCCCTCCACCCTGTCTCTTCTCTCTCTCATTTTCTCTCTGTTTTTTCTGTTTCTCCTCCCACCTCTTCCCGCCTCTCTCCCCCTCTGTTTCTGTCTCTCCCTCAACCCCCAACCTCTCTCCCTCTGTTTCTCTCTCTCCCCGCTTACCTCTCTCTCCTCTGTCTCTCCCCCCACCTCTCTCTCTCCCTCTGTTTCTCTCTCTTCGCTGTCTGTCTCCCCTCCACCTCCCATTTTCTCTGTTTCTCTCCCCCTCACCTCTCTCCCTCTGTCTCTCTCCTCCCCCTCACCTCTCTCTGTTTCTCTCTGTTTTTTTCTGTTTCTCCCTCCTCCCACCTCTACCCCCCTCCCCGTCTCTCTGTTTGTGTGTCTGTCCCTCTCCTCCATCTCTCTCTCCGTTTCTCTGTCTCCCCCCTTACCTATCTCCCTCATCTCTCTCTCCCTCTGTTTCTCTACCCCCAACTCCCACTTGCTCTGTTTCTCTCCCCTTCACCTCTCTCTCTCTCTCTGTCTCTTTCCCCCCTCACCTCTCTCTCTGTTTCTCTGTTTCTCCCTTTCCCCAGCTCTCTCCTATGGGACGGAATCAGAGGAGAGGACAGGAGGCCGGAAGGAAGCCAGCGCTTAGATTTTAGTTTCTCTTCTTGCCCTCACCCCTTTCCCTCCCTCCTCTAGGAGACAGGGGCCCCTGTGCCTGCGCCTGTGTGTGTGTGTGTCGGGTGTATGTGTTGTGTGCTTGCATGTGTGTGTGCATTGTGTGTGGTGTGTATGTGCCTGTGTGTGGTGTGTTTTCTGTTTGTGTTTTGTGTGTGTGGTATGTGTGTCTGTGTGTGGTGTGTGATGTGCATGTGTGGTGTGCTTGTGTGGTGTGTGCGTGTGTGTGGTGTGTATGTGGTGTGTGCATGTGTGTGGTGTATTTTGTATGTGTGGTGTGCTTTTGTGTGTGTGGTGTGTGCATGTGTGTGGTGTGTGTATGTTTTGGGTGGTGTGTGTGGTGTGTGCATGTGTGGTGTGTGTTTTGTGTGTGTGTGGTGTGAGTGTGCATACTCGCGTTGTGTGTGAGTACCTGTGTGTGTGCATACCTGTGTTGTGTGTGTGAGTACCTGTGTGTGCGTGTAGTGTGTTTTTTGTGTGTGGTGTGTGTTTTGCATGTGTGTGGTGTGTAGTGTGTTTTGTGTGTGGTGTGTGTTTCGCATGTGTGGTGTGTGTGGTCTGTATGGTGTGTGTTTTGTGTGTGTGGTGTGTGTTGTGTGTGTGCATACCTGTGTGGTGTGTGGTGTGTTTGTGTGTTTTGTGTTGTGTGGTGGGTGTGTGGTGTATGTGTTTTGTGTGTGTGGTGTGTGTGTGGCATGTGTGTGCGTACCTGTGTGGTGTATGGTGTTTTGTGTGTGTGGTGTGTTGGGTGTGTGTGCATACCTGTGTGGTGTGCGGTGTTTTTTGTGTGTAGGGTGTGTGTGGTGTGCGTGTGGTGTGTTTTGTGTGTGTGTGGTGTGTGTGTGTACCTGTGTGGTGTGCGTGTGGTGTGTTTTTTTGTGTGTGTGTGTACCTGTGTGGTGTGTGTGTTTTATGTGTGTGGTGTGTAGGAGTGACTATGTGTGTTGTTTCTGTCTCTGGATGTGGTGGGTACTGGAGGCCCCCTGCCGTCTTGGGCCCCTATCTTGAGCCTGCAGCCCCCTCAGCTGCTCTCAGGGAGTCCCTGGAACCTGCAGTCTGTGGGGTAAACCCTGGGCCCCCACACAAGGTGTTGGAGGGCAAGTCCGCGGCTTTCATCGGATTCCTAAGGCGAGCTTTCAACCTGAGGTTCTGAGATCAAGAAAAAGATTCATGCAGCAGCAACTTCTTGAGCACCTTCTGGGGACATAGCAGGGAACAAAAGGCAAACTTCTTGGTCTTATGGCACTCACTTGTCCCTGGGGATGGGTAGAAAGGGAGGGTAGTCGAGTAAATGGATGCATAAATACTAACTAGTGCCTGGAGATGGCCAGTGCTCCCAAACTAAGCTGTGTAAGAACGGTGTGGGGAAGGCGGCTTCTGCAGGCTGGACAGGGACAGCCCTCAGAGGAGGGGACATCTGAGCCGTGCACACACCTGGGGAGAGCATTCCGGGCAGGGGGAATTGCAGGTGCAAAGCCTGGAAAAGTCGGGGGAGCAGAAGGTGCTTGGTGTGTCCAGGAAACATCTAAGAGGCTATTGAGGGAGGGGGTGAGGGGGCTGGTGGCGACCCCTGGATTCATTCTCCCCGTGGCATCTTTTACATTGGGGGGTCTTTAGTCCCTGGTGTCTTCAGCTTCCCGCGGGGGTGTGCAGGTGGCTGTCAGGAGACCTGTGAACCCAGGGGAAAGTTCCCTGGGAAATTGTGGACTGGGTGCCTCTGTGTTTTTCCCCCAGGGAAGTGGCCCATAGTTTTTATCCCATTCTCACAGAAGGACACTTGACCCCCCACAAAATCCTGAAAGTCACCCCAGAGGAATAGCGCCAAAGAATGGGACAGAGATCCAGAGAGAAGGGGACAGGGATGCGGGGAGCGGAGGACAAAGACCCTGATGGGGGTGGGGGTACAGAGATGTAGAGACAGAGGGGGACAGACCCAGAGAGAGGGGGACAGACCCAGAGAGAGAGGGATAGAGACCCAGAGACAGAAGGAAATAGAGACCTTGAGAGAGGGCTGGAGGCAGCCCTCCAAGGACATAGTTCAAGACTGTCATCAACAGCGCTACCTCTGCTGCCACCTGCTTCTCTGCCCTCCTGTCTTATGGAAATTAAACAGAACCACCAAGGAGCGGGATAGGGGGTGAGCCAGGGTGAGCCGTACAGAGCTACAGCATGAGGGATTGGGGTTAGGGCAGCAGCAGCACTTCCCGGTGGGAGTGGGGAAGGGGCAGGCTGTGGAGGGAGGAGAGGAAGAGACTGCGGCCCTGGTGCCCCCAGGTCCCTCCTCTCCTACCCAGGGCTGGGGTTCCTGCTCAGTCTCCCTGTCTCCCAGTCTCTGTCTCCTTGTCTCTCTCCCCTTCTCCCGTCCTTTCTCTCTCCGGCTCTCTGTTCTCCGAGCCCCCTGGACACACCACGGACCCCCTCCCTGGCCATCTCCAGGGGTCACCTGGGAATCTGGAGTGTGGTCCCACCGTAGACTCTCCCCTCTCTGAGCCTCGATCCCCCCTAGGCAGGATGGGCAATGCGCGCTGGAGGCGGGGGATTGTGGATAATAGAGAAACAGTTAAGCTAGAAGGTGCCAGGACTCAGGGTCTTGGCTGAGTCTGGGGGTCCCCATGCCGGCGGGCTCTGCCCCCCCGTGACTCTCCTGTGGTGAGGCTGGCCCTTTAAGGCAGTCGGAGGGGAAGGGGTCTGGAGGCCTTTCCCTTCATCAAGGCCGGCGCACCCCAGATAGGGGTTTTGGAGCAGAAAATTAATTTAAATCACTTTTTAATTAAAGACACAAAGCTGTTTGGTCTGCCCCACCCCCACCTCGCCCTCAGCCAAGACTTGGGGTGAAGGATGCAAGGGTTAGGAGTCCCTGCCTCTATTTGCTTTTGTGCTGGGGGTGCATGCTAAGGTCCCCTTAGCCCAGGCTGATTCTGAAACCTAGAGGAGCAGGTGCGGCCTCATCTGACGGCCAGTGGTGCGGGGGCGTGGACAGAGCAGGAAGGGAGGGAAGGGGCACCTGGGATGGCGACGGGGCTTAACTGGGGTGGGGAGGGAGGTAATTCCAATGACGGGTGTGATTCAGAGAAAGGCAAACAGAGAGAGAGAGACAGAGACAGACGGGGGTGCGGGGAGAGAGAGAGGTGCAGACAGAGCGAGACAGACAGGAGGGGGAGGGAGTGGGGGACAGGAGCTCCAATAGAGACCCCGGAGTCGTCCCTGCCACCCCGCAAACAAGCGCAGGGGGCTTGGACTCTGAAGCATAAATCTTCTCAATTAAAGAAAGAGACGAGATGTTGGGAAGGGAGAATTAAGAATGTCTGGGAGAGAAATTGATTGGGGGAGGATGCGGGCGGGGACAGAGGGAGGAGGCAGGGGAGGCTCCGGCTTTCTGAGGCTCTTCCTCCAATCTTTCCCTCTGTCTGTCTCTCTCTGTCTCTCTCTCTGTCTCTCTCTCTCTCTCTCTCTCTCTCTCTCTCTCTCTCTCTCTCTCTCCCTCCCTCCCTCTCTCTCCCTCCCTCTCCCCCTCTCCCCCTCTCCCCCTCTCCCACTCTCCCCCTCTCCCCCTCTCCCCCTCTCCCCCTCTCCCCCTCTCCCACTCTCCCCCTCTCCCACTCTCCCACTCTCCCACTCTCCCACTCTCCTTTTCCTGGCTGTCTCCCTTCAATAGTCCTGGGACCCTTCTGTTCCCAGGGGGAGGGAGCAGGTGGCAGCCAGGCCTGGTGCTGGAGGGGGGTGCCTGTGTCTCTGCGTAGCGGCTGCCTCCGTTGGTGGCTCTTCAAGGGTGGTGCTTGGGCCTCTCCGTGAAAGTGTCTGGAAGCGTCTTCCCTGCCCGGCTGAGTGGCTCCCGGCCTGCAGGGGTCTCCGCCCTCTAGCCCTGCCCTGCACCTGTTTTACAGACGGGAAGCATGGAGCCCTCTATGAGTAGATCTGGGGGACCTCGCGGGTCTCCCCAGCACAGGCTGGGCGATCTCTCAGCGGACTGGCCCCTCAGTGCCCCAGCCTTTAGCACCGACCGCTGGGGGTATGCCCACCAGGCAGCCACGCCCGCCGGGGATCCTCAGTGGTCCCCAGGATCCCCTCTGAAAGCCTGCAGGAGCAGACCAAATGAGCAAGGATCCACCTTGGGTTCTTCCTGTCCTCTCTCTTGGGCCTGCTAGCCCCCTGCCTCGGTTTTCCCTCTTTATCAACAGCTCTGTGTCTTGTCTGCCTCCTTCTGGGCGCCCAGGTGTGGTTCCTCCTCCTCATCCCAGGCTCGCTCTAACTAAGAATCTGTTCAGGAGGGTGGGGGAAGAAGGGATCCTAAAAGACAGGCCATCTCTGTCTCCATCTCCGCCTGGACTGTGTCTGTCTGTCTGTCTCTTGGTTGTCCTTTTTTTTTATTTTTTCTCTATCTCCGTGTCTCTTTGTCTGGATGTCTTCTCTGTCTTGTCTTTCTTATCTCTCTTTCTATCCATCTTGATCTCTCTCTCCAGGGGCCTCTGTGTCTTCTCCCTCCTTTCCTCTCCCTCTCTCCACCTCCCTGTGCCCGCTTGGTCCCCCCCTCCCACCGTATCCCCGCTGGGCTTCTGTCCCTCTGGCTCCCCCCTCTCTTCCACCCGGGCCCGTCATAAATACATCGCCCCCTCCCCATCCTCCCACTGCCTGGCCCAGCTCCAGGAGAAGGAAACATTTATCTTGGCGGGGGCCCCCACCCCCGCGCCCGCCCCTCCGCCCACCGGCCGCGCCATCCATCACCCGAGCCCAGACTCCGGTGGCTCATTTGTCACCGGCCCTGACAAATGCCTGCCACCCCCTTCTCCTCCCGCCCCACCAAGCAATCATACCATTAGCCACGGCTCAGCAGCAGCGGGGAGGACCTGGCCCGACCCGGGCGGGGGGCGGGGCACAGGCTGTGGCTCCCACCGAGACCCCTCTCTCCCCCTTTTCCTTCCATTTCTATCTCTCCTTGCCCTCTCTGTCTTTTTTGTTGGAATCTGCTTTCCTTTGCCAGTTTTTCGCTGTGCCTCTGGGTCCCGTCTCTGGTCTGTCCGTCCTCCTCCTCCTCCTCCTTCTTTTCCTCACCCTCTCTCCTTCTCTCCTTCTGCCTCTGTCTCTCTCTCACTGAGTCTCTTTCCATCTCTGACTGTCTCTGTTTCTGTCTCCTTCACTGTCTGTCTTTGTTGCTGTATCTCTCTATAACTCTGTCTCTCTCTGTCTCTCCATCTCTCTGTCTCTCCATCTCTCTGTCTCTCCATCTCTCTGTCTCTCCATCTCTCTCTGTCTCTCCATTTCTCTCTGTATCTCTTCTTCTCTGTCTCTCCATCTCTCTCTGTCTCTCCATCTCTCTCTGTCTCTCCATCTCTCTCTGTCTCTCCATTTCTCTCTGTATCTCTTCTTCTCTGTCTCTTCATCTCTCTCCCTCTCTCTCTCTCTCTCCATTTCTCTCTCTGCCTCTGTCTCTCCATCTCTCTGACTCTCCCTCTTGCTGTCTCTCCATTTCTCTCTCTCTCTCTCTGTCTCTCCATTTCTCTCTCTGTCTCTCCATTTCTCTCTCTGTCTCTCCCTCTCTGTCTGTCTCTCCATCCCTCTCGGTCTCTCCCTCTCTCTCTGTGTCTCTCTCTCCCTGTCTGTCCGTGTCCCTCTGTCTGCCATGGGCTCTGTCGGCCCAGCTGTGCCTTTTTAATCCCTGGTGTCTGAGCGCACCCTCAGCGTTGGCCTCACTGGCTTTGTGTGCTGGGAATGGGGTGAGGGCCTTGCCCTGCCGCCCTGCGACCCCCGCCCCGCCCTGCTCCCTGCGTTGTGTTCTGAGTCTCCAGGCTTCCTCCGTCTGCATCTTCTCTGCATCCTGTCTGTATCTCTGGCTCTGCGGCCTCTCCGGCCCCTGTGTTTTGTGCTTGGCTCTCTGCCCCCTCTCCAACTTCCCCTCCTCTTTTTGTGCCCTTTCTCCACCCCCTCCACCATCGTGTTCCCCCTCTACTGACCCCACCCACCCCTTTCAATCCACCACCCATGGCATTCCCTTCCCCGCACTTCCCAGGGAGAGAATTGCAGGGAGGGAACGAACGGGAGGCAAACGTGGCGAGGAGAGAGTGAGGAGGTACCTTGGGAGGTACCAAAGCCTGGGGCCCCATCCCTCTCTCCCTTGGCCACGTGTGCCTGGAAGTCCTCCCTAGTGTCTGATTTCAATCCTCGGGGGGACGGCAGAACGTGGAGGAGGTGCCAGTACCAGCCCTTCCCGATTCCCTGGGAGAGGCCGAGGAGGGAGCTGGGGGCATCAAGCCAGAAGAGAGGGCAACCTGGGCACGGTCAGTGCTGTGCTGGTGCCCACGCATTGCCTTACTGGAAGAGGGAGGTAGTGAGACCCCCGTTCTGGGAGGTAATCATAGCAGAGGCTGTCTCTGACCCACTCATACCACCCAGGACCCAACAGCATCTCTCACGCTGGTACCTGCGACCCTTCCCTGAATGCGTTCCAGACCAGGGTGGGAAGCAGTAGAAGTGAGCACCCCTAAAGGAGTCCTGGGCCACCATCAGACAGGAGTTAGTGGATACATAACCCAAAGTCTTCAGGTGGGGCAACTCCAGAGTTCCCTGAGAGGTCCCCAGCAGGATTGAGACCTCGTTGTCCACAGGGTGACCTGCTCATTCAACACCACCTTTATTATTTGTTTATTTGAGATGGAGTCTCACTCTGTCACCCAGGCTGACGGTACGATCTCAGCTCGCTGCAGACTCTGCCTCCCGGGTTCAAGTGATCCTCCTACTTCAGCCTCCCAAGTAACTGGAATTATAGACGCCTGCCACTGTGCCCGGCTTATTCTTGTATGTTTAGTAGAGACAGGGTTTCACCATGTTGGCCAGTCTGGTCTTGAACTCCTGACCGCAGATGATCCGCCCACCTTGGCCTCCCAAAGTGCGGAGATTACAGGTGTGAGCCACGGCGCCCAGCCCTCAACACCACCTTTAATCGTTTTCTTTCCCATCTCCCTCCAGTGCCTCCTGGGATCACCTCCCAAATAAACTATTTCCCTCCCATCCTTGCTGTGGGCTGGCTTCTGTTGGTGCTCAGCCTAAGGCAGTGGCCAGTGGGGACATGATGGATGGGCAGAGAGGAAGCAAAGGGAAAAGAGGTACCTCTCGTTGTGGTGAATCGTATGTGTCCACGTGGCTAAGCTGTGCTGCCCTGATGTGAAGTGGTGTGTGTGTGTGTGTTTGAGACAGGGTCTTGCTCTGTTGCCCAGGCTGGAGTGCGGTGGTGCAATCTTGGCTCACTGCAACCTCTGCCTCCTGGGTTCAAGTGATTTTCCCACTTCAGCCTCCTGAGTAGCTGGGACTATAGGTGTGAGCTACCACGCCCAGCCATTGTAAAGGTATTTTAAAAATGAGATTAACATTTAATATCGGTTGACTTTGAGTGAAGTAGATTGTATGGGTGAGCCTTATCCAATCAGTTGAAGGCCTTAAGAAAGACTGAGGTCCCTCCAGGAAGGAGTTCTGCCTCCAGATTACTTTGGGTTTTGCTTGGGTTTTGTTCATTTGTTTATTTTTTGAGACAGGGTCTCACTCTGTCACCCACGCTGCAGTGCAGTGGCATGATCGTGAGTCACTGCAGCCTCAACCTTCTGGGCTCAGGTGATCCTCCCACCCCAGCCTCTGGAGCAGCTAGGACTACAGGTGTGCACCACGTTGCCTGGATAATTTTTATTTTTAGTAGAGATGGGGTCTCACTGTGTTGCCCAGACTGGTCTCGAACTTCTGGACTCAAACCTCCCACCTTGGCCTCCCAAAGTACCTGGGATAACAGGCATGAGCCACCATACCTGGCCTGTGAGGCTAATATATATTCATTTAATCCTCACGACAACCCTGTGACATAGGTACTGTGAGCATCATTATCGCCCATTTTCCAGATGAGGGAACTGAGGCACAGAGAAGGTCAGCCGCTATGCTCTGCTGCCTCCAAGGACAATGCCAGTCACTCCCAAGCTGACCCCATGGAGCTCTTTGCATCCGGGTGAGAATCATGACCTTTGGGGTGAGGTGACAGGACAGGTGTGAAAGCCCTCATGTTTTCCAAGCCCCAAGCTCTCAATGTGTCCCCCTTTGAAGCTGAGACCTTACTCTACACCCCCTTTGTTTGTTTGCGTTTATTAAGATGAAGGTGTCCCAGGCTGTGCGCGATGGTTCACGCCTGTAATCCCAGCACTTTGGGAGGCTGAGGTGGGTGGATCACCTGAGGTCAGGAGTTCAAGAACAGTCTGGGCAATGTGGTAAAACCTGTCTTACTAAAAATACAAAAATTGGCCAGGTGTGGTGGTGGGCGCCTGTAATCCCAGCTACTGGGAGGCTGAGGCAGGAGAATCACTTGAACTCGGGAGGCGGAGATTGCAGTGAGCCGAGATCGCGCCATTGCACTCCAGCCTAGGCAAAAGGAGTGAAACTCCGTCTAAAAAAAAAAAAAAAAGATGAAGGTGTCCCTTGTCCCGTTCTGTACCCTGGACCTCATCCTGTCCCATCCTTGCCCTTCTACCTGTGAAACTTTAGGCCTGTTGCTTCACCTCTCTGAGCCTCAGTTTCCTCTTCCGTGGAATGGGGTGATGTATGGAATTGGCGATGGGTTTAAGGAGATCATGCTTGGGGGGTCCCCATCACTGCCAGCTGCTGTTAACACAGGCCTCACTTGCTCTCCTGTGCCCCTGTAGTCAATGCCCTACTGCTCCTCTAGCAACCTCCCCTCCTCATATCAGGACTCTGCAAAGAGTGAGCTACATGTCCTGACTCAGTTTCCCCACCTCCCACTGCAGATCAGCGCACCTTCTGCCCCTATACCTTCCACAAATCTGTTCTCATCAAGGCCTAAAGCCAAAGGTTGATTTTTTATTTTTATTTTTTTTTGAGACAGGGTCTTGCTCTGTCACTCAGGCTGGAGTGCAGTGGTGCAGTCATAGCGCACAGCAGCCTTGACCTCCTGGACTCAAGCAATCCTCCCACCTCAGCCTCCCGAGTATCTGGGACTACAGACACATGCCACCATGCTTGGCTAACTTTTAAAGTTTCTGTAGACACGGGGACTCGCTATGTTGCCCAGGCTGGTCTTGAACTCCTAGGCTTAAGCGACCCTCCTGCTTTGGCTTCCCAAGGTGCTGGGATTACAGGCGTGAGTCACCATGCCGCGGGCCTATTGTCTTGACCTGGGACTTCAGGTTGGGTGTGGCCAGTGGGAGGAAGTGGCAGGAGACTAGCAGGTGGGAGCAGAATGAGGTTGAGGCGCTTACTCTAACGGCGCCCACCATCCCCAGCGCAGGTTGGCGATGCCTTTACTCTTCTACTCTACAGACCCAGGAACCCAGGTCTCTGCAGCCTCGGGTGCCTCTGCTCACCCCTTTTAGCTCAGGTATGGCAACTGCTCCCTCTGCTGCTAGCCCTGGGGTACTGCACCTTCCCTCGTTTTCCCCAACCCTGCCTACTCCTTAGTAGCCCTTTCACCCAACTCTCCCTGGCTACTCCGTTTGAATGAACACACCACCTCTCTCCTGCCCAGATGCTGTCCCTGAACTCCCTCACCCAGCCCCATCCATTCTCTCTCTCAACCACTCCCTTCTCACCATCGCCCTCCCACCCCCCTACTCCCCTCTTCCCTCCTCTGCTGCCCCTGTCCCTGCTCCAGCCTTGTCCCTAGTCTCCCAGCCCCCGGTAGCCAGGAGGAACGTCTGATAAATCAGGTGATATCAACCACCTGCCTCCTTCCCCCACTTAAATCCCTTCCAAAGCTCCCCTTTACTCTTAGGATAAATTCGAAGCTCCCTAGAGTGGCTGATAAAGTCTCTTACGATTTGTCCTCAAGTTCACTCCCCACGCACCCCATACCTCGTTCATGATAACCATTTCCAGGGCTCTGAAAAAGCCTTATCTCACAACTCTACACCTTTACACAGGCTGTGTCCTTTAGCACAACACACACACACACACACACACACACACACACCCCTCCTCCTGTAGGATCTGAAAAAATTACTTGCTTTATTTAGGAAACCCCATTAACCCCAGCTCTTTGGCTCAGGCAAATGAACGTCTCTCTCTTTTGTGTTACCAGGATGCCCGAAAAGAGGAACAGTTTGTGACTCATGCATGGGGGCGTGGCTAGTGGAAGCCCCTGATTGAAGCAGGAAGGCGTGGCTGAAGCACGACTGATGAGTGGGGGTGTGACTAGTGGAAGAGCTAGGCTGATGGATGGGGGCGTGGCTAGTGGAAACCCGTAATTGACAGATGAGGGCGTAGCAAGTGGAGGAGCTTGGCTGACGAATCGGGACGTGGCTAGGGGAAACCCAAGACTGACGAATGGGGGCGTGGAGGCTGGAGGGGCGTGGCTAGTGGAAGCCCATGACTGACGGATGGGGGTGTGGCTAGTGGAGGAGAGAGGCTAATGATGGGGGCGTGGCTAGTGGAAGCTCATTACTGATGGTGGCGTGGCCAGTGGAAGAGCTTGGCGGCTGGACCCGGGCGCTGCTGCTGTATGTGGGTGTGTCCCGCAGACGACCACGGGCCGCAAAAACCCAGATTACCTGGTTTAACAGTTGCCCAAATCTCAGTCAGAGACCTTAATAGCCCCCTCCTCCTGAATCCCAGCTTCCCACGGGACTGTTTTTCAGGCAGAATTTCAAAGTTTTATGGCAACTTTTACAGAAATCACAGAAAAGAGACAGCGACTGATGATGAGCCGGGGGAGAGAAGGGTAGCGGGTAACTGGTCTGGGATGTTGGGGCTGAGCACAACAGGACGATAGAATGCTGAAAACCTGTGGGAAGCAGAAAGTTATGGGGGTAGCTGGGTCATCCTAGGGGTCCAAGGAGTGGGTGGCACTGCCCAAATGTGTCCTTTGGGCAGGAAACATCAACAGTAAGAAAATGCAGATGGCCTACCAACAGATGGATGGCCTCCAAAGTTAAAAATGCCCACCCAGATCCCTTGGCCCAGTCCCATCCCCCCACCTCCCCCCCACCCCCCATCAGGCAGAGATGTGGCAGCATTTGCTGGCTTGTAGCATTGGTCCTCTGGGACCCTCGGTCTCCTCTTCGAGGGTCCTGCCCGGATTAGCTGGCACTGAGGGCAAAATGAACCTTCCAGATTGTCAGGGGAGATCAGCTGGACTCGCTTTGATTCCCGGCCTCCTCCCCAAAGCTGGTTCTCATGGCTGAGGGAGTCTGCTGCCCTCTCAAAAGTTAAGTCTGTCACCCCCTTTTCCCAAGACATGCACCCTCCCGTGTCCCCCCTCCCCCAAACACACTATATACACACACAGGCCCCTCCCTCCAAGGCGTGGCTAGGCTCTCAGAGGTAGTGGAGGGCGAGTGGGGGCGCTGGAATGTCTGAAGTTGCAGGTTCAAAATGTGCCTTCTCCAGCTAAGCCCTGGGACCGAAACCCCAAACTTCTCCCCTCCCGTCTCCGAGCCTGGAGAATGAGTGTCCTCCCAAGAACCCGAGTGGAGGGATTGGAAAGGTGTGCGGCCTCCTCGCGCACACACCCACCCGCTCCTCCCCGCCGGGGCTGAGCGGAGCTCCCTGAGGGCTGGGGGGAAGGGCTGGGATCTGAGACGGCCTCTGACAGCCTCCTTCGAGGGTCCCCCAGGGAGGGTAGGTTCTGAGGCTCTGAGGCATGGGGTGAAATGGGGTGGGGGGGTCACTAGGGGAAGTGAGACTTTGGGGGAAGAGCCAGGCTGGGTGACCCAGGAGAGAGACCTTAAAATCCCCAGGATGGTTACTGGGGGTGGTTCCCTTGGGAGGGGACTGGGGTGGAAATTTCCCCAGGGGTATGGACGGTCACCAACAGGATGGGCTGGAGTTGGGGTCACCGCAGGGGAGGAACCAGGGAGGCTCCCGAGAGGGAGAGGGAAGGCTGATCTACTGGGGACAGAGGACGGGGGCAATCAAAGCCCGGGGTGGGGGCGGAGAAGGGAGGCCGAGTCCCAGGAGAGGAGGCCGAGTCTGGAGGGAAAAGGAGACCAGGGTCCAAGAGCAGGTGCAGCTGAGTCCCTAGCCCCGGGCGGGCGGTGGGGACGAGTCTCTGCGCAAGGCCCTAGAAGCCCCGGATGTGGCAGTACGCCTCCAGGCTGGCGAAGAGGATGTACAGGAGCCAGAGGCCCAGGAAGAGCGCGGTGGTGGCAAGCTTGGGTCCGCGCGGGCCGCCCAGCTCGCCGCCGATGTGCGGCCGGCGCCGGTACAGCAGCACGGCAATGCCCACGAAGGCGAAGACGGTGAAGAGCGTGACGGAGAAGGCCAGCGTGCCAGTGCGCACCTCGAAGGGGCGGCCCTGCACCGCCCAGTACACGGCGGCCACCGACCAGGCGACACCCAGGCCCAGGAACACGTTCACCGCGTTGGAGCCGGTCACATTGCCGATGGACGCGTCGGCGCACTGGTCCTGCAGCGCCGCCACCTTGCTGGCGAACGTGTCTGCGGGGCAGAGACACGCGGGTCGGAGGGGCTCTACGCGTCACCCACAGGGGCGGGCATCCGCCTGCCCCCGTCGCCTGCTTTCTGCGGGCAGTGTGGGCTCAAGGCCCCTGACCCCCACCCAAGAGGCAAAGTCCATCACCACCCCTTGGCCTGCTCGCCACTGGAACCGCTGCCAGCTTTCTATGGGACCCGCCGCCTGCTTTCCGTGGGACTCATTCTCTTCTATGGGACTCACTGCCTGATTTTTTTTTTCTTTTTTCTCTGAGACGGAGTTTTGATCTGTCAGCCAGGCTGGAGTGCAGTGGCATGATCTCGGCTTACTGCAACTTCCGCCTCCCGGGTTCAAGCGATTCTCCTGCCGCAGCCTCTGAGTAGCTAGGACTACAGTCGCCCGCCACGGCCTGCTAAGTTTTGTGTTTTTAGTAGAGACGGGTTTTCACCATGTTGGCCAGGCTGGTCTCGAACTCCTGACCTCAGGTGATCCACCCGCCTCAGTCTCCCAGAGTGCTGGGATTACAGGCGTGAGCCACTGCACCCGGCTACATTTTTTGTTTGTTTTGTTTTGAGACAAGGTCTTGCTCTGTTGCCCAGGCTGGAGAGGAGAGGTACAATCATGGCTCACTGCAGCTTCATCTTCCCCAGCTCATGTGATCCTTCCACCTTAGCCTCCCTAGCAGCTGGGATCACAGGCATGTGCCACCACGCCCAGCTAATTGTTTTATTTTTTGTAGAGACGGGGTTTCACCATGTTGCCCAGGCTGGTCTCAAACTCTTGGGCCCAAGCGATCCTCCTGCCTCAGCCTCCCAAAGTGCTGGGATTATAGGCGTGAGGCATCGTGCCCCACTTGCCCCCTCATCTTAGTTAAAACTTTCAGGTTTGGCTGGGCATGGTGGCTCACACCTATAATCCCAGCACTTTGGGAGGCAGAGGTGGGCAGATCACAAGATCAGGAGTTCGAGACCAGCCTGGCCAATATGGTGAATCCCCGTCTCTACTAAAAATGTAAAAATTAGCTGGGTGTGGTGGCAGGTGCCTGTAGTCTCAGCTACTCAGGAGGCTTCGGCAGAAGAATCGCTTGAACCCGGGAGGCGGAGGTTGCAGTGAGCCGAGATCATGAGATTACTGCACTCCACCAAAAAAACCCAAAAAACCCCAACTTTGAGGTTCACTGGCCTCGTTCCTGTCATGTCCCCCAACATAGTTCCATGGACTCTTCTGTCTGGTTTCTTGGGGGATGGGGCATCAACAGCTTGTTTCTATGGAACCCACTGATTGATTGGCTTGTCTCACATTCGCACTGTCTTCCTGGGAACCCCTCTCCCCACAGCTGTCTCTTCCCCACCCTGCCACCTTCTCTCTACGAAATCCATTGTCTGGTTTCTAGCATTTCCTGCCACCTTAGTGTTATGGGACCTTCCACCTGGGTGCTTTTGGGGAAGATTCAATTCACATCTTGCAACTAGGGGACCCACTGCCTAGCTTCTATTACGCCCCACCTCCATATTTCTCTGAGACCTACCACATGGGCGCTGTGTGACTCCACCCACCTCATTTCAGCAGGATCCTGTGTTGCCCCTGCCTGGCTCATCTGAGATCCTACCCCACCAAGCCTACCCCACCACAGTCTCCCAAGGTGTTACCAGGGATGGAGGTGCCCAGGGCCACGAAGACAACAGCATTGACAGAGTCCTTGAGGCCAACGGTGCAGCCGAAGTGGGAGGCAAGGTCCCCAATGAGGGCGGTGAGCAGGCCGATGACCAGGATGGAGACGCCAAAGCAGGCCCAGCCGTGGCAGTACTCGGTGGGGGGCACGCAGGCAAAGAGCACCTTCCAGAACACCGTCAGGAAGTGCATCACGTAGTCAAAGCACGACGGCAGCCGCTCCTCCCGGGACCCGTCCTCCTCCTCCTCCTCGTCCCCTGTGGGCACATGACCCAGCTGGGGCACACACTCAGACTTCTTTCCTTGCCTACAGAGGCCCTGTTTTGTCTAACTTCCTGACAGCAAGTCCCACTGAATGAACTGCCTTCCCAGAATCCCTTGCACCTAAATGTAGCCAAGTCAACTGCTAAAAACAGTTAGTTTCCCAGAATCCCTTGAAGCTAGGAGCATGAATGGGCCCAGGTGAAAAATATTTACTTTCCCAGAATCCCTTGGATCTAAATATGGCTAAGCTAAAAACAGTTACTTCCCCAGAATACCTTGGAGCTAGGAGCATGACTGAGTCCAGGTAAAAAAACATTTACTTTCCCAGAATCCCTTGCACCTAAGTATGGCCATGTTAGCAGCTAAAAACAGTTACTTTCCCTGCATCCTTTGAAGCTAGGAGTGTGAATGGGCCCACGTGAAAAATATTTACTTTCCCAGAATCCCTTGCACCTAAGTGTCACCATGTCAACAGCTAAAAACAGTTACTTTCCCTGCATCCTTGGAAGCTAGGAGTATGAATGGGCCCACATGAAAAAGATTTACTTTCCCAGAATCCCTGCACCTAAGTGTCACCATGTCAGCAGCTAAAAATAGTTACTTTCTCATAATCCCTTGAAGCTAGGAGTGTGAATGGGCCCAGGTGACAAATATTTACTTTCCCAGAATCCCTTGCACCTAAATGTGGCCAAGTCAGCAGCTAAAATCCATTACTTTCCCAGAATCTGTTGCACCTAAATGTGGCCAAGTCAGCAGCTAAAACCCATTACTTTCCCAGAATCCCTTGAAGCTAGGAGCATGAATGGGCCCAGGTGAAAAATATTTACTTCCCCGGAACTGCTTGCAGCTAAATATGGCCAAGTCAACAGATAAAAACGGTTACTTTCCCACAATCCCTTGAAGCTAAAGGAGGCCACATCTGCCTAGCTAAAAATATCCAGTTTCCCAGGACCCTTTGCTGCCAGGGAGAGCCATACCCCTAGCTAAAATTATTCCTTTTCCCAGAAGCCTTCACAGTTACCGAAAGCCAGGCCACAGCTAGAAGTATTCACTTCCTCGGATTCACTGCAGCTAACCAGAGCCACAGTCTCCACTAAATGTACTCACTTTCCCAGAATTCCTTGCAGCTAGAGGGCTATATACGCAGCCAAAATTAATCACTTTCCTAGAATCCCTTGAGGCTAGCAGCAGCCATGGCCTCAGATAAAAATATGGTATTCACTTTCCCAGAATCCCTTGCAGTTGGCAGTCGCCATATCCCTGGCTAAATACTTGTTTTGCCAGAATTCCTCCCGTGAGTGACCATCTGACCTAGTCTGGCAATGAGATAGAAACAGAGTTTCTGGAAAGCCCTGGCTTTCCTGATATGGGCATTGGGTTACAGATGTGTTTTCTGAGCTTTGTAAAGGGTGCCTCATGCTTAGAGCTGTATCACCTATTGTGACCTAATTTGACCAGGTTTGGACCTGCAGTGCCTTTTTTTTTTTTTTTTTTTTTGAGACAGAATCTCTCTCCGTTACCCAAGCAGTAGTGCGATCTCAGCTTACTGTAACCTCCACCTCCTGGGTTCAAGTGATTCTCATGCCTCAGTCTACTGAGTAGCTAGAATCGCAGGTGTGCACCACCCTACCTGGCTGATTTTTTTGTATTTTTACTAGAGACGGGATTTCGCCATGTTGGCCAGGCTGGTCTTGAACTCCTGGCCTCAAGTGATCTGCCCTCCTAGACCTCTCAAAGTGTTGGGATTACAGGTGTGAGCCACCGTGCCCAGCCGACCTGCAGTGGCTTCCGTAACCTGAAAGCCTTAATGCAGTGTTTTGTTTACCTCACCCTAAGCTGATTAGTATAAAGCAATGAATGAGAATCAATGACCACACTTGTGTGTGGCACGCATGACATCTGGAAGGATGCTGAGAACGAACGTAGCTCCTGACCAGTCACTGCTGAGCGCATCCCTAACTGATGTAAGACACAGCTGAGGTCAGAGCAGGGAGGCCACGCTCTTTGGGAGTGAGGGGGCTGCTATTATTGCAGAAGTTGGGGCTTCTGCCTGCCCTGCTCCAAATCCTTCCTTGGTTCTGTACTACCTTCAAATCCAGGCCCAAACGCCTAGGCTTGGCATTCTGTGGACTCTGGCTTCAGCTGACTTCCCCAGCTGCTCCCCTCTACAGGGAGGCTTGTGATTATGACTGTCACTCTGAAATCACCTCTCTGGTGTCCAACCCTGGATCCACTGTGTGATCCTGAATCAGTGTCCTCACCCCTCTGGGCTTCTGGGTGCCTATCTGTGATCAATGATTGGACCTGCTTCATGGGAAGCTTGTGATGACCGAATGAGTGCTGTCAACGGTGCCTCGGACACCTCCAGAGTTATTACTATTGTTTCGATTGTTATTACTGAAGGCCTTTTTTTGGTGCCTGGGGGAAATTCAAAGATGCTCCATGCCAAGTCCAGCCTGCAAGGAGCTTACAGTAGGAAGGGAGGTAAAGGAAGTACAAAAGCACCTCTGCGTGCAAGATGCGACCCGACTCATCCCCTAAGGGAGTGAGGACTGCCCTTCTCCCTCACCCCTCCAGCAGCTCTGTGCTCGCACAGCAAAGAACCAAAAGGCACGAGCTAGACAAAGCGCAAAGTGACCAAGCTCTGATCCAGACACTGTGGATATGTTAATTAAAATGAGTTCACACAGGAAATAAATTTTCAACCATGTCTGGCACTCAAGACATGATAAGGTCAGCCGGGCACAGTGGCTCACACCTGTAATCCCAACACTTTGGAAGGCCGAGGTGGGCAGATCACTTGAGGTCAGGAGTTCAAGACCAGCCTGGCCAACATGGTGAAACCCCATCTCTACTGAAAATACAAAACTTAGCCAGACATGGTGGTGGGTGTCTGTAATCCCAGCTACTCAGGAGGCTGAGGCAGAAGAATCGCTTGAACCTAGGAGGCGGAGGTTGCAGTGAGCTGAGATTGCACCACTGCACTCCAGCCTGGACGACAGACTGAGACTATGTATCTCAACAACAACGACAAAAAAAAAAAAAAAAAAAAAAAGAGAGAGAGAGACATGATAGGGTCACCATTGTCATCATCAGGATTATTATTACTGTTATTGTTATGTTATTATTCTTCCTCCACCCCGGTCTAATCACCTGATCTAACCACCTGGTTTCTATAAACCCAGGGCCCAATGTATGCTGGGTCTCTGCGACCACCACCTCACACCTCTATCTCATTCAGTTCCACCTCATCCTCTATCTCCACTAAGTCCCCAGAGGAAATGTTCCGAAGCTCAAAGAGCCCTTTGCCATCTCCCCATTGTTCGTGGAATGAACCTCAAAGGAGCCTCTGCAGGGCCCAGGTTTGTTTTTTTTTTTTTTTTTCCAGCAACGGAGTTTCGCTCTTGTTGCCAGGCTGGAGTGCAATGGCACAATCTCGGCTCACCGCAACCTCTGCCTCCCGAGTTCAAGCGATTCTCCTGCTTCAGTCTCCTGAGTAGCTGGGATTACAGGCGCAGGCCACTATGTGCGGCTAATTTTGTATTTTTAGTAGAGACGGGGTTTCTTCATGTTGGTCAGGCTGGTCTGGAACTCCCGACCTCAGGTAATCCGCCCACCTCAGCCTCCCAAAGTGCTGGGATTACAGGTGTGAGCCACCGCACCCGCCCTCTCCTGCTAGTTTCTACAGCCTCTGCCCACACCCTATCCAGCCTCTCCACTTTCCTCCCACAAGCTCTCTCTAGCTCCAGGGGCTTCCCCCATTCAAAACCCTCCATGGCTCCCCAGTGTGTTCAAAATGCCACCGAAGCTCCCTGCGGTGGCCCAGAAGGAACAGTGTGGAAATCTGCCGATTTCCAGCCTCGTCCTGGTACCTCTTCCTCCTGCCCAACGCCAGGCACCCACCCAAAAAATGTGCCATCTCGCACACTCCAGGGCTTCTGTGCTTGGCTGCCCCTCTGCCTGAAACACTCTCCCTGTCTTCTCCCTCCTCCTGGCTGACATCTTTTCCCATTTGAAGACTCAGCTCAGAAGCCACCCCCTCCAGGAAGCCCTCCCAGACTTTCAGGCTGGATAAGGAACCGCATCACGGCTTTCCTCGGGGTCTCCCATCCCAGCCCTGCCTACTCTGGGTTGTCTCTCTCTTGTGACATGTCTGTCTCCCTCACTGGACTGTAAGCTCCATGGGGACAGGGCCAGGAATGTCTCGGTCACTTCTGTGTCCCTGGCAATGTCTCACACAGGGTCGGGCCCAGAAGATCCCTTAGAAGTATGTCAGAAGAATGTGGCTTCAGAGGGAGATGCCACTTCGTTTCTACTGGGCAAACAGTCTGGTGTTTCTAGGCCTGCTGCCTGGTATTTTTCCAGCCCCTAAGCCTGGTTTCTTTTGATCCCACTCGCCCAGTTTCTTTGCAACCACAATTCCATGTATGCCTTCAGTCCCCAAGAGCTGGGGCCTTAACCCTGACGTTATGTAAGAGACTGAAGCCCTGAGCTCCGACCTCGGGCCTTTTCTGCACTCCCTGTGGGACTTCAGGCCACTCTCTCCTCTGTCTCTGAGCCTCAGTCTCCCCAATCCTTATCACAAAGGGCCTGTGTTGGCTTCCAAGACCGTCTGTGGGTCCAAGTGTCATAGTGTCTCTAGCCACAAGGGGGCAGTGTGGGCCTGTCTGAGGCCAAGGAGGGTGGTGACCAGCGCAGGTGGGAGAGAGCTGGGTGCCCTGGCCACTGTCTCCAGGGCAACGGAGGAACCCAGGCTCTCTCTGGGGTGACCACGCGATTTAACCTGTTCCCACCCTCCTGATGCCTGACGCTGTGAGAAAGCCCAGGCTGGGAACCCTCCCGGTTCAGCCAGGAGCCAAACATAAACCCTCCCAGCTTCCTCCCCGCAGCTCCAGCTGCCACCTCTCCTGTCTCTGCCATTTCTGAGTCCCCGTCTACCTGCCTCTCCATCTCCCCAGCCCATTCCAGTTTCACCATTCATTCTGTCTCATGTCTTGTCCATGTCTCTGATTCTCCCTGTGTATTTCTGTGTGTGTGTCTCTCCCGTTTGTATTTTTCTTTTAGAGACAGGGTCTTGCTCTGTTGCCCAGGCTGGAGTGCAGGGGCACGATCACGGCTCATTGCAGCCTCAAACTCCTGGCCTCAAGTAATCCTCCCTCCTCAGCCTCCCAAAGCACTGGGATTCCAGGTATGAGCCACCGTGCCCGGACTGTTTCTTTATCTTTGTGCCTGTCTCTCCGTTCATTTCTCCCCCTTTCCCTGTGTCTCTGTCTCTCCATCCTTCTCTCTTCTCTCTCCTCCCTCCCCACTTACCTGCGCTCACCGTAATTGCCTCTAAAAACTGCTCCCTCCACGAATGGGTCCCGATTACCAAGGCCAAGTTCGTTTTCTTGATGAGTTTATCCACCGTGTTCTGGGGACGAGAGGGTGGGAGAAAGGTCACTGCCCCTGAGCCAACCAGGGAATCTCCATGTGGGGTCCTGGGTCGGGGGCTCACAGCCTGTGCCCAGGGGTCCTCAACTTTCCACACCCCAGTTCTGAAGGCAAGCGAGGAAAAGGGAGGCATGTGCTGTCCGTGGTCCTGACGTGGGACCCTCGTTTGGCCCGCCCTTGGGAATCTTGTGGCTCCCCACTTTCCAGACCCTCCCCAAGGAAATGACCCAGGCCAGACTCCAGGAAGGTTAGGCCCCAGAAAATCACCTTAAAATCATATGACTCCTCGATGATGACCTCCAGCCGGCAGTTTTCCCCAAGAACTGGCTTGCCCATCTCTGCTATCCTCCGAGCCTCCTCCTCCTCAGCTGTTAGCTTCCTGTCCCCATCCCCTGCAGCATGAGGGATGGGGGTTAGACTCCCGGGAGACCTACCTAACTGGGCCTGTGATGCCTTTACTACTTGTACCCATAGTTAGAGAGAGCCTATCTGTTCTTCCTCTGGGAAGCTCCTTGGTGACTCCTCCCAGCCTCCCACCTGACCACCGTCTCTTTCAGCCCCGAGGCCCAGCTCCCATGGGCTGGTCCATGACCTTTAGTTGGTGGGCTCTGGGGTTCGTATGGGTAGAGGCTGTGAGACCTTAGGCAATGCCTGAGCCTCTCTGTGCCTTAGTTTTCATATCTGTAAAATGGGCACAATAATTAGTACCTACCTCATGGGATGGTTGTGAGACTTAAATGAGTTAATTCGTGTGAAGTGCTTAGAACAGTGCCTAGCATGCAATCAATATTCGATACATGCTGTTATCTTTATTATTATCACCAACATTATCATCATTGCCGCCACCCTGATAGGGGAGGCCAGGTCTCTACATCCAGTTTCTGGAAACATCCTAGAATGTGGTTGAGGTGGTGAGGAAGGGGGAGGACACCGATTTTGGCACAAATCTTGGAACCAGACCCACCTACATCCTGGTCCTGAGCTCACTTCTCTCCCCAAAATATGCTGACCCCTGACTCCAAGCCCAGCAGCAGCCCAACCCTAATTCTGGTCCCTAACTTTGAGCTTGACTCTCACTGTGGCCCCAAATGGAAGCCTGTCATCAACACTGACTCCAAACCCCAACCCTCAGCCCTGGGTCTGACCTCAGCACAACCCTAGCCCTAAACCCTAATCCCGACTCTAACATTCACCATAACCTGGAGCATCAATAACCCCAAGCCAAATCCCAAACTCCATCTCCAGATCTAACTCCAGTCCTACACCTGACCCCAAACCTCAGTCCCAACTCCCAGCTCTGACACCATCACTCATGAGGAGCTTGACCACGTGGCAGAGGCTGAAGTGTGTTCACTTGAACCTGTTTCCTCTCCTTCCTGGGCAAAGAGCTGAACTACATTTCCCAGCCTCCCTTGCAGCTGGGCGTGGCCATGGCTTGAGTTAGGGACACTAGAACGTGGGCAGAAGTGATGATCAGTCCCTCCAGGCTTAGCCCCGAAAACCTCCCTTGTGAGTCTCCAAACTCCCTTGCCCTGTTCACTAGCAGCAAATTCAGGTAAAACGCCAAAGCTTCCTGGCACAGCGGAGTCACAAGATGAAATGGCCACATGGCAGAAGAAAGCCACCCACCAACTAGGAACACTCTTGTAAAACTTTGCCTGAGAGGCCGGGTGCAGTGGCTTATGCCTGTAATCTCAGCACTTTGGGAGGCCAAGGCAGGTGGATCACCTGAGGCCAGGAGTTCAAGACCAGCCTGGCCAACAATGGTGAAACCCTGTCTCTACTAAAAATACAAAAAATTAGCCAGGTGTGGTGGCAGGTGCCTGTAATCCCAGCTACTCGGGAGGCTGAGGCAGGCGAATCGCTTGAACTTGGGGGGCGGAGGTTGCCATGAGCCAAGATCGCGCCATTGCACTCTAGCTTGGGCAACAAGAGCGAAACTCCATCCCAAAACAAAAACAAAAACAAAAACAAAGAAACAAACAAAAAACAACTTTGCCTGAGCAAGAAATAACTTTTTTCTTTCTTTTCTACTTCCTTCCTTCCTTCCTTCTTTCCTTCCTTCCTTCCTCCCTTCCTCCCTTCCTCCCTTCCTCTCTCTCTTCCTCTCTCTCTCTTTCTTACTTTTCTGAGATGGAGTCTCACTCTGTCACCCAGGCTGGAGTGCAGTGGGCACGATCTCGGCTCACTGCAACCTCCACATTCTAGGATCAAGTGATGATTCTCCTGCCTCAGGCTCCCGAGTAACTGGGATTACAGGCGCATGCACCACCATGCCCGGCTAATTTTTGTATTTTTAGTAGAGACGGGGTTTCGCCATGTTGGTTAGGCTGGTCATGAACTCCTGACCTCAAGTGATCCGCCCGCCTGGGCCTCTCAAAGTGCTGGGATTACAGGCATGAGGCACTGTGCCCAGTCAAGAAATAACTTTTATTGTGTGAAGCCCCAGGGATTTGTGGATCAGTTTGTTATAGCAGCTTATACTACTTCCTCCAACAAATACAATCTTTAGTCTAACCCTAATCTCAACCTCAGATCCCAATTCTAATCTTGACTCCACAACGACTTTTCCATCTCCAAGCTACTGACCCTAGCCCCAACTCTTAGTCCAATCTCTGACCTTGGCCCCAATTCTAACCTAAATTCCTCAAATTCTATTACTCACCTCAAAGTCCAACTTTAGCTTTGACCTAGATCTGACTCCAATTTTAATCTTATCCCACCAGAAACCCAGGAAGCAACCTCCACTGTGACTCTCATCTTAATATGGTCTTAACACCGATCTCCAGTCCAAATGCCACCCCACCCCTAATCAACCCCAAACTGGATCCTCTCTGACCCCACTCTCACAAACCCAGATCCGATTGGATGACTTACAACCCTGACTATAGACATAGTCTTTTTTTTTTTTTTTTCTTTTGAGATGGAGTCTTGCTTTGTCGCCCAGGCTGGAGTGCAGTGGTGCAATCTTGGCTCACTGCAACCTCTGCCTCCTGGGTTCAAGTGATTCTTGTGCCTCAGCCTCCCAACTAGCTGGGATTCCAGACGCCTGTCATCACATTCAGCTAGTTTTTTTTTTTTTTTTTTTTTTTTTTTGAGACGGAGTCTCACGCTGTTGCCCAGGCTGGAGTGCAGTGGCACGATCTCGGCTCACTGCAAGCTCCGCCTCCCGGGTTCCCGCCATTCTCCTGCCTCAGCCTCCTGAGTAGCTGGGACTACAGGCGCCCGCCACCGCGCCCGGCTAATTTTTTGTATTTTTAGTAGAGACGGGGTTTCACTGTGGTCTTGATCTCCTGACCTTGTGATCCGCCCGCCTCGGCCTCCCAAAGTGCTGGGATTACAGGCTTGAGCCACCGCGCCCGGCCTAGTTTTTTTTTTTTTTAAGGCAGAGTTTCGCTTTTGTTCCCCAGCCTGGAGTGCAATGGCACGATCTCGGCTCACCGCAACCTCCACCTCCCGGGTTCAAGCGATTCTCCTGCCTCAGCCTCCTGAGTAGCTGGGATTACAGGAGTGCATCATCAGGCCCGGCTAATTTTGTATTTTTAGTAGAGATGGGGTTTCACCATGTTGGTCAGGCTGCTCGCTAACTCCTGACCTCGGGTGATCCACCCTCCTCAGTCTCCCAAAGTGCTGGGATTACAGGCATGAGCCACCGCACCCGGCCTCACCCAGGTAATTTTTGTATCTTTACAAGAGACGGGGGTTTCACCATGTTACAGACATAATCTTGACCTCCAAAATGCTCACTGTAATCTCAAACTCACACAGGCACCACCAACTCTCAGGCCAGCCCCCATTGTCCCCCAGCCCTCAATCTGCCTTTATCTCACCTCCAATCTGCCTCAAACCCAACCTGGAAGGGTAACTTTGGGGCTGGGACCCTCCCCCAGGCCCTCTTCCAGTGGCTCCTCCCCACTCAGAGCCCAGAGGTGACTTCACTCACCTTGATTGAGTAGCAGAGCTGGGGAGAAACAGAGACAGGCAGACAGTGAGATCAGTTCCCCACGAAGCTCAGGTCCACGAGCTTTAAGGAGTGCCTGCAATTGAGCCCCTGAAAGTCCCCCAACCCTGGACCCCTTAATTCTCCCACAGCCCACTGGCCACCTCTCACCTGAAATCCCTCGTTTAAGCCACTGGGGCTGGCCCAGCTCAATGAAGAAATTATCCTTTTTCTCATATTCCTCGTCATCAACTATCTTCACCTGAAGAGTTTTCCTGTGAGTGGGGCAAAGGGGGAGGCAGAACACCCAGCATAAGCCTCCTGGAATCACCAAGAATCACCAAGCAGCCCTCCTGGCAGCCAACCAGTTTTCCCAGCACCTCCTCTGTCCCAGACCCCAGACTCTCATTGAATCCTCACCACCACGCAGGGACGAAGGCTCTATTATCATCCCCATTTGACAGAAACAAAACCAGGCACTGGTAAGGAAGCTGAGTCTGATTAAAGTAAAGCATTCTGGGCGCGGTGGTTCATGCCTGTCACCCCAGAACTTTGGGAGGCTGAGAGGGAGAGTTACTTGAGGCCAAGAGTTCGAGACCAGCCTGGGCAATATATTGAGATCCCATCTCTATTTATATTAAATAATTTATTTCAAAAAATAGGCTGGGCACGGTGGCTCACGCCTGTAATCCCAGCACTTTGGAAGGCCAAGGCGGGCGGATCACGAGGTCAAGAGATTGAGACCATCTTGGCCAACATGGTGAAACCCTGTCTCTACTAAAAATACAAAAATTAGCTGGGTGTGGTGGCGTGCGCCTGTAGTCCCAGCTACTCAGGAGGCTGAAGCAGGAGAATCGCTTGAACCTGGGAGGTGGAGGTTGCAATGAGCTGAGATTACGCCACTGCACTCCAGCCTGGCAGCAGAGCGAGACACCATCTCAAAAAATAATAATAATAATAAAAAAAGTAAAGCAGTATGAGCTCATGGTTGAGACAGGTTTTGAACACACAACTGTCAGAATCCAGACTGTTAACCCCTGCACTCCAGCCCAGCCACTATTGTCTCCTACCTAGATTACTAGTTGCCTCCTAAATAATCTCATGCTTCAGCTTCACCCGCACCGCCCCAGTCTGTTCTTCCAAGAGCAGCCAGAGTGATCCTGATAGAACCAAGGTCAGACTGGGTCCCTCCCCTGTGCAAAACATTTGCATGGCTCCTATCTCTCAAAGAATGAAAGGCAAGGTCCTTAGAATGGCCCACAAGACCCCCTGCAATCTAGTACTCATTCTCTTTCTGGCCTCTTTGCTATTCCTTGAACAAGCCAGGCCTGCTTATGCCTCAGGGCTTTTGTGCTGGCTGTTCCCTCTGCCTAGAACACTCTTCCCTGAGGCTCACTTCCTCAGTTCTTCCAGTTTTTCATTCAAACTTCACCTTCTCAATGAGGCCCACTCCTTCCATCTTATTTAATAGTGAAATCCCTCACTGCTCCCACCCCAGCACTCCTTTACACTGCTCTGTTGTCTTTCTTTTTAGTGTATTTATTATTATTTTTGGAGACCAGGTCTTGCTGTGTCACCCAGGTTGGAGTGCAGTGGTGCAATCATAGCTCAATGCAGCCTCAAACTCCTGGGCTCAAGCGATCCTTTTGCCTCAGCCTCTCACGTAGCTGGGACTACAGGCATGCACCACCATGCTCAGTTAATTTTTTATGTTTTGTGGCGATGGGGTCTCACTACATTGCCCAGGCTGGTCTTGAACTCCTGGCCTCAAGTGATCCTCCCATCTTGGCCTCCCAAAGTGCTGGGATTACAGATGTGAGCCACAGTACCTGGCCTGTCTTCTTTAAATATCACCTTCTAACACCCTCTAACATTTATTTAGTTTATTGTTCATTATTTACCATTTGCTTCCCCATTTTTAAATTTAAGTTCCCCCAGGTAAGTTCATTTATGCTTTTTGTTCTATCTCCAACACCCAGAACAGTCTCTGGCATGGAGCACACCCTCCATACATATTTCGCTAACTCCAATCTTCAGCACAGAAAATCCTCGGCTTCCTGTTTTCCATCCCAACCAGATTTGGAGAGTTAACCAAGTACTGATGCTAACTGATTTTCTCAGCATCTCTGCTCCTATGGTAACCAGGGGGTGGCAGGAAACAGCCAAAAGTTACCTGTCACCTTCAGGCACACAACCCACACCCCTTGACCCCGAAGATCCACAAACCCAGAGTGCCCACAACTCTGCCACTGGCAACTCTTTCAGCTGTAGGAACCATGTAGTCCCACAAGGCCTGGCCCCAGAACCCAGAAACACAAACACCCAGCCCACACAGTCACCCAATCGAGGAAGCACAGCCGATCACACCGCCCACACCCACACGCCATCACACCCTACAGCCGTTCCCACTGCAGTGGCAAGACTGCATGGACCAGATGCCCATCAGTTAGCATGACTCCCCCACCACAGCCTTGGCGACATCGCCACCCTGCAGCCCCTCACTGCGGTACCACCTAGACGCTCGTACCTTACATCTCACTCCTGACGCCTCTTGGTGTCTGTTTACTTCCTTCAGTGGCTCTCTGCATCTCTGTCCCTACATTTTCCATCATCTTTTCTCTCTCTGCCTCTCTCAGCTTCTCTGGGTCTATCTCTCCATCTCTGACTCTGTCTGTCTCTGATTCTCCAGCAGTCTCTCTCTCTGACTCTGACTCTCTCCGTTCTCTGTCTCAGTCTCTTCTCATCTTTCTGCCCTCCCTTTTTCTGAGACAAAGTCTCGCTCTGTTGCCCAGGCTGGAGTGCAGTGGCATAATCATGGCTCACTGCAGCCTTGATCTCCAGGACTCAAGCAATCCTCCCACCTCAGCCTCCTAAGTAGCTGGAAATATAAGCATGCCCCACCACACCTGGATACTTTTAAATTTTTTATAGAGACAAGATCTCACTATGTTGCCCAGGTTGGTCTTGAATTCCTGGCCTCAAGTGATCCTCCCACCTTGGCCTCCCCTGTGCTGCGGTTACAGGTGTGAGTCACCGCACCCGGTCCGCCCTTCTTTATCTGGATTCTTCTCTCCCTGTCTCTGTCTCTCAGAGTCTAAAGAACGGAGTAACCAAAGTCAACGCACTTCAAGCAGAAGAGTTTCAATCAGGCAGTCATTCAAAAGACGCATCTCAACACACAAACACGCACAAGACACAGCGACACCCGCGCAAGGACAGGCGCACACAAGACGGCCATGTGGGGACATCCGCCCACCTCCACCCTCCTGGTTCCAGGATATTTTCAATTTTCTGTGGGTGGAAAGAAAGGGCCGCCCCCGACCTCGGCAAGGGCTGTGAGCTGTCCGCGGTGCTGAAATGCTGGGGCCGGCGAGGAGGAAGGGTCTCCGGAGACATGCTCTTCATACACCGTGACACACACAGACAGCTGCCGACACAGTGACACGCTGACAGGGTGACACACACACACCTCTGTCGCTCACTCTCGCAGACACGCTGCGATCCGCTGACACACAGTGACTGACGTACAGTGACAGGCACGCCAACTGCGCCCTGGTAGATGCGCCCTCAGAGGACCCAGACGCAGGAGAATCCTAATGCGCAGGAATCAGCAAGAGGGTCTCGAGTTAGACCAAAGCAGGACTTCCTGATATCAAAGGAAGCAGATTTCCTCCCCAGCCTGCCCCCTTGTTTCCTGAAACCTCCATTCTCCTGCCCTCCCCTGCCGGCCTCTGATCTCTGACCCAGTCTCCTCCTCTCCTGTCTCTCACTGACTCCAACTCCCTTTTCTCTCTGCCGCATCGTGAGAACCTCTTCTTCCCTGGGCCAGAGTCTCTCTCCTCCATGAGTGTCTTTATCGCCTCCGTGTCTCTCTGCCTTTCAGTCTCCCTCCATCTCAGTCTCTCAATATCCACCTCTCTCCCTCTCTCGAGGCATCTCTCTCTGTGCTTTGTTTGTTTGTTTGTTTGTTTGTTTTTTTGAGATGGAGTTTCGCTCTTTGCCCAGGCTGGAGTGCAATGGTGCGATCTCGGCTCACTGCAACCTTTGCCTGCTGGGTTCAAGCGATTCTCCTGTTTCAGCCTCCCGAGTAGCTGGAATTACAGGTGTATGCCACCAAGCCTGGCTAATTTTTGTATTTTTAGTAGGCACGGGTTTCATCCTATTGGTCAGGCTGGTCTCAAACTCCTGACCTCAAGTGATCCACCCGCTTTGGCCTCCCAAAGTGCTGGGATTACAGGCGTGAGCCACCGCGCCCGGCCTCTAAGTTCCTGGCTTTCTGTGTCTCTCTGTTCCGTTGCTCTCTCCAGTTCTGTTATTCTGTCTTCAGCTCTCCCTGCGTCTATCTCTGGGTCTCTGTCTCGGTGTCTCTCATGCTCTCCTGCCACCCTGTCTCCGTGTGTCTCTCCTCCATCTCTGAGTTGCTCCTCTAGCCCAGCTGCTTCAAAGCGCCTCTAATTAGCGCCTGCCCATCAGAGGAAGGAAGAGTTTCCCTGAACACTAATTAGCCTCCTGTTCTCTGTCTTCTGACGCCACAGCTGGGAGCTTGTGGGGGTGGGGGACAGAGGGTGTCCCAGCCTGGGGAAGCCGTGTGGGGGAGGAGAGGGCCTGTGGGGTTGCAGCAGCAGGAGGGAAGCAGGTTGGACTACAAGAAGGACTGGAAGAAGAAGAAATAAAACTCTCCATTCCCCTTATCTCTTGGTGTGAGAGAGGAGTCTGGGATGGTGCCTCTCGCAGCCCCCAACCCAAGTTCTCAACAGCCCTGAGATGGAGACCAAGCCAGACAGAGAGAGAGAAGGAAAGGTGTGGAGAGTGTGCCTACAATGTAAGCTGAGTCAGAGAGCGAGGGGCTGGGGACAGAGAGCCGCAGATGAACAGAGACGCAGAGACCCAGAGAGTCAGCCCAGGGAGTGAGAGATGCAGAGATGCAGAGGGAGAGATGAAGAGACAGCGAGCGCAGTGAGAAACTGAGTGCTGCCCAAGGCGGAGGCGCAGAGGCTGGGAGGAGGAGGGAGGGGGAGCGCGGTGGGGACTCCGCTTGAGTAGGAGGCGCGTGGGCGGCAGAGAGGAGGGAGACAGACGGGCATGCGGGGGCGGAAGGGAGCGGGCAGAGGAGGGGCAGGCGCTGCCTGCTTCCTGGGCAGGCGGGTGGGGGAATGTGAGGCTGCAGGCACACATGGGAGGACACTTGGGCACCTGTGTAAGGGGTGGCCAGGGATCTGGGCATGAGAACAGCCCTGACTATAATTTAGTGTACGTGTCTGTGCCTTTATGTGTGTCTGCATGTGTTTTTGTTTTGTTTTGTTTTGTTTTGTTTGCTTTTATTTGAGACAGGGTCTCACTGTATCGCCCAGGCTGGAGGGCAATGGGTGATCACAGCTCATTACAGCATCTCACTCGTGGGCTCAAGCCATCTTCCTGCTTTGGCTTCCCAAGTAGCTGGCACTACAAGTGCACACCACCATGCCCAATTAATTTTTTAAAAAAATTTAGTAGAGTAGAGGCTGGTCTCCAACTCCAAGGGTCAAGCCATCCTCCCGCCTCAGTTTCCTAAAGTGCTGGTACTACAAGCATGCGCCACCACTAATTTGAAACAATTATTTTTAGAGTACGAGTCTTGCTATGTTGCCCAGGTTGCTCTCGAACTCCTGGCCTCACATGATCCTCCTGCTTCGGCCTCCCAAAGTGCTGGGACTACAGGTGTGGACCACCACGCCTGGCCCTGCCATGTGTGTCTTTGTGTGTGTGGTGCCTATAAATGGCTTTGTGGGCCGGGCGCGGTGGCTCAAGCCTGTAATCCCAGCCCTTTGGGAGGCCGAGACGGGTGGATCACGAGGTCAGGAGATCGAGACCATCCTGGATAACACGGTGAAACCCCGTCTCTACTAAGAAATACAAAAAACTAGCCGGGCGAGGTGGCGGGCGCCTGTAGTCCCAGCTACTCGGGAGGCTGAGGCCGGAGAACGGGCGTGAACCCGGGAGGCGGAGCTTGCAGTGAGCTGAGATCCGGCCACTGCACTCCAGCCTGGGCTACAGAGCGAGACTCCGTCTCAAAAAAATAAATAAATAAATAAATAAATAAAAATAAATGGCTTTGTGTTTGATCTGTAAATGTCTGTCCACATGTGTGTGTCTTGAGTGTATCCAGCCAGCCCACCTCCCCAAACCCCATTTTCCCAAATCCCAGCCCTCAGGCTCCCCAGTGTCTCCCCAGGCCCTGCCCTGCCTTCGCAGGCCCCCAGATTCCAGCACCATCTTTTCCCAAAGCCTCGCCCACATTCCCCTTAAGTGTCCCGCTATTTCCCCAGGTTCTTCCTCATACCCAGAAGCTCCACCCCTTCCCTAGCTATGCCTCCTCAGACCCCACCCATCTCGTTAGGCCCCGCTTTCTTCCGCAGTCCATATCCATTTTCCCATTTCCTGGTGTCGTAAGTCCAAACCCAGACCCCACCCATCGCTCTAGACCCGCCCCTTCTTCACAGCCACAGACAGCGTCTCACCTCCACAGGCCCCTCCCCACATCTCCCTGGGACCTCTTCTTCAGGACACACTCCACCAGCTACCAATTAAGGCCCCACACTGATCTCTCCAGGCCCCTGTCCCATCTCTCCTCACCTCGTCCACCCTTCCTCCTTGGGACCCTCTTCTCACCTGTCCAGACGCCCCTCTGGGCCTTGCCTCTTCATTTCAGTCACAACCCCATCAGGCCCCGCACACATTGTGGACACAGCTCACCCGGGCCCGGTCCCTCCCGAGGCCCAGCCCACTTTGGAGCACGATTCACTCAGGCCCCGCCCCTCCGGAGGGCCCAGCTGCTCAGTGAAGCCCCGCCCACTTTGTGGGTACAGCCACGCAAGCCCCGCCCCTCCACAAGGACCGGCCCGCGATGTGGGCACGGCTCACCCAGGCCACGCCCATTCCGAAGCCCCACCCCTCTCCGGGCCGCCGCGGGAGTGCTCACATGGTCTCGTCGTCGCCAAACTCCAGCTCTCCGCACGCGTCCTCATAGTGCACGCCGCCGCCGCGCGCCGTGCCGTCCACCGTGCGGTAAGGGAGGCGCACGGTGCCGCGCGCGCCCGAGCTGCGCACGACGCGCACGTCCACGGTGCCCATGCACTCGCTCACGTGCAGCAGGCGGTCCTGGAAGGAGAAGATGCCTGCGTGGTCGTCGTCCAGGATGGTGACGGTGGCCAGCAGCGGCGCCACCAGCCGCCCCTTGGGCCGCCCGCCGCCGTCCGGCTCGAACATGCCCTGTGCATCGCCCACGCGCAGGTTCAGCAGCCGCACGAAGAAATGCTCATCCTCCTCGAAGATGTCGTCGTCGATGATGCCGATGCGCAGCTCCTTCTGCGTCTCGCCTGGTTTGAACACCAGCGTGCCCTCGCTGCGGCGGGGTGGGGAGCGGGAAGAGCGGGGTGAGGGTCGGTCATCGGCTGTGTGTTGTACGGGGTGGGGGTGGGAGGGGTCTGGACGTGCTTCCCAGAGGAGGGGCAGGTGCCGTAGGAGAACTCCCAAGTATGAGGGTCGACAGGCACTAAAGAAGTAATACTGAGGGTGAATCAGGGTGGGCGTCCTGGAGGAAGGGCTGCAGAGCGGGAACAAGACAGAGTGGGCCCCTCCCTGCGTGGAATTTGTGAGGGGCAGAACAGGTAAGGATAAGGTTGAGATCAGGGCAGGCTTCCTGGAGGAGGCATTAGCGGGTGGGCATACTCGAGGCAGAAGGAACAGCACATGCAAAGTCCAAGAGTTAAGAGACAGCCTGGGGTGTTCTACATCCCTGCTTCTCAAACCTTAATGTGCATATGAATCCCCTGGTGGATCTTGTGAAAATGCAGATTCTGGTTCAGAAGCTCCCGGGTTTCTAGAATCGCATTTCTAATGAGCTCCAGGGGGATGTCCTGGTCACATTTTGAGTGGCAGGGATATAGGACCCAGAAAGGACTCTCATTCCTCTGATAAAAGCCCTTCCCAGATGCCCCTAAGAGAAAGTCCATACACCTTAACTTGGTATCATTCATTCATTCAGCAAACACTCCTAAGGGTAGCCGTTCTGTGTCTTGTGCTGAGTGGTGCTGGGGACACAGCAGTAACCAGGCCCTGTCCTCACAGGGTTCACAGCCCCATGGGAGAGCCATATCACCATGACAATTGCACATTTAATGATTTAATTACGGTTCATTAATTCAACAGATACTGACGGGTTGTGTGCCAGGCATTGTTTTAAGTGTTGGGGGAATGGCAGCAGTAAGAAGTTTTCAGATTCTGTTTTAGTGCAGAAGAATGAACAATAAACAAACATAGGATGTTCAGGTGGCGATGGTGCTATCAAGAGAAACAGTAAGGAGGGTAGGGAGTGAGGAGAGGGAGCTGTTGGCATGGTCAAGAAAGCTTTTTGGAGGAGGTAACATTTGAGCAGAGACCTGAAGGAGGGGAGGGAGTGAGCCATGGGGAGGATGCCTGGAAAAGAGTTTTTTTGTTTTGTTTTGTTTTGTTTTGTTTTTTGAGACAGAGTCTTGCTCTGTCATCCAGGCTGGAGTGCAGTGTCTCCATCTCGGCTCACTGCAACCTCCCCTCCTGGGTTCAAGGGATTCTCCCACCTCAGCCTCCCGAGTAGCTGGGACTACAGGTGCCTGCCACCATGCCGGCTAATTTTGTGTATTTTTTGTATGGACAGGGTTTCATCATGTTGGCCAGGCTGGTCTCGAACTCCTGACCTCAAGAGATCCACCTGTTTTGGCCTCCCAAAGTGGTAGGATTACAGGCGTGAGCCACCGCGCCTGGCCAAAAAGAGTATGTTTGGTAAAGGGAACGGGCAATGCGAATGCCCTGACCTGAAGCTGGACAGCCGGACAGCATCTGACCTAGGGACAGGTCACCTGTTCAAGGAACTGTAGGGAGACTGGCATGGCGACAGCAGAGGGAGCCAGGGCGAGAGGGTGGGAGATGACATCACAGTGGGAACAGGCAGATCTCCTAGGGCCTGGGTGGGCCACAGTGAAGACTGCTGCATTTACCCTGAGTGAGGGAGGAGCCCTGTGAAGCTTCAAGCAAAGGAGGGACATTCCAAGCAGAGGAGGGACGTGAACTGACTTGGTGTTAAAAGAGGAACAGTTGTGTAAATCTCTGAAGCACCCATAAGATTCTTGTAATGGGGAGAGCCAGGGAGGGAACAAGGCAGTGATGTTAGATTAGTCAGAGTGAAATTCTGAGGGGTCATGGCGTAGGTGGGCTCTTCCTGGCAGGGTTGCAGACATCAGCATGACTCTGGGATGTTAAGGAATCTTGAAAATCTATCCTTTCCCCGATCCCTTGTACTGTGCATGTAAGGGGCTCAGCACCATCTCTGAATCCATATGCATTCACTATCACTTTCACATTAAAGGAGTTCTGGGGCCAGGCGTGGTGGCTCACGCCTGTAATACCAACACTTTGGGAGGCTGAGGTGAATGGATGACTTGAGGTCAGGAGTTCGAGACCAGCCTGGCCAACACGGTGAAAACCTGTTTCTACTAAAAATACAAAAATTAGTGGGTGTGGCGGTGCATGCCTGTAGTCCCAGCTACTCTGGAAGCTGAGGCATGAGAATTGTTTGAACTGGGGAGGCGGAGGTTGCAGTGAGCCGAAATCGCGTCACTGCACTCCAGCCTGGGCAACAGAGCAAGACTCCGTCTCAAAAAGGTGGGTGTGGGGAGGGGGTCGGGCTCCAGTTCTCCAGCTCTGTGGGAGGAAGAGAGGGACCCCAAGGTTCTGGCAAGAGGTAGGGGATGTAGAACGTGGTGAAAAGACCTGCAGTGGAGGGACGAGGGAGTCCCTTAGCTAGGGATTCGCTGTCCATGGTGATGGAGCACCCAGGTGGGCTAACCTGCTTCAAGCCCAGCTTGGCCGCCATGCCAGCTGTGTGATCTTGGGCAGTCAGGATTCTGCAGTCCTCTAAGCCTCAGTTTCCTTATCTGTGGAATGGGCTAATAATAGTGTTTACCTCCTGGCACTGTCGTGAGGACTGAATTGATACAGGGAAAGCACCCAGAGGCACAGCGAGAACAATGACGGCTAGTGATACCCACATATTAATATTAGAATCTTAGAGTCCTAAAGTCATGGGATAGGAGACATTTACATGTCAAGGATAAAGGGATCAGTAGAATGTGGTAATGTGGAGAGATGGCGTCTCGCCCTGTCGCCCAGGCTGGAGTGCAGTGGCACGATCTCGGCTGACTGCAACCTCCGCTTCCCGGGTTTAGGCGATTCTCCTGCCTCAGCCTTCCAAGTAGCTGGGATTACAGATGCATGCCACCATGCTCAGCTAATTTTTTGGATCTTTAGTAGAGATGGGGTTTCACCATGTTGGCCAGGCTGGTCTCAAACTCCTGACCTCGTGATCTGCCTGCCTTGGCCTCCCAAAGTGCTGGGATTACAGGCGTGAGACACCGCGCCCAGCCCTTTTTTTGTTTGTTTTTGTTTGAGACAGGATCTTGTTCTGTCATCCAGGCTGGAGTGCAGTTGCACAATCCCAGCTCACTGCAGCCTGGACCTCCTGGGCTCAAGCGGTCCTCCCGCTTCAGCCTCTCAAGCAGCCGGGACTACAGGCTCGTGCCACCACACCTGGCTACTTTTTATACTTTTGGTTTTGCCATGTTTTGCCATGTTGCCCAGGCTGGTCTTGAACTCCTGGGCTCAAGCAATCCGCCGGCCTTGGGCACCCAAAGTGTTGTGATTGCAGGCATGATCCACCGCATACATCCTGTAGCATCATCTTTGCCAAACAATTAATCCAAAGATTTAGCACCATCTTTACCAAACAATTAAACTGGGCATCACAGTAATGGACGAGTGGACATCATGTTCCTCCTGATACAATGCACCCGGGGGATAGAGCATCTCTTCCATGAGATTCCTGCCAAAGGTGCGGGACTCTAATCACCAGGAAGCATTAGACAAACCCAGATTGACCATCATTCTAGTAACTGGACTATCATCTTCAAAAGCATCAGGTCGCAAAAGTCATGAGAAGGCTGAGAAACTGATCCAGACTGAAGGAGACTAAAGAGATTTGACAGGGAAATGCAACGTGTGGTTCTGGATCAAATGGGAAGAGAGGGCAGGAGTGAAAATACAGCTACCAAAGATATTACAGGGATGACTGGGAAAATGGAAACACGGGCTGTGCATCACTTAATTGACATTGAGTTAACAATATCAATCCAGCGTTAGATTTTTTGAGTGAGAACGTAGTATTGTGATTAGGTAGGAGAATGCCGTTATTCTCAAAAGATGCACGCTCAAGTATGTAGGCATGAAGGTCATAGTATTTGCAATTCGTGGTCACAGAGTGTCACAATTATTATTGTTGTTATTCTTTTATTATTATTTTGAGACAGAGTCTGGCTCTGTCATCCAGGCTGGAGTGCAGTGGCACAATCTTGGCTCACTGCAACCTCTGCCTCCTGGGCTCAAGTGATTCCCCTACTTCCGCCTCCTGAGTAGCAGGGACTACAGGCACACGTTACCATGCCCAGCTAGTTTTTATTTTTTATTGTTTTGAGAGAGAGTCTTGGTCTGTCTCCCAGGCTGGAGTGCAGTGGTGTGATCTTGCCTCACTGCAACCTCCGACTCCCGGGTTCGAGCAATTCTCCTGCCTCAGCCTCCCAAGTAGCTGGGATTACAGGCGTGCGCCACCAAGCATGGCTAATTTTTGCATTTTTAGTAGAGACAGGGTTTTGCCATGTTGGGCAGGCTGGTCTCAAACTCCTGACCTTAGGTGATCCACCTGCCTCGGCCTCCCAAAGTACTGGGATTACAGGCATGAGCCACTGTGCCTGTCCCACAATTATTAATATTATTAAATATTAAAGACAGAGATTAAAAGCCAACAGGATAAAATGTGAACAATTGGTGACTGTGGATGAAGGTGATATGACAGTTCATCAAACTGTTCTTGTAGCCCTGCTGTAGGTGTGAAGTTTTTCAAAATAAAATGTAGGATGTGGTGGCTGTAGTCCCAGCTACTTGGGAGGCTGAGGCAGGAGGATCACTTGAGCCCAGGACTTTGAGTCCACCCAGGGCATCATAGCAAGACCCTGTGTCTAAGAAAAAAAGAGTTTGGCTTAGCTGGGCATGGTGGTACACACCTGTAATCCCAGCGACTCAGGAGGCTGAGGCAGGAGAATTGCCTGAACCTGGGAGGTGGAGGTTGCAGTGAGCGGAGATTGAGCCATTGCACTCCAGCCTAGGCAACAGAGCAAGACTCTGTCTTAAAAAAAAAAAAGGGTTTGGGAGAAAAATAACATGGGGACTTTAGAAGCCAGGCATGAGAATCATAGAAGACTAGATTCACAGAACTTGTGTTCCAGCACTGGACACAGAATCTGAGAAGACAAAAATCTTAAAGCCATCAAGTCAGAGACTGGATGGGGTTTGAATTAGAATACCAAAATGTTGGCCAGGTGTGGTGGCTCACGCCTGTAATCCCCGCACTATAGGAGGTCATGGTGGATGGATCACCTGAGGTCAGGAGTTTAAGACCAGCCTGGCCGGGCCGGGCGCGGTGGCTCAAGCCTGTAATCCCAGCACTTTGGGAGGCCGAGATGGGTGGATCACGAGGTCAGGAGATCGAGACCATCCTGGCTAATATGGTGAAACCCCGTCTCTACTAAAAATACAAAAAACTAGCCGGGCGAGGTGGTGGGCGCCTGTAGTCCCAGCTACTCGGGAGGCTGAGGCAGGAGAATGCCGTAAACCCGGGAGGCGGAGCTTGCAGTGAGCTGAGATCCGGCCACTGCACTCCAGCCTGGGCGACAAAGCGAGACTCCGTCTCAAAAAAAAAAAAAAAAAAGACCAGCCTGGCCAACATGGTGAAACCCAATCTCTACTAAAAATACAAAAATTAGCCAGGTGAGGTGGTGCACACCTGTAATCCCAGTTACTTAAGACGCTGAGGCACGAGAATCGCTTGAACCTGGGAGGCAGAGGTTGCAGTGAGCCAAGATTGTTCTAAGAGACAGAATGAGACTCAGTCTCAAAAAAATAAAGAATATCAAAATGTTAGAATTCTAGAATCTTAGAACTTCAGACCCTTAGTGTGTCAGCATCATAGGGGATTAAATCTCAGAATCTTGGAACAGCTGTGTTTTGGGGTTCTCAGAGATCACGTTTAGTTTGGAGAAACTAGGCTCACAGGGCCACCCTAGCCCGTGTGAACCTGTGGGAAACTTAGAAAAAGGCTTTCCTTCTTCAAGACACTTATTTCCATAAGTCAGGAAACTGTTATAATAGAAATGCAAATCTACACTGTCTACTATGAGGACAGCTTCCTCAGATATGGTGCTTTTATGCAGTGCACAACTTCAACAACTGTACATGGCAGACCTGCCTGCTCAGACTGAGTCAGGAATTTGCCCAAGGAACACGGTCCAGACTTGGGACTGGAACCCAAGTCTCCTTCCTCCCAGTCTTTGGCCTAAGGTGCCTTAATAAGCAATGCCAGGCCTTGAATGTCTACCAGGATAGGGTAGGAAGGGTAGGAAGATGTTGACTCTTCCTAGCCCTTTGGTTCTACCACTGAACAGCATTTCCTCCTTCACTTCAAACATCTTGGTCCTGGCCAGGTGCAGTAGCTCACACCTGTAATCCCAGCATTTTGGGAGGCTAAGGCGGGTGGACTGCTTGAGCCCAGGAGTTCAAGACCAGCCTGGGCAACATGGTGAAACCTTGTCTCTACAAAACATACCAAAACAACAACAACAGCAACAACAACAAAACAATTAACCAAGCTTGTTGGCATGTGCCTGTAGTCCCAGCTATACTGGAGGCTGAGGTGGGAGGATTGCTTGAGCCTGGGAGGCAGAGATTACAGTGAGCCATGATTGCGCCACTGTGCTCCAGCCTGAGTGACAGAATGAGACTCTGTCTCAGACAAAACAAAACAAAAACACACCAGCCTGGGCAACAAGGCAAAAACCCACCTTTACAAAAAATATAAAAATCAGATGGGCGCTGTGGTGCGCACCTGTAGTCCCAGCTACCTGGGAGGCTGAGATGGGAGGATCACTTGAGCCCAGGAGGTTGAGGCTGCAGCGAGCTGTGATCGTGTCACTGCACTCCAGTCTGAGTGACAGAGCAAGACCCTGTCTCAAAAAACAATGAAAAATAAAAACCATCTTGATCCTGAGGTCATTTGTAAGTGAAAAAGTGGGCTGTTATCCCAGCAGGTGACACCTGTACTCACTTCCTTCTGCAAGGCCCCAGGGCTCTAGATGGGGGCAATGCAGACCAGGGGTGGGTAGGAGTGGAAAGGGGAAAAGATAGTTGAAAGCAGGCCCCAATATGGTGAATGCAGTTCCCTCAACTGAGGGCATCTGGATGATGTGGTGCACTGGGGGAGGATGGACCGAGTGGCCAAAGGGATCCCATGCTACAGGGTGATGGAACAAAGACCTGTGAACAGTTGCATTTTGTTTTGTTTTGTTTTGTTTGAGACAGTGTCTCACTCACTCAGGCTGGAGCACAGTACACCGTGCACCTGTAGTCCCAGCTACTTTGGAGGCTGAGGTGGGAGGATCACTTTAGCCCAGGAGGTGGAGGCTGCGGTGAGCCAGGAAGGCTGGGGTGGGCAGGGTAGGAAAGGTGGATGGAGATGGGCAGACAAAAGGATCCTGGACTGACTGAGGTGGAGGGAAAGACCTACAAATGTCCAAGCACTGGAAAGAGAAGTGATGAGGGCGGAGAGGGAAGACTGGCTACAAAAGGCAGCCAGGCACACAGTGGTGGAACTCAAGATCTATGAAACAGAGAACTGCCAGGTGCGGTGGCTCACGCCTGTAGTCCCAGCACTTTGGGAGGCCGAGGTGGGTAGATCACCTGAGGTCAGGAGTTCAAGACCAGCCTGACCAACATGGTGAAACCCCATCTCTACTCTAAAAGTACAAAAAATTAGCTGGGTGTGGTGGTGGGTGCCTATAATCCCAACTACTTGGGAGGCTGAGGCAGAAGAATCATTTGAACCCGGAAGGTGGAGGTTTCAGTGAGCCGAGATTGCACCACTCTACTCAAGTCTGGGCAACAAGGGTGAAACTCTGAGAAAAAGAAGAAAGGAAGAGAGGAGAGAGAGTAGAGGAGATAGAGGAGAGAAAGGGGAGAGGGGAGAGGAGAGAAGAGAGAGGAGAGGAGAGAAGATGAGCAAACTGAGTCCCAGGAAGAGAGGGTTAAAGGGATGAGGGATTGACTGCTGCTTGATGGCAGAACTAAAGATCTGGGAACAGTTCAGCCTCAGCTGTACCCCAGGGAGAAGATTAAAGGGGGATGTGCCAGACTACTGAGCAGATAGAACCTTGGAAGAGCTCAGCCACTGGCTTTCTTTCTCCCTGTCTCCTGATTTAGTTTTCTTCACAGCTCCTACCACTACCTGGCATTTTTATGTAATCCGTGTTTACTTCCTAATTGCCTGTCTTTCCCAGGAGAATGTGAGCTCCATTTGGGCAGGGACTTTATGAGTTTTGTTCACCACTAGTCACCAGTGCCAGATCTGTTTATCTGTTCCTTGCACATTGTAGACACATGATAAATGTCATTATGGGAAAGGGGAGACTTGTGCATGAATTAACAACACATACTGTTCAAAGCCTGATGTAAGCTGGTGAAAATCATTGAAAAGAACATACTGTAAAGCTGTAAGTCTTAAAATAGTGTGGCATGGACAGAACTACAAATAGATGAATTTTGTGGGCCACGTGACAACAGAGATCTTATCTATCTTGGTTATTGTTCTAGGTTGATCCCCTAAATAAAGGCATCTGGCACACAGTAGGTGCTCAGGAGGAACTGTTAAATGAGAGAATATCACAGATTTGCAAGGAGAGAGGTAAGGAGTGGGACTGGGGCTGTGAGATATGGTAGAGGGTGATAGGTGAGTTGCTTTATGGTGGAACCAAAGACCTTTAGCCAGCATCTGTCTCCTCCACTCCTATTTTATTTTTCTCCATCACACTTATTGCCACTTCAAGTGTTTATATGTTTAGTAGTTTGTATCCTCATTGCAATTTGAGGGCAAGGAGCTTAGCTGTCTTCTTCCCTATGGTGTACCTATTGGCATATAGTGTGTGCTTAATAAGCATTTTTACTTTAGTAATGGTGGGAGAAGGCTTATTATACCAGGTAGCAATACACATAATGGAGCTACAATAATTAAAACAGTGTGGCGTCAGCACAAAACCACGGAAAGATAAAGAATGCAGGAGGAGTGGTGTGAAGACTGAGAGTTTGTCTCATTCATCATGTGCACTGAGTGCCTGTGGCCAGTGCCTGACACATGGTAGGTGCCCAGTAAACATTAATGTTCTTATGCACATGAGGAGACAGCTGTTTTACCAGACAACAAAACATAGAACATGGCCAGACAATGGCTCACGCTTGTAATCCCAGCACTCTGGGAGGCCGAGGTAGGTGGATCACTTGAGGCAAGGAGTTGGAGACCAGCCTGGCCAACGTGGTGAAACCCCATCTCTACTAAAAGTACAGAAATAAGCCGAGTGTGGTGGCACACGCCTATAATCCCAGCAACTCAAGAGGCTGAGGCACAAGAATCACTGGAACCTGGGAGGCAGAGGTTGCATTGAGTGGAGATTGTCCCATTCACTGCAGCCTGGGCAACATAGTAAGACTCTATCTCAAACAAACAAACAAAAACCCAGAGGTAGATAATGAAGGTGGGAGGGGTAGCCTTCGGATAGCCATGCTCTCTGCCTGGTCCAGTGGTGTGTGCCCCACGTCTGGAACAGCGCCTGGCACAAAGTAGGCTCTCAGGAATGAATGAATGAACGAATGAATCCTGCAGGAGGCAGTCGGCAGGCGATGAGCCTGCCGGTGGGACCCACGGCCTGCGCCAGTCCCCTGCACACCCCCCACCCCGGGGGACCCACCTGTACTCGTAGTCGGAGCCCGCCTTGGCCGAGCCGTCCTCAGTGCGGTAGTCCACGTAGAAGGTGCTGTTGCCCTCGCCACCCTGGCACGTGACGGACAGCAGCACGGAGCCGCAGTTCTCCAGGCAGTGGTAGAGGCTGGGCTCGAAGAAGATGCGGCTGGCGCCGTCGTCCTCATCCTCGCCCGCGCCCTCGGCCGGCGATGCCCTGCGTGAGGCGTCCGCCGCATGTCTGCGCAGCACGTTCCCAGCGCCGGTCATGAGCCGAGTGGCCTGGATGCGGTAGAAGGCGCGGCTCTTCTGCTGGTGCAGCAGCGCGTAGTAGTTGGCGATGCCCACCAGTTGCTCCAGGTCCTTGTCCGGGTGCTTCTGCTTGAGGTCCTTGAGGATCTGGATGACCTCGCGGCGGCTGGCGTCCAGCTCGCGTGCCTCTGCGGGGCCCGGGCCCAGGCCGCCCAGCTCGCCTGGGGCCTCGGCGCCCACGAACGTGCCATCCAGCTCGATGCTCTTCGGGGGGTCGCCCTCTGCGCCTATGATGATGCCGCTGCGCGGGTCGGTGCGGTAGCGCTTGTACACATACTTGTAGAAGAGCAGCCGCTTGTCGGCCATCCAGGCGAATACCACGCACACCGGGAAGAAGACCAGGGTCAGCAGCGCCTCCCACACCTGCGGGCGGCGGGCGTCAGGGTGAGGCCGGGCGGGCCGCCTCTGCCGCTCCCCACATCTTTCCCCAACCCCCAAGCCCGCCGTCTCTCCCTATGCCTTTCTCTGCTGTTTTTGTTTTGTTTTGTTTTGTTTTTGAGACAGGGTCTTGTTCTCTAGCCCAGGCTGGAGTGCAGTGGCGCGGCCTCGGCGCACTAAACATTGAACCTTGGCCTCCCGGGTACCAGTTTAAGCAATTCTCCCGCCTCAGCCTCCCAAGAGTAGCTGGGATTACAGGCATGCGCCACCATGCCTAGCTAATTTTTGTGTATATATATATATATATATATATATATATATATATTTTTTTTTTTTTTAATAAAAAATATATATTATATATATATATATTTTTTTAATAAAAAATATATATTATATATATATATTTTTTTTTTAATAAAAAATATATATTATATATATATATATATATATATTTTTTTTTTTTTTTTAAGCAGAGACGGGGTTTCACCATGTTGGCCAGGCTGGTCTTGAACTCCTGACCTCGTGATCCTCCGGCCTCGAGCTCCCAAAGTGCTGGGATTATAGGTGTGAGCCTTGTCTCTGTTTTTGTTCATCTCTGCCTCTCCCCATCTCTCTTTCTCCTCCCCCCCTCCGTCTCTCCCCACCTCTTTCTGTCTCTGTTCATCTCTGCCTCTCCCCACGTCTCTCTCCCGAGTTCTGTTTCCCCCATTTCTCTCTCTCCCTCTTCTTCTCTCATCTCTCTCCATCTCAATCTCTGTTCATCTCTGCCTCTCCCTGTCTCTCTGTCCTCCCCTCTTCCCATCTCTCCCCACCTCCTTCTGTCTCTGTTTGTCTCTGCCTTTCCCCATCTCTCTCTCCCCCCATTTCTCTGTCTCCCGTTCCTTCCCCCATCTCGCTCTGTCTCCTTCTATCTCTGGCCCTCCCTTTTTGTCTCTGACTCTGTTCATCTCTGCCTCTCCCCATCTCTCTCCCCGGAGTTCTCCATTTCCCCTCCTTTCTCTCTTTCCCTCTCCTTCCCCCATCTCTCTCCATCTTGTTCTATCTCTGTTCATCTCTGCCTCTCCCCACCTCTCTCCTCCTCCTCATTTCTCTCTCCTTTCCCGCTCCTCTCTTAGTTTCTCTCAACCTCCCTCTTGTCTCTGTTCATCTCTCTCTCTCCCCACCATTTCTCTCTCTCCCTCTCTTTCCCCCCATCTCTCTCCATCTCTTTCTATCTCTGTCCCTCCCTTTTGGTCTCTGTTTGGCTCTTGCCTCTCCCCATGTCTGGACATGTCTCCATGCCCTTTTATATCTTTTGGTAGATCTCCATCTCTCTCCCTTGTGAGTTTCTTTCTCTTTCTCTCTCAATATCTGTGTTTCTCCAGGGCTACTTTTTTCCCTCTCCCCGTCCCCATTTCTCTGTCTCTCTTTTCCCCTGTCCTTATCTTAGTTTCTATGTCCCTCTTGTCTCTGTTCACCTCTCTCTCTCTCCCCATCTCTCTCTCCTTATCTCTCTCCTTTCTCCCACCCCTTTCCATCTCGTTCTGTCTGTCCCTCCCTCTCTGTCTCTGTCTCTGCTCATCTCTGCCTCTTCCCATCTCTCCCTACCCCCTTTTCTCTCTCTCTCCTTGCTCCCGTTCCTCTCCATCTCTTTGTCTCTCTGTTCCTCACTTATTCTCTATTTCCCTCTTATTTCTGTTCACCTCTGCCTCTCCCCATCTCTCTCCCTCGCCTTCCTCCCATCTCTTTTTAACTGTGTCCTCCCTTTTTGTCTCTGGCCTCTCCCCATCCCCCCACATTTATATCTCTCTCTCCATCTCGTTCTCTCTCTCTCTGTTCCTGTTCATCTCTGCCTCTCTCCATCGCTCTCTGTGTGTGCCGCTGTCTCTTTCCCTCCTTGCCTCTGTCTCAATGGTTTTCTTAGCCTTTGCTCCTCCTCTGTCTCTCTTTCTGGCTCCCTCTCTTTGCTTGTCGCCTCGGTCTCCTGGTCTCCATGTCCTTCTTTTATATCTATTGGTAGATACCTATTTCTGTCCCTTGTGAGTTTCTTTCTCTTTCTCAATATCTGTGTTTCTCCAGAGCTACTTTTCTCCTCCCTATCTCACTCCCCATCTCTGTGTGCACATGCACGTGTGTGTGTGCATGTGTGTGTGTGCATGTGTGTCTGTGTGTGCATGTGTGTGTGTGCATGTGTGTATGTGCATGTGTGTGTGCATGTGTGTGTGTGCATGTGTGTCTGTGTGTGCCTGCATGTGTGTGTGCATGTGTGTATGTGCATGTGTGTGTGCATGTGTGTGTATGTGCATGTGTGTGTGTGCATGTGTGTGTGCATGTGTGTGTGCATGTGTGTGTGTGCATGTGTGTGTGTGCATGTGTGTGTGCATGTGTGTGTGCATGTGTGTATGTGCATGTGTGTGTGTGCATGTGTGTGTGTGCGTGTGTGCATGTGTGTATGTGCATGTGTGTGTGCATGTGTGTGTGCATGCATGTGTGTGTGTGCATGTGTGTATGTGCATGTGTGTGTGTGCATGTGTGTGTGTGCATGTGTGTGTGCATGTGTGTGTGCATGCATGTGTGTGTGCATGTGTGTATGTGCATGTGTGTGTGTGCATGTGTGTGTGTGCATGCGTGTGTGTGCATGTGTGTCTGTGTGTGCCTGCATGTGTGTGTGCATGTGTGTGTGTCCATCTCTGTGTGTGTGTGGGCATGTGTGTATGTCCATCTGTGTGCGTGTGTGTGTGTGTGTATGCGTGCACACATGTGTGTATGTGTTCTCTTTCTCTCCTGGTCTCCTCATTCATCCATCTATCCACCTTTCAGATGCTGAGAACCATGCCCAGCTGCCTAGATGCCAGGAACCCAGACATCCTCATCCACTACCAAGCAACAGACAATCCCCATCCTGTGGTCCCAGCTGCTGTCAAGGGACAGAGCCTGTGTCTCTTCTGGCCTCTCTCTCCCTCCATCTTTTTTCTGCCTGCCCCATTTCTCCCCCATCACCTGGGGGTGCCTCCACTTCTCCAAACCTTGCCCATCATCCAGGGCCTGCTCTCTGTTCACCCAAACACCCTCAATTCCCCACCCATGACTCCCGCCAGTGCCTCCTTAGCATCTTCCTGGCCCTCATGGACAGGCTCTGCCTCTAATAGAGACACACATCTGGCTCTTCTGCCTCATAAAACCAGTTCCGGCCGGGCGCGGTGGCTCACGCCTGTAATCCCAGCACTTTGGGAGGCCAAGGCAGGCGGATCACAAGGTCAGGAGATCGAGACCACAGTGAAACCCCGTCTCTACTAAAAATACAAAAAATTAGCCGGGCGCGGTGGCGGGCACCTGTAGTCCCAGCTATTCAGGAGGCTGAGGCAGGAGAACGACGTGAACCCAGGAGGCGGAGCTTGCAGTGAGCCGAGATCGCGCCACTGCATTCCAGCCTGGGCGACAGAGTGAGACTCCGTCTCAAAAAAGAAAAAAAAAAAAAAAAAAACCAGTTCCAATGCACAGCCAGGGCAGCTCTGAGTTTGGAGCCTGGCTTTGCCACAGGGATGACTATCTCGTCTCTTGGTCTATAAAATGGGGACATTTCCAAGACTGAATGAGCACATGCATTCCTAGCACACAGCATTCTCAGTTTCTGACACATGAAAAAGACTGAAGATGTGAAATTAACATTGCCTGGCCAAGAATGGTGGCTCACGCCTGTAATCCCAGCACTTTAGGAGGCCAGAGTGGGTGGATCACCTGAGGCCAGGAGTTCGAGAACAGCCTGGCCAACATGGTGAAACCCCATCTCTACCAAAAATACAAAATTAGCCAGGTGTGGTGGTGTGCATCTGTAATCCCAGCTACTTGGGTGACTGAGGTGGGAGAACTGCTTGAGCCCAGGACGGGGAGGTTGCAGTGAGCCGAGATCACGTCACTGCACTCCAGTCAGGGTGACAGAGTAAGACTCTGTCTTAAAAAAAAGAAGAAAAAAAAGAACATCGCCATCATTATTATTTAGTACTATTATCTCGGGCCCACGGAGGCCCAAGACCCAGTCTGCTGGTGGTCCGGCACAGGCCTGGCACATGAAAAGCATCCACCAAGACTCGAGGGTTCACCTTGAAGATATTCATGGAAAGATTCAAATGTTACCTTTCCCATCAAAGATGAAGAAGAAAAGATTAAAGAGTATTTATGGGCCAGGCACGGTGGCTCACGCCTGTAATCCCAGCACTTTGGGAGGTGAAGGCGGGCGGATCACGAGGGCCAACATGGTGAAACCCCGTCTCTACTAAAAATACAAAAATTAGCTGGGCGTGGTGGCACATGCCTGTAATCCCAGCTACTCGGGAGGCTGAGGCAGGATAATTGCTTGAACCCAGAAGGCGGAGGTTGCAGTGAGCCGAGATCACACCATTGCACTCCAGCCTGGCGACAGAGCGAGACTCCATTTCAAAAAAAAAAAGAGTATTTACGATGAAAAGGCCCCTGAAGACCAGGCACGGTGGTTCACGCCTATAATACCTGCACTTTGGGAGGCCATGGTGGGTGGATCACTTGAGCTCAGGAGTTCGAGACCAGCCTGGCCAACATGGTGAAACCCCATCTCTACTAAAAATACAAAAATCAGCCAAGTATGGCGGTGTGTGCCTGTAATCCCAGCTATTAGGAAGGCTGAGGCAGGAGAATCGCTTGAATCTGGGAGGTGGTGGTTGCAGTGAGTGGAGATTGCACCACTGAACTCCAGCCTAGGGGACAGAGTGAGACTCTTATCTCAAAAACAAAAAAAAAAGAGAAGGTCCCTGAAACATCTTAAAAACAACCCTGGTAGGAAAAATATCTAAGATCCAGTTGCCACACCCTGCTATCACTGTGTTTACTGATGGCTCAGAGAACAGGCAAGACTTGCAAATAGTAAAACTGCATGAAACCAATAGGCAGATTTGGGAAAAGGAGCCGAATGTTCAGTGCAAGCTGTGAAATGAACTCTCTCCCTTCTATTAATTGAACCTACCACTATGTATATTGCAAGGGAGTCTATTCATCAGAAGACAATCCCAAACCCCTAAGATTTTTCTTCCTTCCTGCAGGTAAATAAAAGATGATTCTAGCCGATTCACAATGTTTTTCTAGAGCACCCACTAAGAATGTGTCCAGCCTGGGAGGGCACTGTGACATTTTCAGGCCTCAGTGGAGCAGGCGCACCCCTGAGATAGAGTATTGGAAATCTGGGGGTGTTTATGGGCTTCCATCATCACTAGGGAGGGGGACATGGTCTTGGCCTTTCCTGGCCCGATGACATCCAGCAACTCACAGGACAGTCCCACACAATACAGGAATGTCCCATTTGCCGGCTTATTTCAGAACCCTCCACTAATGTTCTTATCCGTGAAAACACTGTTTATGATAGTGATAATTTATAACTCTGTTTTACGTATTTCTTTTTTTTTTTTTTTTTTTGAGATGGAGTTTTACTCTTGTTGCCCAGGCTGGAGTGCAATGGCACAATCTCGGCTCACCGCAACCTTCGCCTCCCGGGTTCAAGTGATTCTCCTGCCTCAGCCTCCCGAGTAGCTGGGATTACAGGCATGCACCACCACATCTGGCTAATTTTGTATTTTTAGTAGAGACAGGGTTTCTCCATGTTGGTCAGGCTGGTCTTGAACTCCCGACCTCAGGTAATCTGCCCACCTCGGCCTCCCAAAATGCTGGGACTACAGGCGTGAGCCATTGCGCCCGGCTTATGTATATCGTTTATATCTTTTTTAAGTGTCTTTTTTTTTTTTTTTCCTGAGATGAAGTCTATCTCCGCTGTCCAGGCTGGAGTGCAGTGGCCCAATCTCAGCTCACTGCAACCTCCACCTCCCAGGTTCAAGCATTTCTCCTGCCTCACCCTCCCGAGTAGCTGGAATTACAGGCACCCGCCACTATGTCCAGCTATTTTTTGTATTTTTAGTAGAGATGGGGTTTCACCATGTTGGTCAGGCTGGTTTCGAACTCATGACCTCAGGTGATCCATCCACCTCAGCCTCCCAAAGTGCTGGGATTACAGGTGTGAGCCACTGTGCCCGGCCTTATGTATGGTTTCACATACTCCAAACACACTTGTTTTAAGTCTCGCGGCTACCTGTTCCTCTTCCTAGACTTCTTGCATGCAATGGTTTCTGATCTTTTTCTTTCTCTGAAGCCCAACTTATTCATTATAAATCGATGCCTGCATTTGGCTCCCTTGTCATGAGGGTAGTTGTGATGAAGCATTTCCAGGTGGAAATGCACTGTTCTGTTAGAAACCTTTTCTTTAGGCTGGGCACAGTGGCTCACGCCTGTAATCACTTGAGGTCGGGAGTTCAAGACCATCCTGGCCAACATGGCAAAATCCCGTCTCTACTAAAAATACAAAAATTAGCTGGGCGTGGTGGCGCACACCTGTAATCTCAGCTACTTGGGAGGCTGAGGCAGGAGAATCGCTTGAAACTGGGAGGTGGAGATTGCAGTGAGCCAAGATCATGCCACTGCACTCCAGCTTGGGCGACAGAGAAAGACTCCGTCTCAAAAAAAAAAAAAAAAAAAAATAGAAATCTTTTCTTTGTAACACAATTTGGACATTATATTGACTTTTTGGAAGCCAAATGCATAGGGGAGTTTGTTAATGAATAGCTAACATTTACTCTGTTCCAGGCAGACTATTTTAAGTCTTTCCACACAGAGCAATTCAGTTAATCCTCATGGCAGCCCTATAAAGTCAGCACTCTCATGATCCCCGTTTTACAGGTGGGGAAACTGAGGCATGGAGAAGCTAAGGAACCTGCCACACAGTGAGGGAAAGGCAGTGAGGGAAAGGCAGAGGTGGGATTTGAACCCAGATCTCTGGCTTCAGGTGCATGGATCAAACTCTGAGGCTACAAGATCTCTCTGTTATTACCTAAGAATTTCATATCAGCAGAAATAAAGGGATGTAACAAAATATCTGTTACATTCTCCTTTCTTCCTTTCTTTTCTTTCTTTTCTGAGAGTCTCACTGTGTCACCCAGGCTGGAGTGCAGTGGGGCCATCTTGGCTCACTGCAACTTCCGCCTCCCAGGTTTAAGAGATTCTCCTGCCTCAGCCTCCCAAGTAGCTGGGATTACAGGCGGGCACCACCATGCCAGGCTAATTTTTGTATTTTTAGTAGTGATGGGGTTTCACCATGTTGGCCAGGCTGGTCTCAAACTCCTGATCTCAGGTCCTGCCTCGACCTCCCAAAGTGCTAGGATTACAGGCGTGAGCTACCACACCTGGCCTCAAAAGCCTTTTTGAAAGCCTAAGTCAGGACACTGACTTCATTTTAACAGCACCTTAAACTATATGATATATCACTGCATGCTTTTCACCATGGCAGATGGGAAATTCTCTCCTCTTTCTCTCTCCCTCTTTCCGGAGCCCTGTCTTCTGGTGTCACTGTCCTCCCCTTTCCTCACTGTGGCTTCTGATCTCTCTGTTATATATCCTCCTTCATAGAAAACCCACAAGGCATTTTTCTGTCTGTAGCTTCAGATCCTTCCTGGGAAGAAACTGTAACTGGCAGAAACCTGACAGATAGGCAAAAATAGATTACACACATGTGTGAATGAATCCTGGACACCTGCAAATAAATTATGCATGTGTGTGACTGAATTAGGCCAGGCCCATAAATAAATTATGCAAATATAGGAGGCAGTCATGGGGTTGTGGGAAATACATTAGGCAAACATTGTCAAGGAAGACTACATAGTATGCAGGTTAAGACACAGGCTGAGCGAAAGGCTAATGATTATGAGAATATAGGTATAAATTATGCAGCTGTGGGTCTAAATTTTGTCTCACTATTGGAATAAATTATGCAAAGCAGTCACTGGGCTTATATCGATGTTGCGTTGGATGAGAGTATACATTACACTGAAGTGGCATAAATTATCCAAACATCAGAAACTGATGATGAATAATGAATGAATCATGCAAACCGTGATTACATATCTGGCAAATGGCTAAATTATGCAGATGTAGGTATGTATCTATGCAAGCCTGTGGATAAATTATGCAAATTGCACTAAGTTACTCAAGTCAATTAGCAACGTCGGAAAACACAAGGCTGGATTATATGCGAGGGTAGTATGAATTATGTGAATGGAGGATGTCTTATTGCAAAAGCGGGACTCAATTATGCAAAAGGTAGGGAGTGTAGGAAAACATGTGAACATACCTAGCATGCATTACACAGATCACAGGGGCTCTGTTAGTACATACAACACCCTTTTGGAGCTAAAAGGTGCCCCTTCCAAATGAGCGTACTGTTATTAAGTGCAAAACAGTGCATCCCTCCGGGCAAATCAATGTTTGCTGCACCCTCCAGAGATATGGCTGGGTAGCATCAGCAGGACTCCAGCTCCCCCCAGCAGGACTTGCCCTGTTTGGCTTAATCCCCTTGTGCAGTCTGTGACCTGCACAACTGTACTTAGCAGCCCTCTCAGATGTGAGTGTGCATTTCTGCAAATACACCAATCAACATTCCAAGCCAAGAGCCACCTCTCTGGATTTTGCAGACACACATGCATCAAGAAAGCATCCATGGGTCTTTGCTCACCTGGACCACACCCGGGGAAAAAACAGCAAGGATGAGATAAAGCCAAACGTAGGCGAAGATGCTCCAAGAGGCAGTGACGAAGAAGACTCTCAGGTGCTTGATCTTGCGGCTCTCGCCGGCTGGGATGACATAGATGCACACGGCGATGACCACAAACATGTTGAAGGCAGCGCTGCCCACGATGGTGCCTGGGCCCAGCTCACCCGCCTGGAAGTTGTGACCGCAGACCTCGATGACTGACAGCAGGATCTCGGGGGCAGAGGAGCCCAGGGCCATGAGCGTGAGGTTGGACACTGTCTCGTTCCAAATGCGAACGGTGCCCACGCTGGTCTCGCCGTTGGCCTTGGTGATGGTGATCTCCTTTTCTTTTGATGTGATGACCTCGATGGCCGCCATGAAGCGGTCGGCGATGATGGACACTCCCAGAAACATGTAGACCATGGCCACAAAGTAGACCACTGCCCGTGCTGCCTTGTCACCCAGCGATGGGTCGTCGGGCTCCCACACGGGCAGCAGCACCCCCGGCTGGCAGCGGTAGGACCCCTGGCAGCCCCCGGTGCTGGTGTCGCTGTCATTGGCCGGGGGAGGCGGCAGGGAGGGGGTTGGGGTGGCTGCCCCGGAGCATGGGGGAGCCGCCAGGAGGAGTGCGACCCCCACCAAGGCCAGGGGAGCCATGGGGGGTGGTGGGGTCCTGTGGGGAAGGAGGAGGAGGTCTGGGTGAGGGAAGCAAACCCCTTTCTGTAACACAAAGGTCAAAGCTCACTGGGGAAGGAGGGTTAGGGGAGAAGCTGAGGACCAATGCAGGGAGGATGGGGACCCAGGGTGACGGAGACACAGAGAGACACAGAGAGTGCCAGAGACCCACAGAGAGAGAAAGACTGAAAGATAAGGACAGAGGAACCCCCGTGCGCTGCTGGCGGGAATGCAGATTGGTTTATGCACTTCGGGAAACTACAGCCGAACACACCACGCATCGTGCAATTCAGCAGTTTTGCTCCTCGGTATGTGCCTGAGAAATAGGTCCTTATGTCCACTAAGGAGCCAGGCGCAGTGGCTCACACCTGTAATCCCTGCACTTTGGGAGGCCGAGGTGGGTGGATCACCTGAGGTCAGGAGTTCGAGACCAGCCTGGCCAACATGGTGAAACCTCGTCTCTACTAAAAATACAAAAACTAGCTGGGCAGGGTGGCGGGAGCCTGTAACCCCAACTACTCGGGAGGCTGAGGCAAGAGAATCGCTTGAACCTGGGAGGCGGAGGTTGCAGTGAACTGAGATGGCACTACTGTAGTCCAGCCTGGGTGACAGAGTGAGACTTCATCTCAAATAAAATAAAATAAAATAAAATAAGAATGTTCATAGCAGCTTTATTTATAATAGCGTCAATCTTGAAACAACCCAGAGGCCTATCAGCAGTAAAATGGAGATAGACGTTTGGAGGATTTACACAGTGGAATATTATAGAGCACTGAAAAGGGAGTGAATTATTTGCTGCTGCACCCAGCACATGGATGAATCTCACAGATATCACAACGGCTGAATGAAGCCAGGCACAAAAGCACACAAACTGCAAAATTCACTGAGAGGCAGGGAGCAGGAGGCTGAGTTTGTTAGGAGATTCAGTCTCCAACTCGGCCCTATGAAAGCTCTTGCGCAGGATTTGGGCTGTGGCGGGTGTTGGACCATGTCTGTCTGTTTCAAGTAGGGCTGGGGAGGGGTTGCTGGAGGGTCTCATTCATGTCCCTCCCCAAGGTAGTAGCAGGCATCAGTCTCTCCGGCTTCCCTCTGTCTGATCTGGGCTTTTCCCCAGGCTCTGTAAGTGGTGCAGTTCCTTAGGGGCTGTGACATCCAAGGCCCTGGGCCGGGCCTTCTGTCTCATTTGTGGGTGTGGGGGATCTACTGTTTCCTTATTTCTTTCCCTGCCTCTGGTGCTGAGTTTGAGTGGCTATTATCGTGTCTTATCTGGGTTTCCTTTTAAAACACAAATCGCTGGACACGGTGGCTCACACCTGTAATCCTAGCACTTTAAGGCCGAGGCAGGTGGATCACTTGAGGTCAGGAGTTTGAGACCAGCCTGGCCAACATGGTGAAACCCTGTCTCTACCGAAAATACAAAAGATACAAAAAAAAAAAAAAAAATTTAGCCAGGTGTGGTGGCGTGTGCCTGTAATCTCAGCTACTCAGGAGGCTGAGGCATGAGAATTGCTTGAGCCAGGGAGGCGGAGGTTGCAGTGAGCCGAGATCATGCCATTGCACTCCAGTCTGGGCGACAAAAGCAGACTCTGTCTCAAAAAAAAACCAAAACCAAACCAACAACAAAAAAAGCCCACAAATCGGCTTGCATCATCCCTCTGCTGTTCAGAACCCCCCACAGCTCCCATCTCACTCACAGCACCAATGTCCTCTCCAGGGCCTGTGAGGTCCTGCACAATCCGGCCCCGAATCCCTCTCTGGCCTCTTTTTCTGCCCTCTCCCCGTCACCCAGTCTGCCTCAGCCACCCTCGCCTCCCCTCTGCTCCTCAGCCTCACCGGACAAGCTTCTGCCTTGGAGCCCTGGCACCTGCTGTTCCCCCTTCCTCGAACACACTTCTCTATTTGTGTATTTATTTTTGAGACAGGGTCTCGCTCTGTCACCCAGGCTGGAGTGCAGCGGCGCCATAACAGCTCACTGCAGCCTCGACCGCCGGGGCTCAGCGATCCTCCCTCCTCAGCCTCCCAAGTAGCGGGAAGTACAGGCATGCACCACCACACCCAGCTAATCTTTTGTAGAGCCAGGAGTCTCTTTGTTGCCCAGGCTGTTCTTGAACTCCTGGGTTCAGGCGCTCCACCTGCCTTGGCCTCCCAAAGTGCTGAGATCACAGGCGCATGCCACCGTGCCCAGCCCACTCTTCCCCACATATCCACTAGCCTTGCTCCCTCCTCCCTTTCGGGTTTCCACTCTGATGTCACCTTCCCCGAACACCCCATCCAAAATGATACCCTCCCCTTTTGGGGAGTGCCCCTCCATTCCACAGGTGAGAGGACCAAGGTGCAGAGAAGTTACGGAACTTGCCCACATCATCCAGCACCAACTCTGGCTCCCAGGTTGTCTCTCCAAGAGTGGCCCTGACTCTGAGCTCATCCGCCCCACCCTCGCGTTGCCATGGTAACCCAGTGGCTTATCAAAAAGGGAGGGAGAGAGGAAGAGAGGTGTCCCGGGAGCCTCCACGCTCCCAGACCCCTCTGCCACCAGCCTCATTTCTTCCAGGGGCTTCCATTTGCCTGAAAAGTTCTTCTGAGCATCTAACCCACAGCCTGTCCCCAACTCACACCCACGTACCCATGGGCTGGGAGCTGGCTCCTCTGGGGGAGGGAGGCAGCGTGTTGGCAGAACTTCCCAAGAAGGAGAGAGCAAGCGAGGAGCATGCCTGTGTGCGCGCGTGTGTGTGTGTGTGTGTGTGTGTGTGTGTGTGTGCAGGCAGGGGCGGGGGACAGGGGTGATTCTTAAAGGGCACTGCACAATTAGCCCCCTCAGCAAGGCCCCTAATGATACGTCTAATTAGCAGCCCCCTAATTAGCAACAACTTAGGCATAATTACAAACCCACCAGGATCCAAAGCAAAGACTGTGCTCCCTTCTCCCTCCGCCTCCCCGGCTTTCAGGAGAAACAGGAGTCAGGAATTCTTCTAAAGCAGCAAACCAAACCCCAGTCTCTCCGGGAGGGAGCCTCGGCCTGGGAATTCCTCCCTCAGCTTTAACCACCTGCCCCTGCTGCTGCAGTTCTCAAGGGAGACCAGGGCCAGGTGATGGGGGTTCTCATGTCCACCCTCCTAGCCCAGGGGCTGGGCCAAGTACAGCCTAGTGCAATCCCTTTTTCCTGCAAAACCTGGTTTCTCGCTGGGGCCTTGCGGGAGGAGCAGTCAGGGAGAGAAAGCACTAGATAAATATTTGTGAAATGAATGACCAAGAGGTCTGAGCCCTGTCACTGGGGACCATGGGCTCCCTCTGCTCCCGGCTCCTGCCTCTGCCTCTCCATCCACCAGCAGCCCTGAAACCCAATCTGCTTTTAGAATCCAGGGGCAAAAGGATCAGGTGGAGCCCAGGGTGGGAATGGGGAGGGCAGATGGCAGGCACCATCTCCCAGGGCCATCTCTCCCTCCCTTTGTGGGCCCGTGGCCAACGGGTCAGCGGTGAGCACCCCTGTTCCACCTCACGCGCCTCTTGGGTCCTTGGTCAGAAGAACGGGACTGCGTGCCTGGGGGTGGGTGCAGTCTGGCGTGCCAGGTAAGACCCGTCCCTCATATCCCTCACGCTGCCACCCCACAGTGGGGCGGTGCTGCGAGGGGTACTTTCCTGACTGTGCCTGTGTTGGGGGGCTGGCCCTCAGACTTCTAAACATGCACATTTACTGCCCCAGCGTGAGCCCAGGCGCTCCCAACCACCTTGAAATGGTCCAGTGTGGGGATCACATCACAGGGTTTGGGTGCTTGGGGCTGTGATACACTGATAATAGGTAAACTGAGGTCCAAAGGAGGAACAGGGCTCTTAACCTAGTGCTCTTTAAAGTCATCTGAAGCCCCCTGAAGGCACTGTCACACAGGGCTGGGATCTCACCTGCAGCCAGGGAGACACACACACACACACAGACCAGGGCTACAGGCACAGCCTCATACCTTTTCTCCATCACTCACTCTCTCGCCCACCTTCTCCAGGGCCCCCTTCACTCAAGGAAGGCAGACAGTGTGTTGGCCAGGGCCCTCTCAGCACCCCCCAAGAGGTGGCGGAGAAGCTGTTGAGACCCACCCCCACTGAGACAGGTGTGAGGCTGGCACACCAGGAAAGGGATGGAAGTGAGACTGCAGGAAGGACTGGCCTGGTCTAACCCAGTACCCAGTGCTTGCCCGGAGCAGGAAAGGTACTCAGTAATTATCAACAAGAATGAATGAATCAAGAGCTGAACAAACAGCAAGAGGTATGGAAGTTAGACGGTAGGAAGGACTGGTCCAGTTATACGAGGAAGAATGGGGAGGTTGGCTTGAAGGGAGGTCTGGTCTCATCTCTACTACAAAGGCTACCGGTTGCACTGCAAGAAGGACCAGCCTCAGAATGTCAGAAACAAGGCAAGGGGAGGCGGGCTGGGTTCTCAGGGGAGAGTTGGGGTGGGTGCCGGCTGGGGGGACCAGAGAGAGCAAGGGAGCTCTGCTCAAGTGGGGAGAGGAGTTTAGAGGACTCCAGGCCTGGGGGAGCCCACTTGGCGGGTGGGGGAGGTCTTCTGCCTCCAGGTCTCCCCTGCCAGGGGCGGAGACAGTGGTGTGTAGGAGGAGGGCGCACTGGCTCCCAGGGAGAGCCAGAGAAGAGGAAAGAGAGACAGAAACAGAGACTGAGATACCCAGAGACAGAGATGGAGATGAGGGGGAGAGAGAGAGAGAAAGAGAGAGAGGGAGAGAGAGATGCGGACATGGGAAGAGACAGAGACACGGAGAAAGCAGAGACAGAGAGAGACACTGGGAAGCTGAGACAGGGGAGAGAGGCAGAGACACAGAGACACAGAGATGGCGCAAGAGGAAAGGAGAGAGAAACCCAGGACTTAGAGACAGTGGACACAGAGCCCCCCGGCACAGAGACACAGAGAGTGAGACAGGAGTGAGAGACAGAGACTCCCAGAGGCGGCCAGACTCTGCCAGACAGAGACCCCTGAGAGATGTGGAGAGACAGAAAGATGAGACCCAGACACAGGAAGGCGGGGGCGGAGGTAGAGAGCGCGGGAGGGGGGGGTGCCCCAGACGGGGTGGGGGCGGGGTGTCCTCCCCCCCCCAAGTACCCAGGCGGCCCCCCTCCCCAGCCGCCTGAGAACCAGGAGGGGCTGAAGGTGTTGGGGCGGCTGGTGGCACTCCCACCCCACAGAAGGTACCCATGCTGGGCCAGGCAGCCCCCCACCTCCATAAACCAGCCCAGGGAAGCCAGCTTCAGGCTTCCCGAACCGCCCCCATTCCGCGCCTGGGGTAACCCCGTCCTTTTCCCACGCCCCCACCTACCCACCAATGGGGTCTCCTACCTGCAGCTACAGCCTGCAGCAGGTCCCCCCAGCGCTGGGCTGGCAGTGGTGGGCGACTCCGCCCGAAAGAGAGAGAGAGATTGAGAGAGAGAAAAGCCGGAGACTGAGAGGGAGAGCCAGGGAGGAGGGGAGGGAGAGGGGATAGAGGGAGGAGAGGAGGAGAGGGGAGGGACACGGGGGAGGGGGAGACGGCGAGGGAGCGAGAGAGGGGGAGGAGCCGGAGAGAGGGGGAGGAGGCGGAGGCGGGCAGAGGGGAGGCGGTGCGGGAGGCGGGGGAGGCCCGGGGAGGGGCCTGGGGGAACAGGGCGGGAGGAGCAGGGAGCCCGAGCCTCCTCCCCAGCCTCCGGGTTCAGCACCAGAGGCAGGGGACAGCAGCGGAGGGCGCTCCTGTGCGGTTCAGAAGCAGCCCCCGCCCCCCAACACACACACGCGCACACACACACACGCACACAGTCTCCCAGCCATACAAGGGCCAACAGCTACAAATAGTTACAGACTCACAGAACTAGGGGGAGGGCAAGAATGTTTAGCTGGAGTCAGATCCAAATTCACATACTGTGCCTGCACAGCCTCACAAAGGAGGCCAGAAACAACCACAAAGACACCCATTAATAAGAATAACAACAGCTGCCATGCATACAGGCAGCCCTGACCACGTGCCTGGCATCGGCACCACATTATTATTTGAGACAGGGTCTCACTCTGTCACCCAGGCTGGAGTGCAGTGGCACGATCTCAGCCCACTGCAGGCTCAACCTCCTGGGCTCAAGCAATCCTCCTGTCTCAGCTTCCCGAGTAGCTGGGACTACAGGTGCCCGCCACCACCACGCCAGGCTTTTTCCCTCCATTTTTTTCTTTTTTTCAAGAGACAAGGTCTCACTATGTTACTCAGGCTGGTCTCCAACTCCTGGGCTCAAGCAATCCTTCTGCCTCGGCCTCCCAAAGTGCTGGGATTACAGGTAAGAGCCACCGCACCTGACATGTTCTAACTTTTTTTTTTTAAATAAATTCAGGACATATGTTGACACAATCGACTGTTACACCAACTTTGTGAGGTAAATGCTATTATGAGCTCCACTTACAGACAGGGAAACCAAGGCACGAGGTGGTAAATATGGCTCCAGATTCCACACCCTTAACTGCTGCACCGTACAATTCCCCAGGCTGAGGACGGGTCAAGGCAAGAAGAGACCTGCAGGCCGGGCACGGTGGCTCACGCCTGTAATCCCAGCACTTTGGGAGGCCAAGGCAGGCGGATCATTTGATGTCAGGAATTTGAGACCAGCCTGGCCAACAAAGCGAAACCCCGTCCCTACTAAAAATACAAAAAGTAGCTGGGTGAGGTGGCACACACCTGTAATCCTGTAACCTACTTGGGAGGCTGAGGCAGGAGAATCGCTTGAACCTGCAAGGTGGAGGCTGCAGTGAGCTGTGATCATGCCACTGCACTCTAGCCTAGGCAACAGAGTGAGACTCCGTCTCTAAAAAAAAAAGAAACAGAAATGAACTGCAAAGGTCCAGGCAGGTGGCCTGGGCTCCTGAAGACACAAACTCACGCGCCCTCTGATGGGCCCACACACATACCCCCACACAAGCACACACCTCTGCAAGGCATACCATCACTACACCCACTCCCAATCCCACTCCCCCCCACGACAGGGGGTGATGGTGTGTGAGTCGGTGTGGAGTGCTCCTTCTCCGCAGGTGGACAGTGGGAGGGAGGGGGCCCTGCTCGTGCCACCGGTCCTGCCCACTGCCAGTCCTGGCTGGACACCATCAGGCCTGCTGCCAGGGGAGGGAGAGGATCCGGCTCCCTGCAACTTCCCACGCCTGGGCCTGGCTTCTGGGAAAGAGGGTGAAGACAGGGATGGCCAGGAGTTGCTGAGCTCCTAACTCCCATAAACGCTCGGTAGACAACTGGTGGCTGGGTCTTCTGTCAGTGCTGGTGGTCAGATTTCTGGGTGGACCTCCATAGCGGGAGGCAGACAGATGGCCAGAATGACTACAGTGTCTGCCTCTCCCCTGAACCCCCCAGGAAGCAGGTGTCCTGCCCAACTCCTGCCCCCAGCCTGGATATGGCCCAGGAAATGATCATCCCCCAACCCTGCTGACCCAGATTCTATTCCTGGCCTGCAGTGGAGGGAGGACAAGACTTGTATCGTTCCCGCCCTCCACTGGTCCTAGAGACACAGGCCTCTGATTCCTTCTCCTGGTAATACAGAAAGGAGCACAGGAGGCCGGGCACGGTGACTCACGCCTGTCATCCCAGCACTTTGGGAGGCCGAGGCGGGCGGATCACCTGTGATCAGGAGTTTGAGACCAGCCTGGCCAGCATGGTGAAACCCTGTCTCTACTAAAAATACAAAAAAAATTAGCCGGGCATGGTGATGCACGCTTGTAATCCCAGCTACTCAGGCGGCTGAGGCAGGAGAATCGCTTGAACTGGGAGGCGGAGGTTGCTGTGAGCAGAGATTGCGCCACTGCACTCCAGCCTGGGAGACAGAATGAGACTCCGTCTCACACACACACACACAAGACCACAGGCAAGGCAACTCCTACCACCACAGGCTGGGAGAATCAGGCTTGTCTCCCGCTCCCTGGGCCCCCAACCCCCTGGGCATTTTAGATTAGGTCTAAGCTTAGCCCTTTCTAGCACGGTCTAGCCTGCAAGTCTTCTCCCTGGGTCTTGCCTCAGTGCTCCCCACTGGGAACTAAGCTCACTTTCTGCTGGGGTTTAACCCTGGCCCCTTGCAGGGGTCTGGCCATACCTACTTTTTGTTGGGGTCCAACCTCAGCATTATTCATAGGGAGTCTAGCCTCAGACCCTCTGCTACAAATGGACCACTGCTCTCCCATAGCAGCCCTTTCTATCCACAAGTTTTCCTCTAAACGCTCAAGCTCCTTGCCTTTCCACTGGGATCTACCCTCAGATCTAGATCTTTCCACCGGCGTCTCATGTCAGCCCACTCCACTAGGGTCTAACCTCAATTCACTTGCTGGGGTCTAACCTCAGTTCTTTTCCTTCCACTTTACACAGTCTGTTCCACATCGGTTTAACTTTAGCCTTTCTGCTAAGGTGTCACCTCATTTCTTTCTCTCAGGTTCTACCCTGGGACCTAACCTCCATCCTGTTTCTGGGTCTAGCCTTGGATTCCCTCTCCCCCAAATCCGTCTCCCTCAATTCCTCTGGGTGAATCCAGCATCCATCACAGAGCCAGGCATACAGCAGGTGCCCACCAAATGCTTGCCGAACAAAATAATCGAGACAACTGGGAAATGCTGTTCTTCTGGACATATAAATAACCATCAGTTAGCCAGTTCTCATCGAGAGTGGACAGGGTGGGTCGGGATCATCCCTGCTTTCAAATAGGGACACTGAGGCACAGAGAGAGAAGTGGGTTAGCTGGGGTCTCAGGGCACAGCTTCACCACCCTAGGGAGGTCTGAGGACAGCATCCTGTCCTTCAGGACAACCCCCACCAGCGGGTGGCGGTGAGCACGCCATGAGTTGCCCCAGGTCTGGGGAGAGTGGGTGCGTGGGTGCTTAAGAGGCTGCATTCTCAGCTGGCCCTGCACCTGCCTCGTCCTCCGACCCCTGTAGCCGACGTCTCCTCTGCTCCACTTGACGTCGAAGCCGGGTCAAGACCAGCTCCGAGGCCTGGATCAGGCTGTGCTGTGGGGAACAAGAGAAGGAGGGGGACGGAGCTGAGGAAGAGCTGCAGGGGGGAAGGTGACATCATGGCGGGACTGTCTGGAGTGAAGCAACTCCAAAGGCCAGGAGCTCGGCTCAGGTGGGAGGGCAGAGAGCAGACCACAGTGTGTGGGATGGGAATGGGCCTCTGTGATGGGGTGAAGGGGAGTGGCCTTAAGCGAATTTCCGGTGGGAGGGACAAAGCCTAGACCCAAATGTAAGGAAATGAGATTAGAAGGAACATAAAATGTAGCCAGGCGTGGAGGCAGGCGCCTATAATCCCAGCTACTCAGGAGGCTGAGGCAGGAGAATCACTTCAACCCAGAAGGTGAAGGTTGCAGTGAACTCAGATCACGCCACTGCACTCTAGCCTGGGAAACAGAGCAAGACTTTGTCTCAAAAAAAAAAAAAAAAAAAAAAAAGGGCCGGTGGCTCACGCCTGTAATCCCAGCACGTTGGGAGGCCGAGGTGGGCGGATGACTTGAGGCCAGAAGTTCAAGACCAACCTGGGCAACATGGTGAAACCCCGTCTCTACTAAAAATACAAAAATTAGCTGGGCGTGGTGGCGGGCACCTGTAATCCCAGCTGTTTGAGAGGCTCAGGCATGAGAATCGTTTGAACCTGGGAGGTGGTTGCAGTGAGCTGAGATCGAGTCACTGCACTCCAGCTTGGGTGACAGAGCAAGACTCTGTTTCAAAAATAAAAGAATAAAAGAATAAATAAATAAATAAATCTCCTTCATCAGGCCGGTGCCCCCACCCCAGCTGCTGTGAGCGCTCACAGGTGCCCCTTTCTCCTGGGAGCTGTCCTGGCCGGTAGGAACTGCCTACCAGAAATGAGTTCCTCCCTCCCCTGGGAGGTGGCCTGCACCCGCTGCCCGAAACTGCTGAGGTCAACCCTTCTCCCCGAGAGCCGGGGTTACCTGCAGGATGTGCACGCCCTTCAGGGAGACCACGGCAAGCTCCTGCAGCCCGTCCCCGGTCAGGTCCACGTGAGCCATGGCCAGCAGGGGACTGGAGAAGCCCCGCTGCCACAGCAGGCGGAACCCGTGCTGGGCCTCAGGGAGCCCCGACTCTGGGCCCTGGTACTTATAACACAGCAGTTCCTGCAGGGGTGGAGAGTGAGGTCACACAGGTAGACGGGGAGCACAGTGGAGGGAGGCCGGTGGGGGGTGGCTCCAACCGTCAGGTCCCACCTGTCCGTAGGTGGCCACCAGGACTTCTGGCCGCCCATCCAAATCCACGTCGGTGACCAGGCCGCAGAGGACGCTGTCAAATTGGTCACTGCCGGGCAGGAGAAGCTGGTCTTCAAGGCCCCGGTGCAGCAGGTCCCTGAGGGTCCCAAATGCAGCAGACAGACTGGGGTCAGCTTGCAGTGCCCGGCACCCTTGGCAGACGCTGAGCTGGGCACCGGTACTGCTTCCCTTCTCAGGCCTAGACACACTGGTCCTCCGGAAGCCTAGACATCATCATCTCAGATTTGGACATATTCATAGATCCAGCGAGGGGTCCACCAGTGCACTCAAGCCCTTCACCTCCGGGACCACCTCACTCCCAGATGGAAAGCCACAGGGTCCCATCTGGGGATTCAGACACACGTGTCCTCAATCTAGACACCCACGCTGCCTTCATGGGACCCCAAAGAGGGCTTAGCCCTGGCCGGACACCTTCACCACCCCTAGAGGGGTGCCAGAGCTGGCCATAGTCGCTTCCGAGAGCTGACTGGGAAACGTTCCCATGTAATCACGTTCATGGTTCGAAAGCCACTGTAGCAGAAGTATTTACACTCTGGAAACTCTGGTAAATGCTACAAACCTGGGCTTTCCTCGTGCATAGCCAGTGATTAGCCATTTGTCAGCACACCTACTACATCCACTCCAGGGGGCATCTCTGCTCCCACCCCCCTACCTCAACATATTCCCTGCAAGTCTAGACTTCAATATTGACAGCCCCCGCCCCTGGGTCACAAGTATCTTTACTTGTCCAGCTCTGAGTAATCCACCCAAAGGAACTTACTGTGGAGAATGACAAGGTTAGACCACAGCGCAAAGAAACAAGGTTAGACCACACCCATGTGTCTCAGGCCCCCTTACCGATACACCACTGCTGGCTCCAACATGCTGGCCACAAGCACGCTGTACTCATCCTCTGCTGGCTTGTCCTTGGTCTCTGGAGAAGAAACATGAATGGTAATCCCAGCACTCTTGAGAGGTCGAGGCGGGTGGATCAGCTGAGGTCAGGAGTTCAAGACCATCCTGGTCAACGTGATAAAACCCCGCCTCTACTAAAAATATAAAAATTAGTCAGGCATGGTGGCAGGCACCTGTAATGCCAGCTACTCAGGAGGCTGAGGCAGGAGAATTGCTTGAACCTGGGAGGCGGAGGTTGGAGTGAGCCGAGATTGCACCACTGCACTCCAGCCTGGGTGACAGAGCGAGACTCCGTCTCAGAAAAAAAAAAACATGAATGAAGAGGGGAATGGTTTTGTGGGGACAGGTTCTGGGCTCCTCGTCATACCCCAGGCCCCTTTAATGACAGACATGCAGGTTAGATCTCTGGAAAAACTCTTGAGGCTGTGTTACAGAGGGAGGGTAAGAGATTGGCCTATGAGAGAAATTATGAACGTCAGACACCAAAAGGAGAAATAGGTGTTAGATGATAGTCTGAGGTTCCGGGTGCGGTGGCTCACGCCTGTAATCCCAGCATTTTGGGAGATCGAGGCAGGCGGATCGCCTGAGGTCAGGAGTTCGAGACTAGCCTGGCCAACATGGTGAAACCCCGTCTCTACTAAAAACACAAAAATTAGACACAAAAATTAGCCCGGTGTGATGGCATACGCTTGTAATCCCAGCTACTCAGGAGGCTGAGGCAGGGGAATTACTTGAACCCGGGAGGTGGAGGTGACAGTGAGCCGAGATTGAGCCAATGCACTCCAGCCTGGGCGACAGAGCCAGACTCTCTCTGGGGAAAAAAAAAAAAAAAAAGACATTTGTGCATGTATGTTTACAGCAGCCCTTCACAACTGCAAAGATGTGGAACTAACCTAAGTGGCCATCGACTAATGAGTGGAGAAAGAAAATGTGGCATATATACACCATGGAATACTACACAAGTCATAAAAAGGAATGAAATGTTGTCTTTTGCAGCAACTTAGATGGAACTGGAGATCCTTATCCTAAGTGCAGTAACACAGGAGTGGAAAACCAAAAAATGTATGTTCTCACAGAAGAGGGAGCTAAGCTATGAGTACACAAAGGCATACAGAGTATATGATGGGGTTTGGAGATTCAGAAGCGGGAAGGTGGGAGAGGGTGTGGGATAAAAGCTACACATTAGGTACAACAGACGCTACTCGGGTGATGGGTGTATTAAAATCTCAGAATCCATCACTATAGAATTTATCCATGCAACCAAAACCACTTGTGTCCCCAAAGTGATTGAAATAATTTTTTTTTTTCTTTTTTGAGACAGAGTCTCACTCCGTCGCCCAGGCTGGAGGGCAGTGGTGTGACCTCAGCTCACTGCCACCTCCACCTCCTAGGTTCAAGCGCTTCTTCTGCCTCAGCCTCCCGAGTAGCTGGGATTACAGGCGCCCGCCACCACGCCCGGCTAATTTTTGTATTTTTAGTAGAGATGGGGTTTCACCGTGTTGGTCAGGCTGGTCCTGAACTCCTGACCTCAGGTGATCTGCCTGCTTCAGCCTCCCAAAGTGCTGGGATTACCGCGCCTAGTCAAAACTTTTTTAAAAAAGCAAAATGCCAGTCAGGGACAGACCCCAGTAAAGGAGCAGGAATGATCAGCATACTGGGGAAAAGGCTAGACTCTGAGTGGTGGGACGGTGGTGAGTCCAGGAGCATAGCCGGGAGCTAGACTGCAGCAACAGACACAGTGAAGGGGCCACAGAGTGGGGTGAAGAAGTCCCGATGTGAGACGTGCAGGTTAGGGTACAGAGGGAGAGGTGGACGCTCAGCCCCAGGCTGCGGGGCTAAGGTTACACCAAAGTGAGGAGACCAACTCTGGACCCTAACAGAAAATATATGGGTTAGGCCCCATGTGCCAGTCTTGGAAGTTAAATTCACAGGAGGGGAGGGGAGGGAAGAGGTGCACTGTAGTTCAAGGCCTGGAGTGGGGGATGCAGGAGGGAGGGACTGGGGGCTGGACACTTTGGGAGAGGGGTGCAAATCTGGGTGGGAGGACCCAAGAATGCAGAGTTGTCTCTTCCCCCGACACGTTCCCTCCACCGCTCTCTCCCCATCCCCTCAAACCCAGAGCTCACCCTTAGGGGCCGAGAGGCTGAACACGATCACTCGGGAGATGGGGCCGTCCTGCAGGACCGACCACATCTGCAGAACCTCTGCGTGGAGAGCGAGGACTCAGAGCCCCAGCCCCACCCCGGTCCCGCCCCCAGCCCTGAAACTTTTGCCTTTCCCCGCCACCGTTCAGCCCCACCCTAGCCCCGCCCCTCCGCAGCTCTCGAACCCACCCAAGCCCCGCCCCCAAGCCCCACCCTCAAGCCCCACCCTCATCCCTTCCCCCCATTACCCTACCTCACCCAGCTCCAGCCCTTGGCGCCACCCTAGCCCCGCCCGGCTAGCCCCACCCTCATCCCTCAACCCCCTTACCTCCCTCTCCTGCCCCACCTAGCTCCAGTCCTCAGCCCCACCCTGGCCCCGCCCCCAGCCCTCAACCCCACCCCTTACCCCGCCTCACCGTGGCCCTCACCTCGACTCTGCTGGTCCACGTGGGCGACACGGACATAACCACTCTGACAGCCCAGAGCTGAGAGGCGCCGGGACGTGCCGGGGAGGTTGTGGACGTCCAGCCAGAGGACGCTGGCGGGCGGATGGATGGACAGGACCGAGGGCCATTGCTGGGCCCAGCCCCGCCCCTCTGCCTCCCCAGGGGCAGTTGCCCCTCCCTGTAGCCCTGGGACCCTGATTCCTGCTGGATAATCCTCACCGCCCAATTCCTCTGGGGTCAATTCTCACCACCCGAGGGCTGAGTCTACCTCTTGTTTTTTCTGGTGTCACCCCTGCTGATCAATTTCTCTGAAGTCAGGCCGTGGACTCGTTTTTCTGAGCTCCTCCCTGGTGCCCAATTTCTCTAAGGTCCCACCGCCTGATTTCTCTGAGGTCACTGCCCTGGTCCCCAGTGGCCTCTTTCGGGGCCTCTCCTACCTACTGGTCAGGTTCGTCAGCTCTGGGAAGAGGTTTTCCACGGGCTGTTCCTCAAACTGATGCAGCCCCTCGTTCTGGGGGAACCAAGACCCACCCCACCCCCGCTTAAGTCAGTTTCACATATATACCCACCCAGCGCCAGCCCACAGTGAACCCCACAGGGCTCTGCCCAGCACGCCTCCCCGCCTCACCTCCTTGTAGAGATGAACAGCCGGGTCATTCCCACTCAAGAGAAACACAGTCTCCAGTTGATCCCCGACCTGGACCCTGAAAGCAGAGAAATCTAGAACCCAAGGTAGTGGAGTCCATGTGGTCTGAGAACCAGAACTCTCCTCTTGCAAAAACCCCGGCCTGTTGAGAACCTTAATATTCTGGGATCCAGACACTAGACCCAGGGTTAGAATCTCAGGGCTCAAGCTCCTGAGTACTCTATCTCCTTGAAATACCCAACTGTAGAAACGAGCCCTCAGAGAATCTCAGAATCAGGGAATGTACCTCCCAATCTCAGAATTGAGGGAACATGGCTTGCTAGAACCTCCCACTCTTAGACCCCGCATCTACTCCTACCTTCGCTCTGTGGATTTAGGAATGGAATGTGGAACTCCAGAATGAACTGTAGAACCTTAGAAAGCTAGGACCTCTTCAATCTGAAACCCCAGTATTCTAGAAGTGCTGTTTTCTGTCTCCTTAGAAATACTAAAACTTCTAAAATTTGCCATCACAGATTTCAGATTCACGGAATGATAGAATATCCAAATCCTAGCAAGAAGAACATTAGCGCAATTAGAATCTTCAGTTTCGGGAACTCTCACCTGTTAGACCAGGGGTTGGCCAACTATGACCTGTAGACCAAATCCAACCCACTATCTGTTTTTGTAAATAAAGTTTTATTGGAACACAGCCACATTCATTCATTTACACAGTGTCAATGGCTGCTTTCTGGCTACAATGGCAAAGTGAGTAGTTGTGACAGACTGGCCCTCAAAGCCTAATATTTAGTATCTGGACTTCTACCAAAAAAAGTTTGCCAATCCCTGTTCTAGACCATCTGTGTTCTGGAATGGAATCTGGAACTCTAGAATGGATTCCACACACGTTGGGGTTCTAGCACCTTGGTATTCTAGATGGTCTATGTTCTATCTCCTTGAAAGATGAGAATGTCACCGGGCGCAGTGGCTCACGCCTGTAATCCCAGCACTTTGGGAGGCCGAGGCGGGCGGACGGATCACGAGGTCAGGAGATCGAGACCATCCTGGCTAACACGGTGAAACTCCATCTCTACTAAAAATACAAAAAATTAGTTGGGCGTGGTGGCGGGCGCCTGTGGTCCCAGCTACTCGGGAGGCTGAGGCAGGAGAATGGCGTGAACCCAGGAGGCGGAGCTTGCAGTGAGCCGAGATCGCGCCACCGCACTCCAACCTGGGTGACAGCGAGACTCCATCTCAAAAAAAAAAGAAAGATAAGAATGTCAGGAATTTATCATTACAGAACCTCAGAAGATTCTGTCTTCTATCTTACTGTAGAACATTCAAATGTTGGAATCTTAGAGCTTACGACTCTAGAAAACTTAGCATCTCTGATCTTGGAATGTCAGACTCTAGAACGTTAGAATCTGGGAACTCTAGATGTGCAGAATTCCCAGAATTCCCAGGTGCTCCATCAAGTCTCTCAGATTATCTAGTTCAGGAATGGCAGGGTGGTGGCCCCTTGGCCATCTGGTCTATGGCCACCTTAAAATCATGATGCTTGGGCCGGGTGTGGTGGCTCACGCCTGTAATCCCAGCACTTTGGGAGGCTGAGGCAGGCGGATCGCCTGAGGTCAGGAGTTCGAGACTAGCCTGGCCAACATGGTGAAAACCAATCTATACTAAAAATATAAAAAGTAGCCAGGCATGGTGGCATGAGCCTGTAATCCTAGCTACTCAGGAGGCTGAAGTAGGAGAATCACTTGCACCTGGGAGGTAGAGGTTGCAGTGAGCTGAGATCAAGCCACTGCACTCCAGTCTGGCAACAGAGCGAGACTCCATCTCAAAAAAAAAAAAAAAAAAAAAAAAAAAAGCACGATGCTCTAAAAAACAAACATAGAATCTGATTGTGGGCAAGTTCGTGGTCTCCACTTAGCTACAGCTTTCCAACCTCAGCTGCATATGCGTGTGTGCACACATGCTACCTGTTACATTACACTTGTGCTTTCCATTCTCACACGACCTCCCTGGTCCCCAAAGGCATTTTAGTTTAATTTAATTTATTTATTTTTGAGACAGAGTTTTGCTCTTGTCACCTGGGCTGGAATGCCGTGGTGCAATCTTGGCTCACTGCAACCTCCACCTCCCAGGTTCAAGTGATTCTCCTGCCTCAGCCTCCTGAGTAGCTGGGATTACAGGTGCGTACCACCATCCCAGCTAATTTTTGTATTTTTAGTAGAGATGGGGTTTCGTCATGTTGGCCAGGCTGGTCTTGAACTCCTGACCTCAGGTGATCCATCCACCTCAACCTCTCAAAGTGCTGAGATTACAGGTGTAAGCCACCGTGCCCGGCTGGCATTTTAGTTTTCAATCTCTAATCTAGTACAACCTCTTTATTTTCCAAAAGGGGAAACAGACTACAGGGGTCTGTAAGTAAAGAAGGGGTTTGAGAGCTCAGGGTTTCTACATTTACAGTGGGGTGGGCGCGGATGCCCAGGGGACACTCACTCTGCATGGCACAGCTGGAACGGAGTGAACTGGAGCTCCAGGTTCAGGCAGCTCTCTGTAGGGACGGGCACGTGAGCATGGGGGACCTGCTGGGGACCCTCTCCCTCCTCCCGTCCACGCCTCACTCACGGGCAATGGAGTCAAGGTTGTACTCAGAGCCGGGCTCATAGTCGCAGTAAATGTTCAGGAAGGGGCTGCCCTTGTCCCCTGAATCCTGGGGGAGGACACGGGGTTCAGGGGAGGGCAAGGGTGGCAGGTGGGATCTAGGGCAGCTCAGTGGAACTCACCATGTGTGTAAGGAGGAGGGCGAAGGGAGGTGGAGGGGGCTCTAGGTACCTTGATGAACGTGATCCCCACAACCAGACCCCGCTTGGGGGGTGACTTGTTGAAAGTGTCAATGGAGACAATCTCCGCGTCCACTGGGAGGGGAGAGTTCTAAGTTCAGTGTCAGGCAGACTCATGACTCCGATCTCCCAAACATGGTGAACTCCGGCCACCGCAATGATCATGCCCTCTGGTCTGAGTCCTGACCGCCATCACCCGACCTCTGTTCCCTGGGTACCAGGGATCCTGACCTGTAAGTCTGAAGAATCCTGAAACCCTAGGCTCATCCAGGCCCCAACTATGCCTGCCTCCTGATCCCAGTGACCCCCTTAAACCACCCCGATTCCATTCTCCCAGCACGGTGACCCGGCTCAGAGAGAGCCTCAGAAGCCTTCTCAACACCACGTTCCAGGGCCCTCCCAGCACCATAGCGCCACCCACCGGGAATGTAGTTGAACTGCAGCTCCTTGGCCACTGGCCGGATTTTCTGTCGGAGGTCTTGGTAGCGGAAGTCGAGCACCTTGCCTTTAAGCGTGGCGGCCAGCAGCTCCCCGCGCCCGCCGGCGCCGCCTGCCAGCCCATACACATTGCTCTGCGACGAGAAGCGCGTGAAGCTGTCCTCGCGCAGCGGACAAGGCCCCGCGGCCACGGCCGCCTCCCCCATCACGCCCCTCAGTTACGCACCCTCTCGGCAGTCCCCGCCGCAACCCGCACTACCCAACCTACGACTCTCTAAGCGACCTGAACCGCCGGGTGCCCGGCCGTTGCGCAGGCTGATGACGTACAAGAAGCTGCTGGCGTTGCCCTCTCCCAAGATGGCGGCCAGATTGCATGCTCGGGTCTCCCAGGCAACTTTGACCCACTGCGCCTGCGCACTCTTCTCCTTTCCATTTCTGGACCAAGCGGCTGCCATAAGGAGTCTGTGACTAGAGGTGGGAGGTGGCGGCCACGGCTTCTCGCTCTATGCTGTGTGGAAGGTCGAATCATCATCATCGTAAAACTTAATATTGCCCTTATGTGCCAGGAACTACTATAAGTGCATTCCATATAATTTATTAAAAATTTGGAAGGGGGTGGAGGTAGGTACTTAAATCCATTTTACAGATGAAGGAATTGAAGCACAGAGGGGTAAAGTAACTTGCCTAAGATCACACAGCTAGTAACGAGCGGTCAGTACTGGAAACCAAACAAGGTAATTCCACAGTTCACTTTTTTTTTTTTTTTTTTTTTCTTTTTGAGACAGAGTCTTGCTCTGTCACCCTGGAGTGCAGTGGTGCGATCTCAGCTCACTGCAACCTCTGCCTCCTGGGTTCAAGCGATTCTTCTGCCTCAGCCTCCCGAGTAGCTGGGATTACAGGCGCCACCACACCTGGCTAGTTTTTCTATTTTTAGTAGAGATGGGGTTTTGCTATGTTGCCCAGGCTGGTCTCTTAACTCCTGACCTCAGGCGATCCACTTCGGCCTCCCAAAGTGCTAGGATTATAGGTGTGAACCACCTTGCCCGGACCATACTTCATAATCTTAACAGTATCACCTTTAAAATAATGAATACATTCTTCTTGACCCCAAGGAAAAATGATCCAGCTATAATAACCAACTCTTTTATCGAACACCTACTTGGTGACAGTCATGCTGGCTCTGATAATCTGACTCCTCACAATTGTTCTGCAAGGGCCTACTGTTACCCTCCCTGCCGGTTCACTTATTCAGGATTCATTGAGTTTTTTTTTTTTTTTTTTTTTTTTTGAGACGGAGTCTCGCTCTGTCACCCGGGCTGGAGTGCAGTGGCCGGATCTCAGCTCACTGCAAGCTCCGCCTCCCGGGTTCACGCCATTCTCCTGCCTCAGCCTCCCAAGTAGCTGGGACTACAGGCGCCCGCCACCTCGCCCGGCTAGCTTTTTGTATTTTTTAGTAGAGACGGGGTTTCGCCGTGTTATCCAGGATGGTCTCGATCTCCTGACCTTGTGATCCGCCCGTCTCAGCCTCCCAAAGTGCTGGGATTACAGGCTTGAGCCACCGCGCCCGGCTATTCATTGAGTTTTTACTGTGTGCCTGGACATCCTTTGCAAATCTATCTCACTAATCTTTGCAAGAAAGAAACCTCTTCAAAGGGGTTTATTATCCCAGTTTACAGAGGATGAAATGGAGGCTCGGAAAGAGTAACTCCACTGACTGACTCATTAGTGGTGGGGACAGGATGTAAACCAGGTGTTCCCCAATCTGGGGCCTTCAGGGGTTCCTATCTGTGCTTCTTTGTCCCTAGAAGGCCACGAAGGTTTGGGTAGTCTGTGCACATCTGTGTATCATTTCCAGAAGACATGGGTTGGCCAGCTGTCCTGGACACCTCGAGCACACACAGACTGCAAGCTCCATGAAGGAAGCAGCTGATCTCCCTTGATCACGGTCTTATCGCCTGTACCTGGACCACAAGACCTGACACAAAGCAGGCATTCAGTAAATATGTGTCAAAAATCACAAACTATGTGCTGAGCACATAAGAGACAGCAAATGGAAAGTTCTCAAAGGCAGACTGGATAAGGGAGGTGGCAAGAAGGAATTTGTGATGATTCCAGATTTCTGGATGTGGGGAGAAGTTCCTGGAGGGTAGTCTGGGAATGCCATCAGTGCTGCTGTGTTCCCAGGGCCTGGCATGCAGCAGGTGCTTAGTGAATTTGCTGAGGGAGTGGCACGTGGGTCTAGTGCTACTTCATCAGTGCGTTTCCTTCAGGTGTCTTCCCTCCCTAGTAACCTATAAGCCACATGTTGAGCGGATGAATAAAAAAATGAAGTTACAGGTTAGGAAGGAATCATTCTGTTCAGAGGTTTCCAATCCTAACTGCACACTTGAACCGCCTATGAAGCTTTAAAAAGCAAACCAAAACAGGCCGGGCATGGTGGCTCATGCCTGTAATTCCAGCACTTTGGAAGCTGAGGCAGGCGGATCACCTGAGGTCAGGAGTTTGAGACCAGCCTGGCCAACACGGTGAAGCCCTGTCTCTACTAAAAATACAAAAATTAGCTGGGCGTAGTGGCACACACTTGTAATCCCAGCTACTCGGGAGGCTGAGGCAGGAGAATCACTTGAACCCGGGAGGCAGAGGTTGCAGTGAGTCAAGATTGCACCACTGCACTCCAGCCTGGGTGATAGAGCGAGACTCTATCTCAAAAAAAAAAAAAAAAAAAAAACACAAAAACAAAAACCCAAAACAAAAGGGTAAGGAAACCTAGTCAAACCGTAATTTATCAGAGTGCGGCCCCAGCCTGGATACTTTTATTTTTGCGCCATGATGCCTAATTTTTGTATTTTTAGCAGAGACAGGGTTTTGCCATGTCAGCTAGGTTGGTCTTGAACTCCTGACCTCAAGTGATCCACCAGCGTGGGCCTCCCAAAGTGCTGCGATTACAGGCATGAGCCACAGCACCCAGCCCCAAGCCTGGATACTTTCAAGGACTTTAAAGCATAGTCAGGGCTGAGCATCACTGATTTAGGTCATGAATGGCAGAAACAGATTCTCACACTATCCTTCAGCCAGTGCGCACAACGGGGGCAGACATGGTAATCAATCTCAGGTCTCAGGAGTCTTTGCTGCCATTATCAATGCACTGGAGCTGTGGCAGGAGCTGCAGGGGACAGAGGAGCAGGGCAGATGTCAGGGAATTTGAACCTCGCCTGCATTTCTCTAGGCTTACTGGGCTGCAGCCTCTCTCCCAGGAGCATACCCTGGTTTCCTAGGCAGCCCCTCCTCTGTGCAGGTACTGCCCCTGCTCACTTCCTGACACTTTCCCATCCTGCCTGAGCACTGAGCCTCCTCCAGCCCGTCTCCTCCATAGTGAGGGGCCCTGCACAGGGCAGGGTAAAGCACATGCGTAACAGACAGGTCCCCCAACATGCACATTGTGGAGTGTGGTGGAGGCAGCTGGTTCCTGCCCACTTTTCCCGGGCAAAGGCTCCTGCTATCTCCTCCCCCACTCCCCAGACCCACTCGGGCCTCAGACTCTGCCCACCAAAGCCGCTTCCTCCCCCGTCCTGTGACAGATGGAACAACTGTCACCGGGGCGTTCAGCCTTCCTGCCAGGGAAATGTGGACATGGGAGATTCGGCGAGCTTCCACCCATTCTCATCCAAAGCAGTCATGAGGATTGTCATATTCGACCCTCCCACTGGCTCTGAGGGGTGGCATCATCACCATGCATCCCAGTTGAGGAAACCAAGGTCCCTGGACCCCAAGAACCCAGAGAAAGTTAGATCAAGATGGGCGCTCTGGGACTTCCAAGCCAGAGCTCCTCCCCAGGCCCACCATCCCTGGGTCTCCCCAACCTAGAAACTGACCCAGCCCACACGTGTTTCAAGGATGCATGCTCCCAACCTCCCAAGAGCTTGCCCAGAGTCTGGGGGACCAGGAGTGTGAGGAGAACAGGTGACCGGCCCAGGGGCAAAGTGGGTAGCAGAGACAAGGAGGAAGAGAGACTCATGCAAAAGTGTTGTTTTTTATTTTCTTTCTCGGGCCAGCTGCAGCTTCCAACCAAGAAAACCTCAAAGCATTAGGGAAGGAGCAGGTGTGGGGCTGGGGTCGGGGACAACCCCCTAAGCTCCAGGGCCCGGGGTCTAACCTGAGAGGTCGGGGCTGCAGGAGGCTGGGGGAAGCTCCCAGAGTTTGGGGGAAGAGGAGCTTCCCCCCGTAGAGACAGCAAGTCTCAGCGGCTACATGTGCTTTAGAGCTTGGCTGGGGGACAAAAGTGGGAGAGACAGAAACCGGCCTCATGAATCAGCTGGTCAGGAGATGGGGGGCCAGATGCTGACCCCAAACCCCCGGCAGCACCCCTAGCAAATAGGTCTGTATCAAAGATTCTGTACAGCTGGTTTTGGGGGTGAAGGGCACCTATGGGGGCTTAAATAAATGGGCAGGGAGCAAGGGATGTAGCGAGAGCAGAGGGTGACTGTCCAGCCAGCAGCCTGGGCCTCTGGTGCCCCCGCATGCTGACCCCCGCTGCCACCTGCCCACTGTGGCCTGCGGGACTCCCCAGGTGGGAAAGGAGGGAAGCTCTCCAGCAAGTCTCGGCCCCACCTCTCTCTAAGCAGATGGGACACGAAGACGGGCGCTGGGAGGCTGGGTGGGGCTTAGCGCAGGTCCTCCTCGTCGCCCTGGATGGTCTTCTTGATGCGCAGCAGCATGGTGGTGAGCCACTGGTCCAGCCGGGAGATGGAGTCATATTCCTTCACCTGAGGGCACACCAGGTGATGGGCTGGCCATGCTCCTCCCTGTTCCCAACCCTGCAGCCCAAGGGCACTTGTCTGAAGGTTTTCAAGATCTGTCCCTGTCACCCTGGTCTCTGAGAAGGAGCAGAGGGAGGGCTCGAGGCCCCGACTCAGCCAGGGGAGCTCCTTCTTGTCTGTCTTGACTATGCTAGGCACAACATTTCCCTTGGGGGAGAGGGATTGTAGCTTTAAAAAAAAAAAAGGTCCAGCATCCTCATTGAATGGGTGGGAAACTGAGGCCTGGAGATACGGAAAAGGCCACTCCTGAGTGCCATGGGGCATGGGAGAGAGAAGCCGCAGCCTGCTGGGCATCCCCTCCCTGAGCTCCTGGCTGAGTTGCCACCCACTGTCCGGGGCAAGAGGAACCGGATGGCATTTGCTCGCTGTCCTCAGCTAGGGGCTTCCATTCCCAAGGGGCACCTGGGGAGAAATGCTTGACATGTGCCATTAGAGGAGCGAATCAGGACCTATAAGCCGGACGCCACTGAGCCCAGGAACGCTGGGAACAGAGAAAGGGAAGGGAGAGAGAGCCACGTGGGCGGCTCCACCAGGCAGAGGGAAGCTGGCGCCTCTCCCGTGTCCTCAGCTCCACTCTCCTTCTCACCCTTTCCCTCCCAGTCTGTGCCTCCTGGGTGCCCAAGGCGGCCACTGTGAGTCTCACACACTCAACTGGGGGACTCAAGGAACCCTGGTCTTCAGGAGCAGACAGATGTGGCTCTGAACACCAGCTCTGCCCCTGAGGTGCCAAGGCCACCATCTGTAAAATGGGGAAAACACTCCCTGCATCTCTTGGGGCTACTTGTGAGGTTTCTGGGGTGAATGGAGAAAGAAATTCACAGTGGGCTGGGGGCCAGATAAAAATGGGTGAATGTCAGGGGAGAGCATGTCTGAGAAGGGCGGCTTTCCTAGGGGACCCATCCCTGTGAAGGGGCCTGACCCCCATGCGGGCCACTCACCGACTCGGTGTAGCTGTCCACATTCTGCTCCTCGTGGGCCTCTAGCAACTTCTGCAAGGAAATGGCAGAGAGGGGTCTGGGGCCCAGGCTGACCTGAGGTCGGCCTGGATTAGATGAAAGCACACACTATCTATATGCCAGGCCTGGGGCTGGGGTTTCCTGAGGACTCTCAGAGGGTCAGTCCATGTGGGTTAAACTGGGGACAGGTAGGGGCGTGTTGCAATCCTGCTGCCCTACTCATCAGAAACGGCTAGCTCTCAGGGCAACCTTACCAACATAGAACATCACACAGAATGTGTGTGTGTGTGGATATGTGGTGTGTCTGTGGTGTGTGTGTCTGTGGTGTTTGGTGTGTGTGTGGTGTGTTTGGTGTGTGTTATGTGTGTGAGGTATGTCGTGTGGTGTGTGTTATGTGTGTGAGGTATGTCGTGTGGGGTGTGTGTCGTGTGTGGTATGTGTGGTGTCGTGTGTGATGTGTGTGGTGTGTCGTGTAATGTGTCGTGTGTGTGTGTGTGGTGTGTGTAGTGATTGTGTGAGGTGTGTGTCGTGTGTGGTGTGTGTGTAGCATGTGGTGTGGTGTGTGTAGTGTTTGGTGTAGTGTATGTAGTGTTTGGTGTATGTGGTATGTGTAGTGTGTGGTGTACGTAGTGTGTGTGGTGTGGTGTGTGTGTGGGATGTGTGTCATGTGCATGTGGGGTGTGTGTGTGTGTGTTCACCCAGCCATCCCGAGCTCCAGCACTCCCCAAGTTGTACTTTCTTTATCTGAAAAATGGAGAGTCAAATGGCCAAAGAAAAGAAAACAAAATAAACATACCCTCTGAGAACCACTGGACAAGTCTTGATGATTGTCCCACCTGGAGCCCCGGCCACCCCCATCTGGGGTTCGGGAAGGGGGAGGCTGGAGCACCCAGCACTTACTTTCATCAACTTGCATTCCCGGGAATCAGAGAAAGCTGGGAACAGCTCCTCATACTTCTGGACAGCCAGCTGGGCAGCAGGGAAGGGGGAGGATGAGTTAGTAACAAGAGGGCCCTCAGAGCTGCTGGCCTAGCAGCCGAGGGGACTTGGGGATGTCTGGTGATACTGAGTCAGCTCTTTGCGCCCCTCCTCTAGCCTCAGGTGTCACCTGGCTCTGTTTGTCAGTACCTTCCCGCAGCTGAGCTCAGCACCAGCCTGGCTGGCAGAGACGGCTGCAGGGAGAGGTGGGTGGAGGGGGAAGGCTCCTCAGACAGGTACCCACTGCCTCCTCCCACCTGGCTCAGCTGGGGCAGGGGACAAATGAGCACATCCTCCATGGCAGGCCTGGGGCTGGTGCTTCTTGAGGACCCTGAGAGGGTCAAATAACGGTGAGCCCCTTTTTGAAAGTGAGGGAACAGATCCAGAGGGGGCAGTGACCTGCCCAGGGCACGGTGAGACATGGGGTGGGAATGTGAACCTGGTCTGACAAAGCCCAAGCTTTTGCCCACCACCGGTGCCCACAGCAGAGCAGGGCTCTATGGGGTGTGTGTGTGGGGGGTGTGTGGGGCCATCACCCCAGGCCGTGAGGCAGGGGTTTGGGCAGCCAGGGACACCAGGAAATCCTGGACTCCATGCTTCTGCCAGGCAATGGCAGGAAAACTCCAGCCAAGCAAAATCTAGCACCAACCCTCCAGCTCCTTCCCTCTGGCCACGTCCCCTCCCACTGCCCTCTCTGGCCCCTCTTTTGCCAAGCGCCCCGAAAATAGGTGGGCATGTGAGCTACAGCTAAAGTCGTGACAACGGGAGTCACAAAGATCTGGAACGCTGGGACTACAGGTCCCTAGCCATGTGGCCTCAAACAAGGGACTCTGGTCCCAGCCTCACCACCTTCACTTGTAAGACGAGGTGACAATGGTGCTGACTTTAATGGGATGCAGCGAGGATTCAAAACGTGCACCCATGAAGAAAAGAGCACTAAGTGAGGCAGGAGCTGGACCTACAAAAGCCTCCAGGGCTGGGCGGGCAGGTGACTCCAGCACAGAAACATAGCTGTGAGATTCACACTTCTCATCCAAAGGCTGCCTGGCAGGGGCCAGACGTGAGGGAGGAGCACGTCCATCTTGGGGGGTAACAGGACCTGGCCTGGCGCGGTGGTCTGGTGGGCATGGGGCGTGCTACCTTGGCGTTGAGCATGTCGATGCAGAAGTGGCAGAGGGCCGCCTTGAAGAAGTAGTCTTTGGCACTGTACTTGAGGAGGGGGCTGTCCATGGCATTGGTCCCCACCTGTAGCCATGGGGAAGTGGCACTGTGAGCTCAGGGCAAGCAGTCAGAGGGCTAGAGCCACTGCCAGGCACTGGGGGGCCAGCTGGGAGCTGGGTCCATGTCCCAGGGTGAGGCCGTTAACCCAGGACCCCAATGGCAGGGAGCCAGGGACTGGCTTGGGGAGATCAGTGGCCAGTGCATAAGCGACCAAGACCAGGGTGTGATGGTGGCTGGGTGGAGGTGGAGGCTGTAGCCAGGTGTTCGAGGGCTCCCAAAAGCCTGAGACAGTGGGGAGGTGGCGGCCTGGCTGTCACGACCAACGGGAGGCTGGCATGGCAGTGGGCAGAGGGGCGGCAGGAACATGAGAGGCGGCACCCACCCTTCTCTCCCCAGGGGCCAGCTGCCTGCCTTTTTCTTGGCCATCACCCAGGGCTCCATGCACGCTGGGGGGACCCCATGTGACACTCCCTCCCTCCCACTGTGGATGAGGACCATCGTGCCATGGGGTGGGGTGCCCACAGCCACCCTGGGCCTCTTGGCACTTCTTCCCGTTGCCTCCCTCTGGGTTCTTTAGCCAGCCTCGCTCTGGGCCCCTCCAGGAAGCTCTGCGAGGGGTGTGGGAGGGGCACAGCCAGGGAGACGGTGCTGACACGGCATGGAGTCGTAGGTGGAGAATGTTCAGCCAGACTGAAGATGGGGTGGGGGGATGACATGGCAAGGGCTGTGCGGGAAGAGGCAGAGGGCGAGCCAGGGGAGGGGTGGTTCCAGAACAAGGCGCCGGGGCTTAGGAAGAGGCACAGGCTCTGGGAGGGGGCAGGATGGGGGCCGCCATCCCCACCTGTCCCCACCTGCTCGTAGATGTCAATGGCCTTCTGATACTGCTCCAACAGTGCGGCGTAGCCAGCCACCTTCAGCAGACACTTGTTGGCTGAGCTGTGTGGGAAGGAGGAGTGAGGGGAAGTGGTGGCGGTCCCTGAGGGGCTGGGGCAGGCAGGAGGGGGGCTACCTGTTGGACTCTTCGCCTTTGTAGTAGTCTGCGGACTGCTCGTAGTGGGCGATGGCCTGGGGAGACATGGGGGATGGGTTCCAGGGGAGGGCAGGGGAGGGAGAGGAGGTCTCCATGAAGCTTCCATACCCTTCGCCCTGCCCATCTGGGACACAGCCAGACCCCGTTCTCCAAGCTCTGCCAGCGCCCCATGCCCCCTTCTCGGCACTCAGACACCAGAGGACTCCTCTGGTGGGAAGAGAGAGCAGCGCTGGTCTTGGCTGCCAGCCCAGGAAGGGCCCTGCTGCCACTCACCTTCTCGATGTCTACCAACTCCGTCTCATAGATCTCAGCAATGGAGATGTGGTGCTTGGCCGCAATCGTGAATCGGCCCTGGAGGGGACACGGGAAGGGACTGCCTGTGACTCATGACCTGCATGCCCTGTCCTGCACCCCTGCTGACCCATGACCCTTCAAGTTCCTACCCCTCAGCCAGGCCTGTGAGGAGGTATGAAGAAAACACTGAGAGGAGGGGGAACACAGGGGTGAGAAGGGAGGGCCCCAGCACTAGAGGCCTGGCTGTGCGTGCTGGGCTGAGCTGGTGACCTTGGACAAGCCACTCCAGAGCCTCAGCCTAATTTCATCCTGTCCATGAGGGCACAGATGGTGTGACACCAGAGAGGATGTGAGCACGAGCACTTGGCCAAGGCCCTGGCCCTTAGGAAGCCTCTGATAGCAGCCAGAGAGGCGGAAGGACCAGCCCAGAGTCACTTGGCAAAAGGATTTGGAGAAACCAGGATGGGAGGGAGGACTTGAGACCCCTGCCCAAGAGTACTAGCTCTGCCCCCAGGCCAACACCTACCTGTCAGCCTCTCCCATGCACACCCAGAGCTCCCCAGGGAGGCCTCAGGTTCTGAGGGGCCTCGCACCTTCCATCCGCCTCCACCCAGTGTCCAGGCGCTTGCCTGACTGCTCTGCCCCAAGGGCTGGTCCAACGCCACCCCCTTGCTGAGGGCAGTAGGAAAAGGCAAGGTCCTGGGCTCAGCCCAGACCTTGTTTTGGGTCTCAGTGACTCCTGCTTGTAGCCGCGTGTCCCTGGGCAAGTCATGTCACTCGTCTGAGCCCCTCTCCTCCACTATGGAATGGGGATGACAATAATGCCAACATCACAGGGCTGTGGATTAAACCACCCTGCAGTGTCTGGCATAATAAATGGGAGCTGCTATTATTGTTCTAATCACAGTCATCCCTGCAGCATTGCCCTGAACACAAGGGGTAGGGCTCGTGCCCCTGCCTGGGGTTTGAGAGCTGAGACAGGGCAAGCAGAGAGACAAAAAGGAGCTGGCCAGGCGTGGTGGCTCACGCCTGTAATCCCAGCACTTTGGGAGGCCAAGGCGGGTGGATCACTTGAGGTCAGGAGTCCGAGACCAGCCTGGCCAACATGGTGAAACCGCATCTCTACTGAAAATACAAAAATTAGCCGGGCGTGGTAGCACACGCCTGTAATCCCAGCTACTTGAGAGACTGAGGCACGAGAATTGCTTGAACCTGGGAGACAGAGGTTGCAGTGAGTGGAGATCACGCCACTGACCTCCAGCCTGGATGAGAGGGACAGACTCTGTCTCAAAAAAATAAATGAAAGAAAGAAAAGAAAGAAAAGAAAGAAAAGAAAGAAAGAAAGAAAGAAAGAAAGAAAGGAAGGAAGGAAGGAAGGAAGGAAGGAAGGAAGGAAGGAAGGAAGGAAGGAAGGGAGAGAAAGAGAGAGAGAAAGAGAGAGAAAGAGAGAGAGAAAGAAAGAAAGAGAGAGAGAAAGAGAGAGAGAGAGAAAGAGAGAAAGAAAGAGAGAGAAAGCACTGACAGGAGCCCTGGCCTGGGTGGAACCCTTCACTCTGGCTCCGGTTGGCAGCTGCCCATCTGGTCTGCATCTGTCATTGGCAAAGCCCCCTGGGACAGGACAGGTGGTGAGCCTCCTGTGGGCTCTGCCTATCCCTGTGGCCTGCTGCAAGAGGCTTATCAAATAATACGACACTTGTGGGAAGGCTGGGCAAGGGAAAGTGCCAGACACACTCTCTCCAGTAACCCAATTTCTTTTTTTGTTTTGAGACAGGGTCTTGTTTTGTCACCTACACTGGAGTGCAGTGGTGTGATCACAACTCACTGCAGCCTCAACTTCCTGGGCTCAAGTGATTTTCCTGCCTCAACCTCCCAAGAACTAGGACCCCAGGTGCATGCCACTACACCAGGCTAATTTTTTGTAGAGAAGAGGTCTTGCTATGTTGCCCAGGCTGGTCTCGAACTCCTGTGCCCAAAAGATCCTCCCACCTCAGCCTCCCAACGTGCCAGGATTACAGTCATGAGCCACCGTGCCCAGCTCAATAACCTAAGTTCTATGAATGAAAACCATGACTGCCTTTGGAGTGAGGGGGCCGTCAGGCTGGTGGGGAGCTGGATGAAGACCCAGCCAGCCCAGGCCAGCTCAGGTGGCCTAATTCCCCCAGCTCCCACTTCCCCCTCCCCAACTGGTTTGGTCACAGAGTAAGAACAGTGCTGGGGGTGCTCAAGGAGGGGACGCAAGGCCAGGGCAATGCAGTGGGACCCGAGGGGCATCAGGACAAGCAAGCGGCCCTTACCATGTCTGTGTAGATCTCGATTGCTCGCATCAAACAGTTAATGGCCTCTGGAGAGAAAGGGAGGTGGGAGGAGACATGAGAAAGTGAAGTCGTTTCAGCAGAAGCCGAGGAGAGGAGGCGGACACAGGCGCACCTGGCTGCCCGCAGAGAGATCAATAGGCACTCAGAGCTGCCAGGGCTGCCACACACTCTCAAGGGGCTGGGAAGAAGGAGACGGAATCCCTGAGCCCCAGGAAACGTGTTGAGAGGGCTGACTCTGTAGACTGTGACTTGCTGGGCACATGCTTCAGGGGGAGTCCTACTCCCCTCGGGCTGCCAGGATGCTACCAGCTTCCCATACGGAAGGTCCCTTCCCAGGGACAGGGCATAGCAGTGCTCGGCCAGGCTGATGGCCAGACTCCCACGGGTCTTTTAAGACAGACCTGCTAAGGCCCTGTTCTTGAAGGACTGAGCTGCTGGCAAAGGGGAAGGGGGCATGGGAGGCAGCCAAGCCCAGCATCTGAGGTGGTCTTGGAGGCAGCAGCGGCAGCGGTGCCATCTTCTACCTGGGCTCTGCCACCATCTCTGCAGGACCGTGAGCAGCTTCTGTCCCTGCACCAGGAGGACCTGGACCTCTGGCACGAGGAGGCTGGATGTCATGAACACTGAGCCCTCGGTGTGCTCTCCACTGCCCCCTTTTCCTCATATCTCAGCAGTTGGGAGCCCTCTGCTCTCAGTCCCTTTAACCTGGCCCTGCCACCCACCAGCTCCTCAAAGGTTTTGCCAAAAAACCTGAACACACCAGGATGGCACTGAGGAAGAACTGGGCTACCTTTGTTGTACTATCTCTTGCAAGATTTTAAATTTGGGAAAGGCTTTTTTTTGACAAGTTATTTGGAGGAGAGAGAAACGCATGAGTGGGAGGCATTTTCTAGCAGATAGAAATGAGCTCTCAGGGGGTATTTTTTAAGAACACCATTTTAGCGCATCTCAGGAGGACAGGGGTGTTGTGGGGAGGGAGGCCTGGGCTGGGGAGAGGGAAAGGCAGGGAGCCTGGACAGGTCATAGGGCATGGGCTCTGAGCTGCAGCCTGGGCATCTGAAAGTTCCTGGTCACTGTGGGGGTCTCCATGGTCACCCATGCCATGTTCGCCTGGGATGAGGGTGCTACCAAGAAGCGCCGGGGCTGGGCAGCTCTCAAGGGGCTCGAGGTCTGGATGGGACTTCAAAACCCCTCCATGGGGAGGCATCTGAACAGAGGCTCTTAGTCTCAGGCCTGTGGCCAGGCTTTCAGGGATTCCAACCCCTCCTTCTGACATGTGAACACTGGGATCCATAAGCACTCCTCTGGGGACTGGGGTCTGTAGGTTTTGTCCAATTCGGAAAGACCTCTGGGGATCCGAAAGGGACTGACAGAAGGTACAGCACTCAGTCCAGGTTCCGGAGCTGACAGACAGAGACTGTGGCAGCAGAAAGAGAGAAAGGTGGCAAAAAGGGGGCAAAGGAGGAGGATGGGGAGAGAACACAACCTAAACCCGGCAGTTTGAAGACACACACATCTTGTAATCGGTGGGCCCAGAAGCAATGGCTGAGCCAGGCCATGCTGCAGAGGAGGGGAGCAGCAGCTGGAGTGAAGTGAGCGGTCCACCTTGCCCCGCCCCACCTGGCTGCAGCCTCCACCTGGTGGCCCCGGGCTGCTCACTGGTTCACTCTTCTGGCCAGGACACCAACCTGGCACCCTGCAGGCTGAGGCAGCAAAGGCTGCTGCTCTGCAGTGGGCAGTGAGATCTATAGCTACCACCTGGGCCTGCTGGCACTGGCTTTGGAGCGCCCGCTGTTAGCATGGCACAGCCCTTGCAGTAGCAGCAGGGAGACAGCTTACCCCCCGTGCAGCAACATGGACTCACGGGGTTAAGTCTCCTCCATGCCTGGAAAGCAGCGGACCACCAGCAGACACCTGGGCCAGCTGGCTCCTGGACGAGCTTCTGACACACTCATGACTGCTACTCTTATCTCTGGTCACCAGGCCTTGTGCACTCGGACAGGTGGAGCAACACCCAGCTCTGTGGCCCGGCCCCTCCTGCACCCACCCACAGAGGGCTGGAAAGGGGCTCGGAGCAATAAAGCCCAAGTTGGGGAGCTATGGCCCTGGCCACTGCCCATCCCCGCAGTCATTCCTACTAGCGATGCCCAGCTTGACTTCTGCCTCTCTGAGCCCTTCCTGGTTACACTTGGCCATCTCCTCCTTAGTAAAATGGGGGCAAATCACAGAATGCACAAAGAAATCAAATGGGTTAAAAGATGCCAAGCATCTGGTATACAGTAGGAACCCGGTAAATGGCAGCTAGAGAGGAAATAGGGGACAAGCAGGGGCTGGGCCGCGTCCCTGCCCCAGGTATACACACTACCCCCAGCCCCAGCTATCAGTCAGGCCCAGGAATAGGCCTCGCTGGCCCCAGTCTGCCCTGAGCAGCAGCGGTGGTTGGGTAACCGAGGAACCAATAACACAAATGAGCATCACCCTTCCCCACCCAGAGCCACCAAGGTGGCAGCAGGCCACCCTCTGTAGAGGGAGAGGAATTCAGGAGCCCAGCCGGGCCTTAGGCACACTCCAGCTGCCACTTGGGGGCAGGTCCTTCTGGAGAGAGTCCTGGAGGAAGTGCTGACCCAAGACAGAGGACTTCTAGGCTGCCGAGGAGACCAGTGACGACGAGGGCCCCAGGGAGCCGGCCACCTGCTCCAGGAAGCCAGGCAAGGTTCCAAATTGGGCGTCCAGAGCTGTTTCACAAGGCACCTGGCCAAGGGCAGAGGCTGTGGGGAGCCCAGGGCAGGCAGGGGCCCCCGGACTGATGAAAGCCAAGGGTGTCCTGACTGGAAGTTTATCACACACCAGGTGCTGCGCTGGGCATGACTCCATCATCTCACAGCAGTCTCTGCTTTAACAGATGAGGAAACAAGAGGCCCAAGAGACTGACTTGCCCAGGATCACAGGGGAGGCAGGGTCCTCCCAGACCATCCACCACCTGCACTGCTGAGCCACACACAGCTGCTACATGACATTCTCTGTGAGGTGGTTTTTTTTTTTTTTTTGAGACAGGATCTCATTATGTTGTCCAGACTGGTCTTGAACTCCTGGGCTCAAGTGATCCTCCTGCCTCAGCCTCCCAAAGCACTGAAACTACAGGCATGAGCCACTGCACCTGGCCTTCTGTAAGGCCTGACTAGCCTCAGACACACAGCAGCCGCTGCCCTTGATGCCAGTGTGCCCCTTGCCCCACTGGGAGCCATGGCTGGGCTGCGCATCTTTAGGCTGTAGCTCTGGACACTGCGCTAACACCCCTCCCTGCTCAGCACCACCTCCCCAGGGCTCTGGACATGGCACCTGCTCTCAGCTCTACTCAAGTGAGGCTCACCTCTCAGAACTGCCCCCTTTCTTCCCCGAAAGATCTCCCCTAGCCAAATTCTCCCCCTCCTAGCCTCAGCTCTGCGCAAGTCGGCCTCTGTGCCCTGGATGTGGCATCATCTTTATACTTTCCTACCAGTCGGAGTCCTCAGCCACCTTCTGAGCTTCCTAAGGCAAGGGAAGGGCCACATCCAGACTCCAGGCCCACACCCTGCAGAGTCTAGCTGGAGAGCTAGAAAAGCTCAGATCAAACACAGGGGACGGACCCCACCATATCCCACTGCCAGGTAGGGCCTGTCTGCAGGAAGTGAAGAGTCTGCTGAAAGAGCAAATGGCACTCACTGTTCTGCAGGCTGGCGCTCAGTGCTGCCCCAGAGAGTCCTTCTAGTCACTCCAGAAGAGGCAGCAGCTAAACATCACAGATGCTAAGACAGCGCCTCTAGGCCAACCAGTTTCCCAGGGAGCAGAAGGAAAGGCTTGGCGGGGCAGCTTAATGGAAGGCATGGAGATTTCCTGGGGTAAGTCAAGCTTAAAACCAACTCAGGGTCTCCCTGGGTCATCACTGCATCACCCACGCAGCCCGCTGTGGCCCCGTGCTACCAGCCAGGCAAGCTCCACGGCCCACCCAGTTACAAGGCTGCTCCTCCGCCTCTTGCCAGGCCTGAGCCCCACCATGTGACCACTGAGGCCAATGTGTGAGATGCTCGGCTGGTGAGGAGCAACTGGTTAGTCTAAGGACAGAGAAGTGCTACTGGTCAACACACAAATTCATCCTCGTCTGGGAACTAATATCTCAGATCATGACAAAGGGGTATGCCAGCGGTTCCCAAATACGGTGTGTGAACCAGTGCTCGCTGATCCATGGAGGAAGCGCCCTGCACTGCTGCAAATCTGTCTTCTCTTGGGAAGAACAGACCCTTATTCCAAGATCATTTAGCTGCTTTTTACTTTTTAAAGATTTATATATTTTCCATTCCCCTGAGATGACAGTGACAGTAGATGGTCATTTTTAAAAACTGCCTGTGCTTTCTAATTAGCAACCTGTACCTAGCACCAAGATTTTAAAAAATAAATTAAAATTCCCGCCCCATACAAACACTGGGCTGGGCTTCCTCTTCAGGAGGCACCCAGGGGGACAAAAACTGTTTTCTCACCATGAGTCAGCCCCAAACTGGGCTTCTGTCCCTAACACGCTCTCAGTTTAAGTAATTTGTTCTCTGGCAACTATATCTCGGGCTCTGTTCTCTCTAATTCCTCCCCAGGATGTAGGGAAGCCAGGTTGGGCTAATTTCCGCTCCTTTTTCGGCAGCAACTCCTACCTGGCTGGTCTCAGAAATCCCCCCCACCCTGCTCCCTTCTGCATGTTAATTCTGACAACAGAACAGATTTTCCTCTCTCCCCGGCAGGCGGTGGGTCTGCAATGGAACTCCCACTCCCAAATGCTCCGGGCTTGGGAAGGGGTGATCAGCTGCACCGACAGGGTAGACAGGGGGCGGAGACTTGAGCAGGGCGCGAATGCCAACCACAAGGAAGGGAGCCAGTTCTGAAGTCAAAGCTCACTCTACCTCAGGCGCGTCCCTGCCAGCCTATCACGTCGGCCATTGGAAAAACCAGAGCCTCCAGGAAACCCGAGGACTCGATGCAGGGTGCTAGGAGGGCGCTTTGGGCCAGGCAGGCAGCCCCTGTGGCCAACAGAGATCCTCACCTTGGGGGTCAGCTTTCTTGAATGCATTGCCGGCGTCCACAAAGCAGGTGGCTGCGTCGTGCTTGCTCTGGAGCTGCAGGTGCAGCTGCGCAGCCTGGCAGAACGCGTTTCCAGCAGCTGGAACAGAAGAGAAGGGTGGTCCCGGCCTCAGTGGGGCTCCACACTTTATGAAGCCACAGAGGCACTGCCCTGGGAGGTGGATCGGGCTCTTGAAAATGTGGAAAGAGTTCCCAAGATAGGACGAGGGTGACCTGAGCGAGCCCAGACTGAGGCCTAGACCTCAGGTCTGCTGGCTCCTGCACTGAGGCTCCTGGTGGTGTGCCTGACAGTCTCTAAGGGCGGCAGGAAGCTGCCTCAGGGGAAGCCCCTGAGCCCCAGGTATATGGAAAGAGAGCCAGGGTAAGCCCAGGTAAAATGCCATGTCCCTAATCCCAGCTATGCTGGTATTTCCAGGGCCACCACTTCTAAAGATCCAAGGAGAAGGCAGACAGAGCTGAGTTGGAAAGCATATAAAACAGAGTGAGGTGGCCTCCTGCACCTCCCAGCCTGGGCAGTCCTCCCTAGGGGAGCCTCAAGCACAGGGCCCAGAACCACCACTAGAAGGCAAAGTGCAGGTTGAATCATGGGGTGACTTGGGAGGGGTATTTTGGGAAGCAAGGAGCAACTGAGATTAAACCACATTAACACCTTCCCATCTACTCCCCTTTCCAAGTCCTGTTTCTTTCTCCACAGCTCCCCAAAGCTCTTCCTGATTCTCCCAACTCCTCTGCCTCTGTTCACATTGTTCCCTTCACTGCAGATCCCCATGGACAAGGCACCTGTGTGAATTGTGAGGCTCATGGAGTTGGGGTGGGACAACACAGAGCCGGCTCCCTCCAGGAACTGCACGTCCAGAGAGGGAAACAGGATGTGGACACCAAGAATGAGTACATGCAGACCAATGCCCATGGGGGAGGGCAGAAGAGACGGCGCCTGAAGCCTCGTCTGTCCTGTGCTCATCTGCACACAGTCAGCTTCTGTGGGTCCCAAGCCATTCTGCCCACACATCTCCTAACTGACGTTTGGGAGGCAGCAGTGTCTCTCCTCCTCCTCGTGGAGCTGACCACCTCCAGCTCAGTTCTGAGGCTTCTCCCCTTCATTCTCCTCCAGCTGAATCTGAGTCAGAGTTTCTGAGCTGGAAGAGGACCAGGAGGCCTAGCCCCATCCTCTTAAGTTTGAGCAGCAGAAGAGACAAAGCCTTCCAGATTTTCACTATATGATTTCATTATTATTTTCAAGAGTTCCAAATTTGAGTATAAAATTACGGCTAGGCATGGTGTCTCATGCCTGTAATCCCAGCACTTTGGGAGGCCGAGGTGGGCGAATCACGAGATCAGGAGATGGAGACCATCCTGGCCAACATGGTGAAACCCTGTCCCTACTAAAGATACGAAAATTAGCTAGGCGTAGTGGCACATGCCTGTAATCCCAGCTAGTCGGGAGGCTGAGGCAGGAGAATCGCTTGAACCAGGGAGGCAGAGGTTACAATGAGCCGAGATCGCGCCACTGCACTCCAGCCTGGCGACAGAGCAAGACTGTCTCCAAAAAAAAAAAAAAAAAAAAAAAAAAAATTCAAGAAAACGGGATAATACCAGGGGGAAAATGGCCTAGGGCTTTTCTTTGAAGAGTTGGGGGGCAGAGGTAACAAATTTTAGGAGAAAAGCAACACCTATGTAATTAAAAAAATAAACTTTTTTTCTCTAGAGGAATTTTCTTAGTTTGGGAGCATAAAAATACACAGAACATTTGGCTTTATTCACAACGTATTTTATGAAAACTCAGGAATAACTCTTTGAATTTTTGGGAAACCAACAACATTCTCAAAATGATGATAATCAATTTTATTGTGCACTTCTGCGCCCTGCCTCCATGGTCCTACCACTAGGTCCCCTCTCCTCCACAGTCAGGAAGTTCCTCCCTGTGTTCAAACACTGGTCTCTTGCTGTATTTCCTTAATTCGATCTTGGTGACATGAAAGATGTATTATGAAATGGGCTTCAAAAGGGCTCAATGCACTGGCTTGTTGGATTTCTTGGGCCTGCAGGGAGCCCCAAACAGATCTCCAGCCTCCCTGGGCCCAAGGGGCTCCTCCCCACCCCTCTCCTCCATGAAGCTCTCCTGCCTCACTGGGGCAGGTTAAACACTCAGGCTCTGCAGTAACAGCCTTGGTTTCTGAATCTTGGTTCTGTCATTTACTAGTTCTGGCACCCCGGGCAAAAGACTAAGCCAAGCCTCAGTTTCCAAATCTGTAAAACAGGGATATTTACAGACTGACCCTTAGGGCTGCTGTGCTAATGCCATTAAATGATGAGCACTTAGTACTCAACAAACAGTAGCCATGATTCATGTTGTTATTGGAATCACCTGAACATCCCCCCACCCCGCCACCACCCCAGCCTAGAATTCAGACACTGATGGAAGCACTAAGGAAGTTACCAGGAAACCCGAAGTTCTGAATTTAAGGAGGACTCTAAGAGCTCATCAATCCACATGGGTTTATCCAGGTCTAATAATCTATTTATTCCCATCCTCTCTGTCCTTTCTCCAAGGCCCCATGACCCAGAGTATAAAGTAACCCAGCAGGCACAAAACAATTAGAGAGCAGGCCAGTGGCTTTCCGATGACGGAGATGGCATAAAAAGAGAAGGGGCCCTCAAGGCCAACCTCTGGGGCAGGCCTGTGTGAGTGGAAGCTGAGGGAGGAGGAGAGCACCTCGGAGGAGCTCTAGCGGAGATGACATACCACTCCAGTTTTTGGCCATTTTGAACATGTTTGCTGCTCTGGCGTAGATTTCACATGCTTCCTCTATTTTGGATGAGCCTCTGGGGAAAAAGGAAAGAAAAAAAGGAGACAATCTAGTCTGCTATCCAGGAGAAAGCAAGCATTCTGCTCCAGTGCCGGTACAGACGTGCCCCTACCCCTCACCCTTCACCTGTGAAGCCAGCTTCCCGCAGGCCTCCTGAGGCTGTGGCCCCCGCCCCTGCATACAATGGCACACTCAATTCAGGAGGACTGGGGTAGATACTGGGTGCTCGCTGGGGTTGTGGGGCGAAGAGTTCCTGACCCCACCACGACCCCAGGGTCTGACAGCCTCTTCTACTTCCTGCCTGGGATACCGGGGGCCCACTGGGTCCCAGGCGCGCTACAAATCCCCTTTCCCCAGGAGACTGCAAAGCATTCTGGGGGATTAGCCCAGTTTAAGACATCGTGTTGCTTTCGCAGAGGCAGCCTTAATTCTGTGCCTTGCAACCCTGGAGTGTGTCATTACCAGTTCAGGACTGGGCATATATATCACACAGCCATACAAATAGACAGGAAGCACTATTTTAAAATGTAGATATAAAATGTTCCCGTTTGTGTTTAAAAAAAAGAGGGTGGGCTGAGTGCGGTGGCTCATGGCTCCTGTAATCCCAACACTTTGGGAGGCCAAGGTGGGCAGATTGCTTGAGCTCACGAGTTCGAGACCAGCCTGGGCAACACGGCAAAACCCCATCTCTACAGAAAATACAAAAATTAGCAGGGTGTGATGGCGCACGCCTGTAGTCCCAGCTACTAGAGAGGCTGATGTGGGAGGATTGCTTGAGCCCAGGGGGCGGAGGTTGCAGTGAGCCAAGATCAAGATCACACCACTGCACTCCAGCCTGGACAACGACAGGGCCAGACCTTATCTAACAACAACAACAAAAGAGTGAGAAGAATAGAAACATACATGTTTATATAAACATAGGATATTTCTGGGCAAATACACAAAAACCTAGTAACAGCATTTTTCTCTCAGGTGGAGCCTGGAGAAGGAGGGCCAGGTGTGGGAGGCTAACTTATTCACTGGGCATCCCGCGTTTGTACTACCCGAATTTTTTTTTTTTAACTGTTTGCACATCTTTTCAAGAAAATATATATATACACACACACACACATAAACACACACACGTGTATATGTGTATAGATATGTGTATATATGTATATATGTGTGTATATATCTATACATAGAAATACACACACACACATATTTTTAAGTATTAGGATTTATATTCGGCCCTGTGGTCCAGCAATGAATTACATTTCCAGCAATTTATCCTAAAAAACGAATAAGTTACAGGGATGTTCAGCAGAGCATTATTTAAAACAGCAAAACCCCCCAAAAACTTAATGTCCAACAGTAGAGATACACTGGGAGATAGACAGGAATTTAAAAACATAAAGGGCACCCTGTTTGGGCAGCTTCACTCTGGCTTCTCGACCTCCACATGTACAAAATGAGCTTCCTGGGGGACCTCATTAGTACCTCAAACCCGTAAGTCCCACTGAATCCTTCTGCCGTTAATAATACAACCAAGCTGGCCGGGCGCGGTGGCTCAAGCCTGTAATCCCAGCACTTTGGGAGGCTGAGACGGGCGGATCACGAGGTCAGGAGATCGAGACCATCCTGGTTAACACGGTGAAACCCCGTCTCTACTAAAAAATACAAAAAACTAGCCGGCCGAGGTGGCGGACGCCTGTAGTCCCAGCTACTCGGGGGGCGGAGGCAGGAGAATGGCGTGAACCCGGGAGGCGGAGTTTGCAGTGAGCTGAGATCCGGCCACTGCACTCCAGCCTGGGTGACAGCGCAAGACTCCGTCTCAAAAAAAAAAAAATAATAATAATAATAATACAACCAAGCTGAGCCCGCGAGGTCTGTAGTCTCTGTAACTGCTCAAACTCCCATCATCCACATAATCAGTAGAATAAAATCCACACACTCAGGAGTCCCACCAAGGCCGGGCGCGGTGGCTCAAGCCTGTAATCCCAGCACTTTGGGAGGCCGAGGCGGGCGGATCACAAGGTCAGGAGATTGAGACCACAGTGAAACCCCGTCTCTACTAAAAATACAAAAAAAAAAAATTAGCCGGGCGCGGTTGTGAGCGCCTGTAGTCCCAGCTACTCAGGAGGCTGAGGCAGGAGAATGGCGGGAACCCGGGAGGCGGAGCTTGCAGTGAGCCGAGATCGCGCCACTGCACTCCAGCCTGGGCAACAGCGTGAGACTCCGTCTCAAAAAAAAAAAAAAGGAGTCCCACCAAATGGATTTCAGGGTCTCTCTTCACTGACAGAACCAGTGTTGAGTTTATTTTTAAGGAAGAGAAAAGGGAGGGGTGGGTATTTTCCCATTTAAATCGTCCTCACCATCTCATCCCACACCCTGTGTCAACTGGCCCAATGCTGTACCTGGAAACTTGTCCATACCAACTCAGCTGTGTTGGGGCCCAAAGGTAATTCTGGGAGCTGGGATGTGAGCATTCCTTCCCTCTGCACTGTGGATTCAGTGTGGCCAACCTGCCCATCCCTTTGAACCACATGAAGTGCTCATTTTATCAAACCAGAGTCCCACAGCCACACTCTCTGGGATTCACTCAGCAGGTCTGGATGGGGCCTGCAATTGAGATTTTTAACCACTGGGGTTTGGGGGGCCCAGGTAATTCAGCTGATCACGTGAGTTTGGGAAGGAAAAGCTGACTGAGACTGACTATCTGGAAAGCAGCCACCAGCAATCAGGGGCCAGGCCTGGCAATGTCAGCAGGCAAATAAATGCCCCCAGGGCGGGTGGGCTGGCTGGGCCAGGGATCCTGGTCTCCTGAATCCACATCACACCAGGTAAATAATCTATTTATTCCTATCCTCTCTGTCATCTTGTCAGATGAAAGCCTACTTCCTGCCTTCTGGGGCTGTGCTGATGCTGTCCCCCACCTTCTGCTGTCCCCGGGAAGTGGCCCTCAGCAATGTGTTCTTCCCGCACTTGCCCTGCTGCACCCCATCTTCCCTCACCCACCTCACCTCAGCCGGCCCAACACACCTCGGGCCTTGTTTGGAGTGACTTCTTTTTTCTTTTTCTTTTGGAGACGGAGTTTCGCTCTTGTCGCCCAGGCTGCAGTACAGTGGCACGATCTCAGCTCACTGCAACCTCTGCCTCCCAGGTTCAAGCAATTCTCCTGCCTCAGCCTCCCAAGTAGCTGGGATTACAGATGTGTGCCATCACACCCCACTAATTTTTGTATTATTAGTAGAGACGGGGTTTCACCATGTTGGCCAGGTTGGTCTCGAACTCCTGACCTCAAGCGATCCACTCACCTTGGCCTCCCAAAGTGCTGGGATTACAGGCTTGAGCCACCGTGCCCAGCCTGGAATGACTTCTTTAGAACCCATTCCTGGCCTTGGAGAGGTAAGAAACTTTCAAAACCTTCTCTGGCTGAGAATCCTGAAGGGTCCTTTGGGGCCTGGCTGCAAAAAACCCTCAGAAGGACCTTCTCTGGAATGTTCTCTTAAAGGGACATTTTCACAGACCTTAATCACAGGTCTGCCCACCCCACAGATTCCCCAGCTCAGCCTTCCCTTCTTTTTGAGTGTGACTAAGTCCTATCCAGCTCCATGCACTCTCTGAAAAAGCTCAGTCCCTGGATGAGCAGAAATGACCCATGTCACTGAGTGGCCCACAGCAGGCAATCAACAACGAGCGGAGTCAGCCCCAGCCGGGTTTATTTCAGCTCAGAGGGACAGAGCAGACACGGGACAGACACAAAGTCTACCAGCTGCCAGGGCTGAAACTCTATGATCGCCTGCCTCCTTTTTCCCCTGCACCCCGTGGTTTTGCCCATTACCACGGCCAGGGGATGACAGGAGATCTCTGGAGTCCCATCCTCTTCTTTTAGAAATGGGAGTGAAGTCCCCAAAGGGGGAAAGTGACATGCCTAGGTTCCAGTGGAAGATCCTGAAGAAGCCATTCACATACTCATTTATTCACCTGGGGAACAGGTATCCGAGCATTTATTATGTGCCAGGAGATAACAGCAGTACATGAAAGGAAAAGTTAGCTGGGCCTCCTCTCCTGAGGGCCTGGGTGGCAGCGCATGTGACAGCTGACTGTCCCTCCCCCACTGACCTCCCCCAAGCTGCCTCTGCTTCACTCCTCCCATCCCACGGCTCTGAGCCGCTCTGGGAATAGAGGGAACTGGTTTGGGCTGCCTGATGCAGGGCTGTCTATAATTACCCGCTCAGCTTTGCTCTCTCCCCCTCCAAGGCGGAGGAAGGAGTCTCAGGTCTCCCAAACACAGCCACCAACCTCAGCGAATGCCATATGGAAGGCTAGGCGCTGCCAGGAATGCACAGACACCCGGTGGGACCTGGGCCAGGGGGTACTGCAGGGCAGAGTCTCAGCCCCCTCCTTCCTTCCTCCATCCACCAGGCACTTCCTGGCTGCCAGAAATACACCATGCCCTGACCCACCACCTGCAGCTCCCGAAGGACCTCATGAGGTAGGGTGGACAAAGGCCCCCATTTTGGGTCCTGGACTCACTCTATCTCTCTTGCCTCTCTGGAAGCCACAGGCACAGGCCTATGGCTTCCTCCTCAGACTTAAGGCCCACTGCCCCAAGTCTCCGGTCAGCACCCTCAGTGGGGAAGGTGCCCTAGGGCCTGTCACATGCCTGTGAGCCCACCTCCTGCACGGCTCTCGAGACCACGTGCCTTAATCACAGCTGGCGCATGGCGCTCCCTGGCTCCCGGGCACTCCCCCAGAAGGAGCCCACAGCTCTTCACAAGAGCCCTTTGGGTGCTGCCCTTGCTTTAAAGGGAGGAAGCTGGGGCTCAGAGAGGGTGGAGGGCTTGCCCAAGCTTACCCTGCCAGGAAGCAGCAGGGCTGTGAAAGAGGACTGGGGCCCTGGGGATCCAGTGCTGCCCTTGCCTCTCACTCAGTAATCAGGAAGGCTTCCCTCCCCATGCCCAAGAGTCCTCGGAAAAATGAGGAGGGAGGACAAGGTCCCTGCCTGCCCCCGCCCCTCCTCTAGATTAAACAAGCCAAGGAACCTTTACCGCCGAGGCTTCCCTCATCTCAAAGCAGAGGCTGCTCTCTGCTGGAGCTGCGTGGAGCATCCTCTAGGCAAAAGAGGATGAATTAAGTCAGCCCCCTACTGAGCCTGCCAGTAACAAGACAACAGGCAGAAGGAACGTCAGAAAAAGTTAAGGCTGCCTGTGGTGCAGGGTCCACCCTGGCACAGGGAGCTGGGGGCCACCAGCCCTGCTAGTCCATTGACTGCACTGGAGCTGGGAGCTGCTAGAGGTTCAGCATCCTGAAGGCACTGCCACCAGTATTACCTGGAAGTGCAAAACCACCAGCTGCCTCCCGCCACTCTGCAGTGGGCCCCGGCTGACCAAGCAGGGTATGAGTTCCTGCGGGGCGGGGCCTGGGCCCAGCTTCACTTTCCCATCTCTCCACAGTGCTGGCACAGGCCCCGGTTAACAACGGTGAAAGGATAAAGTGTCACAGCCTAACTGCCCAGCTCTGAAATCGCCACAGGACCCTCTTGTGACATGACTGTCTGGGCAAGGACAAGGGGTAGAAAGAGAATGACTTTGGGGTGGTGAGACCTGGGCTGAAGTTCATTTCAGGTACTTTGCTAAGTGTCCAACCAGGGGCTAGTTATCCCTAAGGCTTTTTTTTTTTTTTTTTTTTTTAATAAGAGATGGGGTCTTCCTGTGTTGCCCAGGCTGGTCTCGAACCCCTGGGCTCAAGCAATCCTCCCGCCTCTGCCTCCCAAAGTGCTGAGATTCCATTCTTTATCTATAAAATGGCAGTGTGGCTGGCCACAGTGGCTCACACCTATAACCCCAGAGTTTTGGGAGGCTGAAGGAGGAGGGTTGCTTGATCTCAAGAGTGTGACACCAGCCTGGGCAATACAGTGAGACCCCAACTCTACTAAAAACTAGCCAGGCATGGTGGCATATGCCTACAGTCCCAGCTACTTGGGAGGCTGGGGTGAGAGGATCACTTGAGCCCAGGAGTTGAGCCCAGGAGGTGGAGACTGCAATGAGCTACGATCATGCCACTGCCCTCCAGCCTGGGCAACAGAGCAAGATCCTGTCTCTCAAAAATGAAAAATGAAATAAAACAGAGACAATGAATCTGGCCTGGGAGGAGTCTTTGTGAGGATTAGAGATGACACACATTCAATACTTGGCACAGAGAGCAGAATGGAAGAGGTGCTCAAATGGTTGCCATTATACAAAGGAAGAGAAATACGCTCAAAGGGGTGCCTGCCACCCAGCAATAGGAATTCTAGAGAGTTGCTTGTGGTGGTAAAAATAAAATAAAATAAATGCTGACAGTAGTCAAACAGGCCTGGCCTCAGTGCCAGATCATCGCGTGCCAGCCTGCGTTTCCTCATGTGTAACTAGGGATAAGACTCCACACCTTGCAGTGCTGCTGAAGCATGAGCAATCTTGCAGGCAGCACCCCACGGCGTGCCCAGCAGAGAGCCGGTCACACCACGGGCGCTCAGTAAACAAGAGCATCCCTCTCATCAGGCCCCGCTGAGGACCGATTCCAGGCACACTTCCCTACTTCAGAATCGCAGCATGGGCTTCATCTCCACCCCAGATTCGCTAAGTGCTGCTCCTCCTTTGGCTTCCAGAGTCCTGGCCTCCCACCACCCTCCGCCTTACTGCACAATGCTCAAAATACATACAGGCCCACGGCCCTTCAAGATGGTAAGCTCAGAGCCAGGACCTCACCTGCCACACGGCACACAGCCTGGCAGGCGCTCTGTTTCTTATTTTCTTATACGAATGCCCCCCTGCACCCCAATGGGATTACATTTCACCACAGACCAAGGGCGAATGTGCTTCCTTTTCCTTAAAAGGTGTTCTCAAAGACCCTTGTCTTTCAGTAGCCCCATTCCAAAAAGGAGACAGAAATGTTTGTATGGCCAGGCAGCAAACTTCCATCCATCAGGAAAGCCAGGAATTCTCAGATTCCCCAGAAACCTTGTGTGCTCTCAGGAAAGACTCCACTCTGAGACTGGACAAGAGATGCCAAGTTTTCAGTTGTGGATCTTGGCTGCTGACAGGGCACTGTGATTCACCAGGGTGCCCACTGGAAATGGTGCCGGGGTCTCTGCACGCTCTGCAGAGGAAGGTGGTCTGGAGGGAAATCTGGAAGCTCATGCCCACACCAGTCTCAGCCAAGATCCCATGCAGGCCCTATACAGACAAGCTGGCCCTCCCATGGTCCCGCAGTTACTGCCTACAGGTAGTTCAAACAGGAACTGATTTGCCAAGATCTGATCTTGGGAATGCACTGTTTGTATACAGAACACCCTGCCACCTATTTCTCCAGCACTTCTAGCTCAACTTCCAATGACAATACCTACTAATAAAGATGACAGTGAGCCCTTAATAAACATTACCAGAGCCAGGCACCGTGCTCCCACCACTTCCCACGCATCGTCTCATTTATCTTTAGAACCACCCGAGGAAACAGTTGACTAGGATTTTCATTTCACAGATGAAGAAACTCCCTCTACACGTTTGTATCCAAGAGGAAGGAAGTTTTTATTTTGGCTGTTTTGGCGGCAGGGGAGGTGGCCAGGAGACATCAGGGATGAGGAAAAGCCCCAGGGAACAGAGCTGCCATTCAGAAGCCGCACGATCCCCAAAGGGCACAGCAGGCACTCTGGATTTACCAGGAGACATGCAGCAGGGAGGGGGAACTAGTGCGCCTGGACTCAGCCGTCCCCTTCTGCTGCTTGCTCACTGTGCTGTAGTTAGGAAGTCTCCGTCTTTTTGCTTCCAGAGCAGAAGTTTGAGCTGCACCCCCATCACCAAGGGGAGGAACAGGGATGGCTTTGAGCTTCTCCTAACTGGCTGGTGCTGTCGCCCTCAGTGGCTGCTGGTGCATCAAAGCCCCCTAGCGTCTGGCAGCCCAGAAATAATGAAGAGCAAGGGCGGCGTCTGAGCACCGAAGCGGGCGACAGCACAGACGCCCACCGCCTTGCGTCCCAGGTGAAGGCTCTCTGACTTGCCCTTTGATAGGAGCAGAGGACCCTCAATGTGGGACGCTGTCATTGCTGGGATTCCCAAAGGGGAAGGGAGAGGCACCAAGGACAAGCTGAGGCCCAACACTCCCTTCTCCAGTCCCGGCAGCTACCAAGGACCTGAAAAAAGGTGGGTTATGAAATGCTGAACACAAGCAAACCCAGATCAGAGAGGAGGAGGTGCCTGAGTGATTCCCACCCGTCAAACAGGTCCTCCTAAGCTGGCCTCTGACTGTGCTCCCAGCTCCCAGGCATGCAAGCTCCGGTCAGGCCACCCTCCCATCCTCCCTGCCCTCTGCCCTCTGCCCTCACCTCATTCACACCCCCACAGCACCAGGTCAGCTCCTCTGGGAGCTGGAAGGAACTGAGATGAACACACCGGCTCTTTTTTTCAAATACTTGGAGAAAACGGCCATGGGACCACAGTTAAGAGGGTGGCGGTTTTCCAACACACCTAGTTTGCCAACAGCCTTCCCAAATGTAGTGCCCAGAGATGGTCATGAACCTTGAGGAGAAACTACCGAGGTAGCACAGCAAAGGGGCTAAGTGAGAAGGCTCTGGAATCACACAGAACCGGGTTTGAATGCCACCTCTCCCACTTACCATGTGGCTGGGCAAGTAAGTCAACTTCTCTAAGCCCCCAAGTTTCTCTACCTCCACGGGGATTTTGTGAGGACTAAATCCATACCATCTATCAGCAGGTTGAGCCTGGCCCAGGCCTGGGTCCGAGTCAGAGCGAGCACTTAATAACCTGTATCTGCTAGTATTACCGGCAATGCAACAGCCTCCTGCCGTCACTCTCCCCCACACCAGCTGCTGCAGTCCTTTCTAGAAGGCAAATAGCAGCTCTCCAGGATGGGCCTCCCTTAGCCTCCTCGGAGCTCTTCAGTGCCTCCTCCAGGCCCAGCCCTTGCTCACCAGGCCTTCCTAGTCTGGCCTCACCTGCCGCTTCCACCTTTATGGTCTAACGTGTAACTCCCTGTGTTCCATCTTCCTAAGGCATACTCCATCATAACCCCTGCCTGGAGTGCTGCTCCCTGCCAGAGAGCACCCAGAACTCCTGTTCATCCCCCTGGGGTTGGGGCCTCTCCCCCAGGAAGCCATTTCTGATCCGTGTGGATCTCAGTTCCCTGTCTTTCCAGGCAGAACTTCCCCTCATGCTAGATCTCTGTTGCACCATCCCTGCTGCCTAGAGCACCCTCCCTGGCCCCACTCCCCAGCAAGTCCTGTGGTTCCTTGGGACCTAGCTCACTCCTCACCATGAGCTTCCCCCTGGTTCACACTGCTTCCTCTGAGCTCAGAGTCACAGGAATGATATAATCGAGCCCTTCCTTACAGTAGGTAATTCCACTTTACTAGCGTTTGCTGTGCATCCTGCCTTCCCAACCAGGTAGCAAGTGCCTTGGGGCTGACTTAGCTGCTCCCTCCAAGCACACAGTCCAACAGCCCACTAATCCCTGGGCCAAAGGGACCAGACACCCAGAGCCACCTAGGAAAACTATCACCAAAAATCCAGCTCGTGGCCCCACCCCCAAACACAGCACCTGAACTTCTCCCCTTGTGAAGAAAAAGAAAACACACACACACCCTCTGTCTCCTCGCAGCCTCTAAAATAAAATATTTTTCACCTAATCAATACAGTCCATCAGCCCCAGATGTTTCTCCACACCAGGCAATTCACCATCATGTTCTTCAAGTTCTTTTGCTAAACATTATCCAACCTCAAACAAGGGGCGTGGCCCAGAGCCCTTTTCCTGTTCCTTCCTCTCTTGGAAAGATCCCTCCCCTTTGTGTCTTACCAGCTTCTGCCAGGCTCCTACCCCAGTCTCTTCCCATCCCCAGGCCCTCCTCCCAAACCCCCTTCTCCAGCCTTCTGCAGACACTCCCAGTCCCACCAACTTCCCCAGGCTCTGCTTCTGAGGGGCCACCACAGACCGTTCTCTCTACAGGTCCACTAGTCCTTTCCCAGTCCTCCCCTCAGTTTCCACAGCCTCCCCTTGACCTTTTCGGGTCCCCCCATCAGCACAGATCCCACCCCCCCACACACCACCACCCCCTGCCAAACTCCCTTTACTTCCTCTGCCCAGAGCCTCATGCTCCTCTCAACCCTACTAAGTCTTCGTGGCTCCCTTTACTGCTCCCTTTCAGCTCCTCTTAGCACACCCATGTTTCTGTCTCTCCCTCTCCTGACCCCTCCCAGACCTCTCCTCTCGGGCGCCCACCTTGAACCCCATCAGCTCTCTGCACACTCCAAACCTGTTTCCTTCTGGGAAGTCACATTAACAATAGCTAACACTCTCAGAGATGTAACTCCACGCCAGGCTCAATTCTAACACTCACAGCAAATGGGAGGCAGGTTAGATTTGTGATCTCCTTTAACAGGGAGACTAAACCATTTACCCAAAGTCATGAAGTAAGTGGCAGAGCCACATTTCAAACCTGGGCTCTTAATACTTTTAAGCCACTAAAATTATCACAGGATGGTGGTGTCAGCTTTTAGGAGCTACCGTGAGTTTTATGCCATGTCACATGCGTTAGTTCTGTCTCCCAAGCCTTTTCCCATCCCTCTTCTCAGCATGTTCCTGTCATCCCCATTACTCGAGGATCACACAGCAGGAATTTGATCCCCAGTTTTGATTCTCTCAGTCCCCGTCTCTCCCTGTTATCCCTCCATCTCCTTGGCCAAGCCACCACCACGCGTTCCCCCACCCAGGAGTCTCCGGCCTCAACCCAGGCCTCCTCAGGTTTTTTTCTTTCCCTTTTTTTTTTTTTTTTTTGAAACGGAGTCCCACTCAGTTGCCAGGCTGTAGTGCAGTGCAGAGGCGTGATCTCGGCTCACTGCAACCTCCGCCTCCTGGGTTCAAGTGATTCTCCTGCCCCAGCCTCCCGAGTAGCTGGGATTACAGGCACCCGCCACCAGGCCCAGCTAATTTTTGTATTTTTAGTAGAGACGGGGTTTCACCATGTTGGTCAGGCTGGTCTCGAACTCCCGGCCTCAGATGATCTACTCACCTCGGCCTCCCAAAGGGCTGAGACCGCCACAGTCTTGACTCCATCATCCCGGTTCCTCCGCTCAGCTGTCCTTAAACTAGTCACTGCTAACCAGGGCCGTACTCACCCCAGGCACCCCCCACACTTCAGACGCAGCTCACTGCTCCTAGGATCATCTAAGCCCTGAGCCCCTCCAAAGGTGTCAGCCCCCTTCAGCCTTCACCCTCACTGCCCAGGGCCCACGCAAATCCACTGCCCCGGGGGATGAAAAGGTCAGTCCCTCGGGCAGGCGTCCTCAGCCCCAGGCCCCATCACTGCCGCCCGAGAGCCTTCACATTCCCCTAGAGCTCTGAAAAGCCTCCGGACCTGGCTTATCTCGCGGACTCCCTCCCTGCCCCCAAGCCGGTCCCCTCCACGGCTTCAGGACGTATTCCCTCGGTTCAGGTTCTCCCCCTCCCGCTGGCCTGTCTTCGGCCTGGGTCCCCTTCCTCGCCTCAAGACAGGGTCGCCTCTGTCCGTGTGTCCTCAGCCCAAATCCCTTCCGCCATGTCAGACCGTCTCTCCTCAAACCGTGTTGCCCCGGCCCAGGCTCTTGGCCCTCAGCCTGTGTAGCCTCTGCCGCTTCAGGCCAAGTCACCTCATTCCAGGTTCCTCTCCGTCCCCTCGGCCCGAGCTCTGCGTGCCCTAACCCGCCACCTCCGACCGTGACTCCTTCGTCCTCTCAGCCTAGGTCCCGGCCGACCCCTCAGCCCGGTTCTCACCCAAAGAGGCCAGAGAAGAAGGACTGCGAGTTCTTCACTTTGCGCTCCGCCTCGGCCAACAGCGCCATCGCCTCCGCTTCTTTCCCGGAATTGTCCATGGCGGCCACAAAAGGACTCAGCAAAGCGCCCGACACTGGCCCTGGGAAGACTCAGCCGCGGCCGGGCCGCGGAACACAGATCGGGAGAAGTCGCCCGGCTGCGTTGACGTCGCACCGGCGCGCGGCGCCTGCGGCCCGGAATCACGTGACTCGCGCTGGCCAACCAGAGGCCTCGTAGCGCGGCGCCCGCTCCGCCGGCCACGCCCCCACCAGCCGCCGCAAGCCGCCCGTGACTCGGGACCCCCCAATCGGCGTCCCGAGACCTCAACGCATGCGCACACACAGGACAACGACGCCCCACTTTCTCCTCAGCGCTCTGTACCTCACCTCCCACGTGACCCTGCGGAAGGCAATGGCAATACTCACCGCCGAGGCCCCGCCCCACGGTGTTGCCGCTGGATGCTCCTCCACCAATCAGCAGCAGCCCTCGGCTCGCGTTGTTAGGGGGGCCACCCCGCGCCCTCCCTGAAGTACTCCGGCAGAGTCAGCTGACCGCGGACACTCACGTGACAACTCGGGGCCCAAGCCCGGGTTTGACAGTTCTGCGCAGAGCTTAGTCCCGCCCCACGGCTGGTCTCGCCCGTTTCTTCACTTGGAAAAGCGTTTGTGGGAAAAGGAAACCGTTCTGCTTTTTCTTGCTCCCTCTACCGGCCAGTACTGGAACTGCTTTGGGGAGACCGGTGAAGTAGTTGAGAGACTGGAAACAAAAACTTAAGAGGTTCTCTAACTCTGGTTTCATAAAAAATAGATGAAGAGGGCCGGGCGTGGTGGCTCACGCCTGTAATCCCAGCACTTTGGGAGGCCGAGGCGGGCGGCTCACCTGAGGTCATGAGTTTGAGACCAGCCCGGCCAACATGGCGAAACCCCGCTCTACTAAAATACAAATATTAGCCGGGTGTGGTGGCTCACGCCCGTAATCCCAGCTACTCGGGAGTCTGAGGGAGGAGAATCGCTTGAACCGAGGAGGTGGAGGTTGCAGTGGGCCGAGATCGTGCCACTGCACTTCAGCCTGGGTGACAGAGTGAGACTTAGGAAAAAAAAAAAAGCTGAAGACAGCGTGTTAAAAAATTCAGATTCGAAGATGGGCGCGGTGTCTGGTGCCTGTAATCCCAGCTACTCGGGAGGCGGAGGCGGGAGGATCGCTTGGGCCCAGGAGTTTGAGTCCGGTTCAAGTCCCGCCTTGGGCAGCATAGCAAGACTCTGTCTCCAAAAAAAAAAAAAGTTAGGCCGGGCGCGGTGGCTCAAGCCTGTAATCCCAGCACTTTGGGAGGCCGAGGCGGGTGGATCACGAGGTCAGGAGATTGAGACTATCCTGGCTAACATGGTGAAACCCCGTCTCTACTAAAAATACAAAAAACTAGCCGGGCGTGGTGGCGGGCGCCTGTAGTCTCAGCTACTTGGGAGGCTGAGGCAGGAGAATGGCGTGAACCCGGGAGGCGGAGCTTGCAGTGAGCCGAGATCACGCCACTGCACTCCAGCCTGGGAGACACAGCGAGACTCCGTCTCAAAAAAAAAAAAAAAAAAAAAAAAAGTTCAGATTCAAACACACCTCCTGCTGCCCCAGAAAATTGAGTAGTTGGTTTTTGAGACAGGTCTCACTCTTTGGGTTGTTGGTTTTGGAGACAGGGTCTCACTCTGTCGCCCAGGCTGGAGTGCGGCAGCACAATCATAGCTCACCGCAGTATCACTTTGTAGTGCCAGAGAGGAAGGAAGTATTCCACACGTGTGCTCACACACAAAATTAGGGGGTATGCCAGGGTGCCAACTGAAAGAGCTCCCAATGGCCAAAGCTGGAACAATTTGAGCAGCAAAATAAAGTAGTATTGCATTATAATCCCAAATATAAAGTATCCATGAGCCTGTGGTCATAAAGATGAATAGAGAAAAAGGGGGGAGAATAGACAAATAGTTTGTGCAGAAGAATTCCAAATAATCTGTGTAGATACTCTGCTCTCAAGAAGGTGAAGGATACCTCCCCATTCTGTAAGTATGGACTGTGCATAGTGACATCCTTTCAAAGAGGAGGGTGCAGGAAAGGGGAGAGAAAAACTAAATTTACAGTGGAGAAACCAGACTTTGACATCCAGGTTGTTGGGTTAACCTCAACATTGATAAGTCATGTGATTAAAATGGCTCTTTACTTCTGGGATCTTTCAATCTAATCATGAAAAAAACACTAGACAAATTCCCATTGAACCACATCCTCCAAAACACTTGCCTAGTACTCCTCAAAACTGTTGGTGGGCGCAGTGTGTCACCTGTAGTCCCAGTACTTTGGGAGGCCAAGGCAGGAGGATCACTTGAGGCCAGGAGTTCGAGACCAGCCTGTCCAACATGGCGAAACCCTGTCTCTACTGAAAATACAAAAAACTTGGCTGGGTGTGGTGGTACATGCCTGTAATCACAGCTACTTGGGAGGCTGAGGCAGGAGGATCACTTGTACCCGGGAGGCGGAGGTTGCAGTGAGCTGAGATCACCTCATTGCACTCCAGCCTGGGCAACAAGAGGGAGACTCAGTCTCAAACAAGTAACACTGTCAAGTCATCAAAACAAGGAAAGTCTGAGAATCCGTCACAGCCCAGGATACATGGATGCTAAATGTAATGTCTTACCTTGGGTGGGATCCTGGGACAGAAGGGCATTAGGTTAAAAAAAACCAAGGAAATCGGCCGGGCGCAGTGGCTCATGCCTGTAATCCCACTTTGAGAGGCTGAGGCGGGTGGATCACCTGAGGTCAGGAGTTCGTGAGCTGCCTGGCTTTCGAGAGCAGCCTGGCTAACATGGCAAAACCCCATCTCTACTAAAAATACAAACATTAGCTGGGCATGGTGGCGGGCACCTATAGTCCCAGCTACTCGGGAGGCTGAAGCAGAATTGCTTGAACCCGGGAGGCGGAGGTTGTGGTGAGCCAAGATTGTGCCACTGTGCTACAGCCTGGGCAATAGAGTGAGACTCCATCTCAAAACAAAAAACACTAAGGAAAGCTACATAAACTATGAAGTTTAGTTAATAATATTGTGCCATATTAGTTTATTCATGGTAATAAATGTACCATTCTAATATCAGATGTTAATCATAGGGGAAACGGGTATGTGGGATTTTTTTTTGCTGTCATTGCAATTTTTCTACAAATCTAAAACTATCCTAAAAATCTTCTTTAAATAAAACAGGTTCGAAGGCCATACCCACAATGGTTCCAATTCTGAGTCTGTGGTGGGTCAGAGGAATCTGCGTTTTTAAAAAACAGAACCCCATAAAATTAAGATGCAGCCAGACCCGGTAGCTCATGCCTGTAATCCCAACACTCTGGGAGACCAAGGTGGGAGGACTGCTTGAGCCTAGGAGTTAAGGACCAACCTAGGCAACAAAGCAAGACCCTATCTCTACAAAATTAAAAAAATTTTAAATTACTCCTTGGGAGGCTGAGGTGGGAGTATTGTTTGACCCCAGGAGTTTGAGGCTGCAGTGGGCTATGATGGTGCCACTGCACTCCAACCTGGGCAACAGAGTGAGACCCTGTCTCCTCTCAAAAAAAAAGTAAAATTAGGATGCAGATAATCCAGGGACCACAGTTTGAGAAACCTCTGTTATCTAGGGGGTTGGCTGAGCAGAGCAAGGCATAAGTCTTCCCCCAACTCTCTTCATACATGAATAGACTTGCCTGGACCACCCACTTGTGGTTGCCACTGTGTCCTGACCACAGAGCAGGTGGGGGTGAGCCTGGATTACCACAAGCAGTTTTGGTTCCATGTCTGTCAAAGCAGCAGCGCTATGTAAAAGCTTCTGTTTAAGCTGTTCCTTTTCAGGGTAATTTGTCATGCAGCAACAGATAATATACCCCTCAGCCTTTTCAACCAGGGAGTATTTTTCCATTTCCAGAGTTCATTGGATTTATTTAGGATGGGATCCAAACAATATTAGCAATCACATGAGAGCTTGTTAACTAGTAGCTGTTCATTGCTTATGGTGCACCTTTCCAAATGCTTAATTTACATTTTATTTTTATTTATTTATTTTGACATGGAGTCTCGCTCTGTTGCCCAGGCTGCAGTGCAGTGGCACGATCTCTGCTCACTGCAACCTCCACCTCTGGATTCAAGCAATTCTTGTGCCTTAGCCACCCAAGTAGCTGGGATTACAGGCATGCACCACCATGCCTGGCTAATGTTCGTATTTTATATTTTTAGTAGAGATGGGGTTTCACCATGTTGCCCATGCTGATCTCAAGCTCCTGACCTCAAGTGATCCGCCCACCTCGGACTTCCAAAGTGTGGAATTACAGGCGTGAGCCACCACACCTGGCCATAATTTACATTTTATTTAACTGATAGGTTGCAGGGGTTGAGGAGGGGCAATTTTCATCCCATTTTACAGATTGAGAAAACTGAGGCTCCCACAGGGAAAGTGATTCGCCCTAGTTTACAAGGAGGTAAGAGGAGCCAGGATGGATGAGGTTCATCTGACGTCTGAACCCCTTCCCTTAACTGCAGTGTTCCAACTGCTTCAAACTCAGCGTCCACCTCTGCTCCCCTTCCCTCCCAATCTTTAAGCCTTAGCTGATAGGTGGGCCCTCTGTGAAACCTCCTGACACTGCCATCTACTTTCCCAGCCCCTCAGAACACAGCACACCCTACCATAGACACGATCACACCCCGATGCAATCAATCCTCTGCAGTCAATTCCCCATCTGAGCTAATGGCATCGACTACAGCTGCTCAGGCTCAAACGTGCCCTGCCAACTCGATCTGTCCTTTCCTTGACCACCTCCCACTGACGTGAGTCACTGACAACTCTGTTGCCCAGGCTGGAGTGCAGTGGCACAATCTTGGCCCACTACAACCTCCACCCCTCAAGTTCAAGTGATTCTCCTGCCTCAGCCTCCTGAGTAACTGGGACTACAGGTGTCCAACATCATGCCTGGCTAATTTTTTTGTATTTTTAGTAGAGATGGAGTTTCATCATGTTGGCCAGGCTGGTCTCAAACTCCTGACTTCAAGTGATCCACCTACCTTGGCCTCCCAAAGTGCTGGAATTACAGGTGTGAGCCACTGTGGAGTCTACCTTTCTTTTCTTTCTGTCTTTCTGACGGAGTCTTGCTCTACCAGGCTGAAATGCAGTGACACAATCTCAGTTCACTGCAACCTCCGTCTCCCGGGTTCAAGCGATTTTCCTACCTCAGCCTCCCAAGTCGCTGGGATTACAGTCACGTGGCACCACACCCAGCTAATTTTTGTATTTTTAGGAGAGACGGGGTTTCATCATGTTGGCTACTATGGTCTTGATCTCTTGACCTCATGATCCGCCTGCCTTGGCCTCCCAAAGTGCTGCGATTACTGGCAAGAGCCACTGCACCTGGCCATGGAGCTGCATCTTGAGTAGTCTAGCCTAACTGTGGTCATTTCCCTTCTCACTAACAGGGATCAGTTTAGAAGCGAACACAGGCTCAATGAGACATACGGGCATCTGCTGGGAGCTGTTAAAGGTTTTCTCACTCTTAAAAAGGGAGGCAGGGAGGGGGGTTGTTTTCTCTTCCCTGACTCCCCTGCCCCCTGCAGGTCTGGATTTTGGTTCAAGGTTATTCTCGCCTCTGCTGGAGCCCTGGTTCTGCCCCTGCCCCTGCCAGGGGTCCCTGATTCCAAGGCTGAACCCCCACGGGGACAACCAAACTCCATGATTGTTTAAATCAACACCAACTCTTAAGCATTTCCAGTATCAAGACCCAAAATCACCTTGTTTGCTTATTATTACTGCTACCTTCCTGCTCCTACAAAGGAAGGTCCGTGAGGAAAGGGGCCTGTCTTACTTCACTATCCCTGTTGCACCGATTGGCAACGTCCAGTGCATTCTACAGCAGGTGCTTCGTGGATGTTTGCTGAATGAATGTCCAAATCAACATGCCTGTCTTCTCCCCAAGGCCCCCAGCCCCCAGGGCAGGCCACAGCTGACTCACCTCCTGGCCTTAGCACGTGGTGGGGTTCCTAAGCCTTTATTGGATCAATAGGCAGGGAAGTCAAAGACAGCGGCTCAAGAACCCAATTTAATCAGATTTATGAGTTGACACGTACAAAAAACACGGAACAATGCAGAATTCATCGCAAGACTAGGGACTGAATCTGGAAGGCAGAGTCCCCGCCCTGGGGAGGGGCCCAGCATGTTGGAGATCTCAAGGTTTTTTCCCACTGATTCTCTACGTCTTGGCCTTATCTAACACATGAAACCAAACCCCACAACTGAGGCTAAGATTTAAGAGCTACCCAGAGCTAACTTTTCCCCTCCCCAAGCCTCCCTGCTCTAGAAGTGGAAGGGAAAGAAGGGGAGAGACTATGAACCTAAGGAGAGTAGAGCCTCCAGCGCCACTGGACAGGGACTGCATAGCTGTCCAACAACTGAGCTCCTCCTGCCTATCTGTGGCCAAATGCCCACCACGTTTGCAGGCTGGTTGGCCAACGGGGGATGGGGAGGGTGGGGGGAGGCAGAGGGGTACCCCAAACACCCTGGAGAGGCCGAAGGGAGGAGGGGCAGCACCGGAGGCCCCATTCGGACTTCCTGCCATGGGAATCACCACTGCAGGGGGCCGATGTCAGCTCCCAGCTCCTCTTCCTTCAGCTGGAAGGGCTTCACCGGCCACTTCACCCTGACGATGGGCTCCACGTGGTCCTGAAGGCGGTGCCGCTTCATGTGGGCATTTCGACTCTTGATCTTGTCAAATACCCTGAGGAGTCACCAGAGGACATGGGGTCAGAGCAAGGAGGAAGGGATCATGGGGGGCTGAGGCTGGGAGCCCTGGGGGCATCTCCAGGAGAAAGCTGGGTACCTTTCACACTCTCTGCATGGAAAAATGCCCTGGCTCTCCACACTTCCCGACGGCTCGGGGGTCCGCTTGGGGCCTGCATTTGGGCTGGAGCTGAGGATGGACTCCCTCCTATAACTCTTGGTTTTTATCTTTAACTCAGGAATTGGATGGTGGCTGGGTCTCTCCCGAGGGCTGCATGGGACCTGCAGAGGGAGCAAAAGTGACATAAGGGTGCTGACCTGTCCTGCTGTAAGAGAGGCACAGAGCTGAGGGCACACGTGTCTCCTGCAGGGAAACCCTTCCGTCAGGAGCATCCCCGCCCTCTGACCCCACCCTCCAACTCCACAGGCAGCAGGCACTGGGAGGAGAGACGAGCTCCCGACACTGCCCCGGTTCCTCTACCTTTTCCTCTGTCCTTTCCACCTCCTCCGGCTCTCTCTTGACCCTCTTTTCTAGCCCTGGGGCTCGGCCACAGTCAAACTTGATCATTTTTTTCCAGATGTAATAATACTCAACGCACTGAGCTACCGTCTTTGTCTGGATCTAGTGAAAGAAAACAAGCAGGCTGTGGCCGTGCCACGCGGGCCCTGGGAGTGTGACCTTGCCACTGGGCCAGCTGCCTCCTTTGGAAAGCCCTTTGGAAGGATCTCTTCCTTTGGCTTGGCGTCACCACTCACCACAAAGGCACAGGACCACAAAATCCTTCCTGGGGATGAGGCCGTTCAAAGAGCAGCCACACAGTAGCCACCAGTACTTAAGCCTGCACATTCTGAGCAGTCATTCCAGCCCAGGTATTCTTTCCTAAGGAAGATGCACACAAAGGTCCCTCCAGGGACGCTAACTGTGACATCATGCTAATAAATCGGAATGCCCTCTACAGGCAGAATACCACACAGACATTACAATAGCTAGGCAGAGCCTCTAAAGTCTTGGCAGGAAGTGGCCCACTCTAGAAGAAGGGGAGGTTTTGAGTGCACAGCACGAACCTACGAGATCATTTTCCCGTTCCTCCACTAAGAAAGGATCCCACTAAAAATAACTTCTGTTAAAAACAAAAGGGAAGCTGGGCTTGGTGGCTCACGCCTGTAATCCCAGCACTTTGAGAGGCTGAGGCAGGAGGACTACTTGAGGTCAGGAGTTTGAGACCAGCCTGGGCAACATAGCAAGACCCTATCTCTACAAAATATTTTAAAAATTAGCCAGTCATAGTGGTACATGCCTGTGGTCCCAGCTACTTAAGACGCTGAGGCGAGATGACCGATTGAGCCCAGGAGTTCAAGGTTAGAGTGAGCTTTTTTTTTTTTTGAGACAGAATCTCACCCTGTCGCCCAGGCTTGAGTACAATGCCATGATCTTGGCTCACTGCAACCTCCACCTCCCGGGTCCAAGTGATTCTCCCACCTTAGCCTCCTGAGTAGCTGGGATTACAGGTACCTGCCATCATGCCCAGCTAATTTTTGTATTTTTGTAGAGACGGGGTTTCACCATGTTGGCCAGGATGGTCTCGAACTCCTGATCTCAGGTGATCTGCCTGCCTCGACCTCCCAAAGTGCTGGGATTACAGGCCTGAACCACTGCGCCCGGCCAGCAGTGAGCTATGATGTGTCATGGCACTCCAGAGCAGGTATCTCTCTTTTTTTTTTTTTTTTTTTTTTTGAGACGGAGTCTTGCTCTGTCACCCAGGCTGGAGTGCAGTGGCCGGATCTCAGCTCACTGCAAGCTCCGCCTCCCGGGTTTACGCCATTCTCCTGCCTCAGCCTCCCGAGTAGCTGGGACTACAGGCGCCCGCCACCTCGCCCGGCTAGTTTTTTTGTATTTTTTAGTAGAGACGGGGTTTCACCGTGTTAGTCGGGATGGTCTCTCGATCTCCTGACCTCGTGATCCGCCCGTCTCGGCCTCCCAAAGTGCTGGGATTACAGGCTTGAGCCACTGCGCCCGGCCAGGTATCTCTTTTTTGAGACTCCAGAGTGCAATGGCACGGACTAAGCTCACTGCAACCTCCACCTCCTGGGTTCAAGCGATTCTTCTGCCTCAGCCCCCCGAGTAGCTGGGACTACAGGTGTGCACCACCACACCCAGCTATTTTTTGTGTTTTTAGTAGAGACGGGGTTTCACCTTATTGGCCAGGCTAGTCTCGAACTCCTGACCTCGTGATCTGCCTGCCTCAGCCTCCCAAAGTGCTGGGATTACAGGCGTGAGCCACCGCACCCGGCTAGCGTCTCTTAAAAAAAAAAAAAAAAGAAAGAAAAAAAAGGAAAAGTTTAATTGCTCTAGGAAGAAAATTTTTCAGGAAATAAAATTGGCTATTGAGCTCACTCCAGAAAAGACATTCTCCACCCAAATGTTTTTCAGCTTTTTAAGTCTTCACAAACGAGGAGTCAAAACAGCACAAACTCTTCCTAAGAAACATCACTAAGTTTAAAAAAAAGTTGGACTTCTGCTTCTGAACAAGATGGAGCAACAGAACCAGATTTACCCTCTCGTCCAAAACAATGAAAACAGAGTCAAAATATAAACAATGTTTGGCAAGACACCAGGCATCATTCAACAAAGGGCAGTGAACCCTGACAGGAAGTAAGCTGCCACTGCTCTGGCTTATCACCTTGTGTTTCCAGGCCACCACCCAGGCAGGGGCAATTTAGACAGAACCCAGCAGGACTTAGGGAGCCGAGGTGGAGCACAGTGCCCCCGGAGACCAGGACGGTAGAGCCCACAAGACAGAGGATGGGAGAGGAAAGAGCTGCACACAGAACACTCCAGAGATGGGGAGCAAATTTCCCCCAAGGACTCAGCCAAAGACTGCCCAGCACATGCATGGGAACAGACCAGCCAAAGCTGGGTAAAGAGCCATCCACAACGATGAGAGGGAAAAGTGCCTGCTGCTCCTACAGCGCCAGGAAGAGTGCCCGTTCCCACAGCCAGAGTGGGAAACTTCATGATTCAGGGGGCACTGGGTAGGGCAGTGACACAGTCTTGCCTCAGTAAGGAGAAATAATCAGCCTTAGAGAAGAGCTATGCTGGTCCCATCTAAAAAATCTAAAACTGAATCTAAAAGTAGCTGTGTCCCAGAACAAAACTCAAGAATATTTATAAGGCTGCAAAAATATCCAGCATCCAACAGCTAACATTCACAATGCCTGTGATCTGGTGAAAATCACCATGCATGCTAAGAAGCAGGGTAACATGGCATATCAGGAGGAGAAAACCCAATCTGTCAAAGTCAACCCACCACAGACACAGATGTTAGAATGAGCAGGGAAGGACATGAAAGGTTACCATAACTATTTAATATATGTTCAAAGAGTTATGCCAGAGGACAGGCGCGGTGGCTCTCACTTGTAATCCCACCACTTTGGGAGGCTGAGGCAGGTGGATCACCTGAGGTCAGGAGTTCAAAAGATCAGCCTAGCCAACATGGTGAAACTTGTCTCTACTAAAAATAAAAAAATTAGCCAGGCATGGTGGTGGGCGCCTGTAATCCCAGCTACTTGGGAGGCTGAGGTACGAGAATCGCTTGAACCTGGGAGGTGGAGGTTGCAGTGAGTGAAGATCGTGCCACTGCACTCCAGCCTGGGCAACAAGAGTGAAACTCCATCTCCAAAAAAAAAAAAAAAAAAGTCAACTCCCTCAATTGGCCTATAGAGTCAATGCAGTACCAATCAAAATCGTAGCAGGTTTTTTTTTTTTTTTTGGTAAAAATGGGTAAGTTACTTAGAAAGTTCATATGGTAATACATGATTTCAAGACTTATAAAGCTACAGTAGTAAAAACAGTATGGTACTACTTTTTGTCTTTTCAACAAAAGGTACAAAAGAATATCCACATGAAAAAATGAACTTTAACTCATATTTTACACCATATACAAAAATTAACATGAAATGAATTGTAAACCTAAGTATAAAACCTAAAACTATAAACCTTCTAGAGAAGGCCAGGCGCGGTGGCTCACACCTGTAATCCCAGCACTTTGGGAGGCCGAGGTGGGCAGATCACAAGGTCAGGAGATCAAGACCATCCTGGCTAACACGGTGAAACCCCGTTTCTACCAAAAATACAAAAAATTAGCCGGGCATGGTGGTGGCGGGCACCTGTAGTCCCAGCTACTCAGGAGGCTGAGGCAGGAGGATGGCATGAAGCTGGGAGGTGGAGCTTGCAGTGAGCTGAGATCTTGCCACTGCACTCTAGCCTGGGCGACAGAGCGAGAATCTGTCTCACACACACACACACACACACACACACACAAAACTTCTAGAGAAAACAAGGGGAAAATCTTTGTGGTTGGGTTAGGCAAAGAATTCTTAGATACAACACCAAAAGCATAGTCCATAAAAGAAAAATTAATAAACGACTTCATCAAAATGACAAAATTTTTCTTTAAAAGACATTGTTAGGCCGGGCGCGGTGGCTCACGCCTGTAATCCCAGCACTTTGGGAGGCCGAGGTGGGCGGATCACAAGGTCAGGAGATCGAGACCACGGTGAAACCCCGTCTCTACTAAAAATACAAAAAATTAGCCGGGCGCGGTGGCGGGCGCCTGTAGTCCCAGCTACTCAGGAGGCTGAGGCAGGAGAATGGCGTAAACCCAGGAGGCGGAGCTTGCAGTGAGCCGAGATCGCGCCACTGCACTCCAGCCTGGGCGACAGAGCGAGACTCCGTCTCAAAAAAAAAAAAAAAAAAAAAAAAGACATTGTTAAGAGATTTAAAAGCTACAGATTGGGAGAAAACATTCCCAAAGCATGAATCTGGATAAATGACATGTATCCTGAACCGATAAAGAACTGCTACAACTTAATAATAAAAACACAGATGGCTGGGTGCGGTGGCTCACGCCTGTAATCCCAGCACTTTGGGAGGCTGATGTGGGCAGATCACCTGAGGTCAGGAGTTCAAGACCAGCCTGGCCAACACAGCAAAACTCCGTCCCTACTAAAAATACAAAAATTAGCCAGGCGTGGTAGTGGGCACCTGTGATCCCAGCTACTCAGGAGGCTGAGGCAGGAGCATCGCTTGAACCTGGGAGGCAGAGGTTGCAGTGAGCATGGATTGTGCCACTGCACTCCAGCCTGGGCGACAGAGTAAGTACTCCATCTCAAAAACAAAAACAAAAAAACAAAACAAAACACAGACATCCCAATAAAAACATATGCAAGAGATATGAACAGACACCTCACCAAAGAAGGCATACAGACAGTAAACAGGCCCATGAAAAGATGCTCAGCATTGTCAGTCATGAAGGAAACACCATGTGATGCCACCACACTGCCATGAGAATGGCTGGAATTAAAAGGACTGGCCCTACCCAGGGCTAGCGAGGTTGTGGAGGAACTAGACATCTCATTTCCTGCTGGTAGAAATGTGAAATGATACAACTACTTCGGAAAATTGTTTGGCGGTTTATTAAAAAGTTAAGCGTACACCTACTAAGTCATTCCATTCCTGGTATTTACTCCTCTAGAAAACAAAGTACATGTCAATACCAAGACTTGTACCTGAATGTTCATAACAAATTTATTTATAGTCACCCCAAACTGGAAGCCACTCAAATGTCCACCAACAGGCAAATGATTACATAAACCGTGGTACGTCCATCCAGTGGAATACTATTCAGCAGTGAAAAGGGGAGATCTATCAATACATGGAACATGGGGGTCGGGCGCGGTGGCTCAAGCCTGTAATCCCAGCACTTTGGGAGGCCGAGACGGGTGGATCACGAGGTCAGGAGATCGAGACTATCCTGGCTAACACGGTGAAACCCCGTCTCTACTAAAAAATACAAAAAAAAAAAACTAGCCGGGCGAGGTGGCGGGCGCCTGTAGTCCCAGCTACTCGGGAGGCTGAGGCAAGAGAATGGCGTGAACCCGGGAGGCGGAGCTTGCAGTGAGCTGAGATCCGGCCACTGCACTCCAGCCTGGGCGACAGAGCGAGACTCCGTCTCAAAAAAAAAAAAAAAAAAAAAAATACATGGAACATGGATGAACTCAAAATCATGATGCTGAGTGCGAGAAGCTGGACCAAGCAGAGTTCATACTGTGTAACTACTCCATTTATAGCAAACTCTAGGAAATGAAAACGAACTTACAGTGCCCTGGCAGATCAGTGCTGACTGAGGACAGGGGGTGCAATGGGGAGTGATTACTATGGGGCAGGAGGAGATTCAGGGCTGAGGGACACGCTCATTATGTTGACTGTGGTGATGGTTTCCCAGGTGTAGTATCAATATGTCAAAACTTAGCAAATCTTATTATACTTCAATTATGTACAATTTTGTGTACATCCAAGTTTTTTGTTTTTTTGAACAGAAAATAAGCAGCAGGACATTATATGTAGTGAGATCTTATCCTTTGGGTTTTTTGGGGGGGACAGTCTCATTTTGTCACCCAGGCTGGAGTGCAGTGGCGCAATCTTGCCTCATTGCAGCCTTCACCTCCCAGGCTCAAGCAATCCTCCCACCTCAGCCTCCCGAGTAGCTGGGACTACAGGCACGCAGCACCAAGCTAAGCTAGTATTTAACTTTTTTGTAGAGACAAGGTCTCACTATATTGCCCAGGCTGGTCTTGAACTCCTAGGCTCAAGCAGTCCTCCCACCTTGACCTCCCAAAGTGCTAGGATTACAGGCATGAGCCACTGCGCCTGACCTCATCCTTTTTTTCTTTTTTTGAGATGGAGTTTCACTCTTGTTGCCCAGGCTGGAATGCAATAGTGGGATCTTGGCTCACCGCAACCTCCGCCTCCCAGGTTCAAGCAGTTCTCCTGCTTCAGCCTCCCGAGTAGCTGGGATTACAGGCATGTACCACCACGCCCGGCTAATTTTGTATTTTTAGTAGAGATGGGGTTTCTCCATGTTGGTCAGGCTGGTCTGGAACTCCCAACCTCAGGTGATCCACCTACCTCGAACTCCCAAAGTGCTGGGATTACAGGTGTAAACCACCACACCTGGCCTTTTTTTTTTTTTTTTTGAGACAGAGTCTTACTCTGTCACCCAGGCTGGAGTGCAGTGGCACAATCCCCACTCACTGCAACCTCTGCCTCCCAGGTTCAAATGATTCTCATGCCTCAGCCTGCCATCTAGTTGGGATTACTCACCACCATGCCCGGCTAATTTTTGTATTTTGAGTAGACGGGGTTTCACCATGTTGGCCAGGCTGGTCTGGAACTCCTGACCTCAAGTGATCCTCCCGCCTTGGCCTCCCAAAGTGCTGGGATTACAGGCATAAGCCACCATGGATGGCCCTTATCTTTTTAAAAGTATATGCATACCTGTATATATAAAATTTGTACAGACAGAAACGCCTGTTGCTTGGTGGAATACGTAACAGAGGTCACCAATCAGAAGCAGGACTGCGAGGAGGGGCATGGAAGACTGTTGTGTGCAGGTGATGCAGGTCTCTACCATTTGGAGCTGTTCACGAGGATGGCTTTTTGACACTGTAAACTGTCTACACTAAGAGTGCTGCCACAGGCAGGTGAGGGTGGGGCCCTCCGACCCCGACCAGCCCTGCAGCTCCAGCTTGTCTCAGCTGTGTGAGGCAGGGCCTTGGACACCAGCCCACATTCACTTTACCGTCTTGTGTATCAAGTAGAAGTCCTTCTTGTGGGCATAGAACGCCTTCTTAAAAAGCCTCTTCTCTATAGGGGTCCAGACGTCTGAACCTATCAAAGAACACAGCCGACAGGAGGAAGGCCATTTGTCCTGGGACCACAGCCAACCATGGCTGAAATGCAGACCACCTTCCCTTTTATAGCTGCCATTACTGAGCACCAATTATGTGCCAAACTCATAAAAAAAACTCCGAGTCTCCAGAAGGGAGGGACCACTACTAGCCCCACTTAACAGATGTGGCAACTGAGGCTTCAGTCGCTTCCTAAGGGCAGGTGGGGGCCCTGGCAGCCTGTCTCCAGGGCTGATGGATTCAACCACTGAACCTAAGCCCATCTCCCCTCCCGCTGGCCAGGATCATTCCCTTTGTGGCTGGGCAGAGTCTGTAAGGAAACCACTGGGAAAGGGTGAAGCAGGATCCCACTAGCAGAGTGTGGGGCCCACTGAATCATCCTGATAAGGAGAGGCCCTCCTGAAAGGCAGGCAAAGGCCCCGAAGAGAACTCCAGGAGGCAGAGGCAGAGCTGGCAACAGAACTGGCTGATTCATAGGGGTGTCAGCTGGGCCAAACCAGCCCGGCAGCCTTTCCCCGTCACCTGTGTAGCGATAGTCAGCGAGCAGGTGTGTCGGTGGCTTGTGGGGCCCTCGGAGCAGGAGAGTCTCCAGGGCGACCTGGAACAAGAGGAACGGCAGGCTGCCCAGGACCAGGTGGGGGAAGAGGACCACCGGCATCCTCCCATTCATCTGAAAAACACTTGTGGCTGTCCCTAAAGTCACTGCCTGTCCCAGGGTTATTCAAAGTAGCCCTGGATGGGCCACCAGCCTGTAACTGTCTGTGGGCACATCAACTATGACACCAGGCACACCACCGAATGCAGCTGGTTATTTTTTCACAGCAGGCCTATCTTGATGAAGGAGACTATGTGTAGATTTATTCTGGCACAAGCTCCTTAGGGAATGGCACTTTGAGGAATATGACCCTTGTCTAGGTCCCCATTTTTATTTTCTTCATAGCACTAGTCAATAGCTAACAATTGAAAACATTTTATTTTATTTTTAAAGACGAGGTCTCACTATGTTGTCCAGGCTGAGCTCCAATTCCTGGGCTCCTTCAGTCTCTGCCTCCCAAGTAGCCAGGAATACAGGTGGGTACCACTGTACTCAGCTGGCTAACAATTTTCCTTTTTTTGGGACAGAGTCTTGCTCTGTCACCCAGGCTGGAGTGCAGTGGCATGATCTTGGCCTACTGTAGCCTCCACCTCCCAGTTCAAGCGATTCTCCTGCCTCCGCCTCCCAAGTAGCTGGGACTACAGGCATCTGCCATCACTCCTGCTAATTTTTTTTTTTCTGTATTTTTAGTAGGGACGGGATTTTACCATGTTAGCCAGGCTGGTCTCGAACTCACGACCTCAGGTGATCCGCCTGCCTTAGCCTCCCAAAGTGCTGGGATTACAGGTGTGAGCCATGTGCCCAGCCTAGCTAACAATTTTTAAAAATAAATTTCCTTTTGACTTTCCTAAAATGTAAGCCCCCTGAGGGCAGGGATTTTATGTCGATCACTAGTGTAAGCCATCATTGCAGGGTTTGCATAATTTGTGAGGCCCATTGCAAAATGAAGATGCAGGGCTCCTTGTTTAAAAAGCATTAAGAATTTCTGTTTGTTTTTTTTTCTTTTTTGAGATGGAGTCTCACTTTGTTGCCCAGGCTGGAGTGCAGTGGTGCAATCTTGGCTCACTGCAACCTCCACCTCCCAAGGTTCAAGCAATTCTTCTGCCTCAGCTTCCCAAGTAGCTGGGATTACAGGCGCCCACCACCGTGCCTGGCTAATTTTTGTATTTTTAGTAGAGATGGGGTTTTACCATGTTGTCCAGGCTGGTCTTGAACTCCTGAGCTCAGGTGATCCACCCATCTCGGCCTCCCAAAGTGCTGGGATTACAGGCGTGAGCCACCGCGCCTGGCCAAGAATTTCAAGACAGAGACAGCAGAGCATTAAACCAAGCATGGAGTCCCTCAGCTGGCCCTGGCCCCAGTGCCTACAGTACAGGCAACCAGCAGGTACCCAATAAATAGGTACTGCCACTGTGCTGAGGACCTGCTATATGCCAGACACTGCCTCTCAGCTTGGTGAAAAGCAAGACCACGGCATGACTCTTAGATCCTGAACACAGGCAATATGGCTCTTCCTCTCCCGCTCCTCACAGTAAGACTTTTAATTTACTTTCTAACACCCAGAATTGTGAGGCGGACGGTCCTTGGAGTAGGTAGAGGCATTTATGTTGCATCAGAGGTTTGTATATATGAGTTTTCAATTGAAAGCTAAAACTCAAGGAATGAAGTAGATGAATGCAGGGCCTGAGCTGGGTCTTCGGGGCTTTCTTTCTCCAGTGCCCCCTGAGATCTCAGAGGAAACACTGTGCTTGGTTGTTGCCCCAGACAATTAGCTACGAATTGGGCCCATGTCTTAGCATTCCCCTACAGTCCGTGTACAAGGACCACTGCAATCTCAAAGCTGCTGTGGAGAAGGATGGGCGGCCTTCTTCCAGCTTCCATCCGCTCTGAACCCCGAAGCAGACACATGTCACATGCACCTAGAACCCTGGGTCCCAGGAAAGCAGGGAGGGTCCCCTTGCTGTGCCTCACCTGAACGTTGCCCTGAGCCTCGTGCAGGCAGTGCAGAGCGAGCTCCAGGTTGGTGCCCCCTCCTGGCATCACGCTGGAGCACGCCACGTTGCAGAGCTCAGTCACTGTTTCCAAGAAGGACATGAGGAAGAGGAGGCACACAGGAGTCATCAGCTGCTAAGGAGGAACCCTTCCCGAGAGACAGCAGAGAGGGGCGCCTTCCCCTTCTCTCTCCTGCGTCTCAGGGAGGGACAAGGAGGAAGAGGAGAACCCTGTCCCCAGCACCCGCTCTGGATGGCCTGACCAGCCACCATATGACAAAAGAGGTACGGGAGGGAGAATGCAGCAGGGAAGAAGCAACATTGGCCAAGGGCCAGCTCCCTCCCACGCCCAGGGCACACTGCTTCTTGGATCCAGTGGTCAGGAGTTCGAGACCCAGGAGGAAAAACACCCTGGAAATGGAGGGGAAAGAAGGGCCCTTAGGAATTTAGCCCCAAAGCCTCAGCCACCTCTATCCTGTGTCTCTGGGTTGATCATCATATCTCCCCATGGCTTCCAGACCAGAGAAGCTACATGCTCGTCAATTCCAGCCAGGGATCTTTCCTGAAGTTCTGGGATCTCTGCCTGAAACCGGCTTCCTATATTGATATGTCTGAAACGAGGCCACACACACAGGTAAGGGAGACGTACAAACATGACTGAGATGGGAAGTGAAATGGAGACACTGTGTGCCCTGCTCTTGGGCTACAGCCTGCTCTGTGGAAACCCTCTGCTGTCTCAGGTGCATCAGGTACATGCTGTCCCCGACAGACGCACACAGGCATTTCAGAAACTTCTGCAGGGACACTTCTTCCCTTCCTCTGTTTTCCTTCATTGTCACATTTCTCTCTCAGGTTCAAGGCAGTGGAGGTACAAGCTGACACCCGGCATGTGTCTACGTCCACACCACAGCCATCCAGCCACATCCCTCAGGCACACTGGAGTCCCGCTCTGTGCCGTCACCAATTCTACCTGGAACCCCAAGGGTTCCAGGTATATATATATATATATAAACAATTTCTAGAAGGAATAATTTTGGGGGATCTTCCTACATATACTTGGAAAAATCGACCGCTTCATGCCTAGGGAGCCTATGTGAGTAAACCTGAACCCCCCGCCATGGGAAGAAGGAACGCTTGGGAAAAGTGACACTAGAACTCAAGGTGGGGTAAAAGCAGCTTCACTGGGAAGGACCCAACTTACGGCTCAATGCTGATCTTGGTGTCATCCTTCACCACACAGATGCCAAAAGACCCATCCACTTGATCTAGAAAACACAGAGTGAAAAGGCTCAGAAAGACAGCAGGTAACCCACAGGGTCCTCTGCCTGCCTGTGTGGATGCAGCTGAAAGCAGGCTCTTGAAGATCTCGTGGGTCGGCCGGGCGCGGTGGCTCACGCCCGTAATCCCAGCACTTTGGGAGGCCGAGGTGGGTGGATCACGAGGTCAGGAGATTGAGACCATCCTGGCTAACACACAGTGAAACCCCGTCTCTACTAAAAATACAAAAAAATTAGCCAGGCGTGGTGGCGGGCGCCTGTAGTCCCAGCTACTTGGGAGGCTGAGACAGGAGAATGGTGTGAACCCAGGAGGCGGAGCTTGTGGTGAACCAAGATGGCACCACTGCACTCCAGCCTGGGCGACAGAGCGAGACTCCATCTCAAAAAAAAAAAAAAAAAAAAATCCCATGGGAGAGGGCAGCACTTCAGAAAAGGTAGAGGAAGGAACTCAGCAAACAAATTAACTCATGACAAGTATACGTATATATAAAAACAGCACACTAAAGTCTCTGGAAATTGTCCTAAGGTCATTCAGCACTTGGAGAAATATTATTAAAAAAAATCAACTAGACCGGGTGCAGTGGGTCATGCCTGTAATCCCAGCACTTTGGGACACTGAGGTGGGTGGATCACTTGAGGTCAGGAGTTCAAGACTAGCCTAGCTAACATGGCAAACCCCATCTCTACTAAGAATACAAAAACTAGCTGGGCGTGGTGGCAGGTGCCTGTAATCCCAGCTACTTGGGAGGCCGAGGCAGGAGAATCACTTGAAGCTGGGAGGCGGAGATTGCAGTGAGCCGAGATTGCACCACTGTGCTCCAGTCTGGGTAACAGAGTGAGATTCCATCTCAAAAAAAAAAATAATAATCAACTGAATATTGCTAAGAACAAGAGGCTGTTGCATCTGAGCTCTGACCTGATCCCTTACCCAGCCAGCTCCCAGCTCCAAGGGTTCTACTCCAGGTAGGTGCAGCCCAGACAGGGTCTGCCTCTCCTGTCGGATCCCATGCTTAAAGAATTAAAGGAAGGTATAATGACAAGTTTTCATCATAGACGGAATATCATTAAGAGATAGAAATTATTAAAAAGAGAGAACCAAATGGGAATTCTGGGGTTAGAAAGTAAAATATTGGCAAGTGAAGCTGTTGAGGAAAAAAAATAACCAAAATGAGGCTCAATAGGTTTGAGTCGACAGGAAGAAAATAATCTGTAAACTTGAAGACAGATCACGAGAGACTATGGAATCTGAAGAACAAAGAGAAAAAGAATAAAGAGAAATAGAGCCTCAGAGAAATGTGGGATACCATTAAGTACAGCAACTACATGTAACAAGAGTACCAGATGGAAAGGAGAAAAAGACAGAAAGAAATATCTAAAGAAACAGGCCTGGCGTGGTAGCTCACAAATGTAATCCCAGCACTTTGGGAGGCTGAGGCGGGTGGATCACCTGATGTCAGGAGTTCAAGACCAGCCTGGCCAACATAAGAAAACCCCGTCTCTACTAAAAATACAAAAATTAGCCTGGTGGTGGTGCACCCCTGTAATCCCAGCTACTCAGGAGGCTGAAGTGGGAGGCTAACTTGGGAGTTAGAGGCTGCAGTGAGCCAAGATCAGGCCACTGCACTCCAACCCGGGCGGCAGAGCAAGACTCTGTCTCAAAAAACAAACCCCTCCAAACCACCCCCCAAAAACAAACAAACAAAAAAACTTAAAAGCTACAGTAATCAAAAGTTGAAAGCTACAGTAATCAAGACAGTGTGATACTGGCATAAGGATAAGTATACAGATCAATGCAATAGAATTGAACACCCAGAAAAAAACCCACGTTTGTGGTCAATTGATTTCTAACACTGAATTGTGTTGAGTCAATTCAATGGGAAGTCTTCAAAAAATGCTGCTGGAAGAACTGGATATACACATGCAAAAAAATGAATTTGGACCTTTACCTCATGTAATATATATATATATACACGTTATCTTAAAATTGATTACAGACCTAAACCTAAGAGTCAAAATTACAAAACTCTTTTTTTTTTCCTGTTGCCCAGGCTGGAGTGCAGTGGTGCCACCTTTGCTCACTGCATAACATAAATCCACACAAAAACCTGTACGCAGGGCTGGGTGTGGTAGCTCAGGCCTATAATCCCAGTAGTTTGGAAAGTCAATGCAGGAGGATTGTTTCACCCCAGAGATTTTTTTTTTTTTTTTTTTTGAGACGGGGTCTCGCTCTGTCGCCCAGGCTGGAGTGCAGTGGCCGGATCTTGGCTCACTGCAAGCTCTGCCTCCTGGGTTTACACCATTCTCCTGCCTCAGCCTCCCGAGTAGCTGGGACTACAGGCGACCGCCACCTCGCCCAGCTAGTTTTTTTGTATTTTTTTAGTAGAGATGGGGTTTCACCGTGTTAGCCAGGATAGTCTCCATCTCCCGACCTCGTGATCTGCCCGTCTTGGCCTCCCAGAGTGCTGGGATTACAGGCTTGAGCCACCGAGCCCGGCCTTTTTTTTTTTTTTTTTGAGACCAAGTTTCAGTCTTTTGCTCAGGCTGAAGTGAAATGGCACGGTCTCGGCTCACTGCATCCTCTGCTGCTGAGACCAGCTGGGTCCGGGAGACCCTAACCCAGCGGCGCTACAGGAATTAAAGACACACACAGAAATACAGAGGTGTGGAGAGGGAAATCAGGGGTCTCACAGCCTTCAGAGCTGAGAGCCCTGAACAGAGATTTACCCACATATTTATTGACAGCAAGCCAGTGATAAGCATTGTTTCTATGGATTATAGATTAACTAAAAGTATTCCTTACTGGAAACAAAGGGATGGGCCGAAATAAAGGGATGGGTCTGGCTAGTTATCTGCTGCAGGTGCATGTCCTTAAGGCACAGCTCACTCATGCTATTGTTTGTGGTTTAAGAACGCCTTTAAGTGGTTTTCCGCCCTGGGTGGGCCAGGTGTTCCTTGCCCTCTTTCCGGTAAACCCACAACCTTCCAGCACGGGCGTCTGGCCATCATGAACATGTCACAGTGCTGCAGAAATTTTGTTTATAGCCAGTTTTGGGGTCAGTTTATGGCCAGATTTTTGGGGGCCTGTTCCCAACATTCCGCCCTGAGTTCAAGCGATTCTCCAGCCTCCCGAGTAGCCGGGATTATAGGCACCCGCCACCATGCTCAGCTAATTTTTATATTTTCAGTAGAGACGAGGTTTCACCATGTTGGCCAGCCTGGTCTCAAACTCCTGATCTTAGGTGATCCACCCGCCCCAGCCTCCCGAAGTGCTAGGATTACAGGCATGAGCCACCATGCCTGGCCCACCCCAGAGTTTGAGACCGGTCTGGGCAACATGGCAAGACCCCCCTCCCTACATAAAAACAATTACAAAAAATTAGCCGGGCACGGAGACACACGCCTGTAGGCCCAGCTACTCTGGAGGCCGAAGCAGAAGGATCAGTTGAGCCCAGGAGGTTGAAGCTGCAGTGAGCTGTGATCACACCACTGCACTCCAGCCTGGGTGATAGAGTGAGGCCCTGTCTCCCAAAAAAAACCCAAAAAATTTCTACACGAATGTTTATGGCAGCATTATTCATAATAGCCCGAAGTGGAAACAACCCAAATGTCCATCAACTGATGAATAAATAAAATGGGGCCCATCTGTACAAGGGAAAAATGTTCAGCCATAAAAAGGAATTGAGCACTGATATGCACTACAATATGAAGGGACTCTGAAAACACGCCAAGTGAAATAAACTAGACACAAAAGGCTGCATATTGTATGATTCTACTTACATGAAATGTCCCAAATAGGCAAATCCAAAGAGAGAAGGCAGATGAGTGGGTGCCTAGGCTGGGGGAAGAAGGGACTGTGGGGATATGGGCAGAGTCACTGCTAATGAGCTCTGGCTTCTTCTGAGGATGCGAAGCGTGCTCTAAAATTAGACTGTGTGATGGGTGCACGGCCTTGTGAATATCCTAAAAAACACTGCATACTCTAAATGGGTGATTTGCATGGCATGTGTAGTATAGCTCAATAAAGCTGTTAGGAAAATTACATAGGCCAGGCCAGGCCAGGCGCAGTGGCTCACACCTGTAATCCCAGCACTTTGGGAGGCTGAGGAGGGTAGATTACTGGAGGTCAGGAGTTCGAGACCAGCCTGGTAACATAGTGAAACCCCATCTCTACTAAAAATACAAAAATTACCCAGGCATGATGGCACATGCCTGTAGTCCCAGCTACTTGGGAGGCTGAGGCAGGAATTGCTTGAACCTGGGAGTTGGAGGTTGCAGTGAGCCAAGATTGCACCACTGCACTCTAGCCTGGGTGACAGAGTGATACTCTGTCTCAAAAAAAAAAAAAAGGAAATGACACAGGCTAGACAGGGTGGCTCACACATTTAATGCCAGTACTTTGGGAGGTCAAGGCAACAAAATCACATGAGTCTGGGAACTCGAGACCAGCCTGGACAGCATAGCAAGACCCCATCTCTTCGAAAGCTAAAACATTGGCCAGGTGTGGTGATGTGCATCTGTAGTCCCAACTATTTGGGAGTCTAAGGCTGGAGGATCGCTTGAGACCAGGAGATCGAGGCTGCAGTGAGCTGTGATCGAGCCACTGCACTCCAGCCTGGGTGACAGAGCAAGACCCTGCCTCAAAAAAGAAAATGATAATGACACAGAAGCGCAGGAGGAAGCATGGTAAGATAAATGGCCTCTATGTTTTCTTTCGGGCTGTAAAATTCTATGCACTAGAAGGCACTTAGCTTAGTTCTAGGGCACATCTGAATAGCAAAGGAACCCTCAGACTAGGTATACCCAGGCAGGAGACAATCACTGAACCCAATGCTACAAGGGAGAGTGGCCATGATCCGCAGGCGATCCACCCTGGGATCACAGAGTGAGTGCCCCAGCCTCACTCACTCACCGAGCATGGAGCTGATGAGCTGGTCAGGGCTGGCCTGAGTGGATGTGGAACAGAGGGTGTTGAAGTACACTCCAGAGCCCTCCCGGATGGGACTGAGCATTGGGGGCGGTGTGTAGGGGGAGCACTGGAATAAGCCCTTCAGGAGGCGGTCCACCAGGAACATGGGCGACCGCAGGCGACTCTGGTGGCATCCTGCAGGGCCGGGCTCCCCAGCCGTGGAGGGTGGAGGAGGGATGAACAGCCTCTTGGGTGGGGGCCGCTTCTTCCGCTTTCTCTGCTGGCTGCTCTCCTTGCTGTCTCGCTCCTCCCCATCTTTCTCTTGTTCCTGAAGAAGTTTAGAACCACAGGTGGTCACCTGAAGCCACCTACTGCACCACTCCATCTCCAGGATGGAAAGAAAGCAGGAAAAAGAGACTGGCCAGAGACAGGAAACTAGGACATGTACGCCCAGCGAAGGAGGCTGGCCACACCTGGGCCACACCTAAGGTACAGAGCCTGGTGATGATACGGCTGCAGCCTTCTCCTGCACCCACTGCCCCAGGAGAGCCCCTGACTCTGTGTGAGAATGGCCTCAATCATTAAGACAACTGGCCCTTAAAAAGAGAGAGATCCCCAGAGATACAGTGTGACAGTGACAAGAAAGAAATGTAGCTCCACCCAAATGACAAGCACCCAAAAGACCCAGCCACTGACTCAGGGGACCTTCAGGTCCATGGACTCTGTCCTGGAGTCCAGCAGGAGCTTCTCCAGTAGGGGGTCCTCCAGTACAGGCTGCAGAGACAAGCCCTACGAGACTGATCACTCGTAACTCACCACGCTCTCTCTCGCCTCCACAAAATCTCCTCTCCGCTCTGCCAGCCCTGCTCCTCCTCATCCTCCAGGTCTCAGCTCCCATACCTCCTCCAGGAAGCCCTCCCTTACCTCCTCAGGCTTGGGAGGAGCCCCCTGGGTACTCCCTGGGCTCCCTCTGCTCCCAGCTCTGCCCACTCTGGGTTGTCACTGTCTGGGGACAGGCCTGTCTCCTCCACTGGACTGGGAGCCCCGGGAGGCAGGGCCCAGGCTACTGTGGTCACCTCTGTGTCCCCAGCACCACCCAGCACAGGGTCCGGCACAGAGGGGCTCAGTCAATGCTGAATGACTGAACTAACATGCAAACCAGTTTCTTCCGGATCATGATTTTTTTTTTTTTTGAGATAGAGTCTCACTCTGTTACCCAGGTTAGAGTGCAGTGGCGTGATCTCAGCTCACTGCAACCTCTGCTTCCCGGGTTCAAGTGATTCTCAGGCCTCAGCCTCCCGAGTAGCTGGGTTTACAGGAGCCTGCCACTTGTCCAGGGCCAGCCCAGCTAATTTTTTTGTATTTTTAGTAGAGACAGGGTTTCACCATGTTGCCCAGGCTAGTCTCGAATTCCTGAGCTCAGGCAATCCACCCGCCTCAGCCTCCCAAAGTGCTGGGATTACAGGCATGAGCCACCACGCCCAGCCTGGAGTCAAAGATTTTCTGTGGTATCTGGTTTGGGTTTTTCCTACGGCTTCCCCCAGCATCTGGGGGCAGTGGCAGGAAGGAGGCAGACCGACAAGCACCCACCATGGCCATGCTCCCTACGTGTCGGGTCACTGGAACCACAGGGATCGAATGGGGGACCACCAAAGGGGCTGCAGCTGTGGAGTCCAAGGGCTTCTTGGCTCCTGGGGGACTATGCCTGTCCCCTTCTGGCCTCAGCACCTGTCTTAGCGGCTTGCAAAACTCTGTGCCAAACACCTAAACACAGAAGAGAAGAGATGGCTCTTTAAGAGATAAGGTAGGTGGGGAAAGAAAGAGCTGCTTCAGCAAAAAAAGCTGTCATAGAAAACAGCAGTGAGTCTGTGGCACGGACTGAGCTGCAGAGCTGCTGCAGCCCATAGCGACGGCCTGCCCCTGGAGAGCCATACAGCCCAACTCCAGCCCCCAACCCAGAATGACGTCCCCATCCTGAGATAAGTGACACCAGTCTCGTTTACTCCCCACAGGCCTGCCAGAAACCCAGTAACCACAAAGCCACTGGTCGTCCCCCTTCACCTGCGGTTCCTGCTTCCCTCGAGGTGACGGCCACTGGTCGCTGTGAAAACACATGTGGCTGCTCAGTCCTTTCTCCGTATAAAACATCTGGCTGCAGTTCTTGCAGATGAAAGTGCTCCTGGGCTCCGTCCAGTCTGTGGAACCGCCATTTTGCTGGTTACTGTAGGTAGACATGGCAGGAAAGAAGGGTGGGAGATTGAGACTCCATCCTTGATCACTGATTCTTTGGTTTTTTTATCTTTTTTGTCTATAACTCCAATCCACTGACTACTCTTTTTTTTTCTTTTTTTTTTGGAGATAGAGTCTCACTCTGTTGCCCAGGCTGGAGTGCAGTGGCACTATCTCGGCTCACTGTAACCTCTGCTTCTAGGGTTCAAGTGATTTTTGTGCCTCAGCCTCCCAAGTAGCTAAGATTACAGGTGTGTGCCACTATACATGGCTAATTTTTGTATTTCTAGTAGAGACAGAGTTTCACCATGTTGGCTAGGCTGGACTCAAATTACTGACCTCAAATGATCCCCCTTCCTCGGCCTCCTGAAATGCTGGGATTACAGGCATGAGCCACCGTGCCCAGCCTGACTACTCTTGATAAACCCTACAAAATGGAGGCTGTACCCTAATCCCATTAGGACTGAGAGCATCCTCCCCACTCACTTGTCCAGGGCCAGCACAGGAAGGCCAGAGGACTCCTGTCGGGGTGCATGCAGGATTGGGGGCTTCTTAACTTACCCTCCGCCTGCCACGTTCTCTTCCTTCACTGGATGGGGAAGCCTGTAGATGTTTCCACCCTGAAGATGAAAATGCATCTGAACCAACACATCCAAAATGAAGAGGCAAGAAGAGCTCAAATTACAGACTTTCAGAAGAAAACATTGGAGTAAATCTTCATGACCTTGGATTAGACAGTAGTTTCTTAGATAAGACACCAAAGCAAAACAGACAAATTAGACTTCATCAAAATGTAAAACTTTTAGCCAGGCATGGTGGCTCATGCCTGTGATCCCAGGACTTTGGGAGGCTGAGGTGGGAGGATTGCTTCAGCCCAGGAGTTTAGGACCAGCCTGGGCAACATGGCGAAACCCCACCTTTACAAAAAATACAAAAATTGGCCTGGCATACTGGCGTGGGCCTGAGGTCCCAGCAACTCAGGAGGCTGAGGTGGGAAAATCACTTGAGCCCAGGAGTTCAAGGTTGCAGTGAGCCATGATCACACAACTTCACTCCAGCCTGAGTGACAGAGTGAGACCCTGTCTCAAAAAAAAAATAAAAATAAAAATAAAAACTTTTGTCCTGCTGGGCACAGTGGCTTACACCTGTAATCCCAGCACTTTGGGAGGCCGAGACGGGCGGATCATGAGGTCAGGAGATCGAGACTATCCTGGCTAACACAGTGAAACCCCGTCTCTACTAAAAATACAAAAATTAGCTGGGCGTGGTGGCGGGCGCCTGTAGTCCCAGCTACTCGGGAGGCTGAGACAGGAGAATGGCGTGAACCCGGGAGGCGGAGCTTGCAGTGAGTGGAGATCGCGCCACTGCACTCCAGCTTGGGCGACAGAGCGAGACTCCGTCTCAAAAAGAAAAAAAAAAAAACTTTTGTCCTGCAAATGGTATCATAAATAAGGTGAAAAGACACACCACAAATGAGAGAATATTTGCAAGTCATGTGTCAGATAAGGGTCTTGCATCCAGAATATATAGAGAACTCAAAAAATAGTAATTTGATTTTAAAAAATAAGCAAAGGACCTAAACAGACATTTCTTCTAGAAAGATACACAGATGGCCAATAAGCACATAGAAAAGAGTGCAACATCAGCAGTCACGGGGAAATACAAATCAAAACTACAATGAGATACTGCTTCACACCCACCAGCGTAGTTATAATTTGAACAAACCACAGACAATAACAAGTGTTGGTGAGGATGTGGAAAATGTGGAGCCCTCATACACTGTGGGTGGGAAGAGGAAACAAGCAAAACAGCCTAGTAGTTCCTCAGACCTGAAACAGGGAGCTGCTGTGCCACCTGGCAATTCTACTCCTAGAACATAAATCCCCATAAAAATTTGTACATGGATGAATATTCACAGCAGCACTATATTCAAAATAGCCAAAAAGTGGAAACAACCCAAATATCCATCCACGGATGAACAGACAAATGAAATGTGGCCTTATCCATCCAACAGAGGATCACTCAGTCATGGAAAGGAACGCAGCTCTGCCATTTGCCACCCCACAGATGAGCCTGGAAAACGTCACGCTGAGTGAAGGAAGCCAGACACGAAAGCCACAGAGTGCACGATTCCACTCACATGCAATGTCCAGAACAGACACATCCACAGAGACAGAAAGGAGACTCGTGGCTGCCGGGCGCTGGGGGGAGTGTGAGATTGTGGGTGACAACTAAGAAATGTGGGGTTCCTTTTGGGGAGATGAAACTGTTCTGGCAGAGTGGGGATGGTTGCACAATCTTGTGAATATACTACAAATTACCCAATGCTACGCTTTAAAATGGTGTATTCAGGCCGGGCACCATGACGCAAGCCTGTAATCCCAGCACTTTCGGAGGCCGAGGCAAGCAGATCACCTGAGGTCAGGAGTTCAAGACCAGCCTAGCCAACATAGTGACACCCCAGCTCTACTAAAAATACAAAAATTAGCTGGGCATGGTGGTATGTGCCTGTAATCCCAGCTACTTGGAAGGCCCAGGCAGGAGAATTGCTTGAACTTGGGAGGCAGAGGTTGCAGTGAGCCAAAACTGCACCACTATACTCCAGCCTGGGCAACAGAGTGAGACTCTGTCTCAAAAATAAATTTGGCCTGGCACAGTGGCTCACGCCTGTAATCTCAGCACTTTGGGAGGCCGAGGTGGGTGGATCACGAGGTCAGGAGTTCAAGGCCAGACTGGCCAAATGGTGAAACCTCATCTCTACTAAAAATAAAAAATTAGCCAGGCGTGGTGGCGCATGCCTGTAATCCCAGTTACTCGGAGGCTGAGGCAGATAACTGCTTGAACCCAGGAGGCAGAGGTTGTGGTGATCCGAGATAGCATCACTGCATTCCAGCCTGGGCAACAGAGTAAGACTCCATCATAAATAAATAAATAAAATAAATTTTAAAAATAAAATAAAGTGGTGGATTTGGCTGGGCATGGTGGTTCATGCCTGTAATCCCAACACTTTAGGAGGCTGAGACTATCGCTTGAGCCCAGGGGTTCAAGACCAGGCTGGGCAACATAGCAAGACCCCACCATCTCTAAAAAATATATAAAAAATAAAATGGTGCATTATATGGCACCTGAATAATAATGCTGTTAATAAAACAAAAATGAGGTAGCTGTGGTATGATGGGAAGCTACTCATCCTCCTGAGTAGCTAGGACCACAGGTGTGCGCCAGCACACCCAGCTAATTTTTTAAAATTTTGGTAGAGACGGGGTTTCGCCATGTTGCCCAGGTTGGACCTGGAGTCTGGAGACCTGGACTCCAAGCACAATATCTGGAGGAACCAGTGAATAATCGTCAATGTGCTGAAGTGTGGGGGCACGATACAGGTGCCCACTTGTGCTCATGGAAACCATGAGTCACAATCAGAAAACACAAGGCCATTTCAAGAGGAATCTTTAAAGGAAAGAGGGCATCTACCTTCATATCCTCTGACGATTCTAAAAAGGTAAATCCAAAGGGAAACAAGATTAAAAAAAAAAAAGGCTTAGTGAGGTAACAGAGTTTTGAACAACTCTGGAATATCCTCATGTTGATCTTTTTTGTGTTTTTGAGACACGGTCTCGCTCTGTCACCCAGGCTAGAGTGCAGTGGCGCAATCTCAGCTCACTGAAACCTCCACCTTTCAGGTTCAAGCGATTCTCCCACCTTAGCCTCCCGAGTAGCTGGGACCACAGGTGTGCGCCACCACACCCAGCTAATTTTTTTAAAATTTTGGTAAGACAGGGTTTTGCCATGTTGCCTAGGCTGATCTCGAATTCCTGAGCTCAAGCAGTTTCCCCACTTCGGCCTCCCATCTCAAAGGGCTGGGATTACAGGCCTAAGCCACCTCACCTGGCCTCATTTTGGTCTTTTTTTTTTTTCAGTGGGGAAAACCACAAACTTTGGGAACCTGAATTCCTTCCTTTGTAAAACTGCATCTAGGGATTCCCTGAAATGAAATAAAATGCCTGGACACTAACAAATGCAAAGGAAACTCACTCCACGCTGGTCAGGCCACGTGAGAGAGAGCTGGTACCTGGATTCTGCTGAATATTGTCAGCTTGGACTTGGAGGGATCTGCGGGGGGCCCGGCCGATGAGAAGGAGGCCATGGCTACCTGGCTCGGAGAAGCCGCACAGCACATATCCATCTTCGCCTTTTCTTTCCGGAAGCCGGAGAATCGCGGGGCCCTGGGGTTGCCCAAGAGCCGGTAGCCTCCACCCCGGGAGCAGGGTGGGCCCTTTTCACCTTTCGTGGTCCCTGAAACCGCGCCATTCTCAGCTGGGGCCTGCTTCCCGGGCAGCGAGGCTCCCGGCAGCTCCTCCCCACCTAACTGGGTCTGCCGTTGGCCTGTGGAGGGGAAGATGTCCCCCAGGTCCAAGGTCCCTTTAGAGGATCGCAACTGCTTGGCCAGAGAAGAGATGTCTGGATTCCTGGAAGGGTCCAGAGACGGCGCTGCAAGGGGCGTTGGAACCGCGGCCACTTTCAGTCCCCCCTTTGCGTCTCGTCTCGTGTTGCCGGGGGAGGCCTCTCTGGCAACCCCGGGTGTGGTTTTTCTCCTGCGGGCTGGGGAGCCCTCTGCCTCGGGGTTTCCAGGGCCGGCATTGAGAGAGTCCACAGCAGGAGCCAGTGGCGGAAGCTGCTGCGGCCATGGCCCCTGCAGCGGCCTCAGGGCGGCCGGCTTGCCCTCAGGCGCGGGGAGCTGGGAGGAGGCTTTGGACACCTGGGCGTGGGAGAAGATCCGCTGGGACTTGGTGATCATCTGGAACACCTGCATCTGTTCGTGGCTCACAAGAGGCTCCTGCGACTTGAGGAAGAGCTGGCGGAAGAGCGGAGAGGCATCCGCAGGGAGCCCCCCAGACTTCTGGGCCTCCTGGAGGCCGGGCTCCCCAGGGTTCTGGCACAGGAAGGAGTCGCAGTCGAGCTTGCCCTTCCTGGGGGCGCAGGGGTCATCTTCTCCGCTGGCCGACCTGGGGTCGCTCAGGGCCTCCCCGGAGGCCCTGAGGAGCGCTGGAGGGAAGGGCAGCGCGTCCTCCAGGCCGCCCCCGGGGCCGGGCAGGGACTCCTCCGAGGGGGCGGCGCTGCTGGGTCCTGGGCCAGACTCGGAGCTCTCCCGCGACGGCACGGCCGGGGGCTTGTGGACAACAAACATGTTGTTTCCTTTGCTTTTGGGGCAGCCCGGCAGGTTCCGGAGCCACTGGAAGCTGTGGCTCGATGGCTGGGAACTGGCAGGGACCGTCTGGCCTCGGAAGAGAGGCAGGCAGGCGGGCACGGAGCCGCCCTCGGGCCAGCCCTCCGCGGTGGACCGGGCCTGGAGCAGCGCGGGATCTGGCTCAGGCTCTGGCGGGTCGGAGGCGCCATTCTCGGCGGCCCTGGAATGAGGGGCTGTGAACACGTCAGTGGCCGACTCTTTCTGTGAGAGACGAGGCTCCTCGGGAAGCTCGGTGTCCAGCGCTGCTGGGGCCGCGGGGGGACCGGCTGGGGTGCAGGAGGAGGACCGCGATGAGGCGGGGCAGGGACAGGCCGTGTTCCTCCCTTCGCTGTCTGAAGCCCCCGCTGGGGCCGGGCCAGGAGAAGGGGTCTTCTGGTGGACGATGCTGCTCACGATGCGGCGCAGGAGGTCCCGGTGGGGCAGGAGGGAGCCGGGGGACCTGGCCTCCGGGGGCACCAGAGACCGCAGGCTGCTAGAGGGAGGCTGGCCGGCCGACTCGTGGGCGTGGGGGGAGTCCCCGCAGGCCTCTTCCTCCGGGGGGGCTTCCTTCAGGATGCACAGGCCGTGCTGGACTTCGTAGTGCCGGCGCAGAGACCGGTAGTCGCAGTAGCTCTTGCTGCAGCCCTGCTCGATGCACACGAAGGGCTTTGTCTTCTGGTGGGTAAGCATGTGCCCGGTCCTGGAGCCACAGACACAAGCAGGGGCGTCACCGGGGCACCAGGGACCGCGCTTTCTGCTGTAGGACCCTGGCGGCCCCAAAGAGTCTGTGGTACAGTTGCACCACAATTCAGAAATTGTACTCAGCCCCCACGAGGAAAGACCACCCAGCAAACCCTGCTTTGGTCAACGCCATCTGGCAGGGGAGTTCCTCTCCCTCACCTTTAAGCAAACACCTTACAGAAAAGTAAAAAAATCCAGCGGGGCACAGTGGCTCATGCCTGTAACTCCAGCACTTTGGGAGGCCGAGGTGGGTGGTGGATCACTACTTGAGGTCAGGAGTTTAAGACCAGCCTGGCCAACATGGTAAAACCCATCTCTACTAAAAATACAAAAAATTAGCTGGGTGTGGTGGCACATGCCTGTAATCCCAGCTACTGGGGAGGCTAAAGCAAGAGAATCACTTGTACTCAGGAGGTTGCAGTGAGCCAAGATCGCACCACTTGCACTCCAGCCTGGGCGGCAGAGTAAGACTCTGTCTCAATAAATAAATAAATAAAAATGTAAAAAAGAAAAATAAATCCACTGAGGCCAGATCAGACTTCTCCAGAGTGGGTTCCCAAGGAACACACAGATCTCCAGAGTTGCTCCTCAAGGACTTTGGCACAGCTGATAAATAAGTTTTGAAAAAACACCATTCACTCCTTGGAGGTTCACAATGCACAGTAGCAAATTTAATTAATTACTTTTTTGTTTTTGAGGCGGAGTCTTGCTCTGTCACCCAGGCTGGAGTGCAATGGCACGATCTCGGCTCACTGCAACTCTGTCCCCCAGGTTCCAGCAACTCTTGTGCCTCAGGGTCCAAGTAGCTGGGACTACAGGTGTGTGCCACCACGCCCAGCTAATTTTTGTATTTTTAGTAGAGACGGGGTTTTGCCTTGTTGGCCAAGCTGGTGTCGAACTCCTGAACTCAAGTGATTTGCCCGCCTCGGCCTCCCAAAGTGCTGAGATTATAGGCGTGAGCCACTGCGCCCAGCACACAGTAGCAAATTTAAAAGCCACACAGAGAGAGACCTGTTTAACTTTCAGTGTCTCTCAAACTTATTTGCCCAGAGTAGTTTTTGGTTTTGTTTTCAAAAAGCCCCTATTAGCATTCCTGAGAACCAGAATTCTGCAGAATAGACTGGAGGAGATGCTAACTTGGGTATGATCCTTCCTTTAACAAAGGAATCTGTGCCTTACCATAGGAGACCCCTAAGAAGATGCTACCTGGAACCCCGCACAGCAAAGAAGCCAATTTACAGAGGCCCAATCCATAGAAACATTATAGAGCCAACCAACCAAATGTGCCTATAGTTTCTGCAAACAGAAATGCATGTAAAATATGTATCGCATCACACCTACCTCTGCATTAACACATTATAAATATAAGCAGAGGAGTACATCACCCTCTGGGCCCCCAACAGCCCTGCTCTGGACAGTCCTAGTCGATGTGGACTAAATCATAAAGTCTTTCCCCAAAGGCTCACCCTCGGCCTCTGTCTGAGGGAAGCAACAGAGGGAATCAGGAGACTAAGTTCTACTCCCAGCTGTTACCAACTTGTGACATGAGCAAATCGGCTCCTTTTCCTGGGGTAGGTGTGGGTGAGAGGATAAGATGAAAGATGGATTAGTCAAAGCCCCTTGTGAAAGGGAGGAGCACGGTAAGAATGCAAGGTACTTTCATCTCCCACTTGCAGGTCTCCTGGTTTGAAAAATGTCTTTCCTTCCCCCACAGGCAAGACAAGCTTATCATTTCCAAGACATTAAGCGGTGGCTCACACCTGTAATCCCAGCACTTTCGGGAAGCTGAGTCACGCAGATCACTTGAGGCCAGGAGTTCTAGACTCCTGGCCAATATGGAGAAACCCTGTCTCTACTAAAAATACAAAAATTAGCCAGGCATGGTAGTGCATGCCTGTAGTCCCAGCTACTCAAGAGGATGAGGCAGGAAAATCGCTTGAACCCAGAAGGCAGAGGCTGCAGTGAGCTGAGATCACACCACACCACTGCACTCCAGCCTGAGTGACAGAACAAGACTGTCCAAAAAAAAAAAGGAAATTTGCTCCTGACACTTTTTAAGTTAAAAGGAACAGAATGAGTTTTTTAAAAAAGAAAAAAGCAAACAAACAAACAAAAAAACAACAAAAAAAAGAAAAACAAGGCTAGGGCCAGGCGCAGTGGCTCATGCTTGTAAACCCAGCATTTTGGGAGGCCGAGGTGGGTGGATCACAAGGTCAGGAGTTTCAGACCAGCCTGGCCAATATAGTGAAACCCCATCTTTACTAAAAATACAAAAATTAGCTGGGCAGGGTGGCGAGCACCTGTAGTCCCAGCTGCTCGGGAGGCTGAGGCAGGAGAATCGCTTGAACCAGGGAGGTAAAGGTTGCCGTGAACCGAGATAAAGCCACTGCACTCCAGCCTGTATGACAGAGCAAGACTCCGTCTCAAAAAAAAAAAAAAAAAAAAAAAGGAAAAAAGGAAAGAAAAACAAGGGTTAATGCTCCATTGCCATGTTCTAGAAGCAGGTGTCTCATCTTTCATGTCCTGTGCTATATCAACACACAGAGAACGCTGATCCCCTTTCCTTAGACACCTACCAGAGAGTAAGGACATAGCTCTATAAAGTTAGCCCAACTCCTCCCATAACACAATTGACTCAGGAGCCAGTTGTTAGGTGTTTTTAACCCATAAGGGGCCCGTCTGCAAACAGAAGCAGTGGCTTCCCCACAGGTATTAATTTAGGGACTGGAACAGCACCCACTCTCTTCCCTGCACTCTGATGGTGTAAGAACAGAGTGGGTGGGGTGTGGTGGCTCACACCTGTAATCCCAGCACTTTGGGAGGCTGAGGCAGGAGGATCACTTGAGGTCAGGAGTTCAAGACCAGTCTGGCCAACATGGTGAAACCCTGTCTCTACTAAAAATAATACAAAAATTAACCGGGCATGGTGGCAGGAGCCTGTAATCCCAGCTACTCAGGAGGCTGAGGCAGAAGAATCACTTGAACCCAGGAGGCGGAGGTTGCAGTGAGCTGAGATCATGCCACTACACTCCAGCCTGGATGACAGACAAAAAAAAAAAAAAAAAAAGAGAATGGAGGGGCTGTGGCTGTGGCTGAGCAGAGGTTATACACATCTGGAAAACCCAACAGAGGATGAGACAGGTTGATCTGGGAGGACAGGAAGAAGACCCAGGAACACGTCCCCACCCCCAGCCCCTGAACAGACGTTTTTCTGACCAGACTCCTACATACAGGTGGTCCTGGCGCTTAAAGGCCTTGCTGCAGATTTTGCAGACGTGCTTCCTTTCCTGGCTGTGCGTCAGGTAGTGCTTGCTCAGAGAACTGGCGCTGCTGAACACCTTCCCGCACAGGCTGCAGTCCAGAAGTGGGTTTTGAGGGGAACTGTGCTGCCGCTTTCCTTTCCTGGCACTCCCCGAGGTGGCCCTTCCTCCTTCATCAGCCTCTTTAGCCTTAAGCACACCTAGCCCCAGGTCTACACAGAGGGAGAAAGCACAGGTTATACACAGCCAAGGAAACCAAGCGAAAAGCGCGGCTAAAGCACTCCACACCTCTTAGAGCCATGGTGGCCTTGGAAGTGCCGCACAGGAACTCTTGCTCCACACAAAGTAAACAAGGTTCAGGAGCAGGTGAGGGGAACAGAAGCCCTGCAGGACAGCACCCGGACTCGGTGCCACGCGTGGAGGGATGACTGCAGGCTGAAGCCCTTCCAGAGCAGTGTGACCGCAATGGGCTGGGCTTTACGACCACACCATCACCTGGTACTCTTGGAAGGGCAATTAGAAATAAATTATCCAAGGCCGGGCGCGGTGGCTCAAGCCTGTAATCCCAGCACTTTGGGAGGCCGAGACGGGCGGATCACGAGGTCAGGAGATCGAGACCATCCTGGCTAACATGGTGAAACCCCGTCTCTACTAAAAAATACAAAAAAACTAGCCGGGCGAGGTGGCGGGCGCCTGTAGTCCCAGCTACTTGGGAGGCTGAGGCAGGAGAATGGCGTGAATCCAGGAGGCGGAGCTTGCAGTGAGCCGAGATCGGGCCACTGCACTCCAGTATGGGCAAGAGTGCCAGACTCCGCCTCAAAAAAAAAAAAAAAAAAAAAAAAAAAAAGAAATAAATTATCCAAACCCTTGGAAAAGTGGAAATCCTTGCACATACCCAATTCTGTTTTTGGGGTTTTCACATAAGGAAATAAATGTAGCTTTGTACAAAGATCTAGCTGCAAGGGAGTAAAGTGTCATATTGCTTTTCCTGGTGAAATTTTATAAACAACCTAATATCTGGGTTGGGCATGGTAGTTCACACCTGTAATCCCAGCACTTTGAGAGGCCGAGGCAGGTCGATCATTTGACATCAGGAGTTCAGGACGAGCCTGGCGAACAAGGTGAAACCCTGTCTCTACCAAAAATACAAAAATTAGCTGGGCATGGTGGTGTGTGCCTGTAATCCCAGCTATCTGGGAGGCTGAGGCACGAGAACTGCTTGAACCCAGGAGGCAGAAGCTGCTGAGATCGCACCACTGCACTCCAGCCTGGGCAACACAGCGGGACGAGAGAGAGAGAGAGAGAGAGAGAGAGAGAGAGAGAGAGAGAGAGAGAGAGAGAAAGGAAGACAGGAAGAAAGGAAGAAAGAAAGAGAGAATCAGATGGACTAGCAGGATTATGAGCTGGTTTTATTTTCCTCTTTTTGTATAGGTAAATTGTTTACATTTTATGTATCCCTTGGATAAAATGATAAAATACATAGTTATGAATCACATAGCCCAAGGAATAGCTAAAGGAACTGGGAATATTCAGTTTGGAGAGGGCAGATATCCTCAAATATCTGAAGGGCCAGTGTACACAGGAGATGGCAGACTGCTTCTATCTTGCTCCAAGGGACAGAGCTAGGCTTGGTGAATGAAAATTAAAGGGAAGCTGACCTCACACCACTGGAAACATAGGGCCATGCATGCAAGGACTTAGCCTCGCTCACTGCTGTGTTCTCAGGTGCTAGAGTTCCCATTTTGGCACCTATAGGCACTCAATAACTGTATGTTAGATGAAGGAATAATAAAAGATTTTTCAGGCCGGGCGCGGTGGCTCAAGCCTGTAATCCCAGCACTTTGGGAGGCCGAGGCGGGCGGATCACAAGGTCAGGAGATCGAGACCACAGTGAAACCCCGTCTCTACTAAAAATACAAAAAATTAGCCGGGCGCGGTGGCGGGCGCCTGTAGTCCCAGCTACTCAGGAGGCTGAGGCAGGAGAATGGCGGGAACCCGGGAGGCGGAGCTTGCAGTGAGCCGAGATCGCGCCACTGCACTCCAGCCTGGGCAACAGCGTGAGACTCCGTCTCCAAAAAAAAAAAAAAAAAAAAAAAGATTTTTCTACTTTTTAGATTGATCTGAAAGGTGCATTAGATTGCCTTTTTTTTTGAGACTGAGTCTTACTCTGTTGCCCAGGCTGAAGTGCAGTGGCGCAATCTCGGCTCACTGCAACCTCTGCCTCCCAGGTTCAAGCCTCAGCCTCCTCAGTAGCTGGGACTACAGATACCCACCACCATGCCCAACTAACTTTTGTATTTTCAGTAGAGATGGGGTTTTACCATGTTGGCCAGGCTGGTCACGAACTTCTGGCCTCAGGTGATCCACCCACCTCGGCCTCCCAAAGTGTTGGGATTACAGGTATGAGCCACCGAGCCCGGCCTGCCTTTGAAATTTCTTATTTCTTATTATTTTCTTAATAGAGATGGGGGTCTCAATATGTTGTCCAGGCTAGAGTGCAGGGGTTATTCACAGACGCAATCATAGCTCACTGCAGCCTTGAACTCCTGGGCGTGAGCAGTCCTTCTGACTCAGCCTCCCAAGCAGGTGAGACTACAGGTGCACACCACCATGCCCACCTAATTTTTAATTTTATTTCTTGAGACAGGGTTTTATTCTGTCACCCAGGCTGGAGTACAATGGTGTGATCACAGCTTATTGCAGTCTCTAAGTCTTGGGCTCACGTGATCCTCCCACCTCAGCCTCCTGAGCAGCTGGGACTATATGGGCCACCACCACTGCCAGCTAATTTTTAAATTGTTATTTGTTGTAGAGACAGGGTCTCACTATGTTGCCCAGGTTGGTCTCAATCTCCTGGACTCACGCAATCCTCCTGACTTGCCTCCCAAAGTGCTGGGATTACAGGCGTGAACCATACATAGCACCTGGCTTAAACTGCCTTATGAGTTGGCAAGTTTGTTTGTTTGTTTGTTTGTTTGTTTTTTGAGACGGAGTCTCGCTCTGTCGCCCAGGGTGGAGTGCAGTGGCCGGATCTCAGCTCACTGCAAGCTCCGCCTCCCGGGTTTTTACGCCATTCTCCTGCCTCAGCCTCCCGAGTAGCCGGGACTACAGGCGCCCACCACCTCGCCCGGCTAGTTTTTTGTATTTTTTAGTAGAGACGGGGTTTCACCGTGTTAGCCAGGATGGTCTCGAACTCCTGACCTCGTGATCCGCCCGTCTCGGCCTCCCAAAGTGCTGGGATTACAGGCTTGAGCCACCGCGCCCGGCCTGTTTGTTTGTTTATTGAGATGGAGCCTCATTCTGTTGCCCAGGCTAGAGTGTAATGGTGCCATCTTGGCTCACTGCAACCTCTGCCTCCCGGGTTCAAGTGATTCTCCTGCCTCAGCCTCCTGAGTAGCTGGGATTATAGACGCCTGCCACCATGCCAGGCTAATTCTTGTATTTTTAGTAGAGACGGGGTTTTGCCATGTTGGCCAGGCTGGTCTGAAACTTCTGGCCTCAAGCAATCATCCCACCTCAGCCTCCCAAAGTGCTGGGATTACAAAGTGTGTGAGCTACTGCACTCAGCCAAGGTGGCAAGTTTAGAAATAATTGTTTATCAGGGATGCTATGGAGATGGGACCCAAGAATTCAATGGGCCAGGGCATGGGAAAAGCAGGAGGCTGCTCTAAAGGATCCAAACGTGCAAATTCTCTGTGGCTCATGAGATGCAGTGTGACAGACACAGCAGAAGGGAAACTGGGCTGGGAGTCTTGAGGCCTAGACTCTCCTCCCAATCCTGCCTATGGCCATTTGTCATGGAACTTGCTTGGCCTTCATCTTTGTCCTCTGAGCAATTACTATAATGAGTAGTCAAATAACTCCAATAGTTCAAACAAGGAGAAACTGGGCTCCCTCAGGTGAAAGTCCTTAGCCCTATTCAGTCACTTTAAAATGCCTATTAAAGCAACTATTAAACTAGAAAACAAAACATTTCTAAAAATTGGCAAGGAGGCTGGGCACGGTAGCTTATGCCTGTAATCTCAGCACTTTGGGAGGCTGAGGAGGGTGGATCATGAGGTCAGGAGTTCGAGACCAGTCTGGCCAAGATGGTGAAACCCCACGTCTACTAAAAATACAAAAATTAGCCAGGCACGGTGGCGGGCGCCTGTAATCCCAGCTACTCGGGAGGCTGAGGCAGGAGAATCGCTTGAACCCGGGAGGCAGAGGTTGCAGTGAGCCAAGATTGCGCCACTGCACTCTAACCTGGTGACAGAGCAAGACTCCGTCTCAAAAAATAAATAAATAAATAACTTAACTAATTAATAAAATAAAATAAATTTTTAAAAAATTGCCTAGGACACTGAAAAACAGGCAAACAGAGGCACTAGCCTGGGAAGTCACTTCATCTTCTTAGAAAACAGTGTTATAAGGGCTCTATAGTTTTTTAACATTTATTTATTTGTTGAGACAGAGTCTTACTTTGTTGCCCAGCCTGGAGTACAATGACTCAGCTCACTGTAACCTCCACCTCCCAGATTCAAGCAATTCTCCTGCCTCAGCCTCCCGAGTAGCTGGGATTACAGGCACCCACCACCATGCCAGGTTAATGCTTTTTTTTTTTTTGAGACAGAGTCTTGCTCTGTCGCCCAGGCTGGAGTGCAGTGGCGCGATCTCTGCTCACTGCAAGCTCCGCTTGCTGGGTTCACACCATTCTCCTGCCTCAGCCTCCTGAGTAGCTGGGACTACAGGTGCCCGCCGCCACGCCCGGCTAATTTTTTGTATTTTTAGTAGAGATGGGGGTTTCACCATGTTAGCCAGGACGGTCTCGATCTCCTGACCTCGTGATCCGCCCGCCTCGGCCTCCCAAAGTGCTGGGATTACAGACGTCAGCCACCGCGCCTGGCCTTTTTTTTTTTTTTTTTTTTTTTTGAGATGGAGTCTTGCTCTTTCGCCAGGCTGGAGTGCAGTGGTGTGATCTGCCCGCCTCAGCCTCCCAAAGTGTTAGGATTATAGGCATGAGCCACCATGTCTGGCCAGAGCTATAAAATTATTTAATGCTCCGTCTGGGTAAACTGACTTTGAGGAAAATATTCAAAGAACTAATCCAAAAGGAAACTCAACATGTACAAAGTTGTTCACAGAAACACTTTAACAGTCCAAACAGCAAGAATATGGTCTAACAGTCCAATGGAATAGCTATTTCAGTGACCCTCAGTATGAAGGTCTACCTTCAATATGAAAGCAAATACACCAACTCTTACAACTTAAATGAAATTACATACATAATATTATCTCTGCAAGACTATGTATGTCTGACTTCACCTATGTGTTTAAAAATTTACAAGTGAGGTCAGGCATGGTGGCTCACACCTGTAGTCCCAAGCACTTTGGGAGGCCAAGGTGGGCAGATTGCTTGAGCTCAGGACTTTGAGACCAGACTGGGAAACATAGTAAAACCCCTTCTCTACTAAAAATACAAAAGTTAGCTGGGCATGGTGGCACACACTTGTAATCCCAGCTACTCAGGAGGCTGAGGCAGGAGAATCACTTGAACCTAGGAGGCAGAGGTTGCAGTGAGCCAAGATTGTGCCACTGCACTCCAGTCTAGGCGACAGAGAGAGACTCCGTCTCAAAAAAAAAAAAACAAACAAAAAACAAAAAACAACAACGAATATCTCTCCAGTGCTTTAAGGTCTATGAATTGTGTTTACAATAGTTCCTTCTTTCGTTTCACTCTGTGGGGAGGCAGAGAGGATGTTATTGTCCACCTGCTTTATGGATAAAGACACTGGGGTCTAAGAAGGTCTGACAACTAAAGATCAGAAGGGACAGGACCCCAGTTCATTCTGGAAATGTGAAATCAGCCTCTAGGGTGTGGTAATGGGAAGGAAAGTCTTTAGTAAATGCTAACATCTGCCCACACACTACACAAAAGATAAGGATATCCCCAAACACCTAAGTTTCTGAACATTATTCCCTAGAATGAGTGTTCTGTTTCCTTTACTAAGAATTGGGTGCCGAGAGTGGTGGCTCATGCCTGTAATCACACTACTTTGGGAGGCCGAGGTGGGAGGATCAGTTGAGGTCAGGAGTTCAAGACCAGCCTGGCCAATATGATGAAACCCCCTCTCTACTAAAAATACAAAAATTAGCCGGGCGTGGTGGTGGGCGCCTGTAATCCCAGCTACTTGGGAGGCTGAGGCAGGAGAATCACTTGAACCCGGGAGCCAGAGGTTGCAGTGAGCCGAGATCGTACCACTATACTCTGCCTAAAACAAAACAAAACAAAACAAAAAAAGAATTGGGAAACAATTCCCAAGTAGGAAAAAAGGTGACTGTTCCCTAAGTCACCTGTAGGAGAAAAAATTTTCTTAACCAATCCATGCAGAATCAGTCCCTAGCTGGCCACAGAAACTGTCGAACATTCTGCAGGGCCTTTCTACCCAGGTGACAGCCTCACCTTGTAAGGATGCCTGAGACTCCGAATCTGCATACTCCTCCAGCAGCTTCACAGAATCACTGTCCTTCCCCGAGTACAGGGACAGGGTGTCTAAGTTGTCCTCCAGCACCTCGCTGGACATGTCAGGCGTTGGGAGGTTGGGGTCCGGGTCCAAACCACTCAGGCCAGCATAGAGCAGGTCTCGCGTGTTGGGACCCAGATCCCGGTTGAGGGTGTCACTGCAGTTGAGCCCTTGGCTCTCTGAAAATGAAGGGAGGTGCATTTCTGATGGGAGGGCACCCTCGTCTCCAAGGCTGTACTGGTCCATGGCTCTCCACTGCCAGGTCTTGGCCAAGAGCTACTCTCCGGATAAGCAGAACCATGTAAGGAAACAGGGAGGAGAGAGCCCTTGATGGCAACTAATTCCTGAAAATGAAGCAGGAAGAATGAAGGTTATTAGGTGGCAAAACAGCATTGTGGGCAGAGCACAGACTTGCAATTCAAGCAGACCTCGATCTGGGTCTGTTCTCTGCCCCATAACAGTCATGTGGCTTTGTGCAAGTCACTTAAGCTCCACGAGCCCCAGGTGCCTCATCTGTAAACTGGGTGTAAGAGTACCTCCTTCACAAGGTTGTTGTGAGGAAGAAGTAAAAGTACTTCCAGCAACATGGTGGACTGAACTGACCTCTTCCTCCAGCTATAAACATATACATGTATAACAAAAGATAATTTTTTAACATATAGCCTCCGTCAAAAGACAGGAAAAATCCCAAGTGCCAGCAGCAACAAGAAAACTCAATGCTGGAAGTGTAAGCTCACGTAGGCCCCAGGGGAAAATCAGAATCAGATACAGGGCCTAGAGCCATTTGTCCAATATGGTGGCCACTAGCTCCATGTGGCTATGAAGTACTTGATTTTTCTTTTCATTTTTTACTGATATCAAATCAAAAATGGATAATATATTTATTTAAGATATGGGGTCTCACTATGGTGCCCAGGCTTGTCTTGAACTCCTAGGCTCATGTGATCCTCCCACCTTGGCCTCCCAAAGTGCTGGGATTACAGGCATGAACCAACACACATGGCCCTGTGAAGCACTTGAAATGTGATTGGCCTGAATTGGGACAGGCTGTGAGTATAAAATATAACCTGGATTTGGAAAACTTAGTACCAAAAAAATGTCAATTTAATAAGTTTCTATATAGATTAAATGTGGAATGATAATTTTTTTTTTTTTTTTTTTTTTTTGAGATGGAGTCTCATTCTGTCACCCAGGCTGGAGTACAGTGGCGGGATCTCAGCTCACTGCAACCTCCGCCTCCCAGGTTCAAGTGATTCTCCTGCCTTAGCATCCCGAGTAGCTGGGACTGACTACAGGCGCATGCCACCACACCCAGATAATTTTTGTATTTTTAGTAGAGATGGGGTTTCACCGTGATTCCCAGGCTGGTCTCAAACTCCTGACCTCAGGTGATCTACCTGCCTTGGCCTCCCAAAGTGGTGGGATTACAGGTGTGAGCCACTGCGCCCAGCCTGCAATGATAATATTTTCTATATAATGGGCTAAATGCAACATGTTATTAAAGTTAATTTCATCTACTTATCTTTATAATGTGGCTTCTAGGAAATTTAGATTATATATGGCTCATATTCTGTATTATCGAATGCTGCCCTGGAGGCTGGGACCTGGGATGATAACAGACATGTGGGAGAAGGAAACAGGGCCTTGAGTTCCCAGGCAGTGGAGGCCTGGTGCCCTGGAAGAGCTGAACTATCCACAGGAAAACTAAATAAATGAAAAGAAAAGCTTCACGCAAGTCTAGAAAAGCACCCCCAAGAACTAGAAAAAAATAGCACAGTGAGAGATAACAAAGCCGAGCATTCTACAAGTCTACAAAAGAATGACAATTACCCTGATGGCAAACTTCTCAACAGAAACAAGCCTCGAAGATAAGAATAAGAATATCATCAATGGACTAAGGACAAGTCAGCCAGCACTGAGCTCAACATACAGGCATGAGAGAGGGAGGGAGGAGGCTGGGTGCCAGGGTTCACACCTGTAACCTCAACACTTTGGGAGGCAGAGGAGGGACGATTGCTTGAGGCCAAGAGTTTGAGAGCAGCCTGGGCAACACAGCAAGACTGGCTTCTATAAAAAATTAAAATAGCCAGGCGCGGTGGCTCACGCCTGTAATCCCAGCACTTTGGGAGGCCGAGGTGGGCGGATCACAAGGTCAGTAGATCGAGACCATAGTGAAACCCCGTCTCTATTAAAAAATACAAAAAAGTAGCCAGGAGTGGTGGCGGGCGCCTGTAGTCCCAGCTACTCACAAGGCTGAGGCAGGAGAATGGCGTGAACCTGGGAGGCGGAGTTTGCAGTGAGCCGAGATCGCGCCACTGCACTCCAGCCTGGGCGACAGAGCAAGACTCCATCTCAAAAAAAAAAAAAAATTAAAATTAAAATAATAGCCAAGCATGGTGGCATCTATCTGTAGTCCCAGCTATTCAGAAGGCTGAGGCAGGACGATCACTTCAGCCTGGGAGCCTATAGACTTTTACACACAAGGCCTAAGAATCTACCTTATAGACGCTGGTCCAAAAAATGACTAAAAGTTTTGAGTCATTTGGGAAAAAAAAAAGAGATGATGATAACTTCATGCTTTTAAGTTTGCACACTAGAAGAATCTAAGTGTAACCACCAAGAGAAGAAAAATAAACCATATAACATCTAAACTAGTAGAATTTATTCCCCCCAAAATGGGTGGCGGGGGTTGGGGGAGTAGAGTTTACTTTAAAATACTGCAGGGAAAAGAGAGAAAAGACTCATAGTACTGTAATTAGGAATTAAAGAGGAAACACATCTCTAATGACCTTAGAAAAAATAAAAAGGATTATAAAAGAATACTATAAACAACTGTATTCAGACAATTTAAAAATTAGATAACTTAGATACATTAACTTAGTTATTTAAATTAGATACAACATATTAGATAACAGATTAAAATAGGCAAATTGCTAGAAATATACAAATTACCAAAACTGACTCAAGAAGAAACAGAATTTCTTTCTTTTTTTTTTGAGATGGAGTTTCGCTCTGTCGCCCAGGCTGGAGTGCAGTGGCGCAATCTCGGCTTGCTGCATCCTCCGCCTCCTGGGTTTAAGCAATTCTCTGCCTCAGCCTCCCGAGTAGCTGGGATTACAGGCACCCACCACCAGGACCAGCTAATTTTGTTTTGTATTTTTAGTAGAGACGGGTTTCACCATCTTGGCCAGGCTGATCTTGAACAGTGTCAGGAGACACTATGATCCACCTGCCTCAGCTTCCCACAGTGCTGGGATTATAGGCGTAAGCCACCGCGCCTGGCCAAGAAACAGAATTTCTGAATAGATCTGTGAGAAATAAAAGACTGGGTCAGGCACAGTGGCTCATGACTGTAATCCCAGCACTTTGGGAGGCCGAGGTGGGCAGATCACCTGAGGTCAGGAGGCTGAGGCACAAGAATCACTGAACAGTGGTTGTCTGTCTGTCTGACCTGTCAATGGCTCCCTGAAAGCCTAATGCAAAGATCTTGCCTTTTTTGTGCCTAACTTGGAACTCTCTGGGGTGCAGTGTGGCTATGTGCAGGGCGTTTGTTACAAACATTAAAGTCAAATGAACTAGACGCTGCAGCCTGGCACAAAAGATATTGACTGGGGCAAACAATTGACATGCTGAACGCCAGGGAGGAAAAGCTGGGAAGTTAGAAATAAAGGCTTTGAAAAATAAACCAGGTGCAGTGGTTCATGCCTGTTATCCCAGCATTTTGGGAGGCTGAGGCAGGTGAATCACCTGACATCAGGAGTTTGAGACCAGCATGGCCAAAGTGGCGAAACTGCGTCTCTACTAAAAACTCAAAAATTAGCTGGGCATGGTGGCAGGTGCCTGTAATCCCAGCTACTTGGAAGGCTCAGGCAGGAGAATCACTTGAACCTGGGCGGCGGAGGTTGCAATGAGCCGAGATTGTGCCACTGCACTCCAGCCTAGGAGACAAGGGCAAAATTCTGTCTCAAAAAAAAAAAAAAAAAAAATCCACAATGGCAGTTTCTTATAAAGCTAAATATAGTATTTTTTTCTGCATCTATTTGATGATTGTAATATATATATGTATAAAATCTTATCATACAATCCAGCAACTATACTCCTAGGCATCCACCCAACTGAGCTGAAAACTTCAGTCCCCACAAAAGCCTGCACACACATGTTTATAGCAGCTTTGTTCATAACTGCCCCAAACTGGAAGCAATCAAGACCTCAATAGGTGAATGGATCAACAAACTGTGGAACATCCAGACAATGGAATGCTCTTCAGCAATAGAAAACAATAAGCTATCAAGCCACAAAATGACATGGAGGAACCTTAAATGCACATTGCTAAGTGAAGGAAGCCAGTATGAAAACATTACATACTGAAAAAAAAGACAAGACTACATACTGTGAGACTCCAACTATATCACATTCTGGAAAAAGGAAAACTATAGAGACAATAAAAAGATTGGCAGTTGTGTGATTTGGTGGGTGAGGAGTGAAACTATTTTTGCATGATAATCTAATGGCGCATATCTGACATTATACCATAGTCAAAACCCACAAAACTATACAACACAGAGGCTGAGCTCTGGCTGGGTGTGGTGGCTTACACCTGTAATCCCAGCACTTTGGCCCAGGAGTTTGACACCAACCTGGATAACAATGTCAGACCCTGTCTCTATGAAAAAAAAATTTTTTTCATTAGCTGGGCATGGTGGCACGTGCTTGTGGTTTCAGCTACTTGGGAGGCTGAGGAGGGTGAATCGCTTGAGCCGGAGAGTTGGAGGCTGCAATGAGCTATGATTGCGCCACAGCACTCAAGTCTGGGCAACACAGCGAGACCCTGTCTCAAAATAATTAATTAATTTTTAAAAAAATTTAAAAACCCAAATGAATAAAAAAAGAGCTTCCACATATTCCTGGGAATTTAGAAGGCGTCATCTCAGGGTGGGCACATGTTTGGAAAGGACCAGAGAAGGCTTCCAAGCTCTCACCTCTGGCTGACCTTTGCTCTCTGCAGGCAGAGTGAAGGCGAAGGTAGGGTTGTTAACTGCCTGCCTGAGTGTGGAAGGAGTGCCGCGCTGCAAATACTGGAAGCTTTTTGGTTTTTGTTTTCTGTTTTGTTTTTTTTTTTTTGCTCCAGGAGTTTAAGGAGATCTCTGCTAGGTCACTAGCTGACCACAAAACTAACAGAACAGTCTACTGACCACACCCCACAAAGAACACAGTCTTTACAAAAATAGCTTAGAAAAGCCACCAAACAGTTACAACCCACAATAAGCAGCAACAACCAAGCCTGAGGACAGGGAAGAGAGGAAGGATCCCATTCCCAGAAAGACCAGACTGCAATATGCAAAATTGCATAAAACGCTGGGCACGGTGGCTCACACCTGTAATCCCAGCACTTTGGGAGGCCAAGGCGGGTGGATCACCTGAGGTCAGGAGTTCAAGACTGGCCTGGCCAACATGGCGAACCCCCGTACCTACTAAAAATATAAAAATTAGCGGCCGGGCCTGGTGGCTCAAGTTTGTAATCCCAGCACTTTGGGAGGCTGAGATGGGCGGATCATGAGGTCAGGAGATCGAGACTATCCTGGCTAACACAGTGAAACCCTGTCTCTACTAAAAAATACAAAAAAATAGCTGGGCGAGGTGGCGGGCGCCTGTAGTCCCAGCTACTCGGGAGGCTGAGGCAGGAGAATGGCGTGAACCCAGGAGGTGGAGCTTGCAGTGAGCGGCGATCGCGCCACTGCACTCCAGCCTGGGTGACAGAGCAAGACTCCATCTCAAAAAATAAACAAACAAATAAAAATTAGCTGGCTGTGGTGGCAGGCACCTGCAATCTCACCTACACGGGAGGCTGAGGCAGGAGAATTGCTTGAACTCGGGAGGTGGAGGCTGCAGCGAGCCAAGATCATGCCACTGCACTCCAGCCTGGGCAACAGAGTAAGGCTGTGTCTCCAAAAAAGACAAAAACAGGCCAGGCACAGTGGCTCAAGCCTGTAACCCCTGCACTTTGGGAGGTCTGGGAGGGCGGATAACTTGAGGTCAGTTGTTCAAGACCAGCCTGGCCAACATGGTGAAACCCCGTCTCTACTAAAAATACAAAAATTAGCTTGGTGTGGTGGTGTGCACCTGTAATTCCCGCTACTCAGGAGACTGAGGCAGGAGAATCGCTTGAATCCGGGAAGTGGAGTCTGCAGTGAGTTGAGAGTGTGACAGACTGAGACTCCATCTCAAAAAAACAAACAAAAACAAAAACAAAGAAACCGACAAAATGTCCAGTTTTCGAATCATGAAAGCTTGAGAAAAATGAGAAGGTCGAGTTTTCCAGCAAAAGTTTATGAGTCATGCAAACAAAGAAGCATGGCCCCTTCAGAGGGCTCTCTCACACAAATGGAATCAGATGACCTGTGACCTTCTGTGTCTGGCTTCTTTCACTAAGCACAGCGTTTTCAAGGTTCACCCATATTGCAGCACATGTCACTCCTCCATTTTTTCCAGGGCTGAATAAGGTTCCCCTGTCTAAAGAGACCACATTGTGTTTATCTGCTGTCCTGTTGATCAACGTTTGGGTTGCTTCCATTTTTGGGCTATTGTGAAAAATTCTGCTCACACCTAGATGTTTAAGAAATGCTTCATGACTCACTGATAATAAATCTAGTGCATATTGGAATAACGGGAGTTTGGGACTAGATTTCTAGGCCACCAGTTTCTGCTTTCTAATAACTTTTCATGTTGATATGTAATAGAACCACTGCACCTGCAATGTCTGTGTTGCATGTTATCTGTCTATCTGCGTGTCTGTGTGTATGCAGCCTATTGAGGCAGCAAAAATTTAAAGTCAGATACCGTAATCCCATATACAACTCTGAGACCCAACTGAATTTCAGAATTTGAGGGGGTTTTAGAAGTGTAAATCAATGCATACCCTGTATTTTAAGTAACCTCCAGTGGGGTTTGGGGCAGTACTTGGTAACCAAATGATTATTTCTGCATCATTACCTATGACCACTCAGCGTACGTGAAATAAAGGCTGTGAAAAGCAACATGTAAGGTCAGGTTTGGCCACCAGATGATATTTGAGATGCCACAGGATTCTCAGAGCTTTTTGGGTTTCCAGAAAATCAGGGAGAGGAGTGTGGCTCTGTAAGCCAAATTCACATTCCACCAATTCCACAGTTTCTGCTACAGTGCTGCTATAAACTGTTTTCACTACTCCATGATGGGAAAAAACCCATCTCCTCCTGCATCTCCCAGTAATAAAAACAAGTGAATAAAAATAATATATATATATATTTTTGAGACAGAGTCTTGCTCTGTCCCCTAGGCTGGAGTATAGTGGCGCAATCTTGGCTCACTGTAACCTCTGCCTCCTGGGTTCAAGTAATTCTCCTGTCTCAGCCTCCGAGTAGCTGGGATTACAGGGACCCACCACCATGCCCGGCAAATTTTTGTACTTTTAGTAGAGATAGGGTTTCACCATTTTGGTCAGGCTGGTCTCAAACTCCTGACCTCAGGTGATCCACCGGCCTCGGCCTGCCAAAGTGCTGGGATTACAGGCCATGAACCACCGCGCCTGGCCTAAAAATCGTATTTATTAAGCACTTTCTCCACGTTGGGTATCATACCAAGTGCTTTATATGCATTAACTTACTTCTCACAAAAACCTAGGTTGTAGTATTACTTCCCTTTTACAAATAAGGAAAGAGAGATTAATTTGTCCAAAGTCAAAACCTAACAGCCAGATCTTAAATCCAGATATTTTGACATTAGCACTAATGGTCTTGCCTGTTACACAGTACTGATTCCCTATAAACTAAACTGTATACTGCACTGCTCCTATTAAACTACAAAACACATAAGGTGCTGGGTCAGGGGAAGAATGTCTCTGGACTCCCCAAGGCCATATCACCTGCTTTCCAATATACTCCCATAGTCCATAGAACAAATTGGTCGGGTTACTACCTCAGACAGGCAAGCCAAAAATCCAAAAGCCATGCTTTGATATTTATATCCTTCTCCAGACAGTAAAGCAAAACCCCCTCTGCCGATACTGAGCTTCCTTTTACTCTGTCAACAAATCAATTCAACAAGTTTTAGCACCTTCTAGGTACAAAACTCCCTGCTAGTCCTTGCGAGGCAGAGTTTACAGTCTCCTGCAACCCGGCAGACATTCCCAAGGACCCAAATACTCTTTCCAAGAATTTTATCATTTTGTGTTTTCATTTAAATGCTCAACATCTGTAACGATCAGGGAAATGCAAATCAAAACCACAGTGGTTATGATACCACCTTACTCCTGCAAGAACGGCCATAATCAAAAAATCAAAAAATAACAGATGTTGGCATGGATGCGGTGAACAGGAAACCTTTCTACACTGCTGGTGGGAATGTAAACTAGTACAGCCACTATGGAAAACAGTGTGGAGACTCCTTTAAGAACTAACAGTGGAACTACCATTTGATCTAGCAATCCCACTCCTGAGTATCTACTCAGAGAAAAGAAGTCATTATACGAAAAAGATACTTGCACACACGTTTAGAGCAGCACGATTTGCAATTGCAAAAATATGGAACCAGCCCAAATGCCCACCATCAATCAAGGAGTGGATAAAGAAATATATATATATATATATATATATATATATATATATATATATATGACGGAATACTACTCAGCCATAAAAAGGAACGAAATAATGGCATTCGCAGCAACCTGGATTGAACTGGAGACTATTCTTCTTCTAAGTGAAGGAACTCAGGAATGGGAAATCAAACATCGTATGTTCTCACTTTATAAATGAGAGCTAAGCTGTGAGGATTAACGGTATAAAAATGATACAATGGACTTTAGGGACTCAGGGGGGAAAGGGTGGGAGGGGGTGAGGGATAAAAGACTACAAATTGGGTTAAGTGTATACTGCTTGGGTGATGGGTGCACCAAAATCTTACAAATCATGACTAAAGAACTTACTCATATAACTGAATACCACCTATTCTCCCAAAATCTATCGAAATAAAAAATTAAAAAAAGAAAAACCCAGTACATCTGGATCATTAGAGGACTCCCTTGTAACTGAGTACTACCATGTGGTTTCAATGCCTGGGTGTGTTTATGATCGCACTCATGCCAAAAAGGACTACTTTAATTGCTTCAGGCTAACAAGAAGAGGATAGAGGGGGATTTAGCTCATAATAAGGCCTTTGGGCTCTACTAGAGGCCAGCTGGCATCACAGTACAAACGGAGGTTTTGCTGCAGTTCAAATTGAGACAAGGGATGGGAGAATTGAGACCTCACAGGGCCTGCTAAACCCAAAAGGGCCCAGGGTGGCAGTCAGCAAAGTAATTGTTTCAAGGGGCAGTTAAGTTTCAGGAAATGGTATCCCTCTCATTAAATTAATGTTTGTAATTCAAATTACATCGGTTTGGTAGATTTGTTTGTATTTAATTTGCAAATTGATTTTGGCTTTATAGCTGCACAGGAAATGTACGCTTTAGGAACTTATGCCTTGTTCTATCATCATTGATGCCTTAATAGTTTTAAAACAATTTAAGTCAACATTGGGGATCTGAAGCAATTTTTAATTTTTTTTCTTTTAAAGAAATGCTCTCAGCCCGGTGCAGTGGCTCACGTCTGTGATCCCAGCACTTTGGGAAGCTGAAGTGGGCGGATCACTTGAGGTCAGGAGTTCGAGACCAGACTGGCCAACATGGTGAAACCCCGTCTCTACTAAAAATAACAAAATTAGCCGGGCATGGTGGCGGGTGTCTGTAACCCCAGCTACTCAGGAGGCTGAGGCCCAAGAATCTCTTGGACCCGCGAGCCAAGATTGTGCCACTGCACTCCAGCCTGGGTAACAGAGTGAGACTTCATCTCAAAAAAAAAAAAAAAAAAAAAAAAGGGCCATCATTCCATGACTGGTGGGGATGGGGGGGAATCAAGGGATTCTCCTATGAAATGCTACGACCCTTTGGGAAAGTAACCTATCATAAGATTCTAGACAGTAGAAGTAAATCCACAATAGATAAATAATATTTACTGTGGTGTTGTTTGGAGGGGAGGGATCAATCTGAATGCCCATCTGATTTACAAATATATTTCATTTAGTCTGCAATATATTTAAATATATTTCAATTAGTTATTCAGTTAAAAAATAGATGGGGCCACGTACGGTGGCTCACGCCTGTAAACCCACCAGTTTGGGAGGCCAAGGCGGGCAGATTACCTGAGGTCAGGAGTTCAAGACCAGCCTGACCAATATAATGAAACCCCATCTCTATCAAAACCACAAAAATTAGCTGGGCGTGGTGGCATTTGCCTGTAGTCCCAGCTACTCAGGAGGCTGAGGCAGGAGAATTTGTTGAACCCGGGAGGCGGAGGTTGCAGTGAGTCGAGATCATGCCACTGCACTCCAGCCTGGTGACAAAGCCAGACTCCATCTCAAAAATAAATAAGTAAATAAAATAAAACAAAAAACAGAAAAATAGATGGAGAGAGCACTAGAGCATCACTATCCAAAAGTACTTCCTGTGTTACTCAGCCTGCACTGCCCAATACTGCAGTCTCTAGCCACGTGCAGCAAGTGAGCACAGAAATGCAGTGTTACTCAGCCTGCACTGCCCAGTACTGCAGTCTCTAGCCACGTGCAGCAGGTGAGCACAGAAATGCAGCTAACACCCCGAGGAACTAAACTCTTTATTTTATTTGCTAAATTTATTTATTTATTTAGAGACGAAGTCTCACTCTGTCACCCAGGCTGGAGTGTAGTGGTGCAATCTCAGCTCACTGCAAACTCCACCTCCCGGGCTCAAGTGATTTTCCTGCCTCAGCCCCCCAAGTAGCTGGGGATTACAGGTGCCCGCCACCATGCCCACCTAACTTTTGTATTTTCAGTAGAGATGGGGTTTCACCATGTTGGCCAAGCTGGTCTCGAACTCCTTACCTCAAATGATCAGCCCTCCTCAGCTTCCCAAAGTGCTGGGATTACAGGCGTGAGCCACCGCGCCCGGCCAGTTAAACTTAAACAGGTACTAGCGGCTAATGGCTACCACATCACACGCTGCAAATCTAGAGATTTCTCATTCAACTTAGGCTTTCTAACTTCTATTTAAAAATCTGAAACAAAAAATCAGAAGATCTGTCAATGCTGAGTCCACATTCCTGCAAGGCAACAATTGGTTGAGCTGAGAAGCTGCAGCCACCTTTAGACAGGGCATGCAACGCTCCACTTTGCCACAGCCCCCACCACTCCCTGTTCTCCCACAGTCTCTCAGCTCACTGATTTCTGTGCCCTGCCAGGCCTCTGGAGGCATCTGAGTTTATGACTCTCCAAATGAAACCCTCCAAACTCAGGCTTACATGTCACCTCCACTATAGAGAACACTCCCAACATAACAAAGTCTGAGATTAATTTCTCCCTCCTCTAAACCCTGACAAGCACTTGTGTAACAATCCACTTAACATTTATTCTAAATTATCTAAGAAGTTAATCATCTTTAAAGTTCTATTTTTCCCAGACTCTGAGCTCTAGGATGGCTGGGACTCGGCGTTAGGTGTCTAAACTTCTCACAGTATCTTGCCTAGCACAGAACTTTGATCACAGAAGGCTCTCAGCATCCTTTTCATTCATGAGTGACAGAATTCCATTGTGCCACCTCTTTTCCTCTTTGAAAAGCTCCAACCACTGTTCTGCCACCATTCCCCCCACCTCCCAAGCACCACCTTCTACCTTCTTTCTCTGCATCCATGTTACCAAGGAGAGGGTCATCAAGTCTGAGTAACAGCAGGTGCTTGGGAGTTGAGAAGAGTGACTTGCAGCTTTCACCCTAGCTATGCAATTTCCTTTATTTTATTGTATCTTATGTTATCTTATCTTATTTTATTTTATTTTTGAGACAGGGTCTCACTCTGTCATCCAGGCTGGAGTGCAGTGGCGTGATCTTGGCTCATGGAACCTCCACCTCCCAGATTCAAGCGATTCTCCCATCTCAGCCACCTGAGTAGCTGGGCTTGCAGGCATGCACCACCACACCTGGCTAATTTTTGTATTTTTAATAGAGACAGGGTCTTGCCATGTTGGCCAGGCTGGCCTCGAACTCCTGCCTTCAAGCAATCCACCCTCCTCGGCCTCCCAAAGTGCTGGCATTACAGGCTCGAGCCACTGCACCCAGCCTGCAATTTCCTTCCTTATTTTCCCACTCCAATTTTTTTTTTTTCCCTGAGTCGGAGTCTGTTTCTGTCACTCAGGCTGGAGCGCAATGGCATGGCCTTGACTCACTGCAACCTCCCCCTCCCGGGTTAACGTGATTCTCCTGCCTCAGCCTTCCGAGTAGCTGAGACTACAGGCGCACACCACCACACTCAGATAATTTTTGTAGTTTTAGTAGAGACAAGGGTTGCACTACGTTGGCCAGGCTGGTCTCAAATTCCTGACCTCATGATCCACCCACCTCAGCCTCCCAAAGTGCTGGTATTACAGGCGTGAGCCACTGCACCCAGCCTCCACTCCAAATATTATTGTAAACTATAGACCCTTTGGCCTACACAGTGTTTCCACAAATTGGATTAGTCACCATTTTTTTTCAAATGGGGAGATTTCACCTTCCTATATGGATTTCTGGTTTCTCTTGAAAATGATTAGATTTGACATTCCTTCACAGTTAACAACAAAGTAGACTTGAGGGACAAATGGCATTTCTAGAAAGGGCTTACGGTCTCCAGTTTTCCCAGCCCTCACTAATCTTCCTGCCTGGCCCTTATAATATTCATTATTGAATAATAACAGTGAACATTTATTGAGGCTTTATGACATGCCAGGTATTCATGTAATCACTTATATATCATCATATTTAATTCCCACAATACTTCTTTGAGGCATGTACTGTATTATTAACCCTATTTCACCAATGAGGTAAATAGTCCAGAGAAGTTGAGTAACTTGCCCAAAACCAGAGTTAGGATTCAACCCTGGGTAGTATAATTTTGAAAGCCTTACCCTTGGCTACTCCACTATGCTATTATTACACACTTGAGACTGGGACTCCTGCTTCACACTCCGTGCCTACATTCTTAAGTAGAACAATCAATAAAGACTTCCAGCTGGACAAGACGGTTCTCACCTGTAATCCCGGCACTTTCTGAGGCCTAGGTAGGAGGATTGCTTGAGTCCAAGAGTTCAAGACCAGCCCAGGCAACAAAGTGAGACCCTCCCCCTCCCATCACTACAAAAAAATTAAAAACTAGCCAGGTGTGGTGGTGCACACCTGTGGTCCCAGCTACTCGGGAGGCTGAAGCAGAAGGATTGCTTGATGTTGGGAGGTCGAGGCTCCAGTGAGCCATGATCATATCACAGCACTCCAGCCTGGGCAAAGAGCAAAACCCTGTCTCAAGAAAAGAAAGGAGAAAAGAAAAGAGCAAAGCAAAGCAAAGCACAAAGACTCCCTCCTACAGTCATGTAACCAATATCTAATCTTAACCAGAAGGTAAAGTTGTTTTCTCTGGCCGGGCACGGTGGCTCATGCCTCTAATCCCAGCACTTTGGGAGGCCAAGGTGGGCAATTCAGTTCAAGACTAGCCTGGCCAACATGGTGAAACCCCGTATCTATTAAAAATACAAAAAATTAGCTGGGCGTGGTGGTGCGCCTGTAATCCCAGTTACTTGGGAGGCTGAGGCAGGAGAATCCCTTAAATCCACGAGGAGGAGGTTGCAGTGAGCTGAGATCGTGCCACTGCACTCCAGTATGGGTGACATAGTGAGACTCCATCTCAAAAAAAAAAAAAAGAAAAAGAAAAAGAAAAATCAGAAGGATACTTTCAAAGGAAAATCCATACACAGAGTTAACTGAAGTAGGAAACACACATCAAAGTTTCTCCCCAAAAGCTGATCCTAGCAGAATATGCAAACAAACCCTAAAACCTAGAAGAGCAATTTTCATGGTTAGGTGAATGGGGGGACCCTTTGGGGTCCTCAAGAATCTTTTGGGGAGTATGCCATATCAAAACTATTTTCATAATTACATTCAGACATTATCTGCCTTTTTCACTCTCAGTGAAGCTTTCCAGAGGCTACAAGATATGTGGTATCTCAAGAGACTGAATGAAGAGGTAGGGAGGAGAATTCAGATGACTGTGAAAATATAAATCAATGCCACTCGTCTAAATTTTTCTGCAACAGTTTTTTAATTTAAAAAGTCTTGCTGGGCGTGGTGGCTCAAGCCTGTAATCCCAGCACTTTGGGAGGCCGAGACGGGTGGATCACGAGGTCAGGAGATCAAGACCATCCTGGCTAACACGGTGAAACCCCGTCTCTACTAAAAAATACAAAAAACTAGCTGGGCGAGGTGGCGGGCGCCTGTAGTCCCAGCTACTCGGGAGGCTGAGGCAAGAGAATGGCGTAAACCCGGGAGGTGGAGCTTGCAGTGAGCTGAGATCCGGCCACTACACTCCAGTCTGGGCGACAGAGCGAGACTCCGTCTCAAAAAAGTCTTTTGGGCGAGGCGCAGTGGCTCACACCTGTAATCCCAGCACTTTGGGAGGCCAAGGCAGGTGGATCATGAGGTCAGGAGATTGAGACCATCCTGGCTAACAATGTGAAATCCTGCCTCTACTAAAGATACAAAAAATTAGCCAGGCATGGAGGCGGGAGCCTGTAGTCCCAGCTACTTGGGAGGCTGAGGCAGGAGAATGGCGTGAACCTGGGAGGCGGAGCTTGCAGCAAGCCGAGATCGCGCCACTGCACTCCAGCCTGGGTGATGGAAGTCCATTTTGGCTGGGGGTGGTGGTTCATGCCTGTAATCCCAGCACTTTGGGAGGCCAAGGCAGGCAGATCACTGGAGGCCAGGAGTTTGAGACCAGTCTTGCCAACATGGTGAAACCCCAACTCTACTAAAAATACAAAAATTAGCTGGGCATGGTGGTGGGCACCTGTAATCCCAGGTACTCAGGAGGCTGAGGCATGAGAATCACTTGAACCTGGGAGGTAGAGTTTGCAGTGAGCTGAGATAATGCCACTTCACTCCAGTGTGGGCGATAGAGCAAGACTCAGTCTTTAAAAAAAAAAAAAAAGCTCATTTTGTTATTTTGTTTATATATAATGGGTTTATTATTGCCTTTCTAAAATCAATTATTTTGAAAGTTTATTAGTTTAAACTTCTAACACAGCAAATGCAAGTAGATAAAGTTTACATAAACAAAAATTCTCTACAGCCTTCAATAATTTTTAAGTGCAAAGGGGTCTTAAGAGCAAAAGTTTTAAATTAGCCAGGCGTGGTAGCACGCATCTGTAGTCCCAGCTACTTGGGAGGCTAAGACAGGAGAACTGCTTGAACCCGAAAGGCAGAGGTTGTGGTGAGCCAAGATTGCACCACTGCACTCCAGCCTGGGCGACAGAGCGAGACTCCATCTCAAAAAAAAAGCAAATGTTTCAGAACTGCTGTTCCAATAAGAAAAAGTCCTGCATGTACACATATGCCCAAGCAGACGTGCATCTAACAGAAAGTAACTCGAAACTGAAAATTCCAAAGTGGTGGCTGGCAGGCATATAAGTTCCCTATGCTACCTTTTTTTTTTTTTTTGAGATGGAGTCTCACTCTGTCACCCAGGTTGGAGTGCAGTGGCACGATCTCCGCTCGTTGCAAGCTCTGTCTCCCAGGTTCACGCAATTCTCATGCTTCAGCCTTCCCAGTAGCTGGGACTACAGGCACCTGCCACCACACCCAACTACTATTTTGTATTTTTAGTAGAGACAGGGTTTAACCATGTTGACCAGGGCTGGTTTCAAACTCCTGACCTCAGGTGATCTGCCCGCCTCCACCTCCCAAAGTGCTGGGATTATAGGCATGAGCCACTGTGCCCGGCCTACACTGTCTTAATTCTTAAATTACCAAATGTGTTACTAGCATTTAAAAATCAGAAGGTTGGCCGGGCGCGGTGGCTCAAGCCTGTAATCCCAGCACTTTGGGAGGCTGAGGCTGGTGGATCACGAGGTCAGGAGATCGAGACCATCCTGGCTAACATGGTGAAACCCTGTCTCTACTAAAAATACAAAAAACTAGCCGGGCGCGGTGGCGGGCGCCTGTAGTCCCAGCTACTCGGAGGCTGAGGCGGGAGAATGGCGTGAACCCGGGAGGCGGAGCTTGCAGTGAGCCGAGATCGCGCCACTGCACTCCAGCCTGGGTGACAGAGTGAGACTCCGTCTCAAAAAAAAAAAAATAAATTAAAAAATAAAAAAAATAAAAAAAAATAAAAATCAGAAGGTTTCAGGTGGGCGCGGTGGCTCATGCCTGTAATCCTAGCACTTTGGGAGGCCGAGGTGGGTGGATCACAAGGTCGGGAGTTCAAGACCAGCCTGGCCAACATAGTGACACCCTGTCTCTACTAAAAATATAAAAAAAAAATTAGCTGGGCCTGGTGGCAGGTGCCTGTAATCCCAGCTACTAGGGAGGCTGAGGCAGAGAATTGCTTGAACCCAGGAGGTGGAGGTTGCAGTGAGCTGAGATCAACCACTGCAATCCAGCCTGGGCGACAGAGCAAGACTCCGTCTCAAAAAAAACAAAACAAACAAACAAAAATCAGAATAAACCAAAAACTAAGGATAGTTTTCTGGCCTTTTCTCAAAGAAATCAAAAGTTCTGGCAACACTGGCCTGGCATTTCCACTGACTGGCATCACTTGGATGGGACATACAATCTTTGGTTCACCACAATCCTTACTTCTTCCGTTTACCTGTGCCTTACGTGTAAATATCGGAGTTGCTACCCTGAGCTAGGGAAGGAAAAACGTTTTTTTCAATAAATGTCAATAAAGAAACACACATCAATCTGTCTGCACTCCTCCTAACTGGTCAACATGCACAATAAACAGCCCTTTTCCCTATTTGACTTCTCCAAAGCAGTAACTTCTATGATCTCACCATTAGTACGGGCTTTGGGATTGCTTAGAAACCCTCTTGAAAAAGAAAGACATCTATCCAACAAAGCAGATGTGCAAAGGAAGGAAACTCACCAGAAGGGCAAGTAAGTGAATCTCCAGGGAACAGGAGGACCCCCGTTTAGGCCCCACAGGGAGGGGGTTCAGGTGACAAGCAGACCATTGGATATGTCCTCCTGGAACGCTGAGTGGTAAATGCAGGACACTCTCAATTTCTTTTGCCCTGAAAGCAGGTGGTGGGAAGGAAGAAGCAGTCAGGACTTGGGTCGCAAAGAAACAAGAACACAGATGTGAAATTGGAGAAGAGTAACAATTTTTGGAAGAAGGCAGAAAGCAGTATCAACAGGGGAGATGTGAGTGGGGAGGAAAGGTTTTTTTGATAAGAGGAAATAATTGTTCCTTCTTTCCTTATTTCTCCCCCCTGGGAAGAGACCTAGAGAATTTTACTGGGAGAAGCTTAATTAGGGCAGAACTGGTGATAAAAGAAGGATATTTGCGGGACTGTTGGGGGTAGGGGAGGAGGACTGAAAATATAAACATTAGACGAGAGAGAAACTGGAAGGAATGAGTTGGTTTGTTCTAAGTGAAAAGGTATTCCAAAAAGGGGCACTCTAGGTGTGAAGAAAAAAAATTTGCTGGAAAGTGATCCTGAATGGATGAAAAAAAAAAAAAAAAACTGGATTAATTTATTTTCTTTTTTTGGCGCTAAAGGAAGTTCCTTAAAGGAGGGGGAGGGGCATGTCAAGGAAGGGAGGAGATTTGGAGTTTTGCTGGCAGATCCTAAAACGGGACAAATCTGGGTGCCCCAAGGTGGGACTATGGAGGAGGAAGGGGGGTTTTGAGCAGAAGGGGCCTGGAAGGGGTCAGCGAATGCAAGGCTGAGATGCAGAAGGTGCGGAGGTCGGGTAGGGCCCGCGGCGCGAGCTGGGGGGCTGCGAGGGGGCAGTTGAGGCCCGGGGGGACGGAGTGGGAAAGAAAAGGGGGTGCAGCGGGCCAGGGGCTCCTGAGGAGGGTCTTCTCCAAGGGGGAAGGGCCTGTGGGGTGCAGCGGGGCCCGGAGCTGTTGGGATGCAGAAGGTGCGTGCGTGACGCGGGGTGAGGGGCGCCCGCCGCTCCTGCTGCGCCCCTCGAAAGGCAGACGGGGCCCCCTAAAAAAAGAAATAAAGAAACGAATGAGATTGTAAAAAGGGGGAGGGACTGAAAAAGGAGGAAAGAATAAGAATGGGGGATAGGGAGGAAAGGGAGGGGCAGGGGCAGCAGCAACCGGGTTTTACCCGCCCCCGGGGGCTCGCGCGCCGGGCCTCGCGCCTGGCGCCTCGCGGGGCTCCCAGCGGCCTCCCGCCTTCCCCGCGCCGCCCGGAGCGCACGCGCAGGCCGGCCCACCCCCGGATCTCCTCGCTCACACGCGGCGCGGGCGCGCGTACGTGACCGCGGGCCACCTCACGCCTCCCAGAGCGGCCTCGCGCCCGCCGCGCACCGCCCGGGCTCCCGGCGCGTGCCTCCTGGCCGCGCGCTCTCGGCTGCTCCTCCGAGGGGCGGGGCTTGCCGCGGGCGGGAAAGGAGGCGGTTGGTCGCCATTTTGGGAGGAGGGCGGTTGAGGGCGGAGAGTGAGAAGAGGGAACCGGGGAGGGGCGGCGGGGGGAGGGGCCAGTCCCCCAGGATCCGCACCCGGAGGCCGAGAGTCCCGGGAGCCTCTGCTCCAGCCATTGTTCCTAGTGGGCGGTGTTAGAACGCGGTGGCGGCAGCTGGGTGGCTGCCCCCAGTCCGGAGGGGCCTCTCTGAGCAGCGTCCTGGTGCTGGGGAGGACGTATAGTCTGTTTCCCGGGACCCTGTCGCGAGCGCGGGAGTCTCTGGGGGTCTCTTCTGCCTGGCGGGTGGGGGAGATGTGGGGCGAGCTGCTCCTCCCTTTTTTTTTTTAATTAATTTTTTTCAGAGACAGGGTCTCTCCCAGTCCCCCAGGCTGTGATCACGGCTTCCGCACCCTCACCTTCCTGGGCTCACGAGATCCTCCTGCCTCAGTCTCTCGAGTAGCAGGAACCACAGGCGGGCGCGGCCACACCCTGCCAATTTTTACATTTTTTAGAGATAGGTCTCGCCATGTTGCCCAGGCTGGTCGGGTTCCCTTGGGCTCAAGCGATCCTCCCACCTCAGTCTCCCAAAGCATTGGGATTATAGGTGAGAGCCCCTGCGCCCGGCCTGTTCCTCCCTTCTTTGGGGAAAGGCTGAACCATCTGGGGCGCCTGCTCTGGGCTGAGCTGTGTTGGGAAGGGCGGTGGGCCCTGGTGCCGACTGGCCAAGGAGCATGTTTTTTTGTTGTTGTTGTTTTTTTTTTGTTTTTTTTTGAGAGAGGGTCTTATTCTGTCGCCCAGGCTGGAGTTCAGTGGTGCGATCTCGGCTCACTGCAATCTCCGCCTCCCAGGTTAAAGCGATTCTCATGCCTCAGCCTCCCGAGGAGCTGGGATTACAGGCACGCGCCCCCACGCCCGGCTAATTTTTTTTTGTATTTTTAGTAGACACAGGGTTTCACCATGTTGGCCAGGCTGGTCTTGAATTCCTGACCTCAGGTGTTCAGGTGATCCGCCTGCTTCTGCCTCCCAAAGTGGTAGGATTACAGGCGTGAGCCGCCGTGCCCGGCCTGACCGAGTAGCTTGAACTGCCCTACAACTAAGGCAGATAATTCATTCCTTAGAAACGGAGTGCTGAAGATCTGTGGAGAATGAGAGCAGATTGGTGGTTACCTGGGGTGGAAAGGGGCATGGCGGATCTTATCTGGGTGATGGAAATATTCTAAAACTGGCCTATGGGCCAGGTATGGTGGCTCACGCCTGTAATCCCCGCTCTTTGGGAGGCCAAGGTAGGAGGATCCCTTGAGCCTAGGAGTTTGAGACCAACCTGGACAACCTAGTGAAACCCCGTCTCTTAAAAAAAAAAAAAAAAATTAACTGGAGATGGTGGCCTGCGTCTGTAGTGCCAGCTACTTGAGGGGGCTGAGGCAGGAGGATCGCTTGAGCCTGAGAGTCCAAGGCTGCAGTGAGCTGTATGATCGGGCCATTGCACCCCAGCCTGGGGGACAGAGTGAGACTCTGGTGGGGAAAAAAGAAAGGGTTATGGTGATGGTTGCACAACTCAGTAAATTTCTAAAAATCATTGAGTATACACTTAAGTGAGTGACTTTTACATAAATTATACCTCTAAGTTTGTTTTTTGTTTTTTTAATTGACTATTGGGGGAGGAAACAGAGGAAAGAAGAGGGCCTGGCATCTTGCTTTAGGATCCCTTCATTTAGCAAGTTTTTATTGGGTCCCTGTTCTAGGTGCTCAGATACGGTGTTTGGGTCAAACACTGTATCCTCTCCTCCTGGAGCTTATGTTTTAGAGCAGTGCTGTTCAGTAGTAATAAAATGCAAACTTCAAGCACCAGCCACATATGTAATTTTACATTTTCTAGTAGCCATGTTTAAAAAAAGGAACAAAATGTGGCCGGGCGCGGTGGCTCAAGCCTGTAATCCCAGCACTTTGGGACGCCAAGAGGGGTGGATCACGAGGTCAGGAGATCGAGACCATCCTGGCTAACACGGTGAAACCCCGTCTCTACTAAAAAAAAAAAAATACAAAAAACTAGCCGGGCGAGGTGGTGGGCGCCTGTAGTCCCAGCTACTCGGGAGGCTGAGGCAGGAGAATGGCGTGAACCCGGGAGGCGGAGCTTGCAGTGAGCTGAGATCCGGCCACTGCACTCCAGCCTGGGCGACACGACAGAGCGAGACTCCGTCTCAAAAAAAAAAAAAAAAAAAAGGAACAAAATGTAAAGAACGCAGGTGTGGCGGCTGGCACTTGTAGCCCAGCTACTTGTGAGGCTGAGGCAGGAGGATCACTTGAAACCAGGACTTGGACACTGCCGTGAGCTATGGCCTTGCCTGTGCAGACCCACTGCACCAGCCTGGGCAACACAGTGGGACCCACTCTCTTTAAAAAAAAAAAAAAAAGGCCGGGCGTGGTGGCTCAAGCCCGTAATCCCAGCACTTTGGGAGGCCGAGACGGGCGGATCACGAGGTCAGGAGATCGAGACCATCCTGGCTAACACGGTGAAACCCCGTCTCTACTAAAAAAATACAAAAAACTAGCCGGGCGAGGTGGCGGGCGCCTGTAGTCCCAGCTACTCGGGAGGCTGAGGCAGGAGAATGGCGTGAACCTGGGAGGCGGGGCTTGCAGTGAGCTGAGATCCGGCCACTGCACTCCAGCCTGGGCGACCCAGCGAGACTCCGTCTCAAAAAAAAAAAAAATTGGGTCGGGATGGGCGTGGTGGTTCAACCTGTAATCTCAACACTTTGAGAGGCTGAGGCAGGAGGACTGCTTGAGTTCAGGAGGTCAAGACCAGGCTGGGCAACACACCCAAACCTAAAAATCAAATAATAATATCAAATAAATAAAATTACATAATAAAATCAAATAAAAGAGAAGCAGGTGAAATTAATTTGGTAATATTTAATCCCAAATATTTCAACATGTTATCAGTATAAAAACTAAGAGATAATTTACACTTTTGGAGCTGTCTTTAAAACCCCACATATACAGCATTTTACATTCACGGGACATCTCAATTCAGACCAGCCACATTTCCAGGGCCCCATGGTCACTTGTAGCTACTGGCTCTGGTACTGGACAGCATACCTCTGCAGGGAGACAAGCAAATGCATTTACCTTTTTTGTTGTATTTTTTTGAAATACGATCTCGCTGTGTCGCCTACGCTGAAGAGCATTGTTGTAATCATGGCTCACTGCATTCTCGACTTCCTGGGCCCAAGCTATTATCCCACCTCAGCCTCCTGAGTAGCTGGTACTACAGGCACACATAACCACACCCAGCTAAATTTTTGTACTTTTAGTAGAGACAGGGTTTTGCCATGTTGGCCAGGCTGGTTTTAAACTCTTGGGCTCAAGCAATCTTCCTGCCTTGGCCTTCCAACAGGGATTACAGGAGTGAGCCACTGTGCCTGGCTGCAAATACATTTATAATGCAGTATGTTATACCTTGAAGAAAAACAAAGGAAAGAGGATGGAGTCAGAGGGTATTGTTTTCTACAGGTCAGTAAAGGCTTCTCTTGTGAGATTGCTTTGAGCAGAGATCTGAAGGAAGTAAGGAAGGGGCCTATGAAAATATCTGGGGGAAGAAGAGAGGGAATAGCAAGTGCAAAGGCACTGAGGCAGGAAGATGTGGAACCCTTTTGAAAGACAGCAGAGAGGACAGGCATGGTGGCTTATGCTTGTAATCCCAGCACTTTGGGGGACCCAGGTGGGCGGACCACTTGAGCCCAGGAGTTCGAGACCAGCCTGGTCAACATGGTGAAACCCCATCTCTACTAAAAGTACAAAAAATTATCTGGGCGTGGTGGTGCACAGCTACTCGGGAGGCTGAGGCACGAGAATCTCTTGAACCAAGGAGGAAGAGGTTGCAGTAAGCTGAGATCACACCACTGCACTCCATCCTTGGTAACAGAGTGAGACTGTCTCAAAACAAACAAACAAACAAAAAAAAACGAAGAAGAGAGACCAGTGTGGCTAGAACCACGTGACACGTGAGTGAAGAAAATAGGGGCAGATGGTATAGGGTCTTACAGGTCATGCTAAGGCAGAAATTAAACACCTAAAAACAATTTCAGAGAGATTCTTCCTTTATTTAGCACACTTTTTTGTTGTTTTGTGGGGTTTTTTTGTTTGTTTGTTTCTTTTATTTTCTTTCTTTTTTTCTTTTTCTTTTTTTTCTTTTGAGACGGAGTCTCGCTCTGTAGCCCAGGCTGGATTGCAGTGGCACCATCTTGGCTCAATGCAACCTCTGCCTCCCAGGTTCAAGTGATTCTCCTGCCTCAGCCTCCCGAGTACGTGGGATTACAGGCTCATGCCACCACGCCCGGGTAATTTTATGTATTTTTAGTAGAGGTGGGGTTTCACCATGTTAGCCAGGATGGTCTCTATCTCCTGACCTTGTGATCCGCCTGCCTTGGCTTCCCAAAGTGCTAGGATTACAGGTGTGAGCCACCGTGCCTGGCCTTCTTTTCTTTTTCTTTTTCTTTTTTTTTCGTTTATTTAGCACACATTAAAAAAAATACCTTGGCCGGGCGCGGTGGCTCAAGCCTATAATCCCAGCACTTTGGGAGGCCGAGGCGGGCGGATCACAAGGTCAGGAGATCGAGACCACAGTGAAACCCCGTCTCTACTAAAAATACAAAAAATTAGCCGGGCGCGGTGGCGGGCGCCTGTAGTCCTAGCTACTCAGGAGGCTGAGGCAGGAGAATGGCGTGAACCCAGGAGGCGGAGCTTGCAGTGAGCCGAGATCGCGCCACTGCACTCCAGCCTGGGCAACAGCGTGAGACTCCGTCTCAAAAAAAAAAAAAAAAAAAAAAAAAACCTTGTTTCAGCCATATAATCTCTCTTCTTGATGGAGGAAATAAGGATCCTAGCCACTGGACAGATGAGAACTTAGTTAAAAAACAGGACTTAAGCTCCTGAAATAAATTAGCATCTTCTGTCATTGATAGACACTGAACACTTCATGGACAAAGAAGATAAATGCAACACATAAACAAAAAATTAGCATTGGTCAAGCACACTTGTAATCTCAGCACTTTGGGAGGCCAAGGCAGGTGGATCACCTGAGGTTGGGAGTTCGAGACCAGCCTGGCCAACATGGTGAAACCCCATCTCCACTAAAAATACAAAAATTAGCCAGGTGTGCTGGTGCGCCCCGGTAATCCCAGCTATGCAGGAAGATGAGACAGGAGAATTGCTTGAGCCTGGGAGGTTGAGTCTTCAGTGAGCCAAGATCACACCATTGCACTCCACGCTGGGCAACAGGGCGAGACTCTGTCTCAAAAAAAAAAAAAAAAAGAAAAAAAGCCCTTACAATTTATTTTAAAGGCCTACAAATGAAGGTGACAACCTAATTTTAAAAAAAAAGAATATACAAGAGGAAACATGAAATGAGGACTAACCACAAAAACAAGAGAATGCAAATTAAAACCAAAGATACCACGGCACACCTACCACTTTGGTGAATTAAAAAAAAATTTTCTGGCCGGGCGCGGTGGCTCAAGCCTGTAATCCCAGCACTTTGGGAGGCCGAGACGGGCGGATCACGAGGTCAGGAGATCGAGACCATCCTGGCTAACACGGTGAAACCCCGTCTCTACTAAAAAATACAAAAAACTAGCCGGGCGAAGTGGCGGGCGCCTGTAGTCCCAGCTACTCGGGAGGCTGAGGCAGGAGAATGGCGTAAACCCGGGAGGCGGAGCTTGCAGTGAGCCGAGATCGCGCCACTGCACTCCAGCCTGGGTGACAGAGCCAGACTCCGACTCAAAAAAAAAAAAAAAAAAATTTTTCTTTTCTGTTTGCTGAAGAAGAGGACCTCATACAGGACTAGTAATGGGTAAAATTGGTACAGCCACACTTGCAAACCCAGGGGTTGACTCTAGAGAAATTCTTGATCATGTTCACCAAGAGATGTCACAGAAGAATAAGCAGCAATGTTTGTAATAGCAAAAAAAAAGAAAAAAAAGAAAGAAAATAAAAGAAACAGATGGGATCCTGGATTCTGGATTGAATAATCCTGGAACAAAAAAAAAAAGAAAAGAAAAGAAAAGAAAGAAACAGATGGGATCCTGGATTCTGGATTGAATAATCCTGGAACAAAAAAAAAAAAAGAAAAGAAAATAAAGAAACAGATGGGATCCTGAATTCTGGATTGAATAATCCTGGAACAACAACAACAACAAAAGGCCGGGCATGGTGGCTCACACCTGTAATCCCAGCACTTTGGGAGGCCAAGACAGGCAGATCACGAGGTCTGAAGATCGAGACCATCTTGGCAAACACAGTGAAACCCCGTCTCTACTAAAAATACAAAAAATTACCCGGGCGTGGTGGCGCGCATCTGTAGTCCCAGCTATGCGGGAGGCTGAGGCAGGAGAATGGCGTGAACACGGGAGGCGGAGCTTGCAGTGAGCTGAGATCGCTCCACTGCACTCCAGCCTCGGGGACAGAGTGAGACTCCATCTCAAAAAAAAAAAAAAAAAAAAGACATTAGTTAAAAAACTAATGAAATCTCCAACAAAAGCCAGGCATCCGTAATCCCAGCATTTTGGGACCTCAAGGCAGGAGGATCACTTGAACTCAGGAGTTCAAGACCACCCTGGGCAATTTGGTGAGATCCTGTCTCTATAAAAAAAATTTTAAAGTTACCCAAGCATAGTAGCACACACCTGTGGTCCCAGCTACTCCAGAGGCTGAGGCAGGAGGATTGCTTTAGGTCAGGACTTTGCATCTGCAGTGAGCCGTGTTTGTACTGCTGCATTCCCATCTGGGCAACAGAGCAAGACTGTCTCAAAAAAAAGAAAAAATCTCAACAAAGATTGGAATTTAGTTAATAGTAATGTATCCACTTTTTTTTTTTTTTTTTTTTTTTGAGATGCAGTCTGGCTCTGTCTCCCAGACTGCAGTAGCATGATCTTGACTCACTGCAACCACCGCCTCCTGAGTTTAAGTGCGTCTCTTGCCTCAGCCTCCAGAGTAGCTGGGATTACAGGTGCCTGTCACCACACCCGACTAATTTTTGTACTTTTAGTAGAGACGGAGTTTCACTATGTTGGCCAGGGTGGTCTAGAACTCATCCTGACCTCAGGTGATCCGCCTGCCTCAGCCTCCCAAAGTGCTGAAATTACAGGCGTGAGCCACTGCACCTGGCCTGTTTTTTTTTTTTTTTTTTTTTTTGAGACGGAGTCTCGCTCTGTCGCCCAGACTGGAGTGCAGTGGCCGGATCTCAGCTCACTGCAAGCTCCGCCTCCCGGGTTTACGCTATTCTCCTGCCTCAGCCTCCCGAGTAGCTGGGACTACAGGCGCCAGCCACCTCGCCCGGCTAGTTTTTTGTATTTTTTAGTAGAGACGGGGTTTCACCGTGTTAGCCAGGATGGTCTCGATCTCCTGACCTCGTGATCCGCCCGTCTCGGCCTCCCAAAGTGCTGGGATTACAGGCTTGAGCCACCGCGCCCGGCCCTGTTTTTTATTTTATTTTTTTGTTTTTGAGACAGGGTCTCATTCTGTCGCCCAGGCTGGAGTGTAGTGGTGCCATCTGGGCTCACTGCAATCTCTGCCTCCCGGGTTCAAGCCATTCTCCTGCCTCACCCTCCCCAGTAGCTGTGACTACAGATGTGCACCACCATGCCTGGCTTATAAATTTTGTATTTTTTGGTAGAGACGGGGTTTCACTGTGTTAGCTAGGCTGGTCTGGAACTCCTGGCCTCAGGTGAGCCGCCTGCCTCAGCCTCCCAAAGTGTGAGGATTTTAGGCATGAACCACGAAGCCTCCCAGCTACTCGGGAGGCTGAGGCAGGAGAATGGCGTGAACCCAGGAGGCGGAGCTTGCAGTGAGCCGAGACTGCGCCACTGCACTCCAGCCTGGGGGACAGAGTGAGACTCTGTCTAAAAAAAAGAAAAAAAATTAACCAGGCACAGTGGTGGGCCTCTGTCATCCCACCACAGGTGGATACAGGTGGATAAATTGTGGTATATTTATTCAGTGGAGTATTATACAGCAGTGAAAATGAGTCAATTTCCATTACACACAACACAGATGTGCTCCCATTTACATATAAAATTTCAACAGGGTGTGGTGACTCATATCTGTAATCCCAGCACTTTGGGAGGCCGAGCTGGGGGGATTGCTTGAGGCCAGGAGTTCAAGACCAGCCTGGGCCACATTGTGAGAAAAATTAAACTGGGTATGGTGGCATGATCTGCCTGTAGTTCCAGCTTCTCGGGAGGCAGAGGTGGGAGGATTGCCTGAACCCAGGAGGTTGAGGCTGCAGTAAGCTGTGATCCTACCACTGCACTCAGCCTGGGCGACAGAGTGAGACCCTGTCCCGAAAATAAATATCATTTCAAAACGCAGGCAAAGCTAAACAATAAACAGTTTAGGGACACAGATAGAATTATTATTTTTTAAAGTAAGAGAGCCAGGCGTGGTGGCACACACCTGTAGTCCCAGATACTCAGGAGGCTGAAGCAGGAGGATCACCTGGGACCAGGAGTTCTGGGCTGTAGTACCCTATGCCAATGCAGTGTCCACACTAAGTTTGGCATCAATTTGGTGACCTCCTGAGGATGGGAGACCACCAGGTTGCCTAAGGAGGGGTGAACTGGCCCATGTTGGAAATGCAGCAGGTCAAAACTCCTGTGTTAATCACTGGTGGGATCATACCTGTGCATAGCCACTGCACTCCAGCCTGGGCAACATAGTGAGACCCTATCTCTTAAAAAAAGAAGAAAGTAGCGGGGTGCGGTGGCTCAAGCCTGTAATCCTAGCACTTTGGGAGGCTGAGACAGGCAGATCAGGAGGTCAGGAGATCGAGACCCTCCTGGCTAACACGGTGAAACCCCATCTCTACTAAAAAAGACAAAAAACTAGCCGGGCGAGGTGGCGGGCGCCTGTAGTCCCAGCTGCTTGGGAGGCTGAGGCAGGAGAATGGCGTAAACCTGGGAGGCGGAGCTTGTAGTGAGCTGAGATCCGGCCACTGTACTCCAGCTCTGGGCGACAGAGCGAGACTCCGTCTCAAAAAAAAAAAAAAGAAGAAAGCTAGTCAGATGTGGTGGCATGTGCCCGTAGTCCCAGCTACTCAGGAGGCTGAGGTGGGAGGATCCCATGAGCCCAGGAGCCCGAGGTTGCAGTGAGCTATGATTGTACCACTGGACTCCAGCCTGGTCTACAAAATGTGACCTTATCTCTCATAAACAAAGGAAAATAAAATGGAAGCCCCCGAGAAGCTAAGGGAAAAGATACTCTTCAGGAGAGGGGTCCACCCTGGCCACAGGTTCCTCTTCTCTGCCACCTTTTCCTGTCGTCTCCATCTATTCACTTTGTTCAGCACTGCTTTCCGTGATTCATCTTTTGAATCACATCCTTCAAGCATTCTCACACTCCTCACTCCTCTCGGCCTCTAAAGGACTCACCTGGCCAAACTCCAGCCATCCTCTTCTCTGTGCCAGCCGAGCCCAGCAGAAGGAAACCACCCAGCCAGCCCAACGGGTTTTACCTGAATCAGAGAAATCACAGGCCTCTGAGGGGCGCAGGGCACTCTCTGTGTGTCTCTGGTATGCTTGCATTTCCCCCCTGCCCTCCAGCTCATGACTAGGTCCCACACTTCCCTGTGCACATAGAAGCCATCAGAAGGGAACCCCCTTGTCACCTGTCCCTCTGATTCCCTCTCTCAAGGATTGGGGTCTCCCTTCCTTCCCTTTCTTTCTTCCTGCCTTCCTTCCTTCCTTCCCTCCTTCCTTCCCCCTCCCTACCTCCCTTCCTTCCTTCCTTGCTCCCTTCCACCTCCCTCCTTCTTTCCCTCTTTCCTCTTCCATTGAAGTTTCTCCTCCCCTTCTCCTCCTCTTTCTTCCTCCCCCTCCTCCTCCTCTTCCTCCCTTCCTCCCTTCCTCCTGGGCAACAAGAGCCAAACACCATCTTAAAAAAAAAAAGGCCGGGTGTGATGGCTCATACCTGTAATCCCAGCACTTTGAGAGGCCGAGGGGGGTGGATCACCTGAGGTCAGGAGTTTGAGACCAGCCTGGCCAACATGGTGAAACCCTGTTTCTACTAATAATACAAAAATTAGCTGAGTGTGGTGCCACATGTCTGTAATCCCAGCTACTCGGGAGGCTGAAGCAGGATAATCACTTGAACCCAGAGGCAGAGGTCGCAGTGAGCTGAAATCACGCCATTGCACTCCAGCCTAGGTGACAAGAGCAAAACTCCATCTCAAAAAAAAAATTTAAAAATCCCTCTCTTGGCCGGGCGCGGTGGCTCAAGCCTGTAGTCCCAGCACTTTGGGAGGCCGAGACGGGCGGATCACGAGGTCGGGAGATCGAGACCATCCTGGCTAACACGGTGAAACCCCGTCTCTACTAAAAAATACAAAAAACTAGCCGGGCGAGGTGGCAGGAGCCTGTAGTCCCAGCTACTCAGGAGGCTGAGGCAGGAGAATGGCATGAACCCGGGAGGCAGAGCTTGCAGTGAGCTGAGATCTGGCCACTGCACTCCAGTCTAGGCGACAGAGCGAGACTTTGTCTCAAAAAAAAAAAAAAAAAAAAAAATCCCTCTCTTCATTCCACCTCCTCCCAGCTGTTTTTCCTTTCCAAATTTCCAGGAAGAATTGTCTGCATTTGCTGTCTCTACTACCTCATCTCTTGTTGACTCTTTTAGTTTTATCATGAAATGTGTCAAATGTACAGAGCAGTACAGAAATTAATAACAATAACAGTCACACGGTTAAGCACAGTGGCTCACGCCTGTAATCCCAACACTTTGGGAGGCTGAGGTGAGAGAATCACTTGAGGCCAGGAGTTCGAGACCTGCCTGTGTAACATAGTGAGACCCCAGTCTCTACAAAAAAATTTAAAAATTAGCTGGGTGTGGTGGTGTGTGCCTTTAGTCCCAGCTACTCAGGAGGCCAAGGTGGGATGATTACTTTAGCCCCAGAAGCTCAAGGGTGCGGTGAGCTATGATCACCACTGCACTCCAGCCTGGGCAACAGAATGAGACCTCATCTCTAAAAAAACAAAACAGAATTTTAAAATCCACACAATAGGTCGGGCACGGTGGCCCACGCCTGTAATCCCAGTACTTTGGGAGGCCGAGGTGGGCGGATCATCTAAGGTCGGGAGTTTGAGACCAGCCTGATCAACGTGGAGAAACCCTGTCTCTCCTGAAAATACAAAATTAGCCTGGCATGCGAGCATGCCTGTAATCCCAGCTACTCGGGAGGCTGAGGCAGAAGAACTGCTTGAACGCAGGAGGTGGAGGTTGCAGTGAGCCGAGATCACATCACTGCACTCCAGCCTGGGTGACAGAGTGAGACTCTGTCTCCTAAATAAATAAAATACAACAAAATCACATAATAAAATCCAACATCCCTCGCCACATCCTGTAAGTCTGGTCTGTCCACTCTCTGTCCAGGCTTGCTCTCCTCCAAGCACACCAACCGAGCAAGTTCCTATATGCTGTTCCCTCTTTCCAGAAGATTCACCTGGCTTCTTCCCTCCCCTCCTCAGTCTGTGCTCAACTGTCCCCTGTTGGGAGGTTCCTTCCACTGACTATTCTCTCCAGCTTTATTTTCTCCAGGAAGCTCATCTCTACCTGACATCACGTCATACCTGGTTGTTTGTTGATTGGCAGTCTCTCTGCTAGAATGTAAGCTCCATGCTGGCAGGGGCTTTGTCTGTTTTGTGCCTGGCACAATACAGTAGATAATTAACACTTTAATTTTTTTAGAGATGGCATCTTACTCTGTTGCCTAGGCTGGTCTGAAACTCCTGAGCTCAAGCGATCCCCCCACCTCAGCCTCCCAAAGCACGTGAGCCACTGCACCCAGCCAATAATTAATACTTTTTAATTTTTTTTTTTTTTGAGACAGGGTCTCGCTCTGTGACCCAGGCTAGAGTGCAGTGGCACAATCAAAGCCTACTGCAGCCTCGACCTCCCCAGGTTCTGGTGATTCTCCCAACTCAGCGTCTTGAGTAGTTGGGACTACAGGCATGCAAACCATTCCCAGCTATTGTTTGTGTTTTTTGTAGAGACAGGGTTTCGCCATGTTGCCCAGGCCAATCTCAAACTCCTGGGCTCAAGCAATCTACCCACCTTGGCCTCCCAAATGTGACTTTTAAAATAAGTTAATTGAAACCTGCCAGTCTCTGAATCTGGCCACAGTTATTTTGGCCTTATTTGGCCACAGTTGCTTTGGATGTAAAAACACGCATAAATAAGGCTGGGTGCGGTGGATTTATCCAGACAGAGCATTACCCAGGATTTACCCACACAGAGCCGGACACAATGACTCATGCTTGTAATCCCAGCATTCTGGGAGGCTGAGGTGGTGGATCCATTGAGGTTAGGAGTTCAAGACCAGCTTGGCCAGCATGGTGAAACTCCATCTCTACTAAAAATACAAAAATTAGCTGGGTGTGGTGGCATGCACCTGTAATTCCGGCTACTCAGGAGGCTGAAGCATGAAAATCACTTGAACCCAGCAGGTGGAGGTTGCAAGGCTGCAGTGAGCTGAGATTGCACCACTACATTCTAGCCTGGGTGACAAAGTGAGACTCTGTCTCAAAAAAAAAAAAAAAGAGATGTGGCCAGGCATGGTGGCTCATGCCTGTAATCCCAGCACTTTAGGAGGCTGAAGTGAGTGGATCACTTTAGGTCAGGAGTTCAAGACTCAGGAGTTTGAGACCAGCCTGGTCAACATGGGTAGAGTCAACATCTCTACCCAAATACAAAAAAATACAAAAATTAGCCGGGTGTAGTGGCACACACCTGTAATCCCAGATACTCGGGAAGCTGAGGCACAAGAATTACTTGAACTCAGGAGGCAGAGGTTGCAGTGAGCCAAGATTGTGCCACTGCACTCCAGCCTGGGTGGCAGAATGAGACTCTATCTCAAAAAAAATAAAAACAGCCGGGCGCAGTGGCTCACGCCTGTAATCCCAGCACTTTGGGAGGCTGAGGCGGGCAGATCACGAGGTCAGGAGATCGAGACCATCCTGGCTAACACAGTGAAACCCTGTCTCTACTAAAAAATACAAAAAACTAGCCGGGCGAGGTGGCGGGTGCCTGTAGTCCCAGCTACTCGGGAGGCTGAGGCAGGAGAATGGCGTAAACCCGGGAGGCGGAGCTTGCAGTGAGCCGAGATCCGGCCACTGCACTCCAGCCTGGGCGACAGAGCGAGACTCCGCCTTAAAAAAAAAAAAAAGAGGCCGGGCGCGGTGGCTCAAGCCTGTAATCCTAGCACTTTGGGAGGCCGAGACGGGCGGATCACAAGGTCAGGAGATCGAGACCAGCCTGGCTAATACGGTGAAACCCCGTCTCTACTAAAAAATACAAAAAACTAGCCGGGTGAGGTGGCGGGCGCCTGTAGTCCCAGCTACTCGGGAGGCTGAGGCAGGAGAATGGCGTAGACCCGGGAGGCGGAGCTTGCAGTGAGCTGAGATGCGGCCACTGCACTCCAGCCTGGGCGACAGAGTGAGACTCCGTCTCAAAAAAAAAAAAAAAAAAAGAAAAGAAAAGAAAACCAGCTTCTGCACACTCAGCATTAATCGTGAGGCCGGGTGGCTCTCTGACCTATTTCCCCGTAATTGTTTTGTGCCTATTGTCCTAGAATCATGTAGACCTTGTTACCAGATTCTACTTCCCTTCAAGTGCTCTGTAAATGACAACTTAAACATGATAAAACATTAAGTTTTCTCTTTGAGATATTCCTTCAGGTCCTGCATGCTGATGAAACAACTCTGCCAGCTGATCTGAGGGACCCCATGAGATGCTGACTCACCAAAGCATGTGATTTCCACGTTTGGGATGATTTTGCCCCTTTCTCTGACCAATCAACAAGGCCAATTTTCCAGTCCTTTGCCCTTCATGATCTCCTCAAAAACCCCAGCCCAGAACTCCTTAGGGAGATGAACTGAGGATCTGCTTCCATCTCCTCCCTCAGTGCCCTGCAATTACAGATCCTTTCTCTGCTGCAAACCCTGCTGTCTCTGTGCAATTGGTCTGCTGCTGCACAGCAGGCATCAAACCTGTTGTTCCTGTAACACTGAGGTAGGGTATGGAACCCAGGGGCTGGGGGACTGAAAGGGTCTCATATGGGAGGGGACAGGTTCTTACGAGACCCTCGGTAGCAGGGGTCTTCGTTGGCCCTGTCCTTCCTAAAGCAGTCTCCTCTAAGCTGACTTGATGCCACACAAGTCTGTTCTCCTAGGAAGAAGTTGCTGTTGGCAACATCCCCACCCAGCTCCACTCTCCTGTCCCCCAGCTGCTAGTGGCTCCCAGTTGTCCCTCCAAGGCAAGTTTCCTTCAGCCAAACCACCTCTCCTGGGAGGCTACACCAGGTAGCCTCCAGCCACTGGCCGACTGACCAGCCTGGGCAACATAGCAAGACCTTATCTCCACTAAAAAGTTTTTTCAAAGTTAGTAAGGTATGGTGACATGTGCCTGTAGTCCCAGGTACTTGGGAGGCTGAGGCAGGAGGATCCCTTGAGCCAGGAGTTCAAGGATGCAGTGAGTCACGATTATGCCACTGCACTCCAGCCTCAGTGACAGAGTGAAACGCTGTTTCTTTTTTTCTTCTTTTTTTTTTTTTAGATGGGGTCTCATTCTGTCACCCAGGCTGGAGTGCAGTGGCATAATCTCAGCTCACTGCAATCTCTGCCTCCCAGGCTCAGGTGATCCTCTCACCTCAGCCTCCTGAGTAGCTGAGACTACAGGCTCATGACACCACGTCTGGCTTTTTTTTTTTTTGGTAGAGACAGCATTTCACCATGTTGCCCAGGCTGGTCTCAAACTCCTGAACTCAAGCAATCCCCCTGCCTTGGCCTCCCAAAGTGCTGGGATTACAGGCATGAGCCACTGTGCTGGGCCAAGAGTGAGACCCTGTTTCTAAAAAAAAAGAAAATTAAGGGAGAGGGAGAGAAGGAAAAAGAAATAATTTTGGATTTCCTTTGTCGTTCAGTAAGTACTAAATTATGAGGTGTTGAAGTGGCCGTATTTCTATATCTGATCTTAGCCTCTCCCTTGTATCAGTTAGCTACAGCTGTGTAACAAATCACCTAAAAACATTGTGGCATAAAACAACAACCATATATTTTTTTTCTCACATGTATTTGCGTCCTCAACATTGTCCTGGTGACCCGGGCCAGGCTCAGATGACCTTGGCTGGCTCACTCATGCATCTGTGGTCCTCTGGCGGGTTGACTAGAGACTGGCTGGTTTGGAATGCCTTCAGCTGGGATGACTCAGTTCTTCCCTACCTTTCTCTCACATTCCTCCAGCAAGCTGGCCCAGGCATGTTCTCATGGAGAAGGCAGAGGAGCAAGACAGAGAAGAGAAATACGCAAAGCCTGAGTCCTGTTCATGAAGCTGGTACGTTCTTGTTCTTTTTTTTTTTTTTTTTTGGAGACAGTCTCACTGTGTCACCCAGGCTGGAGCACAATGGTGCAATCTTGGCTCACTGCAACCTCTGCATCCTGGGTTCAAGTGATTCTCCTGCCTCAGTCTCCCAAGTAGCTGAGATTACAGCCGTGTGCCACCACACCTGGCTAATTTTTGTATTTTTAGTAGAGATGGGGTTTTGCCATGTTGGCCAGGCTGGTCTTCAACTCCTGACCTCAAGTGATCCACCTGCATCAGCCTCCCAAAGTGCTGGGATTACAGGTGTGAGCCACGCGCCCGGCCTGGACTTCTACTTTCTCACTCCTCTTCCTAGTCGGTCACCGTTCTACCTATTTGTGAGTCAGTCCTCTTGTTTCCATCCCCACACCTCCACGCTGGTCCAGGCCACCATCACCTCTCGCTTGGACCGACAATGACAATGACACATAAGGGGTGGAGGTGGAGGTGATGGGGTGAGTGTTGGCCCTGGGTTTCAGTCCTGGTTCTGCTGTGTAGTAGCTGAGTGCCCTCAGGGGAGTGACTTTACCTCTCTGTGCCTCAGTTTCCTCCTCCATAAAGTGGTGATGATTAGCTGGGCATAGTGGTGCATGCTTGTAGTCTTAGCTACTCAGGAGTCTGAGGTGGGAGGATCCCTTGAGCCCAGGAATTTGAGGTTGCAGTGAGCTATGATTGCACCACTGCACTCCAGCCTGGGTGACAAAGCAAGAAACTGCCTTAAAAAAAAAAAAAAAATAGGCCAGGCATGATGGCTTACACCTGTATTCTAAGAGCTTTGAAAGACCCAGGTGGGGCTGGGTGCAGTGGCTCATGCCTATAATCCCAGCATTTTGGGAGGCCAATGAGGGTGGATCACCTGAGGTCAGGAGTTCGAGACCAGCCTGACCAACATGGTGAAGACCCGTCTCTACTAAAAATACAAAAAATTAACTGGGTGTGGTGGGAGGTGCCTGTAGTCCCAGCTACTCAGGAGGCTGATGCAGGAGGATTGCTTGAGCCCAGGAGGTTGAGGCTGCAATGAGCTATGATTGAACCACTGTACATTCCAGCCTGGGTGACAAAGTGAGACCCTGTCTGTAAAATAAAAGTAAAAATAAATATGCCAGGTGCAGTGGCTCATGCCTGTAATCCCAGCACTTTGGGGGGCTGAGATGGGTGGATCACTTGAGGTCAGGAGTTTGAGACCAACCTGGCCAACATGGTGAAACCCTGTCTCTACTAAAATATACAAAAATTAGGCAGGTGTGGTGGCGCACACCTGTAATCTCAGCTACTTGGGAGTCTGAGGCACGAGAATCATTTGAACCTGGGAGGCAGAGGTTGCAGTGAGCCGAGATCACACCCCTGCACTCTAGCCTGGGTGACAGAGTGAGACTCTGTCTCAAAATAAATAATAAAACAAAAAGAACAGTGATTGGCACACAGTTGTCACACCATAAATGTATTTCCTGTTTGCCATAAGGAGAGGTTTGTTCTCAAGTAACAAAACATACACTAGAGCTATAATCATTGAAATGGTGTGGTGTGGGGGCACAAAAACCCACAAGTAGGCCAGGCATGGTGGCTCCTGCTGTAATCCCAGCACTTTGGAAGGCCAAGCTAGGAAGATCTCTTGAGGCCAGGAGTTCGAGGCCAGCATAGCAAAACCACATCTCTACCAAAAATACAAACATTAGCAGGGCATGGTAGTGGGTGCTTGTAGTCCCAGCTACTTGGGAGGCTAAGGCATGAGTATCACTTGAATCCAGGAGACAGAGGTTGCAGTAAGCTGAGATCGTGCCACTGCACTCCAGCCTGGGTAACAGAGAGAAACTCTGTCTCAAAATAAAGAAATAAAGAAATGGAAATAAAAATAAATAAAGTGGGGATGAGGATAACACCTACTTGTAAGGTTGTTTCTTGGGAGGATCCAGAAAGTAACCACATCTGAAGCACTCAGGACTGTCCTGGGTTGTTGTGTAATTGACTGAAATGGTGGATGGGATGGTGTTGGGAAATTGATTCTGACTGATGGGCAGGGTTTGTGCTCAGCACATCCCTGGTCTCACACCAATCCTACGAGTTAGTCCCATTTTTCTGACGCAGTAATTGAGGCTTAGAAAAGTTCAATCACATGCATGCCCAAGGCCACAGTTCCTGAAGAGTTGGGCCAAGACTTGAACCGAGATCCTTCTGACTCCTAAGTTTCTCTTTCCTATTTTAAGCACTGGCTTTCTCCCTGGTCTCCCTGCTTGCCCTCTTATTCCCCCTCCGATCTATTCTTCCCACGTCAGCCAAAGGGATTCGAGGAAGGGGCAAAGATGATTAAGATTTTTTCCTTCCTAAGATCCTTCGGCCATGTGACTTGATGCAACGTATGATCCTGTGTTGAATCCTGGGCTGGGGAAAACATTGCTATAAAGGACTTTATTGAGACAAACAGATTTGAATTTGTGGATTAAACAATTGTATTATTTTATCAATGTTTCATTTCCTGTTTTTGATTCTTGTTCTGGATTTTTTAAAGAGCATGTCTTTGTTTTTAGTAATGCCATGCTGAAGGATTTAGGGATCAAGGGACATGACGTGTTCCACTGCCTCTCAAATGTTCAGAAAAGAAACACACAGCAGAGGTGGCTAAATGTTACTGACTTGCTAATCCAGGAAAGATCTACTTACCCTTCTTGCTAGTTTTCTGTAAGCTTGAAATTATTGCTGGTAAAAAACAAAACAACAACAAAGAAAACCTTCATTCCACTCCTAGGGAGATACCCAAGAGAAATGAAAACATATACTGACACAAAAAACCTGTAATGGGTGGGCGTGGTGGCTCACACCTGTAAGCCCAGCACTTTGGGAGACTGAGGCCGGTAGATCAGTCGAGGTCAAGAGTTTGAGACCAGCTGGCCAACATGGTGAAACCCCATCTGTACTAAAAATGCGAAAAAACAAAAAAAAATTAGCCAGGTGTGGTGGTGCACACCTGTAATCCCAGCTACTCGGGAGGTTGAGGCAGGAGAATTGCTTGAACCCGGGAGGCAAAGGTTGCAGTGAGCTGAGATCGCGACACTACACTCCAGCCTGGGGGACAGAGCAAGATTCTGTCTCAAAATAAATATAAATAGGCCGGGCGCAGTGGCTCATGCCTGTAATCCCAGCACTTTGGGAGGCCGAGACGGGCAGATCACAAGGTCAGGAGATTGAGACCATCCTGACTAACACGGTGAAACCCCGTCTCTACTAAAAATACAAAAATTAGCCAGGCGTGGTGGTGGGTGCCTGTAGTCCCAGCTACACGGGAGGCTGAGGCAGGAGAATGGCGTGAACCTGGGAGGCGGAGCTTGCAGTGAGTGGAGATCGTGCCACTGCACTCCAGCCTGGGCGACAGAGTGAGACTCCGTCTCAAAAAATAAATAAATAAATAAATAAATAAAAATAAAATAGGTATTCAAACAATAACTCATACATAATGTCCATAGCAACACTATTCTCAACAGCCAAAAGAGAGAAACAACCAAAACGTCCATCAACAAATGATTGGATAAATGAAATGAGGTCTATCCATACAATGGAATGTTATTCAGCCATAAAAAGGAATGAAGTACTGATACTTTTTTTTTTGAGACAGAATTTCCCTCTTGTTGCCCAGGCTGGAGTGCAATGGTACAATCTCAGCTCACCGCAACCTCCACCTCCCAGGTTCAAGCGATTCTCCTGCCTCAGCCTCCCAAGTAACTGGGATTACAGGCATGTACCACCATGCCCGGCTAATTTTGTATTTTTAGTAGAGATGGTGTTTTTCCACGTTGGTCAGACTGGTCTCAACCTGTATAATTAAATGGTTTTTCATATATTCCCAGTGCTGTGCAACCATCATCATCATATAGCTTCAGAACATCTCAGTACCCCAGCACGAAACCATGGGCCCATTAGCAGTTGCTTCCTATCTGCCGTCTCCCAGCTCTGGGCAACCACCAATCTACTTTCTGTCTCCATGGATTTGTCTGTTCTGGATATTTCATAAAAATAGAATCATACAGTGTGTAGTCCCTTATGACAGGCTTCCTTCAGTTAGCATAACATTCTCAAGGTTCATCCATTCAAGTATCAGTACTTTGGCCGGGCACGGTAGCTCACGCCTGTAATCCCAGCACTTTGGGAGGCCAAGGTGGGCGGATCATCTGAGGTCAGGAGTTTGAGACCAGCCTGACCAACATGGAGAAACCCCGTCTCTACTAGAAATACAAAATTAGCCCGGCATGGTGGTGCATGCCTGTAATCCCAGTTACTCGGGAGGCTGAAGCAGGAGAATCGAGAACCGGGGAGGCGGAGGTTTCGGGGAGCTGAGATCACGCCATTGCACTCCAGCCTGGGCAACAAGAGCAAAACTCTGTCCCCCCAAAAATAAATAAATAAATAAATAAATAAATAAATAAATGAGTTTTATGGTAGGCAAATTATATCAGAATTTTTCTTCTCTTTTTTTTTTTTTTTTGAGACAGAGTCTTGCTCTGTTGCCCAGGTTGAAGTGCAGTGGTGCGATCTCAGCTCACCACAACTTCTGCCCCCCCCGGTTAAAGTGATTCTCCTGCCTCAGCCTCCCAAGTAGCTGGGACTACAGGCACCCACTACCACGCCTGGCTAATATTTTGTGTTTTTAGTAGAGATGGGGATTCACTATGTTGGCCAGGCTGGTCTCAAACTCCTGACCTCAGGTGATCCTCCCTCCTCAGCTTCCCAAATTGCTGGGATTACAGGCATGAGCCACTGCACATGACAGAATTATGTAACAATTAAAAAACAACAGCAAACATTTTAATGACTGTAGATTACCTCTGGGGTCAAACCCCAAATCCCTGGTTGCACCTGCAAGTCGGCCCTGTCCCTCAGACCATTTCAGCCAAACTGCTGACTTTCTAGCCGCCTGCCTTTCCTCTTTCCCCAGGGCCGGGCCTTTGCATCTGCTCTTCCCTTCCACCCTCATCTGACAACTCTATTCATCTTGCAATAGAGTTGACTGGCCAGGAACAGAGGCTTACACCTGTAATTCTAACACTTCAGGAGGTCAAGACCGGAGGGGTGCTTGAGCCCAGGAGTTCAAGACCAGCCTGGGCAACATGGTGAAACCCTATCTCTACAAAACATACAAAAAATTTAGCCAGGTATGGTGGCACGCGCCTGTAGTCCCAGCTACTCGGGAGGCTGAAGTGGCAGGATCACCTAAGCCCAGGAAGTCAAGGCTGCAGTGAGCCATGATCACACCACTACACTCCAGCCTGGGTGACACAGTGGGACTCTGTCTTAAAATTAAAATTAAAATTAGGCCAGGTGCGATGGCTCACGTCTGTAATCTCAGCACTTTGGGAGGCCAAAGTGGTCAGTTCACTTGAGGTCAGGAGTTCGAGACCAGCCTGGCCAACATGGTCTCTACTAAAAACACAAAAATTAGCCAGGCGTTGTGGCGGGCGCCTGTAATCCCAGCTACTCAGGAGGCTGAGGCAGCAGAATCGCTTGAATCCGGGAAGTGGAGGTTGCAGTGAGCTGAGGTTGTGCCACTGCACTCCAGCCTGGGCGACAGAGGGAGACTCTGTCTCAAAAATAAATAAATAAATAAATACAATTAAAATTTAAAATAAGTCTTAGCAGACAATTTACTTCCTCCAGGAAGGACTCCCCCGGCCCCCAGAGTCTAGGTCACTGGTTCCCACAGTAGTATTTGAGATGATTTCCAAGTGGCTTGTTTTAATGGTCATGCATTTATTTTAACGCACATTAGCAAAAAAAGTAAACAGCCCATCATACCAGTGATTTCATGGCTGTTGTTGATTAGGATGAGTCTAGGGTAGTCCCGTGGGAACCCACTGAAGGAAGAAAAAAAATAAGTTGGTTGAAAGACTAAATTAAAGGTAAAGGCAACACGCTGCCAAAATTGTGAAATAGCCTTTCAGGAGTAATAGAAATTGGGAGGTCCCAGTGGCAGGGTTAACTCTGCCTGAACTTCCAAAGCTGCCACGGGGGCTTTTACCTATTCTAGGGCAGTGATTTGTTTTAAAGTCTGTCTCCCTGACTCGGGTGTCAGCCCTAAGAGGGCAGGGCTGGGACTATCTCGGTCACTGCTGTGTCCCCAGCGCCGCCCTCACAGGGCGGACTCAGTGCAGGCGCCCAGGAAGTGTGTGTTGAATGAAGAAATGCCAAGCTGCTAGGTTTGGACTTTCCCCCCAAGGGCACTGGAGAGGCACAGGAGCGTTTTATTTTATTTCATTTTTATTTATTTATTTATTTATTTATTTATTTTTTTGAGACGGAGTCTCGCTCTGTAGCCCAGGCTGGAGTGCAGTGGCCGGATCTCAGCTCACTGCAAGCTCCGCCTCCCGGGTTCACGCCATTCTCCGGCCTCAGCCTCCCGAGTAGCTGGGACTACAGGCGCTGCCACCTTGCCCGGCTATTTTTTGCATTTCTTAGTAGAGACGGGGTTTCACCGTGTTAGCCAGGATGGTCTCGATCTCCTGACCTCGTGATCCGCCCATCTCGGCCTCCCAAAGTGCTGGGATTACAGGCTTGAGCCACCGCGCCCGGCCTATTTATTTTTTTATTTTTTATTTTTTTATTTTTTTTTGAGACGGAGTCTCGCTGTGTCTCCCAGGCTGGAGTGCAGTGGCGTGATCTCGGCTCACTGCAAGCTCCGCCTCCCGGGTTCCCGCCATTCTCCCGCCTCAGCCTCCCAAGTAGCTGGGACTACAGGCGCCCGCCACCACGCCCGGCTAGTTTTTTGTATTTTTAGTAGAGACGGGGTTTCACCATGTTAGCCAGGATAGTCTCGATCTCCTGACCTCGTGATCCACCCACCTCGGCCTCCCAAAGTGCTGGGATTACAGGCTTGAGCCACCGCGCCCGGCCTTCATTTTTATTTTTTAAGATGGTATCTTGTTCTGTCGCCCAGCCTGGAGTGCAGTGGCCTGAACACAGTTCACTGCAGCCTCCACCTCCCAGGATCAACTGATCCTCTTGCCTCAGCCTCCCAAAGTGCTGGGATTACAGGCATGAGCCACAGCACCCGGCCCATAGTGGGGTTTTAATCTGGAAAGTGTCAAGGTTGATCTGTGCTTTAGAAACCCCAGGCTTGGCCAGGTATGGTGGCTCATGCCTGTAATCCCAGCACTTTGTAAGGCTGAGGCGGGAGGATCACTTGAGGTCAGGAGTTCAAGACCAGCCTGGCCAACGTGGCGAAACCCTGTCTCTACAAAAAAGACAAAAATTGGCCAGGTGAGGTTGTGGATGCCTGTAATCCGAGCTACTTGGGAGGCTGAGGCAGGAGAATCGCTTGAACCCAGGAGGTGGAGGCTGCAGTGAGCTGAGATCGTGCCACCGCACTCCAGCGCCTGGGCAACAGAGTGAGACTCTGTCTCAAAACAATACAAAACAAAAAAACCCAGGTTCCCTCTCTACTCTGGGCCCAGAAATCCAACAGTGCTCCTGTGTTATTGTGAAACAGGCATTTGGTCTTCCCTGTTTTCTGGAGCACAACTCCTAAAATCGTTGGAATTACCAAAGTGATAAGTGTCTTTGTATGCTAATGAGATGACTGCTGGCTGGCCACCCCTAGGTAGCTTCAGGATGGGGCTGGTCACTAGAAAGACCAAGGCAGGATTAGCGAGTTGGGACTTTCAGCCCTATCCACCAACCCCTGGGGAGAGGGGAGCTGCTGAAGGTTGAGTGAATCATCAATAGGCAAGTGTTGAATCTGCCGTACCTACATAATGAAGCGTCCATAAAAACCTGACAGTTGCCTGGTGCAGTGGCTCCACCTGCAATCCCAGCACTTTAGGAGGCCTAGGTGGGCAGATCACCTGAGGTCAGGAGTTCGAGGGCAGCCTGGTTAACGTGGTGAAACCCCGTCTCTACTAAAAATACAAAAATTAGCTGGGTGTGGTGGCAGATGCCCGTAATCCCAGCTACTGGGGAGGCTGAGACAGGAGAATCACTTGAATCCGGGAGGCAGAGATTATAGCAACTTTGGACACTTCCTCCCTCGCCACTCATTCTTGGTCTTCATCTTCCTTTTCCAGAGAGAAATGTAAGAACTTAGGCCAGTTAGTTAACTTCTCTGTGCCTCAGTTCTTCATCTGTGAAATGACATGAAGATGACAACAGTTCCTACTTCAAGGTGCCTGTGAAGATTCCATCAGCTAATGTATATAAAGGGCTTAGAAGTGTTGGGAGGCCCAGGCAGGTACATCGTTGGAGCCCAGGAGTTTGAGACCAGTCTGGGCAACATGGTGAAACCCTGTCTCTACAAAAAATACAAAAATTAGTCAGGTGTGGTGGTGTGTGCCTTTAGTCCCAGCTAGCCGGGAAGCTGAGGTAGGAGGATTACTTGAGTCCAAGGGGTTGAGGCTGCAGTGAACTATGATTGTCTGCAGTCCCAGCTACTTGGGACGCTGAGGCAGGAGAATCGATCGAACCTGGGAGGTGGAGGTTGCAGTGAGCCAAGACTGCGCCACTGCACTCCAGCCTGGGTGACAGAGAGCAACTCTGTCTCAAAAAAAATAAACAAATAGGCTGGGCGTGGTGGCTCACGCCTGTAATCCCAGCACTTTGGGAGGCTAAGGCGGGGAGATCACGAGGTCAGAAGATCGAGACCATCTGGCCAACACAGTGAAACCCTGTCTCTACTGAAAATACAAAAATTAGCTGGGTGTGGTGGTGCACACCTGTAGTCCCAGCTACTCAAGAGGCTGAGGCAGGAGAATTGCTTGAACCCGAGAAGCAGAGGTTTCAGTGAGCCGAGATCATGCCACTGCACTCCAGCCTGGTGACAGCAAGACTCTGTCTCAAAATAATAATATTAATAAAATAAATAAATAAATATAATTTTAGGAAAAGTCACCAGAAATTCAAAACAAACAAAAACAAACTCCGCTGCAGAAATTGGATGTGATAATTGTTTACTTTCATTAAGAATCTTCGGGCCGGCCGGGCGTGGTGGCTCATGCCTGTAATCCCAGCACTTTGGGAGGCTAAGGCGGGCAGATCATGAGGTCAGGAGATTGAGACCATCCTGGCTAACACGGTGAAACCCCGTCTCTACTAAAAATACAAAAAATTAGCCAGGCGTAGTGGTGGGCACCTGTAGTCCCAGCTACACGGGAGGCTGAGGCAGGAGAATGGCATGAACCCGGGAGGCGGAGCTTGCAGTGAGCCAAGATCCTGTTACTGCACTCCAGCCTGGGCGACAGAGCGAGAATCCGTCTCAAAAGAAAAAAAAAAAAAAAAAAAAGAATCTGCGAGCCAAAGCCAGGCGCGGTGGCTCACACCTGTAATCCCAGCACTTTGAGAGGCTTAGGTGGGTGGATCACAAGATCAAGAAATCAAGACCATCCTGGCCAACATGGTGAAAAAAAATAATAATCTGCTTAAGATTCTTATAGCTTTAACTTTTAAGACAATACATCTAAAGACAGAAAACGTTTACATGGCACAGTGTAATGTGGTGGTTAAGAGTATGAATTTTGGGCCAGGTGCAGTGGCTCACGTCTGTAATCCCAGCACTTTGGGAGGCCAAGACAGGAGGATCTCTTGAGCCCATGTGTTTGAGACCGGCCTGGGAAACAGGAAAAGACCTCATCTCTACAGAAAAATAAAAATAGATTAGCGAAGCATGGTGGTGGCACCTGTGGTCCCAGCCACTGTGGAGGCTGAGGTTGGAGGATCACTTGCACCCAGGAAGTCAAGTGGTGAACGCGTTGTTGCAATCCAGTCAGTGAGACCCTGGCTCAGAAAAAAAAAAGTATAAATTTTGGAACAGGGCTGCCTGGGTTCAAATCCCCGTGCCCCCTGACTCTGACAATTTTGCAACTTCTCTGTGACTCAGTTTCCGTATCAACAGGAGATGATATTAACATATCCTACCTGCTAGGATTGTTGGGGTCACTCAATGAGAGCATCCAAGTACAGAAAGAAGCTTGGTTAAGCATTACTTACAACTACATTGTAAATCCCCCTCTAGCCGTGGGTGATTTTCATAGCCATCTAAACAATGTTTCACAAACCCTGTAGCAAAAGGGGATGATCCACCTGTCTCAGCTTCCCAAAGTGCTAGGATTACAGGCGTGAGCCACCGCACCCAGCCGAGATCTGGTAACAGACTCCAAATCTCGACTCAGTCTCATTGGCTGCAAGCAGTCTTCTCATTCTCTCCTCCAGAGCTTCGGGAACAGAGTAATAATAAAAATCAAAACCCAGCCAACTCTTCCTGTCAGTGGTGTTGACCAGCAGAGGCCGCTTCCCTTCTTAAAGGGGCCTTTCCTAGTTTCGACTTTCTCTTCCCTTTCCTAAGATGGCCTGGTGTGTTTCTCCTGTCACCCTCCCCCAAGCATCGCCAAGGAAGCGGCCCCTCCCACATAGTTAGAATGTTAAATATCTCAGTGATGACTACAAGGCTTAAAGCAACAAATAAAGCCACTCTCTTGAGTCAGGATATTTTATCTGATGGTGCATGAGTAACAATACCCGATAAATGAAGACACATTCTTAGCGTGTTCTCTATCCCCCAAACGCTGCGGGGTGCAGGGGCTGCGGGGGTTGCAGGTCGAAGGTCCACAGCCCCTAGGGCAAGGTCAAGAGCAAAGGGACACGTGGATGAAAACGGGAAATTCTTAGAACTTTTTTTTTTGTGTATTTATTGCATTTTTTGGTGCATTTCTTTGAATGTTTTTGTGTATTTGATTTTTGCGTGTGTGCATGTATTTGAGTATTTTGTGTGTATTTCTTCGAATCGGTGACACCAGCCTCAAACTTTACAAAGGTAGAAAAAGACCTAACATCCACCCACCCCCGTCTCCCCACGGAAAACTGCTGGTGATCAGTTTGCTTTTTTTTTTTTTTTCCTAGACAGTCTCACTCTGTCACCCAGGCTGGAGTGCAGTGGCGTGATCTCGGCTCACCGCAACCTCCACCTCCTGGGACCAAGCGATTCTCCTGGCTCAGCCTCCCCAGTAGCTAGTATTACAGGCGTGCACCACCATGCCCGGCTAATTTTTTGTATTTTTAGTAGAAACAGGGTTTTGCCATGTTGGCCAGGCTGATCTCGAACTCCTGACCTCATGTGATCCGCCCGCCTCGGCCTCCCAAAGTGCTGGGATTACCGGCGTGAGCCACCGCGTCAGGCTGCAGTTTGCTTCTGCTTTTCAAGACATTCTGTGTATTTAACAAGCAAAATCTTGTATTTTTTCATCTCCACCTTTTACACCTTTTTTTTTTCTCCTCTCCTACCTTGTCAGGCTACATAGCTCATACCGTGTCAGTTCAAGTATCCCTTCCTCATTTTACGGCGACTCCGCATCCCATTGTGGGCCGCACCACAGCTTATCTAACGAGTCCCCCATCGATGGACAACTAGGTTGTTTCTGGTCTTTTGGGTTTTTTTTTTTTTTTTTACAAATTTTTACGAGAACAACAACAAAAAACAATGCTACTCAACCTTACGCCTTGGTTAGTGTTTGTCAAGAAACGGACAGACAGAAGCCTCAACCTGCGCCCCCCAACGTCCGACTCCCCGCATCCGCCGACGGTACCCGAGCTCCGGGGACCGCGCGTCCAGGGCTGGCTGGGCGTCTCCGAAGCTGTCAGGCGGCGGCCGCGGACCGCTGTAGCCCCGCCCCGTGGCCCGTCCGCAGTAGGCCCGATTCAAATCTGGCCAATGATAGTGTGTAAACAAACCCAGGCCCCGCCCCCCGACGAATAATCCGCCGACCGGAGAGAGGCCCATTTAACCCGATGGGGAGGCTGGGGTCGGGACGGTGGCGGAGTCGTGGCTCCGCCCCCAGGCCTGGGCCAATAGGCGGCTAGGCTCCGCCCCCGGCACTTGCCGCGCTGAGGACCCGAGGCCGGGCTGGGCGCACAATTGCCTGATTTCGCCGCGGATCGCGGTCTGGGCGGTTTCCGGGCGCTCCGGGCGGGCTGGCAGGGCCAGGAGCTGGGGCGGCGCACTCCGCGGACCCAGCCGCATTTGAAGGGAGCGGTCAGAGGGCGGAGATCGCCCCGGCGTCAATGCCCTCTCATGCCCCAGCTTATTTCCACCGACTGGCTGCTAAAATCCGGACCCGGAAAGGTCTCCGATGGAAACTTGCTCCCCTCGCTCCTATTTAACGAAACCTGGAGGGGACGCAGGGGTGTTTTTGGATTGGGCAAAGCTTTTCATTTCTTTCCCCTGGTTCTTAAAGTGTTACCTGCTTACGGAAAAATGCACGTATCTGATGCGCCGCTCTACAGAAAACTAAAATTCCATGTGGCACCAGTCAGCCTCCCAGGTCGAGAAACAACTTGGATTGGCGAAATTTTCTTTTCGTTTCTTTTCTTTCTTTCTTGTCTTTCTCTCTTTTTTTTTTTTTTTTTGGAGACGTAGTTTCGCTCTTGTCGCCCAAGCTGGAGTGCAATGGCGCGACTCCCCGCAACCTCCGCCTCCTGGGTTCAAGCGATTCTCCTGCCTCAGCCTCCCGAGTAGCTGGGATTACAGGCATGCGCCACCACACCCAGCTAATTTTTGTATTTGTAGTAGAGATAGGGTTTCAACATATTAGTCAGGCTGGTCTCGAACTCCCGACCTCAGGTGATCGGCCTGCCTTGACCTCCCAAAGTGCTAGGATTACAGAAGTGAGCTACCGTGACTGGCCTGAACATTTTCATAATAAAATGTTTCGGGACAGGGGCAGATTTGGGTGCCTGACAATCCATTCCCATTGGAGAGATGAGAAAATGGAGGAACTGAAGAAGTGACTTGCCTTAGGTTCTTCTGGTGACTCAGCCACAGAACACCTGGGTGTACTGATTAGTCCCCACTCTGCCTGGCTGGCCCTGGGACAAGTCGCTGAACCTGTCTGGGTCTGACTGCCTAACTCAGTGCTTAACCTAGGACTCATAACTTGCACCTGATCCTCAAATAGAAGGGGCGTGTCACCCCTGAAGGACAGCAGGTCTCTTTCGATCTGGGCCCACATTGACCCCCAACACTAGTCTTTGGTCATCTCTTTGGCTTCCTCTGACCTTCCCCACTGCTTCTAGAACAGTGTGGACAACACTCACTCATTAACTCTGAAGCTTGGACAGGCTTTCCAGGATGCCAGGGGACAGATAGAGCAGAGCAGGAAAAACAGACATTTGCTCTCCCAGGGCAGGGATTGCCAGGGAATCAATGCCCTTTGATCCAGCCCCTTAGTTCCACTGCCTGGTAGGTAAAACCCAGATGCTAATGTACCAAGGAATCGTGTAAAGAATTCCATTTAAGAATCATATGCAGGCCGGGCGCGGTGGCTCAAGCCTGTAATCCCAGCACTTTGGGAGGCCGAGACGGGCGGATCACGAGGTCAGGAGATCGAGACCATCCTGGCTAACACAGTGAAACCCCGTCTCTACTAAAAATACAAAAACTTAGCCGGGCGAGGTGGCAGGCGCCTGTAGTCCCAGCTACTCGGGAGGCTGAGGCAGGAGAATGGCGTGAACCCGGGAGGCGGAGCTTGCAGTGAGCTGAGATCCGGCCACTGCACTCCAGCCTGGGTGACAGAGCGAGACTCCGTCTCAAAAAAAAAAAAAAGAATCATATGCAAGTTATGAGTCCCACATTAAGAACTGAGTTGGTGCCGGGTGCGGTGGCTCAAGCCTGTAATCCCAGCACTTTGGGAGGCCGAGAAGGGCGGATCACGAGGTCAGGAGATCGAGACCATCCTGGCTAACACGGTGAAACCCCGTCTCTACTAAAAAGTACAAAAAACTAGCCGGGCGAGGTGGTGGGCGCCTGTAGTCCCAGCTACTCGGGAGGCTGAGGCAGGAGAATGGCGTAAACCCGGGAGGCGGAGCTTGCAGTGAGCTGAGATCCGGCCACTGCACTCCAGCCTGCGCCACAGAGCGAGACTCCGTCTCAAAAAAAAAAAAAAAAAAAAAAGAACTGAGTTGGTGCCTGTAATCCCACCACTTTGGCAGGCCAAGATGGGGGGATCACTTGAGGCCAAGAGTCCGAGACCAGCCTGGCCAATATGATGAAACCCTGTCTCTACTAAAAATACAAAAACTAGCTGGGCATGGTGGTGGGTGCCTGTAATCCCAGCTACTTGGAATCACTTCAGCTCTGGAGGCGCGCTGTTGCAGTGAGCTGAGATTGCGCCACTGCACTCCAATTTGTGTGACTGTCAAGAAATAAAGAAGGCGGGGGGCGGGGGGCGGGGGGCGCTGGGAGGGAGGGAAGGGGAGAGAGAGAGAAAAAAAAAGGAAAGAAAAAGAAAGAGATAAGAAAGAGAAGGAAGGAAGGAAGGAAAGAAAGAGAAAGAAAAAGAAAGGAAGAAAGGAAGGAAGGAAGGAAGGAAGGAAGGAAGGAAGGAAGGAAGGAAGGAAGGAAGGAAGGAAGGAAGGAAGGAAGGGCGCGGTGGCTCATGCCTGTAATCCCAGAATTTTGGGAGGCCCAGGTGGGCAGATCACAAGGTCAGGAGTTCAAGACCAGCCTGACCAATATGGTGAAAACCCATCTCTACTAAAAATACAAAAAATTAGCTGGGCATGGTGGTGCGCGCATGTCTGTAGTCCCAGCTACTCGGCAGGCTGAGGCACGAGAATTGCTTGAACCCGGGTAGATGGAGGTTGCAGTGAGTCAAGATTGAGCCATTGTACTCCATTCTGGGCAACAGAGTGAGACTCCATCTAAGAAAAAGAAAGAACAAGAGAGAGAGAGAAAGGGCCGGGCACGGTGGCTCACGCTTGTAATCCCAGGACTTTGGGAGGCCGAAGGCAGGTGGATTACTTGAGGTCAGGAGTTCAAAACCAGCCTGACCAACATGGTAAAACCCTGTCTCTACTGGAAAAAAAAAAATTGCTGGGCATGGCAGTGCACACTGTAATTCCAGCTGCTTGGGAGGCTGAGACAGGAGAATTGCTTGAACCCGGGAGGCGGAGGTTGCAGTGAGCCAAGATTGCGCCATTGCACTCCAGCCTGGGCAACAAAAGCGAAACTCCATCTCAAAAAAAAAAGAAGAGAGGAGAGAAAGAAGGGAAGGAAGGAAGGAGGAAAGAGGGAAGGAAGGAAGGAAGGAAGGAAAGAAGGAAGGAAGGAAGGAAAAAGAAAAGAAAAAAAGAGAAAGGAAGAAGTAACTGAGCTGAGCAGTCAGACCCAGACAGGTTCAGCGACTTGTCCCAGGGCCACCCAGGCAGGGCAGGGACTAATAGCTATCAGCCATGGCTAGACATGGGGCTGGCTTCTTTTTTTTGAGACGGAGTTTCATTCTTGTTGCCCAGGCTGGAGTGCAATGGCGCGATCTCGGCTCACTGCAACCTCCGGCTCCCAGATTCAAACAATTCTCCAGCCTCAGCCTCCTGAGTAGCTGGGATTATAGGCATGTGCCACAATGCCCAGCTAATTTTGTATTTTTGGTAGAGACAGAGTTACTCCATGTTGGTCAGGCTGGTCTCAAACTCCCGAGCTCAGGTGGTCCGCCTGCCTCAGCGTCGCAAAGTGTTGAGATTATAGGCATGAGCCACCGTGCCCAGCCTGGGTTTTTGTTTGTTTGTTTGTTTTGTTTTGAGACGGAGTCTCCCTCTGTCACCCAGACTGGAGTGCAGTGATGCGATCTCAGCTCACTGCAACCTCCTTCTTCCAGGTTCAAGCGATTCTCCTGCCTCAGCCTTCCAAGTAGCTAAGACTACAGATGCGCACCACCATGCCCAGCTAATTTTCTCTATTTTGGTAGAGATGGGGTTTCAACATGTTGTCCAGGCTGGTCTCGAACTCCTGAGCCCTGGCAATCCGCCTGCCTCAGCCTCCCAAAGTGCCAGGGTTACAGGCATGAGCCACTGCACGGGGCCAGGGCTGGCTTCTTGTTGGTGTCCTCTGCACCCTGCCAAAGCCGTTCCAAATGGCATGGCCCAAGACCGTCTCCCTAAGAGGTCAGGTGTGCGTATGAGGTGGGTGGATGTTGTTATATGTATTCAGCAAACTTTTATTGAGCATTTACTAAGTGCCAAGCACTGTTTTAAGGGCAGTGGATATTCTACAATGTACCAAAGGAACCTGGGAACTGCCACAAAGGGCATGACCAAGGGAGGTAAACTGAGGCCTGCAAACCGAGGCTAAGTGACTTATTTGCTTACTTGCTTGTTGGCTGCGTTGCCTAATAGATGTGGGAGGCAGGAACCAGGGTGGTGTGGGTCATCACAGAATCCTTGACACACTAGATACTAAAAATATATGAATGACTACACTCTGACGAAGTCTCTAGTGAGTCCCCTAGTTCCGAGTCCCCCAGGGCTGGCAGCTATGACAGATGTGTAGCAAGTGCTACACATCAGGTCCCATTGTACAGTGAAGCCTTCAGATGAGGGCTGTGTCTCACTTCCTGGGTGCGTGACTGGGCAAAACACTTCCCTTCTCAGAGCCAATTGAGTTTTCTACACTGTAGGATGGGGGTGACTAAAGGTCTCTCCCCTGTGGGCGGTTCTCATCAGAAACTGTGCTCACCACCCAGTTAACACTTTAAAAGTGTAGCTCCATCAGTGACTGTGGAAGTGCAGAATTAGGAAGACGCAGACTATACAAACATAAAGCAAAAAACGTGTATACTGCTGCTTCTTGGAGGGTCCACACACCTCCAGTGAGTGGTGGATGATCACTGTTTGTTTTTGTTTTTGTTTGAGACGGAGTCTCACTCTGTCACCCAGACTGGAGTGCAATGGCGTGATCTCGGCTCACTGCCACCTCCGCTTCCCGAGTTCAAGCGATTCTCCTGCCTTAGCCTCCAGAGAAGCTGGGATTACAGGTGTGAGCCACCATGTCTGGCTAATTTCTTTTGTTGTATTATTATTATTATTATTTTTTTTTTTTTTTTTGAGACAGAGTCTCGCTGTGTCTCCCAGGCTGGAGTGCAGTGGCGTGATCTCGGCTCACTGCAAGCTCCGCCTCCCGGGTTCACGCCATTCTCCCGCCTCAGCCTCCCAAGTAGCTGAGACTACAGGCGCCTGCCACCACGCCTGGCTAGTTTTTTTTTGTATTTTTTAGTAGAGACGGGATTTCACCATGTTAGCCAGGATAGTCTCGATCTCCTGACCTCGTGATCCACCCGCCTCGGCCTCCCAAAGTGCTGGGATTACAGGCTTGAGCCACCGCGCCCGGCCTATTATTATTATTTTTGAGATGGAGTCTCGTGCTGTCACCAAGCTGGAGTGCAGTGGCGCAATCTGAGCTCGCTGCAACCACCGCCTCCCGGGTTCAAGTGATTCTCCTGCCTCAGCCTCCCAAGTAGCTGGGACTACAGGCACGTGCTGCCACGCCCGGCTAATTTTTGTATTTTTAGTAGAGACGGGGTTTCACCACGTTGGCCAGGCTGATCTCGAACTCCTGACCTCAGGTGATCCAGCCGCCTCAGCCTCCCAAAATGCTGGGATTACAGGCGTGAGCCACCGTGCCTGGCCTGTTTGTTTTTATTTTCAGACAGACTCTTGTTCTGTCGCCCAGGCTGGAGTGCAGTGGCACAATCTTGGCTCACTGCAGCCTCGACCTCTGGTGTTCAAGCAATTCTCGTGCCTCAGCATACGCCACTATGCCGGGCTAATTTTTGTATTTTTAATACATTAGATTTTGTAATTGTTGTATTTTCACCACATTGAACAAGCTGCTCTGGAACCCCTCCCGTGAAGTGATCCGCCTGCCTTGGCCTCCCAAAGCTCTGGGATTATGGGCATAAGCCCCCACACCCGGGCCATGGTGGCTTTTTTTTTTTTCTTTCATTGCATAATGTCTAGGTTTGGGGTATGAATGAGCCTGTCACCCAGGTACTGAGCATAGTACCTGAAAGTTAATTTTTTTTTTTTTTTAAACGGAGTCTCACTCTGTTGCCCAGGTTGGAGTGCAATGGCGCAGTCTTGGCTCACTGCAACCTCTGTGTCCTGGGTTCAAGCGATTCTCCCACTTCAGCCTCCCGAGTAGCTGGGACTACAGGCGCATGCCACCATGTCTGGCCAAATTTTGTATTTTTAGTAGAGGCAGGATTTCACTATGTTGGCCAGGCTGGTCTTGAACTCCTGATCTTGTGATCCGCCTGCCTCAGCCTACCAAAGGGCTGGGATTACAGGCATGAGCCACCATGCCTGCCCCCGAAAGTTAATTTTTCAACTGTTGTCTCCTATCCCTACCTCCCCACTCTGGTAGTCCCTAGTGTTTATCCATCTCATCTTCATGTCAATGCAAACCCAATTTTTAGCTCCCACTTATAAGTGGAAGATGAGGTATTTGGTTATCTGTTCCTGTGTTAATTCGCTTAGGATAATGACCTCCAGCTGCATCTGTGTTGCTGCGAAGGACATTATTTCATTATTTATTTATTCTATATATTTATTTATTTTTGAGAGTCTTGCTCTGTTGCAAAGCCTGGAGTGCAATGGCACTATCTCAGCTCACTGCAACCTCTGCCTCCCAGCCTAAAGTAATTCTCCTGCCTCAGCCTCCTGAGCAGCTGGGACTACAGGTGCCCACCACCACACCCAGTTAATTTTTGTATTTTCAGTAGAGATGGGGTTTCCCTTTGTTGGCCAGGCTGGTCTCGAACTCTGACCTCAAGTGATCCATCTGCCTCGGCCTCCCAAAGTAGTGGGATTACAGGTGTGAGCCACCGCGCCTGGCCGATAAATTCTTTAAAAAAAAAAATACGTTGGAGTAAATATTATGGGTAGTACCGCCAAGATACTAGAACACATGTCAAGGTTTAAAAAAACAGAGGCCGGGTGCGGTGGCTCACGCCTGTAATCCTAGCACTTGGGGAGGCCGAGGCAGGTGGATCACCTGAGGTCGGGAGTTCCAGACCAGCCTGGCCCACATGGCTAAACTCCATCTCTACTAAAAATACAAACATTAGCTGGGCGTGGTGGCGCGCGCCTATAGTCCCAGCTACTCGGGAGGCTGAGGCAAGAGAATAGCCTGAACCCGGGGGACGGAGGTTGCAGTGAGCCTAGATCGTGCCACTGCACTCCAGCCTGGGCGAAAGAGCGAAACCCTGTCTCAAAACAAAAGAAAATATCACGCAACAACAACAAAATTAGCATCTGTCTCAATTACTCATTTATTCAACACGCATTCACTGGGCACCTACTGTGTGCACGAGCTTTTCTAGGGCACTGGGGAGGCAGAAGGGACTAAGATAACAAAATATAAGTCTCCTGGGGCTGCAAGCCTCGGGAGGGCAGGTCCGGGGGTTCTGTGTCCCCGCTGGGCCCCCAGCACTGAGCAGCGCACACAGTGGGCGCTCACCAAGCCCTCGCTAAGGGAACGCGTGAATCCGTGTCCCGCCAGCAGGGCGTTTACGGCCCGGTGGGGCGGAAACGGACCCGACACCACGGCGGCGTCCTGGGGCTTCTGGGAATCCCATCAGCGCGGCCACAGGGGCCGGGGACAGGCTCCGAGGCAGGCCCGACCCGCCTCCCCGGCGCCGCCGTGGCTCGGCCGAGACCGACTAGGGTGAGTGATCAAGCCACGCCCGGGGTCCCGGCCTGTCACCCCGAAGTCCCCGCCGCCTTCCACCCTGCCAGGCTCCGTCTCCGGGCTCCGGCGCGGTCCCACCTCTGGAGGGACTCCCCTCCATCCCCTCCATCTCCTTCATCCTCGACTCCCGCTATCTTTTCGAACCTGCGGCGCTCCCCCTGAACGCGTCCTCCCGCCGGACGACCGTCCTCCGCCTCGGGGGACGCGCCCAGGACGCACGGCGCCCCCTCCCCAGCCGGACCGGGGGTCTGGGAGCGCGGATCCCTTCAGCTACCCCGCGCCCCAGCACCCGGATCGCGGCTCGAGGCAGTAGACAAACTACACCGTGGCCCGAGCAGGCGCGCCCCGAACCCCCGGGACTGGGGCTGGGGGCGGGGGCGGTGCCAGCGCGGAGGGCCCCGTCCCCGGACGTCCGCAGCCTCCCATTGGCTCCGGGACCCGCCGCTCGGCCTGGCGGGGCCGGGGCTGGTCCGCCCGGGCGCGGGGCGGGGATTCCTGAAGCCCCTCCTCCGGCGAGGGCGGAGGGAAGAGGAGGAGGAGGAGGAGGAGGAAGAGGAGGGGGGGCGGAACACAAAACCTGCGAGGTTTTTTTTTTTTCCGTTTGCATTTAATTAAAAAAAAATTTTTTTTTTTTTGCATACCCGAGGGGCCCTCCCCGGAACGGGCGCGGGCCCGGGGCGCGCGGGCCTGGGCGCGGGGCGGCGGCGGGGCCCCGGCGGCTGCTGCCGAGCGGCCGCCATGCGATCAGGCAGTGCGCTGACCGGCCCGGCCGGCCGGCCCCTTCTGGGTCCTCCCTTTGCAGCCCGTGCGGGGCCGTCTCGGAGACCCCGCGCCGACGGCTGCTCAAACATCAGGGTGAGTTTCTCACAATGTAGCAATTTCTCTTTAAATCTCTTAACTCTCTCTACCTGCGAGTCGGGGCTGTGACAGGGCGCAAAAGCGAGGGGGGAGTGGGGGTTGGCGGCGAGGGTGTGTGTGGGGGGAGCCGGAGCCGGGGCCGAACCCACCCCCGCGACACTCACACACTCAGCCCCCCAGCCGGGGCGCAGCGCCCGCTGCCTCCTTTTTTTTTTTTTTTCCCTGCTCGGCGCCCACCGCCACCGGCACCCCCCAGCCCCGCGTCTCTTCCACCACCGCCGCCGCCCCGATCCTACGGGGACCCCCCCAACCGGCTTCCCTGCCCAGACCCGGCGCCCGGTGCCTCCCCGGCCCTCCCGCCGGCTGCCGGGGATACAATGGAGCGGCGGAGAGAGGAGACCTAACGTTCCACGGGGGGAGGGGCGCGGAGACCCCCTCCCCGGCCCGGCCCCCTCCCCTCGCCCCGCTCCCCGCCTTTCGGGGAAGGCGAGGGCCACCGGGCTGGGCAGCGGTCGGTGATCTCCCGGCCGGAGGCGGAGAGCCTGCATCTCCCCGCCTCGCTCGGCCCCTGCGCCCCCTCCCCAAATCCCTCCCGTGGGTGTCGCGGACACGGGGGGCCCCTGGAAAGCTGGGGAGGGATGGATGGGGAAGGAGGCCACTGGGGCTCCCCCTCCGCACTGCCCCTAAACAATGAAAGGAGTTGACTTGACCCCCAGCCCCCGGCAGTGGAGGGAGGTGACCCCCTCCCCCACCCCCAGCTGAGGCTCATCCCGGAGGGGGCCGTTACGGGGGTGGGGGGGGTGAGCGCCTCCTGTCACTTCCCGAGGTTCGGGGCGGCCCCTCATCTCCTCCCCCTCGGCCTGGGAACTGGAGGCACCAGGCCCGGCCGGGGCACCGCGCTCGGGTGGTGACCTTTAGACAAAGGCAGCCCTTTCCCCGGGGTGAGCCCGGACGAGCTGGGCCCGCGGCCTCCTCGGGCCCCTGCGGAGGGCAGCCAGGCCGCGGGCACCCGGAGGGAGGGATGGAGGAGGAGGGAGGAGGGATGGAGCCATCTGGTTTTCCCATCCCCGGCTGCCCCTCGGCTGTTTCCCCGACTCCTGTCACGGGCGGCCGCGGGGAGACGAGGGACCAGGGGCTGCTTGGGCCTTGGTGCGCGGCCAGCCGGGAGGACCGGGCAAGGAGCCGCGGGAGGGCTCGGCTCGGGCTCGGGCGCCGGCGGTGATTGGAAGGCACTGCGGCTCCTTCCTCTCCGCGCCCCTTTGTTTTGCTTTGTGGTTCTGAGCAGCTGAACTTCCCAGGAGGTGGGGTCAGAGGCCGCCGTGTCAGCTCTCCCGGGGAGGCCCAGGTGACAGGTCCTAGCTCTCTGGTGTCCCTAGCCTTGCGGGCTGCAGTCTGTGCCCAGGCCCATGTCCTGACCATCGTCCCCTTTTGTCCCCCCCCACCCACCTACCCACCCACCCACAGTATAATACAGATCTAGGGGTGCCTTTCTCTTACACCTCTTTACAGAGGACACTTGAAAGGGAAACTAGAAACATCCAAGGCCTCAAGGCCTGAGATTTATGATAAGCTCTCTGTGCTTTTAACCTCTCCCAGCACCTGGGGTGGGTGTGGGGGGCTCTGTCAACTCTGCCCTGCCCTGCGTCATGAGAAAACAGGGGAGGACTACTCAGGAAGCACCCCCTGCCCATGCACTGGTAGGACTCTTGGGGCATGTTGACCTCCCTTGCCTTCTCCCATGGCTCCCCCCTCAAGATGGAAATATTAATAACAATATCTCTAACCAGGGAGCCTTATTCCGCTGCTGCTAAGTACATTACACACTGGCCACAGTCCAAGGAGGAAATAGAGAAGGGACAGACATTATTCCCATTTTCCAGACAGGTTCATGGAGTGCTCAGAGAGGTTGAGAAGCTTGCCCAGGGTCACACAGCCCTGGGTCACACAGAGCCCCAATTTGTAACCTCCTGGAGTTTTTCCAGCTTAGCTCAAAACTGTTAAGCTCTTCTTCTGTCCCACCCTTTGGCACTTTGTCCCTCTGACTTCAGTGGACCTGGTTCGGAAGTGTAGATAATACCCAGAAGAAGCGGCCAGATTTTTTTTTCCCTGGGAGCTGGTTTTGGGAAGGGGTACGATGCACTTCGAAGTTGGGCTGAGGGCAGGATCATTTCACTTGTGGCTGGAGTGGATAATTGCCCGCAGGAACTGAGAATTGGAGGTGTGTAAGGAGTCAGGGAAGGGGAGCCCCAGGCCTGGCCAGTGATGGGCTCGGGGTACCTGGAAGCTGGCCCCGCTGTCATCCTCTCCCTTCTCTACCTGAGCGGGGGACTTGGCCCCATTTGCTGCTACTCAGCGCTGCCTCGAGAGGAGCTGAACTGTTTGGGACTGTTGATGTCTGGTGGTTCCTATGCCCTGTGACCCGCTGTCGCTTTGCCACACCACGGCCCTTTGATGCAGCTAACAGAGAACACTCTTGCCTTTTCTCCCCTTGGCCTGATCCGCTCTGTAACCTTAGGCAGGTCACTTAACTACTGGTCCTGTTTTCTCATCTGCAAGTGGGGGTAATTATAGTTCCTTTAAGTGACCTGGAGGTGGGTAAAAGTATTATCCAAACGTGTCATTTATATTTATCATTCAGCAGGCAGAGTACGCAGTGTGGGCAAAGGGGAGGAATGTCAGCTGCTGGCATTTAATTTTTTTTTTTTTTTTTTTTTGAGACAGAGTCTTGCTCTGTTGCCCAGGCTGGAGTGCAATGGCGTGATCTCTGCTCACTGCAACCTCTGCCTCCCAGGTTCAAGTGATTCTCCTGCCTCAGCATCCTGAGTAGCTGGGATTACAGGCACCCACCACCACACCCGGCTAAATTTTGTATATTTAGTAAAGATGGGATTTCACCATGTTGGCCAGGCTGGTCTTGAGGTCGTAATCTCAGGTGATCTAACTGGCATTTAAATTTAAGGCCGGGTGCCATGGCTCACGCGTGTAACCCCGGCACTTGGGGAGACCAAGGCTGGAGGGTTGCTTGAGCCCAGGATTTCAAGACCAGCCTAGACAACACGGTGAGACCCTGTGTCTACAAAAAATGAAAAAATTAGTTGGGCATGGTGGCACTCACCTGTGGTCCTAGCTACTTAGGGGTGTTGAGGTGGGAGGATTGATTGAGCCTAGGAGTTTGAAGCTGGGGTGAGCCATGATTGTGCCACTGCTCTCAAGCCTGGGCAACAGAGTGAGACCCTGTCTCAAAAATAATAATAAATAAAATAAAAAATTTAAAGGTGGGTAGCAGAAGACCTTTGCCCCAGACGAATTCCCTGTGGTTGGGGAAGGCCAACTGCAAACAAACAATTCCCCTTCAGCGACACCCACCCTCTGAGCGCTTTGGGGACTAGGCCCGTACCCCTTCAGCACTTTACCCGTGCGGAATACATGTTTAGCTGTAGGGGCCAGGGGGCTGAGGGAGAGGGGCTGGAGGCTGAGGGAGAGGGACTGGGCCCAATTCACCCGGTGTAGGAGGTAATACAGGTGATCTTGCCATTTTACAGATGGGGAAACTGAGGCCAGGGGAAGCATGTTCCACGGCCGAGCTGGGACTCCAAACCAGACGGCAGAGACTGGTGGTGGGGACTTCATATTTGTCAACAGAACTGGGGAGATGGTGTTTCATGGGGTCTGGATCCCAGGAGCTTTAACGGACCCCTGATCCCCACAGCCACTGTCCCCTCCTTTAAGTGCAGGTATTTCCCTTGGTGAGATGACGGGGGAGGTGGGCAGGAGGAGAGAGGCTGTGGAGAACACCCAGATCTCTCAAGATTGAGTGCTGGCTGAATGTAGGAGCTGATCTTTTTGCGGGGTGGTGAGAGCCCAAGAGGGTCTCCCTGCTGACTTCCTTCCCAGAGGTCCTCGGCCCTTCCCTAACCTTCCTTCAGGAGGTGGGGTGTGCCCCAGGCTGTGGAAGGGCCAGGGGATCAGCACCCAGAGCACCTATGAAGGGGGAGTTCCCAGGGGTGTGTAGGACTCCCCCGATTCCCGTGGGCCACCTTGGAGCCCAGGTCTAGCCAGCAGCCCAGTTTCCCCGCCAGCTCTCAACCCCCACCCGCCAGGCTGCCTTGACTCCAGGTCTCAAGAATGCAGAAGGCTGCTGGTAGGGGAAGTTAATTGGAAACAGGAAAACATGGCATTCCTTTCCAGGCCGCCTGGGCTTGGAAGGCAGAGGGGCTGCCATTTCCCCTCTCCCGCCCTGCAGGGGAGAGGGGTGGGGAGTATGGTTATCTTGCCCTGGTCATATTTGAGCTTTCTTCCCCCACCAGGCACCCTCACTTAGTAGAAACAAGAGCAATCACCCGCGCCATGTCCACGATGACAACTGCTGCCCGCTTCGCCAGCAGAATGAATTGCCCCCTCCTTACTCACCCCTTCATATCCCTCTGGTTTTTTGTCCCCTGTCTTGCCTGAGCTAGCTCCCTGGTAGGATGCACCTTATGCCACACCAGAGACGCATGGGGAGCGTTTGGTTGAGGGGTCCCCAGGGAGTGTCTCCTGGTTCCGTCCCTCGCGTTCTCCTCCTCCTGGAGTACCACCATTAGAGTTTTGTCCCAGTTGACTGAAGCTTTTGTGTCTCAGTGACATGCAAGTTTCCCCAGTGGAGAGGGAGAGTTTTCTAAGGCATTTCTAGTTTGGCGACAATTAGTTTTGTGTAAGAGTGTATGTATTCATTGGGGGTGGGGGGAGTGTTGGCAAAAGCAGAGAGGGCCTTTGTTTCTTTAATTGTTCCCCATTAAACTTCCTGAGGGCCTACTGTGTGGCAGGGCCCTGGGGATCAGTTAAGACATTGGGACACAGTCCAGGAGGAGGAGAGAGAAAGGTTGGATTAGCCGCCGTGGGGTTTCATTTATTCTGTCTGGGTGGTCTGAGACATCATCTTTCTCTCCCTCTGCCTTTCGTTCTTGTTTTTCTAAGTGATACATGCACATGGGGCAAATTCAGAACACTAAAGATGGTGTCTGTCCCTCTAACCTCCCCAGAATCCCTGGTCCCCTAGCTCTCTTCCCTGCGGACAGCACCTCCATTCTGATGTTCTGCGCATGTACTTTTATATATGGATGTAGGTCTTTTTTTTTTTTTTTTTTTTTTTTTTTGAGACGGAGTCTCGCTCTGTCACCCAGGCTGGAGTGCGGTGGCTGGATCTCAGCTCACTGCAAGCTCCGCCTCCCGGGTTCACGCCATTCTCCTGCCTCAGCCTCCCGAGTAGCTGGGACTACAGGCGCCCGCCACCTCGCCCGGCTAGTTTTTTGTATTTTTTAGTAGAGACGGGGTTTCACCGTGTTAGCCAGGATGGTCTCGATCTTCTGACCTCGTGATCCGCCCTTCTCGGCCTCCCAAAGTGCTGGGATTACAGGCGTGAGCCACCGCGCCCGGCGGATGTATGTCTTTAAAACTATTCAGGCTGGGCACGGTGGCTCACGCCTGTAATCCCAGCACTTTGGGAGGCTGAAGTGGGCAAATCACCTGAGGTCAGGAGTTCGAGACCAGCCTGGCCAACATGGTGAAACCCCCGTCTCTACTAAAAATATAAAAATTAGCTGGGCATGGTGTGGTACGTGGCTGTAATCCCAGCTACTCAGGAACCTGAGGCAGGGGAATTGCTTGAACGCAGGAGGCGAGGTTGCAGCACTGCACTCCACTCCAGCCTGGGCAACACAGCGAGACTCTGTCTAAAACAAACAAACAAACAAACAAAAAACTATTCATCTTACACAGATGGTAGTCTGATCTTTCCATTGGTTTTTTTCCCACTTCATCTCCCTGGGAGACCCTACCATGTAGGTCTTCTCCATCTTTTTCTTGGCTACATGGTATTCCTCTGTGGGCGAATCCTGGTTTACTGTAATGGACGTGGAGGTGTTTCCAAACGTTTCTGTGTGAAGTGTGGGAAGGCACATGTCCACACATGTTAAAGGGAAATAAGTATGCCTGTGGGATGGACTGCTGGAAGTGGGATTGCTAGATCAAGGGCCAGTGATTTGCCTTTTGGTAGCTCTTAGGGAGCACCTTTGATGTTGCATCTTTTTAATTTTTTTGAGACAGAATCTTGCTGTGTCACCCAGGCTGGTGTGCAGTGACGCCATCACTTTTCACTGCAGCATTATCCTTCCTGGGCTCCAGTGAGCCTCGCATCTCAGCCTCCCCAGTAGCTGGGACTACAGGTGCATGCCACCACACCCAGGGAGTTTTAGTATTTTTTGTGAAGACGAAGTCTCACTGTGTTGCCCAGGCTAGTCTCGAACTCCTGCTCAAGCACTCCTCCCGCCTTGGCCTCCCAAAGTGCTGGGATTACAGGTGTGAGCCACCGTGCCCGGTCCCTCATGCTGCACCTTGAAGAAAGTTGTTCTCTTTCTCTCCTGTTCAATGTGATCCCACCTGTTGCCCAGGGAGCGTCTCCAGGCTGCACGTGTCTTTGCTTTGGGTGACCTCCTTGTGTCTGATGACCTCCTTACCTCTTCCTCCTGCTTATGGCCCCCTGTGTCACGTGCTTGCCACCTGGTGTGGAGGTCAGGAGCGTGGGCTCTGGGCCCTGCCTGTTGGTTATAATCCCAGTTCTGCTGCTTGCTGGCTGAATGGCTGTGGACAGGGGGCTTGCTTGGGGCCTTGGTTTTCCCCTCTATTAAGTGGGTTCATCTCAGTACCTACTTGGTAAAGCTCTTGTGAGGGTCCCCAAACACCCATGAAGTGCCAAGGTAGCCTTGTCCGTCAGTGTTGGTGTCACCTGTCATTCTTAGGCAGTTTATTTCTCCTGGGGACTGTGACCCGCTTAATTGGCAGGCGTCGGATGGAATGCTGACTTCTCTGCTTAATTGCAGTGTGACCCTGGGCAAGCGATTTCTTTGCAAGTCCTCGGTTTCCTTGTCTATAAAATGGGCCCATGATGCCTCCCTCGTAGGGTCTGCTGTGAGGCTGAACTAAGCAATGTTCTGCCAAGCTGGGGAGGCAGTTGCTTTCAGGAACTAGCAAATGATGCTGTTGTTGTTTTCACTATGATTACTGTTCTCCCACGGGACTCAGACTGACTCCTCCGCTCTGAAAGGTCCCCATTGTCTTCCTGAAAGGCACGCGAGGAACAATGTTGGCATTCTAAACTGCATGGCAGCAGAGGGCACGCAGCAGGCTGCTCCGGCATGAGGCACACAGGGCTTCCCTGTACCGTGCCTCAGTTTCCCCGACTGGAAGAGTGGGCATGAGAGGAAACCCACCACCCACCTCAGGCACGCTTAGTGTTCAGCACAGTGCCTGCGGTATATAGCAAGTGCCCCAAATGTGAGTGACTGTGATTGGAATAATTATTATTAAGTAGCAGAGTCTCCCATAGGATTAGATACCCAAGTCACTATGGCCTTTCCCTCAAACTCTAGGCAATCAGTGTTGGCATTTTAAATGGAAGGCACAGGGCCAGCATTGGTGGCTCATGCCTGTAATCCCAGCTCTTTGGGAGGCCAGCCGGCGGATCACCTGAGGTCAGGAGTTCGAGACCAGCCTGGCCAACATGGTGAAGCCCTGTCTCTACTAAAAATACAAAAAATTAGCCAGACATGGTGGCACACACTTGTTACCCTAGCTACTCAGGAGGCTGAGGCATGAGAATCGCTTGAAACTGGGAGGCAGAGGTTGTGGTGAGCTGAGATCGCACCATTGCACTCCAGCCAGGGCGACAGAGCAAGACTCCGTCTCAAAAAAAAAAAAAAAAAAAAGGGAAGACATTGCCCAAATACCCATTGGGCCACAATTTCCTCTTCTGTAACAGAGCTTCCCCTGCTTTGGGTGTTGTGAAGCTTCAATGAGTGAAGACTTGGGAAGCTTTTTAGAATAGGACCTGGCTCTCAGGAATGTTCAATGAAGCTTCACTTCAATTCTTCTTATTTTTTATTTATTTAATTTTTTTTAATTTAATTTTTTTTTTTTTGAGACAAGAGTCTCTCTGTGCCCAGGCTGGAGGGCAGTGGCGTGATCTCGGCTCACTGCAACCTCCGCCTCCCGGGTTCAAGTGATTCTTATGTCTCAGCCTCCCAAATAGCTACAACTACAGATGTGGCCACAACACCCAGCTCATTTTGTTTTTTTTTGTAGAGATGGTGTTTGGCCATGTTGGCCAGGCTAGTCTTGAACTCCTGGACTCAAGCAATCCACCCGCCTCAGCTTCCCAAAGTGCTGGGATTACAAACGTGAGCCACCATACCCGGCCTATTATTTTTAAATATTTTATTTTATTTTATAGAGATAAGGTCTTGCTATATTATCCAGGCTGGTATCTAACTTCTGGGCTCAACAGTCCTCCCACTTTGGCCTCCCAAAGTCCTGGAATTGTAGGCATGAGCAACTGCACCTGGCTGTCTTTGCTCATTATTATTATTATTATTATTATTTTTGCCATCTAGACTCGGCTTGGCAGATTTATTTATTGTTATTTTAACATTTTTTATTTTTTGAGGCAGGCTCTCACTCTGTCACCCCAGACTGGAGTGTAGTGGTGCCATATCGTCTCACTGCAACTTCTGTCTCCCAGACTCCAGCAATTCTCGTGCCTCAGTCTCCTGAGTAGCTGGAATTACAGGCACATGCCACCATACACGGCTTATTGTTGTGTTTTTAGTCGAGAAGTGGTTTCACCGTGTTGGCCAGGCTGGTCTCGAACTCCTGAACTAAGGTGATCTGCCCGCCTAGGCCCACCAAAGTGCTGGGATTGCAAGCGTGAGCCATGTACCCAGCCTTTTTAACTTTTTGTTAAGGAAATTTTAAAACTGTCACTGAGAGTTGAGAGAATACCACAACCAACCCCTGTGTAACCATCACCAGCTTCTGCAAGAATTTTCTGCTGATCTGATCTTTTTTTGACCATTACCCCCTTTCCTACCGTGAACATACGTTTTTTTCTTTTTTGCCAAGGTATTTTAAAGCAAATTCCAGATATCATATCATCTCCATTATATTATTATTGTTATTTACGGTGTTGTTATTTCTGGGATCCAGAATTTGTTTCAGCGCATCCGGAGTCTGTCCTGTTCTGTGAAGAAAGTGGCATTAGGACCATTTCATAGGTTGGGAAACTGAGGCAGCAGGGCTTTGATCAGGTTATCCTTTTTCTGTGATCCCCTCTTTGGGACTGTGGTGAATTCCCTGTCTTGGCCACACCAAGCCTCAAACCCTGTGGGCTGTTTCTGATTACACAGGTTTGGGGGTCACACCTGGGTGCATGCAGTGTGGGGTACAGGTTCTGTTACTCTGTGCAGAAATCGTCCTCAAAAAGGAAGAGTCGGAGTGGGGCTGGCAGCGGGGGGTGGACCCCTAGGATGACCCTGGAGGTGACGGGCAACTGGGTCAGCTGTGTGGGTAAAAGTCCTGTTTCTGCTCCTTCTAACCCTGTGACTTGGTGGCAAGCTATTTCCCTCCTTTAGGCCAGGTTAGAGAACCGGAAGTACAGGAGAAATAATAAATACTTCTTGGGATGACCTTATTGTTAAATAAGGTCTAGCGTGGAAAAGATGTTTTGCAAGTGCCTGGTTCAGAGTAAACGGTCACGGTTGTTAGTGCTGTTAGTTATTGCTTCTGTGTATACTCTTGAGGTTGGGGACAAAAATGCCCTTTCTAGGATTGCAGAGGGAGGGTTGATGCCTCTGGACCCCCCAGCCCAGCCCTGCTGCCTTCATTCCCTCGCTATGCCCACCCTGTCCCTCTACACTCTCTCTTTGAAGTGCTTGCCTGTTTAGGGGGCTGCCAACTTCTGTGTGGCCCCTGTCAGCCTCTTACGTCCTCCGTGTCCCAGCCTGGTAACCTAGGGAACGGAGTGAGCGGGAATATCTGTCTGAGGCTGTGAGACCTTTGCTAATGACCCTTGGGGTCCTTGAGGGAGCGCCTGGTGGCCTCTGCTGCTTGGAGGCAGTGGATGGCTCAGTGTCCAGGGATGCCTGCAGGTGAAGCTCCCCGGAGCCACCTTTCCAGAGGCTGGATGCCAACTCTTGTCCACTGTGTGAGGCTGGGCGGGCAGATGTCCACAGCCCCTGCCTCACAGGGTGGCTGTGACAGTTCGCCGGACTGTAACCTCTATCACCTGGCATGCATAGCATTTCGTTGACCTCCGACACTTGACACCCAGCCTGGGTGAGGGAGGTCTCCCTGGGAGAGGTCTTAGCTCACAGCTTAGCAAGCCCTTGCTATACTGGTGGAATTTCTCTGCCTAGAATGTGCGTGGTGACCTCCTACCTTTTTTTTTTTTTTTTTTGAGATGGAGTCTCGCTCTGTTGCCCAGGCTGGAGTGCAGTGGCGCTTCTCAGCTCACTGCAAGCTCCGCCTCCCGGGTTCACGCCATTCTCCTGCCTCAACCTCCCGAGTAGCTGGGACTACAGGTGCCCGCCACCATGCCTGGCTAATTTTTTTTGTATTTTCAGTAGAGACGGGGTTTCACTGTGTTAGCCAGGATGGTCTCGATCTCCTGACCTCGTGATCCGCCCGCCTCGGCCTCCCAAAGTGCTGGGATTACAGGCGTGAGCCACTACGCCCGGCCAACCTCCTACTTTTATGCGTATACTTACGCTTTTATGGACAGTGTGTATACATATATATGTGTGTGTATGTGTGTGTGTGTGTGTGTGTGTATATATATATTTTTCCCCTCCCAATCCTTTTTTTTTTTCTTTTTTTGAGACGGAGTCTCACTGTCTCGCTCTGTCGCCCAGGCTGGAGTGCAGTGGCGCTATCTCAGCTCATTGCAACCTCCGCCTCCTGGGTTCAAGACATTCTCCCTGCCTCAGCCTTCCAAGTAGCTGGGATTATAGGTGCCCGCCACCACGCCCGGTTAATTTTTGTATTTTTAGTAGAGACGAGGTTTCGCCATGTTGGCCAGGCTGATCTCGAACTCCTGACTTCAGGTGATCTGCCTGCCTCGGCCTCCCAAAGTGCTGGGATTACAGGTATGAGCCCCTGCTCCCGGCCTCTCCCAGTCCTTTTTCATTGAAGTGTAATTCGTATACAGTAAAATCCACAGAGGGGCCAGGCACGGTGGCTCACACCTGTAATCCCAGCACTTTTGGGGAGGGCGAGGTGGGAGGATCACTTGAGGCCAGGAGTCCGAGATCAGCCTTGGTAACACAATAAGGCCCTATCTCTCCAAAAAACAAATAAAAACCTTAGCCAGTTGTGGTGGCCCCTGCCTGGAGCTAATCTGGAGGCTAAGGTGGGAGAATTGCTTGAGCCCAGGAGGCTGAGGCTGCGGAGAGCCCTTCATTAAAATGCACGTAGCTTAAGCATGCCTGTCCGTGAGTCCTAACCCCTATCAAGATACAGCACATTCTCGGCAATGCCAGAGAGTTGCCCTGTGCTCCTTCCTTGTTAGTACCTGCTCCCAGAAGCAGTCACTGACTTGCCTTGCCATTGTGGGTCAGACTTGCCTCCTCTAGAATTTCACAGAGGTGGAGACCTGCCCTGTGGAGTCGTTTGGGTTGAGCATCTTCGACTCAGCATCATCCTTTTGAGATGCAGGCAGGCATGTTGGTGTGTGTGTCGGGAGGAGCTTCCTTTAAGAGATTCTTTCCTGTGAGTATTTCTTCAAGCCTGGCTTTCTCACGAGGCTCCAAACTGCAGAAGATGAGAAGAGAGGGCTGTGTTTCCTGTGTTCTCAGCTCCTGGTATGCAGTAGGTGCTCTGTAGACGCTTGTTGAATGAATGGATGGGTGGATGACAGGCATGTCCCAGGGATGGAAAAAGGGGAGCAGAGACCCTGTCTTTGGAGTTCCTGGATGTTTCTCAAAAAGTGTCCCACTGGCTAGGGCGCAGTGACTCACACCTCTAATCCCAGCACTTTGGGAGGTCAGAGTGGGTAGATCACCTGAGGTCAGGAGTTTGTGACCTGCTTGGGCAACATGATGAAACGTCATCTCTACAAAAAAATACAAAAAGTTGCTGAGCATGGCAGTACACGCCTCAGTCCCAGCTACTCGGGTGGCTGAGAGGTAGGAGGATCACTTGAGCCCAGAATGTCGAGGCTCCAGTTAGCTGTGATCGTACCACTGCACTTTAGCTTGGCCAAAAGAACAAGACTCTGTCTCAAAAAAAAAAAAAAAGGGCCAGGCGCGGTGGCTCATGCCTGTAATCCCAGCACTTTGGGAGGCTGAGGCGGGCAGATCACGAGGTCAGCAGATCTAGACCATCCTGGCTAACAAGGCAAAACCCCATCTCTAATAAAAATAAGAAAATTAGCCGGGCGAGGTGGCAGACGCCTGTAGTCCCAGCTACTCTGGAGGCTGAGGCAGGAGAATGGCGTGAACCCGGGAGGCAGAGCTTGCAGTGACCCGAGATTGCACCACTGCACTCCAGCCTGGGCGACAGAGCAAGACTCTGTCTCGAAAAAAAAAAGAAAAAGAAAAAAAAAACCCAGGCCGGGCACGGTGGCTCAAGCCTGTAATCCCAGCACTTTGGGAGGCCGAGACGGGCGGATCACGAGGTCAGGAGATCGAGACCATCCTGGCTAACACGGTGAAACCCCGTCTCTACTAAAAAATACAAAAAACTAGCCGGGCGAGGTGGCGGGCGTCTGTAGTCCCAGCTACTCGGGAGGCTGAGGCAGGAGAATGGCGTGAACCCGGGAGGCGGAGCTTGCAGTGAGCTGAGATCCGGCCACTGCACTCCAGCCTGGGCGGCAGAGCGAGACTCCGTCTCAAAAACAAAACAAAACAAAACAAAACAAAACAAAAAAAAAAACAAAAAAAACCCTACCTGCTTCCAAATGACCAGAGATGCTTGTGAAAAATGACCATCCCTGGGCCTCACACAGACCAAACTCCTGGGAATCCCGATGGGTGGAGTCCAGGAAACAGCATTTTCATCAAGCCCCATCTCTGAGCAGTTCCTTTGTACAGGTAGTCCAGCCCTAAGTCCTAGGTCTCTTCCGGCAGCAGCAAAGCTCCCCAGCAGGCCGGTTACCCTGTCAAGGCGGCCATGGGTCTTGGAGCCCCACTGGACCTCTGTCTACGGTCCTTGCTTGTCCTGACCCCGGCTGCCTCCCCAGTGCCTCCGTGTGAGCCTGGAGTCCTGTCCTCACTCCGTAAGTGCTGTTCAAAGAGGGAATGAATGGGAACCTGGGAGGCAGGTCAGGCTTGTCGACCTCCCCACTGCTCAGCGGGGAAACTGAGGCTCCATGAGTTCAGGTGTTTTTCCTGCAGTTCACCTGGGAGTGGAAGCCAGACATAAGGTATTTCCTTGGCTAAGCAGCCATCAGTTATAAGAGGGCATCTTCCTCTTCAGAGACAAAAGTGTGAAAAACGCGCATCTTGGAGTTGATAAAACCCAGGAAGAGTCCTCTCCCACCCGGCAGTTTGCCTGCTGTCTCAAGGCTGTGTTGTGCAGGGTTGCCTTTTTCTGTCAAATTTCTGTCTCTTTAGCCAAAGGAACAAAATCCCCTGATATCTGCCCAGTGCTTTGTACCTTCTCAAGCATGTCCCCTTCCGTGGTCCTGCTTTTGTATTTAAAATTTTTTAGCCTTTTTTTTTTTTTTTTTTAATTTGAGATGGAATTTTGGTCTCGTTGCCCAGGCTGGAGTGCAATGGCGCTATCTCGGCTCACTGCAACCTCCACCTCCCGGGTTCAAGCAATTCTCCTGCCTCAGCCTCCTGAGTAGCCGGGATTACAGGCACATGCCACCACACCCGGCTAATTTTTGTATTTTTAGTAGAGATGGGGTTTCACCATGTCAGGCTGATCTTGAACTCCTGACCTCAGGTGATCACTGGCGTCCACCTCCCAAAGTGCTGGAATTACAGGCATGAGCCACTGCGCCGGCCTGAATTGAGAGACTTATTTAACTCAGTTTCTTTCTATTTTCGAGATAGAGCCTTGCTCTGTCGTCCAGGCGGGAGTGCAGTGGTGCGATCTTGGCTCACTGCAACATCCACCTCCCAGGTTCAAGCGATTCTCCTGCCTCGGCCTCCCGAGTAGCTCGTGTTACAGGTGCGCACCACCACACCCAGCTAATTTTTGTACTTTTTTTTTCTTTTTTGAGATGAAGTCTCACTCTGTTGCCTAAGCTAGAGTGCAGTGGTGCAGTCTCGGCCCATTGCAACCTCTGCCTCCTGGGTTCAAGCAGTTCTCCTGCCTCAGCCTCCCGAGTAGCTGGGACTACAGGCCTGCACCACCATGCCCAGCTAATTTTTGTATTTTTAATAGAGACGGGATTTCACTATGTTGGCCAGGCTGATCTCGAACTCCTGACCTCGTGATCTGCCCACCACAGCCTCCCAAAGTGCTGGAATTACAGGTGTGAGCCACCACACCTGGCCATACTTTTTTAGTAGAGATGGGGTTTCGCCATATTGGCCAGGCTAGTCTTGAACTCCTGACCTCAGGTGATCCTCCCGCCTTAGCCTCCCAAAGTGCTGGGATTACAGGCATGAGCCACTGCGCCCAACTGTAACTTGGTTTCTAACAAAAGTCTGCTTAAAAATATGTGTGAGTGGGCTGGGCGCCATGGCTCACGCCTGTAATCCTAGCACTTTGGGAGGCCAAGACGGGTGGATCAAAGGTCAGGAGTTCAAGACCAGCCTGGCCAACATGGTGAAACCCCATCTCTACTAAAAATGCAAAAATTAGCTGGGTGTGGTGGCGAGCACCTGTAATCCTAGCTACTTGGGAGGCTGAGGTAGAGAATTGTTTGAACCCGGGAGGCGGAGGTTGCAATGAACCGAAATAGTGCCACCGTACTCTAGCCTGGGCGATAGAATGAGACTCCGTTTCCAAAAAAAAAAGAAGTGTGAGTGTGTGTGTGTATACTCTCATACATTAGACATTACATAATACATAATAGAAATATAAAACTATACATTATAATATATGAAAATATATACTCCTATTTATTATAAAATTCCCTTTTATTTTCATTCCCCTCCCCATCAGCAACCTCCTGTGCTGGAGTGAATTGCTTGCTTTGTGCGGTGGATTTTTGCTTTACAGAAAGGATACTGCTTCTGTTTCTCCTGCTGCTTTTCCTCCCAGTGCTGTGTTTAGAGGGTCGCCTTGTTGGTTACCCGTCCGTCCAGTCTGCTGCTCAGTGAACTGCAGGTAGCACAGTTCACTTCAAATCCTCCCGAGGGTTAGACCCCCAGGTGTCCACCATCTCCCTGTCACAGAGGCACAGAGGTAAAATGACTTGCCCAAGGTCACACAGGGAGCTGCCGCCAGAGCTGGGATTTTCATCCTTCTGGTTAATTCAAACTCAACACTGAGGCTTCCTACCGCCTGGACTGTGGCCCATGTTCTCGCCTCCAGCACAAATAACCAGTGCTGTGCCTTCAGGGACTGGGGAGGGCGATGAGGCAGGAACACACCCATTCCCCTGCAAAGCCAGATCAGTATCTGAGGATTGCCAGCTGAGCCTGGGGAGGTCAGGCAGGGAGACATCAGGGTAGGCTTCCTGGAGGAGGGAGTTTCTGGGGCAGGTTTTGGGGTTTAGGGTGGGGTAAGAAAAACAGGGAATCTAGCATGATCCAAGGTCATTGCCCTGAGCAGCTGGGTAGAAGGAAGTGTTCTTTCTTTCTTTCTTTCTTTTTTGAGATGGTGTTTCGCTCTTGTTGCCCAGGCTGGAGTGCAATGGCGCGATCTCGGCTCACTGCAACCTCCACCTCCGGTGTTCAAGCGATTCTCCTGCTTCAGCCTCCCAAGTAGCTGGGATTACAGGCATGCACCACCGCACCCGGCTACTTTTGTATTTTTAGTAGAGTAGGGGTTTCTCCATGTTGGCCAGGCTGGTCTTGAACTCCCGACCTCAGATGATCCGCCTGCCTCGGCCTCCCAAAGTGCTCACACTGCTGATTTTTAAAAAACAGTCTTGCCACCCCCTGTGACTCCCTCGTGCCCTCAGGTAAAACCCCTTGAGCTGCCCATACAAAATCTGCCTGATCTGGCCTGGCTTATCTCCCACCCTTTTCATCTTGTCTTTCACACACCAAGCTTGTTCCCGCCTCCCCGCCTCGGCCTGCACCATACTCTGCCCAGAGTCACCTTCCCCTGTTACAAGCATACCCCGGAGACAGGAGGCAGGTTAGGTTCTACACTGTGCAGTAAAGTGAGTATCACAACAGAGCGGGCCACACAAGTTTTTTGATTCCCCAGTGGATATAAAAGTTATGTTTATACGATAGTGCAATCTGTTAAGTGTACAGTAACATTATATCTTAAAAAAACAGTGTACATACCTTAATTAAAAATTGCTTTATTGGCTGGGCGCGGTGGCTCAAGCCTGTAATCCCAGCACTTTGGGAGGCCGAGACGGGCGGATCACAAAGTCAGGAGATCGAGACCATCCTGGCGAACACAGTGAAACCCCGTCTCTACTAAAAAAAAATACAAAAAACTAGCCGGGCGAGGTGGCGGGCGCCTGTAATCCCAGCTACTCGGGAGGCTGAGGCAGGAGAATGGTGTAAACCCGGGAGGCGGAGCTTGCAGTGAGCTGAGATCCGGCCACTGCACTCTAGCCTGGGCGACAGAGTGAGACTCCGTCTCAACAAAAAAAAAAAAAAAAAAAAAAAAAAAAAAATTGCTTTATTGCTAAAATATGCTGATACCGACATGAAGTGAGCACGTGACTGGGAAACTGATGCAGATAGACTCACTGGACAAAGGGTTGCCAGAAACCTTCAGTTTGTAAAAAAAAAACGCAGCATCTTTTAAGTGCAGTAAGGCAAAGCACAGTCAAACAAGGTATGCCTGTACCTCCCACCGCCACGCCCTCACTTTTTTTTTTTTTGGAGATAGGGTCTCATTCTGTCGCCCAGGCTAGAATGCAGTGGTGTGATCATACTCCCTCCTGTCTTGACCTCCCAGGCTCGAGCAATCCTCCAACCTCAGCTACCCGAGTAGTTGGGACTGCAGGTATGCGCTACCACACCTGGCTAATTTTATACATTTTTGTAGAGCTGAGATCTCACTATGTTGCCCAGACTGACCTTGAACTCCCCGGTTCAAATGATCCTCCTGACTTGGCCTCCCACAGTGCTGGGATTACAGACATGAGCCACTGCACCTGGCTTGTTTTTGTTTTGTTTTGTTTTGAGACAGAGTCTTACTCTGTTGCCCAGGCTGAAGTGCAGTGGCGTGATCTTGACTCACTGCAACCTCCACCTCCTGGGTTCAAGCAGTTCTCCCTAGCCTCCCGAGTAGCGGGGATTACAGGTGTGCCACCATGCCCGGCTAATTTTTGTATTTTTAGTAGAGACAGGGTTTCGGCATGTTGGCCAGGCTGGTCTCGAACTCCTGACCTCCAGTGATCTGCCCTCCTCAGCCTCCCAAAGTGTTGAGATTATAGGTGTGAGGTACTGACCTGGCCTTTTTTTTTTTTTTTTTTTTTTGAGATGGAGTATTGCTCTGTTGCCCAGGCTGGAGTGCAGTGGCGCGATCTCTGCTCACTGCAAGCTCCGTCGCCTCCCGGGTTCACACCATTCTCCTGCCTCAGCCTCCCGAGAAACTGGGACTACAGGCGCCCGCCACTACGCCCGGCTAATTTTTTTGTATTTTTAGTAGAGATGGGGTTTCACCATGTTCGCCAGGATGGTCTCGATCTCCTGACCTCGTGATCCGCCTGCCTCGGCCTCCCGAAGTGCTGGGATTACAGGCGTGAGCCACTGTGCCTGGCTTTTTTTTTTTAAGAGACAGGGTCTCACTCGTGCCCAGGCTGGATTACGGTGGCGCGATCATGGTTCACTGCAGCCTCCAACTCTCTTGGGTCCACATCTCGCAGGTCTCTGCTTAAATGCTCCCTCCTCGGGGAAGCCCTCTTTGACTCGCTCGTCCAATTTCCTTCACTTCACTCAGTTTATTTCCATGTTAGGTGATATCCCCAGGGTCTGACAAGGACTGACGAAAGCACTAACTGGTAACTTACTGAATGATTGAGAAGCCAGGTGACCTTTACACAGATGGTGAGGAGATTGGATTGGGCTTGGATTGGGTTTTTGAGTCTCTGAGCTGAGTTGGAAGCTTAGGAGAGAAAAGGAAAGAAGGTGAGGGAAGGTTCTAGAAGAGCCTGGAGGAGGTGGTACTGGGTTGGGCTCAGGAGTGAGGTTTGCTCATAGTTTGCGAAGAGGAGAGGGTATGAAGGCAGAGGGTGTGTGTACAGTTGGGAAGGTGTTCAGGAGGCCAGCACGGACGAGCTGAGAGACACAGGAGGAGAGGAAGGCCGTGGGGCTGTGTGGGGGCTGGGGGCACGGGGAGCTTGTAGTTAGGAAGAGCTCTGGCAGCTGCCCTGCTCGGCGTAGGGAGGCGCCTTTTGTTTCTTGGCCCCTGGGTCTTATCAGCAAATGGTGGTTCTTAATTTGGGGTAAGAGGGAGCTCCAGTCCTTTTAGGAATCTGCTCAGAGGCCACAGATTTTTCCCCAGAGAAACACACACTTGACTCTATATCCCAAAGTTTGGCAAAGGGTTTGAGGAGGGTGGGGGAGCCAGGTAAGAGCTGTCCACAGGGCCAGGGGCGGTGGCTCACGCCTGTAATCCCAGCACTTTGGGAGGCCGAAGTGGGCGGATCACGAGGTCAGGAGATCGAGACCATCCTGGCTAACACGGTGAAACCCCGTCTCTACTAAAAATACAAAAAATTAGCCAGGCGTGGTGGCGGGTGCCTGTAGTCCCAGCTACTCGGGAGGCTGAGGCAGGAGAATGGCGTGAACCCGGGAGGTGGAGCTTGCAGTGAGCCGAGATCATGCCACTGCACTCCAGCCTGGGCGACAGAGCAAGACTCTGTCTAAAAGAAAAAAAGAGCTGTTCATGGATGGTGGTGGCAGTAACCATGATAATAACAGCCAGCACTTACCTTGGCTTACCCCGGCCCAGGCTCTGGTCTTGGCCACTTACAAGCATCAACTCCTTCACTTACAGAAGGACTGGAGGAGGTAGGTGCAGGGCGCACCCCCATTTTACAGATAAGTAAACTGAGGCACGGAGCAATTAAGTGACTTTCCCAGACTCCCACCCCTGCTAAGTGGCTGAGCCCCCACTCTCTTCCCTGGATGGTCTGGTCCTGGAGCCTGTTTCTGTTTTGTTTTGTTGTGGAGACAGAGTGAGACTGTCTCCCAGGCTGGAGTGCAGCAGTGTGATCTTGGCTTCCTGCAGCCCTGACCTCTCGATTTCCCAGGCTTAAGTGACCTTCCTACCTCAGCCTCCCGAGTAGCTGGGACTACAGTCATGTGCCACCCTGCCCCGCTAATTTTTCGGATTTTTTTTTTTTTTTTAGAGACAGGGTCTTGCCATGTTGCCCAGGCTGGCCTTGCTCAGAGGATCTGCCTGCCTTGGTCTCCCAAAGTAGTGAGATTACAGGCATGAACTACCACACCCAGGTGCACCCTGTTCTTTTTTTTTTTTTTTTTTTGAGATGGAGTCTAGCTTGGTCATCTAGGCTGGAGTGCAATGGCGCAATTTTGGCTCACTGCAATCTCCACCTCCTGGATTCAAGCAATTCTCCGGCCTTAGCCTCTGGAGTAGCTGGGATTGTAGGCGCCCACCACCACGCCTGGCTACTTTTTGTATTTTTAGTAAAGACAGGGTTTCACCGTTGTCGGTCAGGCTGGTCTTGAACTCCTGTCCTCAAGTGATCCGCCCGTCTTGGCCTCCCAAAGTGCTGGGATTACAGGCATGAGCCACCGCGCTCGGTCCACCCTGGGTTTTTATTCATCAAGCCTCGCTGCCCCCTTGGCACAGGGGCCAAGACCACAGCTGGGAAGCTCCCTTCCCCTTGCCCCGAGAGCCAACCTGGACTGCTGCTGAGCTATTACAGGCTGAGGCACAGCCTCTCTTTCTCCTTTTACCCTCCCTGATATCTTCTTTAACATAATCATGGCCACCCCAGCTTCCTTCAGAGAGCAGTGTGTTCCTGAGCTAGAGAGGATGGGTGACTGCCTGGAGTCAGGACTTGGGGAGAATGGTGTAGGTCTGGAGCCAACTGTGGCGCTGGAACAAGGCCCCTACCTTTTTCAGCCTCAGTTTCCCTAATCAGCTAGAGAGGCCTACTGCCTCCTTGGAGGTTAAATAGATGACATTCACAGGTCAACGGAAATGCTGCATTTATGGCAGTAACTGACCTCGTAGGTGTTTCAGAATTCAGGCTGGTTCAGACCAGAGCACACTCAGGATGATATGGGACACCCCCAGCAAGGCAGGCAGCTCCCTGTCAACACATATGCTAGCACTTCTGCAAATAATATTTCTGCAGCAAATGTATCTGTGGCTGTTGATACTAAGAGGGAGATCTAAGGACATTGATACTAAGAGGATCTAAGGATAGTCATTGCAGTTCTGCTGTACCCCACAATGAGCCGGGAAAAAAGAAAAGGATGGCTTTAGAGATTTTTGAAGGTTGGAATTGCAGATTAGGGGCCACAGACCTCAAATGCCTATCAGATAGGATGGATGTGGGTTTGTTTTTCTTGTTTTTATTTTTCTTTGAGACGGAGTCTTGCTCTGTCACCCAGATTGGAGTGTAACAGCACGATCTTAGCTCACTGCAACCTCCACCTCTCGGGTTCAAGCGATTCTTCTGCCTCCGCCTCCCAAGTAGCTGGGATTACAGACACATGCCACTATGTCTGGCTAATTTCTGTATTTTTAGTAAAGACGGGGTTTCATCATGTTGGCCTGGCTGGTCTCGAACTCCTGACCTCGTGATTCACTCATGTCAGCCCTCGAAGTGCTGGGATTACAGGCGTGAGCCACTGTGCCCAGCCAGGGTATGGGTTTTAATTGAGATGATATGTTGTGGAGTGACTGGCACATAACAAGGACTTTGTCATTGCTGGTTGCAATTACTATCGACTGTTGTTGCTATTATTATTACTAACCCCTCTTCAGTCTGTATGGGCTGGTGCAGACACATTGGGCTGTGATGCAGATCCACAGTTTTCTAGACTTTAACGTGCACACCAGTTCCTGGGGGATCCTGTTACCATGTGAGTTCTGAGTCAGCTGGTGCAGACACTTTGCATTTCTAACTCCCAGGTTTGGCTGCTGTGGTCAGGGGCCTGCCCTCTTGAGTAGCAAGGTGTCCAGTGGTTTTCCCGGCGTTTCTGAGTTGCTTTCAAGCATTCTGCAAATGGAGGGGAGGCATTGGATGCCAAGGTCAAAATAAGATTCCTTAGCTCTTAGCTTTGGGATTTGCCAATTTGCAGCCAGGTCTGTATTAATCATTACATGTGGAAAAAAGTCATATAACACGACGAAAGTCTTTGCACCATCCCCTCTTCCTTCTTTTTCCAAAGGTGACCTCTGTGGGGAGTTTGGGGTTCATTGTTTCTCTCTGTTGTCCAGGCTGGAGTGCAGTGGCGTGATCATAGTTCATTGCAGTCTCAACATCCTGGGTTCAGGTGATCCTCCCGCCTCAGCCTCCTAAGTAGCTGAGGCTACAGGCACATGCCACCACACGCAGCTAATTTTTGTATTTTTTTGTAGAGGCAGGGTTTTGCCATGTTGTCCAGGCTGGTCTCAAACTCCTGGACTCAAGTGATCCTCCTGCCTCGGCCTCCCAAAGTGCTGGGCTTACAGGCGTGAGCCACTGCGTCCAGCCTAATTTTTAAAATTTTTGTAGAGGTGGGAACTCACTATATTGCCCAGGTTAGTCTCAAACTCCTGGCCTCAAGTGGTCTGCATGCCTTGGCCTCCCAAAGTTCTGGGATTACAGATATGAGCCACCGCACTCGGCTGATTTATGTTTATTATAATTATTGGTATGGCTGGAGGGCAGTGGTGTGATCCCGACTCATTGCAGCCTCTGCCCTGGTTCAAGCAATTCCCCTGGCTCAGCCCTCCTGAGTAGCTGGGACTACAGGTGCACGCCACCACACCTGGCTAATTTTTGTATTCTTAGTAGAGACAGGGTTTCACCATGTTGGCCAGGCTGGTCTCGAAGTTATGACCTCAGGTGATCCACCCACCTCGCCCTCCCAAAGTGCTGGGATTAGAGGTGTGCGCTACCGTGCCCGGCCTTTCCCTGCTTCTTTTTTTTTTTTTTTTTTTTTTTGAGACGGAGTCTCGCTCTGTCGCCCAGGCTGGAGTGCAGTGGCGCGATCTCGGCTCACTGCAAGCTCCGCCTCCCGGGTTCACGCCATTCTCCTGCCTCAGCCTCCCGAGTAGCTGGGACTACAGGCGCCCACAACCGCGCCCGGCTAATTTTTTGTATTTTTAGTAGAGACGGGGTTTCACCGTGGTCTCGATCTCCTGACCTTGTGATCCGCCCGCCTCGGCCTCCCAAAGTGCTGGGATTACAGGCGTGAGCCACCGCGCCCGGCCTCCCTGCTTCTTTTAAATGGAATATTTTAGTGTTCCATTTTAGCTCTGCTTTTAGCCTGGTTGCGCTACATTTTTATTGCTCTAGAGTTTCCATTCTCTGTCTTTGACTCGGATTTTGGCTTTGAATCTTCATGAGATGGGAGCCATGGGAGGGCTTTGAGCTGGGGAGTGACCGACCTGACATTTTTATATCCATACCTTGGGTTGCTTATGCAAGAGTGTTTCCACCGGCCGGATTCCTGGAAGAGGAATTGCTGAGGCAAAAGGGAGCGAGCATTTAGACTTTGGTAGCCCCGCCAAGTTGCATTCCAGAAAGTCTTCACCATTTTCCCTGCTGGCAAACGGCAGCCGGAGCTTTTGAGTGGCTGTTCCGTGCCAGGCCTGTGCTGGACTCTGGGGACCTTGGCAGGAGTCAGCCCGGGGCTGGCTGCTTCCTAATTCTCGGTCCTCGAGTCCTACCTCTGATCTCAAGAAAAGGTGAGGATTTCAGAGGGGCCACAAAAAGGAGAAGCAAGAGATGATTGTGGGTGGCAGAAGGCGACCTGGCACATCCCAGGTGATATGAGAGCTGGCTGCATCCGATGGTACCACCGCAGGGAGCGTGACCAGGAGGTGGAGTGTGTTGGAGTGGGAACCACACGTGTGAGCTCCCATCACCGTGTGCCGTGTTGGGATGCAGTTGAGGGGTCAAATAATAGTACCTCCCTCCTGGGACTTGTTTGGGAGGATTCAGTGAGAGGGCAGAGAGCACACAGTCAGAACTTACGGATCCAGGTTGTCATTTGACCAAATGATCTGCGTGGTGGGAGGGGACCACCTTCAGGCACGGGCCCACCCAGCCTAGGGAAAGGCATGACTCAGGTTTTGGACAGTGTTTAAGGCCTGTGTCAGTTGAACTTGGGCTTGGATCCCCAGCTCTATCCTTCTCCAGGCAAGTTCTCCCCTGTTAGATGAGGTTAAATGAAAGCAGAGTCTGCCTCCCGAAGTGGTGCGAGGGTTCGGCTCAGTGAGATGACGGCAGCAAAGAGTTCAGTATCTGTCGTGGACCACAGTAAGGGTTGATGAAGCTTAGCTGCTCTTATTAATATTGCTGTCGTTTTGTTGTTGTCATTATTTTTATTTGATTTTCCTTCTTTCTTTCTTTTTTTTTTTTTTTGAGACAGTCTCACTCTCACCCAGGCCGGAGTGCTGCGGTGGTGCGAGCTCAGCTCAATGCAGCCTCCACCTCCAAGGTTCAAGCATTTCTCCTGCCTCAGTTTCCAAGTAGCTGGGATTACAGGTGCCCGCCACCAAGCCCAACTCGTTTTTTTATTTTTAGTAGAGACAGGGTTTCACCATGTTTGTCAGGCTGGTCTTGAACTCCTGACCTCAAGTGATCCTCCTGCCTTGGCCTCCCAAAGTGCTGGGATCACAGATCTAAGCCAACCGTGCCCCGGCCTATTTTTCCAAGATGGGATGTCCCTATGGTTTCCAGGCTGGTCTTGAACTCTGGGCTCCAGTATTCCTCCCACCTCAGCCTCCCAAAGTACTGTAATTACAGGCGTGAGCTACTATGCCCAGCCATTGTCATTATGTTAAATTTAAGGCCTAGTAGGCAACAGCCAGATCCTTAGTCTTCCTCTAGGACTAAAGTGGGGCAGTTGCTCAGGATCAGGAAATAATAGAGATTGGAAGCCAAGTTCCTCTGACCCAGGGTTCTTGGGCTACCCCATTTCTGGAGAGCTTCCAGATTGAGGGAGCAAAGTCTCTTCCCCTGTCATAATGGCCAGTGAACAAGACACGATATGAAAACACCACCAGCAGCATCAGTCATGCTAATGGTGCCTCACCTGCAGTGACTTATCGGGTGACAAGCCCTGACCTGAAGCCAGGCTATTTATAACCCGTCTTTATTGAGCTCCATCTGAATATTCATATGTTTAGCTCAGAAATATTAACATTGGATTGCCGGGTGTCTCAGAGCCCGCCGGGGCTGTTCTGTGCGTTCACCCCGTCCCCCTGCAAAGCCTGAAAAACTCCGCATTTCAGAACACATCTCACTCCACAGGTTTACGGTAAAAGGTTGTGGAGCCATGTGAATGTAAATTCCGTTTCTCCCTCTTCATACACCCCAGGCTGCATACTGCACACACCGTTTGGCATCTCCCAGCCCTGTGTTTTATTGTATTTACCACTCAGCTCTCCAGTCCTTGCCAGACGAGTGAGAATGAGCAGTGGCGTCAGGCCTTGACTGGCTCTGCAGGGTGGGCGGGAGGAGTGGGCAGTGCAGCTTCTGGAACCCGTTCTCTGAAGGCTCAGAGCCCGGAGCCCGGAGCCCAGAGCGAGGCCATGGCTGGGACGAGGGAGGAAGGGGGAACGGCATCATGGACTAACCTGGGCCTGCCCTTGACATGGGATCTGCCTTGTCTGACCGGGAGGAGGCCACGTTGGCTATGCCCACTTTGGTGGGGACCAGGAGGGAGGCCGGGCCTTGAAAGTGGCCAAGTAGAGGAAGGAATTCAGGAAGAGTGTGCCGGAAGGGATTTCACTCACTCTCTTTTCCCCTTGGTCACTGGCACGCTGTCCACAGCCTGTACCACTTTGCTAAACTCACTAGGTTGCCAAGAGACACCTCAGACTTAATGTGTTCAACACCGCGCTCCTGATACGGTTCTCCTCCCTGGGAAAAACCCCATAAAAACCAAAACAAACAAAGCCTACTTCTCTCCATCTCAGTCAACGGCACCATCTCAGTAAACCATCTCAGCAGCTCCGAGCTTCCAACCATCTGGGCCAGATACTTCGGCGCCATCCTCGACTCTCCTCTCTCTCTCTTTTAAAATTAAAAAAAAAAAATTTTTTTTTGAGACAGAGTCTCGCTCTGTCACTCAGGCTAGAGTGCAGTGGCGCGATCTCGGTTCACTACAACTTCTGCCTCCCAGGTTCAAGCGATTCTCCTGGCTCAGCCTCCCGAGTAGCTGGGACTACAGGCTCGCGCCACCACACCTGGCTAATTTTGTGTTTTCAGTAGAGATGGGATTTCACCATGTTGGCCAGGCTAGTCTCTAACTCCTGACCCCAGGTGATTCACCTGTCTTGGCATTCCAAAGTGCTGGGATTACAGGCATGAGCCACCACGCCCAGCCTAAATTTTATTTTGTGTGTGTGTAAAAAAGCAAAATGTACCATTGTAACCCTTTAAAAAATTTTTTTTGAGACAAGGCATTGCTGTGTCACCCCGGCTAGAGTGCAGTGGTGGTCGTAGCTCGCTGCAGCCTCAACATCCTCCCAGCCTCCCAAGTAGCTGGGACTACAGGCACGAGGCAGCCAGCCCAACTCAGTTAAAAAAAAAAAAAAAAAAAAAGTAGTAAAGGCTCATACATGCTATAGCACATATCAGAATTCAGTGCTTTCTAAGGCTGGGTAATACTCCATTGTGCGGATATACCACAGTTTATTTACCCACTGTTCTGCCGAAATGGATAAACTTGGATTGTTTCCACCTTTTTCCTACAAGTTGAGCATCCCCTAATCTAAAAATCCAAAATGCCCTAGAATCTGAAACTTTTTGATCTCCGGCATGAAGCCTTTGCTTTCTGATGGTTCAGTGTACACAAACTTTTTCATGCACAAAATTATTCAAAATATAATATTACCTTCAGATGTGTATAAAGTGTATGTGAAACGTAAATGAATTTTATGTTTATACTCAGTTCCCATCCCCAGACATCTCATTATGTATATGCAAATATACATACGAAATCTAAAACCTGGAACACTTCTGGTCCCAATTATTTCAGGTTAAGGGATGCTCAACCTGTATTATTATTATTTTGAGACAGAGTATTGCTTTGTTGCCCAGTCTGGAGTGCGGTGGTATAATCATAGCTCACTGCATCCTTGACCTTCTGGGCTTAAGCGGTCCTCCCTCCTCAGCCTCCTGAGGATCTGGGACCACTGGCATGTGCCACCATGCCCAGTTAATCTTTAAAATCTTTTTGTAGATTTGGGATCTTGCTTTGTTGCCCAGGCTGGTCTCCAACTCTTGAGCTCAAGCAATCCTCCTGCCTGGGCCTCCCAGAGTGGTACTGGAATTATAGGTGTGAGCTACCACGCCCAGGCTGTCTTATTATTATTATTGAGATGGAGTCTCTGTCACCCAGGCTGGAGTTCAGTGGTGTGATCTCAGCTTGGTGCAACCTCTGCCTCCCAAGTTCCAGTGATTCTCCTGCCTCCGTCACCTGAGTAGCTGGGATTATAGGTGTGCACCACCACACCCAGCTAATTTTTCTATTTTTAGTAGAGATGGTGTTTCAGCATGTTGGCCAGGCTGGACTTGAATTCCTGACCTCAGGTGTTCCTCCCATCTTGGCCTCCCAAAGTGCTGGGATTACAGGCATGAGCTATTGCGCCCAGCCTGTATTAACTGTATTTAATATGCAACCTGGCTTCTGAATTTCTCCCTCTAACCTCACCTCCCACTGAGTCCTCTTCGTTTACTCACTTCAGCCACGCCAACCTCTTCCTTCAAGGCAGGCATGAATCTCACCCTAGGGCCTTTGAACTTGCTGTTCGCCTGCTGTGTGGCCCTCCTTAGCCAAGCCTGCTCTTGTCACCCTGTTTAAAATTGCAACTCCTTTGCGCATCTCTCTCACTGCTTATTCTTCATAGCACTTCATTTTTGACATGCCATCTATTTTACATTGATTTTATTTTTATTTATTTATATTTACATATTTTTAAATTTTTTATTAATTTTTTTGAGACGGGGTCTCGCTCTGTCGCCCAGGCTGGAGTGCAGTGGCGCGATCTTGGCTCACCGCAAGCTCCGCCTCCCAGGTTCTCCGCCTCAGCCTCCCAAGTGGCTGGGACTACAGGCGCACGCCACCATGCCCGGCTAATTTTTTTGTATTTTTTAGTAGAGATGGGCTTTCACCGTGTTAGCCAGGATGGTCTCGATCTCCTGACCTCATGATCCGCCCACCTTGACGTCCCAAAGTGCTGGGATTACAGGCGTGAGCCACCGGACCCGGCCTATTTATTTATTTTTGAGATGGAGTCTTGCTCTGTTGCCCGGGCTGGAGTGCAGTGGTGCAATCTTGGCTTACTGCAAGCTCTGCCTCCCAGGTTCATGCCATTCTCCTGCCTCAGCCTGGGACTACAGGCTCCAGCACCGTGCCTGGCTAATTTTTTGTATTTTTTGTAGAGACGGGGTTTCACCGTGTTAGCCAGGATGGTCTCGATCTCCTGACCTCATGATCCGCCCGTCTTGGCCTCCCACAGTGCTGGGATTACAGGTGTGAGCCACTGCACCCAGCCTATTTTTATTTTTTGAGACAGAGTCTTGCCCTGTTGCTCAGGCTGGAGGGCAGTGGCGTGATCTCGGCTCTCTACAACCTCTGCCCCCTGGGTTCAAGTGATTCTCCTGCCTCAGCCACCTGAGTAGCTGGGATTACAGGCGCGTGCCACCATGCCTGGCTAATTTTTGTGTTTTTAGTAGGGATGGGGTTTCACTATATTGGTCAGGCTGGCCTTGAACTCCTGACCTCAGGTGATTCACCCACCTTGGCCTCACAAAGTAATGGGATTACAAGCATGAGGCACGGTGGCTGGCCTTGATTTTATATATAGCCATATTTTGTAATATTTATAAATAGTTTTATTTTTTCATAAATTTATTTTTTTGTACAGATGGGGTCTCGCGATATGGCCCAGGCTGGTCTCAAACTCCTGGGCTTAAGCGATCCTCCCGCCTTGGCCTCCCAAAAGTGTTGGGATTACAGGCATGTGCCACTGTGCCCAGCCATAAGTATTTCTAATATTTAGAAAATAACTTTTACATGGATATCATTTGTATTTTAATATAAATATAAATCATATGTAACTTTTGTATTCAGTGGCTATAAATCAAATACATGCAAATTAAACATTTAATATGTTATATTATTGTTCTTTCCTGTCTTCACCCTTACCGTCCTCAGTAACGTGAACCCTAAGCTCAGGCAGATCTTGATTTTCTTCACCACTGTCCCTCAGCGTTAGAGCAGAGCCTGCACATAGCACGTGCCTCTCTCCTTCATTGCTGAGTGTGTGACTATTTATTGAATGAGGAACTTGGGACGATTTGAGTGAACCAAAGGAAAGAGCATTGGGAGCGGAGGGTGGGAAGAGTTAGGAACATTTCCAAAAAAAACGTCCAGAGGCTTGAAAGCTGGGGCCAGTCGGGCTTTAGGTGGGTGCGAGGGCTCTGGGGACAGGCTGGCTGAGTAGGCAGGGGGAGTACTTGGGGCCCAGACCACGTCTGCAGTCCAGCTCTGTCACTCGCTTCCTGGGTGACCTCGAGTCAGTGACCTGCCCTCTCTGTTCCTCACGGCCTCATCTGTAAAAAGCGAAAAAAGTGTCTGTGGGTTCATTGATTCAACAACTATCGGTTGCCTACTTTCCATGTGCCAGGCACCGTGGCAGGTGTGGTGGGCATCGTTCCTGCCCCCATTGGGTTTCAGTTCTAGACTCCCACTTCCTGGGGCTGACGTGTGAATTAAGCACTGAAACACCTGGCAGGCCCATGGTGAACGGCAGTTCTCATCGTCAGGGCAGCTGCCGTAGTCCTCAGTTGTCCTCATCTGCAAGATGGGGATAAAGAACCTACTATGCAAGGCTGTCCTGAAAAGATGATGAAAGAGCTCAGCCCAGTTCCTCATTTATGGCCATGGGGGTTTATAAGCCACTCACCACTAGACAATGTTACATTCAAGATTAATTTGTTTCCTGATTGGTGTTTGCTGCTTTCAGAAGAATTTAGTCCCATGAGGGTTTTCTGAAGGCCTGGGGCCTAGTAGGCGCAGCACTAAATATTTGTTGGTTGAATGAATCAAAGTTTTTTGGTTTTTGCCTTGTCCACTTGGAAAGCAGTTTCTAGCAGTCAGCATTTTGGGAAGGGAAGGTGAATTGTACAGGGGTATTGTCTTGGAGGGACTAGGTCAGGGTGGCGTGGGAGCAAGAGAAGCTGGAGCCGGGAAGGGCCTTCCCAGGAATTCTATGGAATCAATAGCTTGGTTGCTTGAAAGCAAAAACATATGTCTATAGATTATTATTTCGTTATTTAATTTTTGTTGTTGTTTTAAAGATGGGGTCTCACCATGTTGCCCAGGCTGGTCTTGAACGCCTGACCTTAGGTGATCCACACGCCTCGGCCTCCCAAAGTGTTGGGATTACAGGTGTGAGCCACCACGCCTGGTCAGGATTATTATTTCCTTTTTTTTTTTCTTTTTTTTTTTTTTTGAGACGGAGTCCCCAGGCTGGAGTGCAGTGGCGTGATCTCGGCTCACTGTGACCTCCGCCTCCCAGGTTCAAGAGATTCTCCTGCCTCAGCTTCCCGAGTAGCTGGGACTACAGGCATGCGCCACCACACCCAGCTAATTTTTTATTAGAGACGGGGTTTCACTATGTTGGCCAGGCTGGTCTCAAACTCCTGACCTCGGGTGATCCACCCGCCTCAGCCTCCCAAAGTCCTAGGATTACTGGAGTGAGCCACCATGCCTGGCCAGGATTACTATTTCACAAAAGAATTGCTGGTCGGGCGCAGTGGCTCATGCCTGTAATCCCAGCACTTTGGGAGGCCAAGGCGGGCGGATCACCAGGTCAAGAGACTGAGACCATCCTGGCCAACATAGTGAAACCCTGTCTCTACTAAAAATACAAAAATTAGCTGGGCGTGGTGGCGGGCGCCTGTAGTCCTAGCTACTCAGGAGGCTGAGGCAGGAGAATCGCTTGAACCCGGGAGGCAGAGATTGCAGTGAGCCAAGATCGCGCCACCAGATCGTGCCTGGATGACAAAGCGAGACTCCATCTCAAAAAAAAAAAAAAATTATTGCTTAGGAACACCTTGGGTTTTTCTCTCCTCTGCTTAATACTAGTCCTAAATCTCACTTGATCAGTGTAGCCTCCTGAGGGACCACAAAGCCCACGGCAGGGCCCCCACCGAGCCTTTCCCTTAACCCCTCCAGTGTGGATTTCTCTCTCTCTCTCTCTCTCTCTCTCTCTGTGTGTGTGTGTTTTTATGGATGTGTAAAGGTTTCTACATTTTGGGTTTTGTTTTTTGAAGTATAAAGGTGTCTATGCTTCTGAAGTCAGCACTTTACATCACTTAGGAAATTCTGCACACCCAGCATATTGTGGTTTCTACGTCGTCTTTTTGGGCTCAATTTTGGCTTGGGGTGGGGGTGGGCGGTGTGGTGGGGGAACATGAAGCCGAGCTGGGCGCCCTCCTCCCCTTGCGCATGCAGAAGGGAGGGAACGGGGTGAACTGGGGCCTACGTGAATCACGTGGGGGACCCAGGCGGTACAGCCAAGACTGGAGGCGGGGCCTGGTTCTGCCTGTTGATCAGGCCTTGGGGTTTGGGGGTTGGGGGTGACCCGTGGGGCCTGTACTGAGAGAGGATGCTCTGAGTGAATTTACAGCCTGGGAAATGCAGGTTGGAGTTAAGAGTCGAGGTAAGGGTGGTGGGGTCGGCCGCATGGTGACTTTATTTTCTCTTGCTTAACTTTTTAAAACAGCTTTGCTGAGAGACATAATTCACATGTCATAAAATCCAGCCATGTAAAGTGTACAATGCAGTGGTTTTTAGTATCTCCACGGTTATGCAATGGTCACCTCTGTCTAGTTTGAGAACATTTTTTCTCACCCTAAAAGGAAACCTCATACCCACTACGCAACCACTCCCCATCCCCTGCTTCTCCCAGCCCCAGCAGCCTTTAGTTCGCTTCCTGTTTCCATGGATTTGCCTGTTGTGGGTAATTCACATAAACATGATCGTACACTAGCCGGTCTTTTCATGTCTGGTATCTTTCTCTCTGCGTCATGTTTTCTAGGTCCACCCCTGCTGTCGTGGTGCCTCGTTCCTTTTTATGGCTGAATAATATTCCACTGGATGGAAGGACCAGATTTTGTTGATCCATTCATCCGTGGATGAACATTAAGTCCATTCCCCTTTGGCTGTTACAGAAGCTGCTTGGTGGCGGTTTCTTTAGCCGGGTGGAAGGTGGCATTTCCAGCCCCTCTCTGCCCGGGGCTGCTCTTCCACTGTGCTCTCACAGTGCCCACGGGTCTCTTCTTCCCTCCTCCCTCTTTTCTCTCCTCCCTCCTCCCTCCTCCTCCTCCTGCTCTTTCTTTGTGTATCTCCCCCTCCCGCAGCCGCAGCCAAGAGAGAGTGAGTCTGGAAGTAATTTCCAGGGAGCCCCGGGTAGGCCCTGGGGCAGCTCTGCTCCCCCTGCAGGGAGGCCTCAGCCTGCCCTGAACACCAGCCCCAGGGAAGGGACAGAAGGGACAGCCTGCATCTTCTTCAGCCCCAGGGAAGGGGTAGGGAGGGGGCCAAGCCTGGGAAACAGCTTTTCTCTGGGGCTTTAAAAATTGTTTGCATTTATTTGATTTTTTTTTGGAATAGAGAACACATGCTCAAGTATAATACTCAGATGGTACCAAGGATTTCTAGTGACAAGTCTCCTTCCTCCCCCGACTCCCAGCCACCTATACCCACGTTCTCTTCCCAGAGGCAACATGGTTAGGATTTTTGGATCTCCTTTCAAAGAGATGTTCTGTGCATGTGTCAGCATCTCGCTCGCTCACACACACACACACACATACATACACACACACACGCACACACACTTTTAAAGGCAGGTTTGTTTTGTTTTGTTTTGTTTTTGAGACTCGCTCTGTTGCCCAGGCTGGAGTGCAATGGCGCAATCTTGGCTCACTGCAACCCCCACTCCCAGGTTCAAGTGATTCTCCTGCCTCAGTTTCCCAAGTAGCTGGGATTACAGGTGGCTGCCACCACGCCCAGCTAGTATTTATATTTTCAGTAGAAACGGGGTTTCACCATGTTGGCCAGGCTGGTCTCGAACTCCTGAGCTCAAGTTACCTGCCTGCCCCGGCCTCCCAAAGTTCTGGGATTATAGGCGGGAACCACCACGCCCTGCCAACAGCAGGTTACTCTAATACCATTCTGACGTTTGTTTTTCTTTTTTAACATTTAAAAAAATTTTTTGAGACCAGGTCTCACTCTGTCACCCAGATTGGAATGCAGTGGTGTGATCACAGCTCACTACAACCTCCACCCGCTGGGCTCAAGTGATCCTCCCATCTCAGCCTCCTGAGTAGCTGGGACTACAGGTGTGCAACACCACACCTGACTAGTTTTGTTTTCATATTTTTTGTAGAGCTGAGGCTTTATCATATTGCCCAGGCTGGCCTTGAACTCTTGACCTCTAGCAGTCCACACCTCTCTATCTCCCAAAGCGCTGCAATTGTAAGTGTGAGCCTTGACGCCTGGTCCCCCACCCTGCCTTTTTTTTTTTTTTTTTTTTTTAAGAGGCAGGGTCTCTCTCTGTTGCCCTGGTTGGAGTGTAGTGGCACCATCATGACTCATTGCAACCTTGACCTCCTGGGCTCAAGGAATCCTCCTGCCTTCAGTCTCCCAAGTCACTGAGACTACAGGTGTGCACCACCACGCCTAATTTAAACATTTTTTTGTAGAGATGGGGTCTAACTATGATGCCCAGGCTGGTCTCAAATTCCTGGTCTCAGGCAACCCTCCCACCTGGGTTTCCCAAAGTGTTGAGATTACAGGCGTGAGCCACCAGGCCCAGCCTGCTCTTCTTTCTAACAACGTATCGAGAGGTTCTGATTTACCAGACTCAGCCTCTTTCACAGTGCCATGGTGTTCCATTGGAAGGCCCTAACCTCTTGGGCCAGTCCTGCTTGGCTGGACACCTAGGTTAGCGTCACTCTGTCATAAGGCTACATTATTGAGCATCTCTGTGATTCACATCCAAAAATGAGAGTAACACGTATCCCTTTGTTAACTTATTTGACAGTAATTTACTGAGCTCCTATTGTATTGTATACCTGGCAGTTTTGGGAGTGGGGATGTGACATGAACAAGTCAAACATCCCTGGCTGGGCACGATGGCTCACGCCTGTCATCCCAGCACATGGGGAGGCTGAGGCTGAGATCACTTGAGGACAGGAGTTCGAAACCAGCCTGGCCAATGTGGCAAAAACCTGTCTCTACTAAAAAGAGAAAAACTACCCAGGCATGATGGTGCATGCCTGTAATCCCAGCTACTTGGGAGGCTGAGGCAGGAGAATCACTTGAACCCAGGAGGCGGAGGTTGCAGTGAGCCGAGATTGCGCCATTGCACTCCAGCTTGGGCAACAGAGCGAGACTATGTCTCAAAAAAAAAAAAAAAAAAAATATCCCTGCCTTTGGGGAGCTGAGCTGCTGGTGGAGGAGACTCACAGTTGGGCTCATCAGACTGTGCTGAGTGCTGTGGAGGAAAAGAGAAGGAATGGGGGTGGAGAGGCTGGCAATGCGAGTGGTCATTGTAACCGGCCCTTGCTGAAAAGGTGACATTTGAACAAAGACCTGAAGGAGGTGAGGGAGCAAGCCCTGTCAGTGTAAAGCCCTGTCAGAGTTCCTAGCTGCAAGAACAGCAGGTGCAAAGGTCCTGAGGCAGGGATTTGAAAACACTTGCCCAGTGGCATAGCCAGTAAGTAGTGGAGCTGGGGTTTGAACTGGGTAGTCTGGAGTCAGAGTCGGATTTTTTTTTTTTTTTAGCTGGAGTCTCGCTCTGTCGCCCAGGCTGGAGTGCAGTGGCGTGATCTCGGCTCACTGCAACATCCGCCTCTCAGGTTCAAGCGACTCTCCTGTCTCAGCCTCCTGAGTAGCTGGGATTACAGGCACCCACCACCATGCCCGGCTAATTTTTTTTTTTTCCCGGATTTTTGGTAGAGTCTGCGTTTCATCATGTTAGCCAGGATGGCCTCGATCTCCTGACCTTATGATCTGGCTGCCTCAGCCTCCCAAAATGCTGGGATTATAGACGTGAGCCACCGTGCCTGGCCAGATTTTTTTTTTTAGTAAACTTTACTTAGGTATAATTTATGTACAATGTGACACATCCATTTAAAAAGTGTTATTGGATACAATTTGATAAATGTGTGCCATTATTAACCATCATCACAATCAGGATACAGAATGTTTCTGTTACCCCGAAAGGATCAATAATGCCCTTTTGTAATCAATCCTTCCTACCCCCTGGCTCAGACAATATAAAAATCTCTGCTTTGTATAACTGTAGATTCAGCTTGTCTTTTCTAATCAGCAAATTCAGGGAGTATGCGATGCCTCCAGCCTTTTTCTTTTTTCTTTTTTCTTTTTTTTTTTTTTTTTGAGATGGAGTCTCGCTCTGTCGCCCAGGCTGGAGTGCAGTGGCCGGATCTCAGCTCACTGCAAGCTCTGCCTCCCAGGTTCACGCCATTCTCCTGCCTCAGCCTCCCGAGTAGCTGGGACTACAGGCGCCCGCCACCTCGCCCGGCTAATTTTTTGTATTTTTTAGTAGAGACGGGGTTTCACCGTGTTAGCCAGGATGGTCTCAATCTCCTGACCTCGTGATCCGCCCGTCTCGGCCTCCCAAAGTGCTGGGATTACAGGCTTGAGCCACCGCGCCTGGCCCTTTTTCTTTTTTCTTAGAATCTCACCTGTGGTCCTAGCTACTTGGGAGACTGAGGCGGGACAATCACTTGAGCCCAGCAGTTAGAGCTATGATCATGCCACTGCGCTCCACCCTGGGTGACAGACTGAGACCCCATCTCAAAAAATAAAAAATGAAATAAAAATTCAGCCGGGCACGGTGGCTCACACCTGTAATCCCAGCACTCTGGGAGGCTGAGGCGGGCAGATTATGAGGTCGAGAGACTGAGACCATCCTGGCTAACACCGTGAAACCCCGTCTCTACTAAAAAAACAAAAAAATTAGCCAGGCGTGGTGGCGGGCGCCTGTAGTCCCAGCTACTCAGGAGGCTGAGGCAGGAATATGGCGTGAAGCCAGGAGGTGGAGCTTGCAGTGAGCCAAGATCACGCCACTGCACTCCAGCCTGGGCGACAGAGCGAGACTCCGTCAAAAAAGAAAAAAAAAATTCAGCTATTCATTCAGGGTCTTTTGTCGTTTCATAGGAATTTTAGGATTTTTTTTCTATTCCTATGAACAATGCCGTTGGAATTTTGATAGTGATTACCTTGAATCTATAGACCAATTTGAGTAATATGTATATATTTTTCCTCAAAATATTAAGTATTCCAATCCATGAACATGGGATATCTTTCCATTTGTTTGTGTCTTCTATAATTTCTTGCATCCATGTGTCATAGTTGTCAGTGTTCAGATCTTTCACTTTCTTGGTTAAATTTATTTTATTCTCTTAGATGCTATTGTAAATGGGATTTTTTCCTAAGTTCTTTTTTGGATAGGTTCATTGTTAGTGTATAGAAACATAACTGATTTTTTCCATGCTGATTTTGCAGCTTTCTGAAATTTCAATTTGTCTGTTCTAGAGTCTGACATAAATACAATCACACAGCATATACTCTTTTGTATCAGGCTTCTGTCGCTCAGCATAGTGATTTTGAAATTCATCTGTGTTGTGTGTACCATTAGTTCATTCCTTCTTTTGCTGGCAATATGCCATTATGCAAATATATCATAATTTTTTTCATCCATTCACCTGCTGATGGACCTTTGGGTTATTTCTAGTGTTTGACTGCTGTAGATGATGCTGCTTGAACATGCTTGTACAAGTCTTTATGTGGACCTATGCTGTCATTTCTCTCGGGCAAATACCTAGAAGTGGAATGGCAGGGTCGGATGATAAGGGTATGTTTAATTTTGTTAGAAACTGCCCAACTGGGCGCAGTGGCTCACGCCTGTAGTCCCAGCACTCTCAGAGACTGAGGCGAGAGGATTGCTTGTGCCCAAGAGTTTGAGATCAGCCTGGGAACACAGCAAAACCCAGTCTCTTCAAAAATACAAAAAAATTAGCCAAGCATGGTGGCACACACCTGTAGTCCCAGCTACTCGGGAGGCTGAGGCAGGAGGACCTCTTGAGGTAGAGGCTGTAATGAGCCAAGATTGTGCTACTGCACTCCAGCCTGGGTGACAAAGTGAGACCCTGTCTCAAAAAGAAAATAAGAAAGAAAGTGTCAAATATTTTTCTTTTTTTTTTTTTTTTTTTGAGGCGGAGTCTTCACTCTGTCGCCCAGGCTGGAGTGCAGTGGCACCATCTCGGCTCACTGCAAGCTCCGCCTCCCGGGTTCGCGCCATTCTCCTGCCTCAGCCTCCGGAGTAGCTGGGACTACAGGCGCCCGCCACCGCGCCCGGCTAATTTTTTTGTATTTTAGTAGAGACGGGGTTTCACCGTGTTAGCCAGGATGGTCTCGATCTACTGATCTCGTGATCCGCCCGCCTCGGCCTCCCAAAGTGCAGGGATTACAGGCGTGAGCCACCGCGCCCGGCCGTGTCAAATATTTTTCAAAGCAGTTGTTTACCACCAGCAATGGATAAGCATTCCAGTTGCTCCACATCCTCCCCACCAACTTGCCATCGTCAGTGTTTATAATGTCAGACATTCTAATGGGTAGGTAGTAATATCTCATTATGGTTGTAGTTTTAATTTCCCTGATGACTAGAGATGTTGAACATTGCATTGATTTATGGGCTGTTTGCATACCTTCTTTTGCTCATTTTAAATTGGATCGTTTGTTGTCTCTTTTGAGACAGTCTCGCTCTGTCGCCCAGGCTGATGTGCAGTGGCGCAATCTTGGCTCACTGCAACCTCTGCTGCCTGGATTCAAGCGATTCTCCTGCCTCAGCCTCCTGAGTAGCTGGGATTACAGGTGCCCTCTACCATGCCTGGCTAATTTTTGTATTTTTTGTAAAGACAAGGTTTCGCCATGTTGGCTGAGCTGGTCTCGAGCTCCCGACCTCAAGTGATCCGCCCGCCTTAGCCTTCCAAAGGGCTGGGATTACAGGCGTGAACCACTGTGCTTGGTCTGGAATTATTTTTAAAAGCCCTTTTTCTGGATGCTAAAAATTGACCTACAAAAGTGACTCTGTAACCAACCCAAATACATCTGGGGCCCTGGTGTGCTGCCCCTGACTGACAAAGCCAAGGCTTTGAATGTGGCTCTTTCTGCATCCTAGCGGCTCAGTCCAGGCCCTGGAGTGGCATCTGTCACCTGGAATACTGGCCCTGTCGCAGAGTCCCTGGCATCCAGCCATGACCATCCCTTCTTACGCCAGGACTGCTCATGGTGCTGTCCCTGGGGTCCCTGGCCTTCGACAGGCTGTGATGAGGGACACCAGCCTCCCACTGGGTGGCTGTGGACAGAAGAGCTCAGCAGAAGGCACACTCTCTGACTTCCAGCAGCCTGTAGGTTAGCTGAGAAAACGAGGCATAAATTTTCATGGTTTTGCTTTTCTCATGGTGGTTCTAACAATTAACATCGGTTGTTTGCTGTATTGGGCTCTGGACTCATGAAATCCTGAAACAGCCCCGGAAGCACGGGCAATGCTGAGAATATGTAAGCGTCCAGAGCCCCACCAGAACCCAGGTTGGCTGCGAGACTACCAGATGCACGTTCAGCCAGAACACCACCAGCCTGGGGGGTGAATTCTGTTCCGATGACCATTTTATAGACCTAGAAACTGAACAACAGAGAGGGAAGTCACTTGCTCCAGGTTGCACAGCCAGGAGGCACAGAGCGTGATATAGAGAGACCCTTACCTACATTCACGAACCTTTTACTTACTTCTTTATTTTTTGATACAGTGTCTTGCTCTCTTGCCCAGGCTGGAGTACAGTAGGGAGATCATGGCTCACTGCAGCCTCTGCCTGCTGGACTCAAGGGATCCTCCCACCTCAAGTCTCCCAGGTGGTGTGCCCATCATGCCTGGCTAATTAGTTCTTCCCCCCCCCCCCCCCCCCGCAGAGACTAGGTGTGGCCATGTTGCCCAGGCTGGTCTCAAACTCTTAGCCCTTAGCCTCAAGCGATCCTCCTGCCTCAGCCTCTGAAGGCGTTGGGATTACAGGTGTGAGCCACTGCACCTGGCCCAGATTCACCAACTTTTAATATTTTGCCTCCTCTCCTCTCCTCTCCTCTCTCTCCTCTCTCTCCTCTCTCTCCTCTCTCTCCTCTCTCTCCTCTCTCTCCTCTCTCCTCTCTCTCCTCTCCTCTCCTCTCTCTCCTCTCTCTCCTCTCTCTCCTCTCTCTCCTCTCTCTCCTCTCTCCTCTCTCTCCTCTCTCTCCTCTCTCTCTTTCTCTCTCGCCTGCCTGCCTGCCTGCCTGCCTGCCTGCCTGCCTTCCTTCCTTCCTTCCTTCCTTCCTTCCTTCCTTCCTTCCTTCCTTCCTTCCTTCCTTCCTCCCTTCCTCCCTTCCTCCCTCCCTTCCCCTTCCCCTTCCCCTTCCCCTTCCTTTCTTTTCTTTCTGACAGAGTCTCACTCTGTCACCCAGGGTGGAGTGCAGTGGCGCACTCTCAGCTCCCTGCAACCTCTGCCTCTTGGGTTCAAGTGATTCTCCTGCCTCAGCCTCCAGAGCAGCTGGGATTACAGGCACCCGCCACCACACCAAGCTAATTTTTGTGTTTTTAGTAGAGATGGGGTTTTGCTCTGTTGGTCAGGCTGGTCTCAAACTCCTGGCTTCAAGTGATCCGCCCGCCTTGGCCTCCCAAAGTGCTAGAATTCCAGGCGTGAGCCACCACACCCAGATTTCATTCCATCTGTTTTTCTTCCTACAGGCCACTAGAGCAAAAGGTTTTCTGTCTGCAGGTCTCGGTTTACTCTTAAGGAAAATGAACCAGTTTCACCTGAACTCTACACGTACACACTTTCTCTTTCTCTCTCTGTCTTGTGTTTCTGCTAAACCATTTGAGGGTAGGAATGACACGAGCATGCATTTCCAAAGAACCATTCTCTTATGTAACCACAGGACAGTTATCAGACGCACCTTGTTGAACATTGATTGATACAACACCATTAACCCAGCCACTCTCTGTATTCTGCCTCTGTCAGTTCTATCCGGATGCTAAAAATCTGGATGCTAAAATGTCCCTCAGAGCCATATCCTCCCCACCCCGATGTAGGATGAGGTTTGGAATCACACCAGTTGCATTTATTTGTCTGGCCTCTTTCAGTCCCTTCATTCTGGAGGGTTTCCGCAGCCTTTCTTTGTGTTTCATGATGTTGACATTTTGGAAGGGTCCAGGCCAGTTACTGTGTAAAATGTCCCTCACTTTCAGTTTGTTGGATGTTTCCTCTCAGTGAGATCCAGGCTACACATGGCCGGTTGGAATTTCCAGAGCTTGCGTTCTTAAGCACCCTGAGGTTCTGCCTTCGAAAGGGACGTTCTGGTTCCTTTCCAAAGGGCTGGTCGTCATCTTGTCCTTGTTCTGGCAGGTGGTGCGTTCAGCTGGACAGCCCGCTGCACTCATAATATTGGGGTCATATAATTTCAAGAAAAGGTTAAAGAAAAATGGTCTCTTAACATGAAAAGGTCATAGAGGATCATTAGAAGGAGCAAAAGAGGAAAGGGGAGGGAGCAAAAAAGAAACTGGAATATACAAAGTTCCAAAAACGCAGAGAACACAAAAGTAACTTGTGATCCTGTCACCCCTGGGGCAGGGCAAGTATGCTGAAGTTTGGGCCTGTTTCCTTCTGATCTCCCTTCTGATTGGCTCTTCCTCTTGCCCTCAGGCATTCAGTTTGCACAGTTGAAGGGAGAGACATATTTTGAGAGCTAAAGACTGAGATTCCAGGTGTAGTGGCTCACGCCTGTAATCCCAGCACTTTGGGAGGCTGAGGCAGGCAGATTGCTTGAGGCCAGGTGTTCGAGACTAGCCTGGACAACATAGTGAAACCCTACCTCTACAAAAAATAAAAAAAATTAACCGGGCATGGTGGCACGTACCTGTAGTCCCAGCTATGCTGGAGGCCAAAGCAGGAGGATCTCTTGAGCCCAGGAAATTGAGGCTGCAGTGAGCCGTGATTGTGCCACTGCATTCCAGCCTGGGTGACAGAGTGAGACCCTGTCTCCAGAAAAAGAAAAAGGAAGAAAGGAAAAAGAAAACTCAGGGCAGGGGAGCCTCAGCCAGGGAGGTGCATTTGGGGAACTGGCAGGGGGTCGGGGTGGGGGGTACATCCAGGGTGGGGAATGCTCTGCCCCCTGAGGGCTTGTGTCCCCAGACCTGGGATTTCTGCCTCACAGTGTGGACACCAGGGTCCTCAGGGGAGCAGAGGTGGGTCCCTGCTGGAAACTTCCCTGTGTCTCCAGAGCGTCTGCAAAAATCTCCAGAAATCACCAGCCCCTGGTGAGCTCGGAGTAGAGGCTTTTAATCAAGTCCAAGGGATCAGCTCAGCCTGACACACACAAACACACATACACACACACACCACACAAACACACACACAGCTGAAACACCATGCTTAAGAACATTTCTCCCCTGTGTTTTACTTTTTGAGCCTTAGCCCAGGGATCTGAGAATAACAGGTACTCCTGAGAATACTTCCCTAGCACATCCTGGGAGCTCAGGTCACGCACTTCACCCGTATTAATTCGTTTAATCCTCCTGATAGTCCCTTGAAGGTGAGACGGTTACTATCAGAAGTGGAAACTGAGACACAGTGAGGTGAAGTAACTCGAGGATTCCTCCAGAAAAGTATAAAATATGCTCATTTCATCTAGCAATTATAAAGTAACACTCTCACACACAGTTACTCCTTTTTTTAACAGCTTTATTGAGATATAATTCACATACCATACAGTTCACCCATGTAAATCGTTCACCACAGTTTATAGTGTGTTTGCAGAGTTATAACCATCACCATAATCTATTATAGAACGTTTTCATCGCCTCAGAAAGAAACCCTGCATCCCTTAGCCATCATCCCCACTCCTTCTCCCCCTCCCAGCCTCCAGCAACCACAAATCTACTTTCTGGCTCTGTGAATTTGCCTATTTTGGACATTTCGTGGAAACACACTCTTACACGATGTGGCCTTTTGTGCCTGGCTTCTTTCACTCAGCACGATGTTGTCAGGGTCCATCCATGCATGTATCAGTGTCTCATCCCTTTTCCTGACTCAGTAATATTCCGTTGTATGGATAGGCCACATTTTGTTTATCCGTTCAGTTGGTGGACATTGGAGGTTTTTTTTTTCAATTTGCACTGTTCTGAATGATGCCTTATGAATATTCGTGTGCAGGCTTTTGTGTGGACGCGTGTTTCCATTTCTCCTGGTGTCTACGTGGGCGTGGAATTGCTGGGTCACAGGGTAACTGCATGTTAACCTGCTGAGACCGGCCAGACTCTTCCACTGCAGCGGCACCTTGTGTATCGCCCAGCAATGCAGGAGAGCTCTGATTTCTCTATCATTTTGATGATTCATCCATTCTCCTGTCGATAGGATCTGGGTTGTTTCAGTTTGGGGGTGCTGTGAACATTCTAGAATGTGTTTTGTGGTCCACCTCTACCCCGTTTTTCATCAAGTTGGGATTCCTTAGAGAGTAGCACCCGTTAGGTAACAGGTAAAAATGATCTGTGGGCTCCTCTCTCTCCTTGGCACGTGTGTGCGGCCCACGTTGCATGTTCTAGAATCCTTCTTCCTGGGTGAGGATTGGAAGCCACGATCGCCTGTCTCTGTTGCTGGTTTTAGTCTTTAACCCTTGCTCTCTGGACTTGAGAACCATGCTTTTCCACGGTGCCTGTAACCCAGATGTCCACATCGTTAGTGAAGACCCTGCCACGTCCTCATCCACACTGCGTGGGGATCCTGTCCACCGTGAGGGGTGTCCTGTTGGGCTTCAGTGTCTAGATATGGAGATCGAAGTTCATAGGGGGTGGTGTCACCCCCTGGGGGGGCATTTGGAATATTTGCCCTGGCATTTGGGGTGTTATTGGGGGTGGGGGTGCTCCTGGCACTTCTGGGCGGGAACCACTGGTGTAGATCGACTGGATTAACTTGCTCCTGGATCGGTGTGCGGGGTGGGGGAGGGTGCATCAGTTCTTGTGGAGCGTCTCCCTTCTCTCTGTCTCCCTGTTTTCCTGTTCCCGTCTCCCCGTCCCTCTCTCTGTCTCTGAACTGCTCGTTCCCTCCCTGCCTTCTGTGCTGATGCCCAATTTAACTGCCCACCCCCATAGACTGGGCGTCTCTGAGCCCGCAGTGGCTGTCGGGGCTGCAGCCCGCCTCTGTGCCCTTTCACCTCCTCTCCTGCCTCCAGCTGGCCCATCCCTGTGGTTTCTGGTTGGCCTGTGGATGTGCCCCGGTCAGGCCTAGGTCAGGCGCCGACAGCATTACCTGTGGCCACTGAGAATCATCCTCCTTCAGGAGTCCCTGTCAGTCAGTATTTACACAAAGCGAAGAAAAAGAAACCTGGAGCTCACGGCTCCTGGGGGAGCCGGGCAGGAGCTAAGATAAGTCCCATTTATGGCCTGTCAGATAGCAATCAGTGCCTGCAGGAAAGCAAGCAGGAGATGGACTGGGCGAGGGTTTTTGACTACAAATGGCCCTGGTGACACTTGAGGAAAGGAAGGGCATGGCTGGGAGCGGTGACTCACGCCTGTAATCCCAGCACTTTGGGAGGCCGAGGTGGGGGCGGGGGCGGGGGCGGGGCGGGGATCACCTGAGGTCAGGAGTCCTTTTTTTTTTTTTTTTTTTTGAGACAGAGTCTTGCTCTGCCGCCCACGCTGGAGTGTAATGGGCTGATCTTGGCTCACTGCAGCCTCTGCCTTCTGAGCTCAAGTGAGCCCTGGGCTCTCCTCCCTCAGCCCCCTGAGTAGCTGGGACTACAGGAATGCACTGCCACACCAGGCTAATTTTTTTTTTTTTTTTTTTTGAGATGGAGTCTCACTGTGTTGCCCAGGCTGGAGTACAGTGGCGCGAACTCGGCTCACTGCAAGCTCTGCCTCCCGGGTTCGCGCCATTCTCTTGCCTCAGCCTCCCAAGTAGCTGGGACTACAGGTGCCTGCCACCACGCCGGGCTATTTTTAGTAGAGGCGGGGTTTCACTGTGTCGGCCAGGCTGGTCTCGAACTCCTGACCTCAAGTGATCCACCTGCCTTGGCCTCCCAAAGTGCTCTGATTACAGGCATGAGCCACTGTGCCTGGCCTGTACATTATTAATATTATTGTTAATCTTTTCATTTATTTATTTGTGAGCACTGTTATATGCCCTCTGTATCTTTTGTGAGGATTAATTTAGTTAAAAGTCGATCTCATAATATATGAGTCAGCATAATCAGAAATTCAAACAGGAATGTATTGACAAGCAAAGGAATGTTACTGTCTCTGCCTCGAAGATCTTGTGTCCTTCCTGGAGAAACTTCACTTCCCCACTCACCTGCCACTCTCTGCTCAGTGTCAATGTATTGATCACCTGTCCAACAGAATCTGTTTTATCTCTGAGGTTAGGGAATTAGTAGAACTTGATATCCTGCTAATGGAATAGAACAGAGTTCAGGAGGCGATATCCTGCTAATGGAATAGAACAGGGTCCAGGAGGCGATATCCTGCTAATGGAATAGAACAGGGTCCAGGAGGACCAGGCACGTGAAGACATGGTATGAGGTGGATATGGCCAATGGTCAGATTTGTGGGGAAACGAGGGACTCATAATAAATAGAGGCAGGGATCAAAAGTAAAAAGGTCATCCACAGGTGGAAGGAGATGAAATCAGATCTCTACCTCACACTGCAAAGCAAACCCCAAGATTATTGAGTACTCAAAGTCAAATATAAACTTGGAAGCTGCTTAGGCTTTGGGGTAGGGACAGATTCTGAAATGAGACTTAGGTTAGTGTAAAAAGTAATTAGACTTTTTGCCATTAAGTGCAAAAGTAATTGCAGTTTTTGCCATTACTTTTTTTTTTTTTTTTTTTTGAGACAGTCTCTGTCGCCCAAACTGGAGTACAGTGGCACAATCTCAGCTCACTGCCACCTCCACCTCGGGGGCTCAAACGATTCTCCTGCCTCAGCTTCCCGAGTAGCTGGGATTACAGGTGCATGCTACCATGCCTGGCTAATTTTTTTTTTTTAAGGTCTTGCTCTGTCACCTAGGCTGGAGTGTAGCGGTGCAATCTCAGCTCACTGCAACCCTCCACCAGCCAGGTTCGAATGATTTTCCTGCCTCAGCCTTCCAAGTAGCTGGGATTACAGGTACCCGCCACCACTCCCGGCTAGTTTTTTGTATTTTTCGTAGAGGCGGGGTTTCACTATGTTGGCCAGGCTGGTCTCAAACTTCTGACCTCGTGATCCTCCCGCCTCAGCCTCCCAAATTACAGGGCTGAGCCACAGCACCTGGCCAATTTTTGTATTCTTAGTAGAGACAGGATTTCACCATGTTGACCAGGCGGGTCTCGAACTCTTGACCTCAAGTGATCCACCCACCTTGGCCTCCCAAAGTGCTGGGATTAGAGGCGTGAGCCACCGTGCCTGGCCGGTTTTTGCCATTACTTTTAATGGCAAAAGGCGCAATTATTTTTGCACCAACCTAATATAAAAGGTGTTGCTCTTAGAGGGAGGTGTGGAGGTCTTGCCTATGGCTGCCACTTCAGTATTTCTCTGCTTCTCTGAGGCTCTGGGCAGCCCTCCCTGCTGTGCCCTGGGTTGGGGTTGGGGTCGTCTCCTCTCTTAATAAGGTGATCAGTAGCTATGGGACCAGTAGAATGCATTAGAGGGGAATGGGCTTCCCTGAAGAGGGCAGTAGATGAGAGGAAGGAGCATGTATGAGGGCTTGTGTGCACCACACATCCTGGCACCATCCGTCTGGCCGGCCCAGCCTTCTCAAATGCTCTGCTCTGCTGTTCCCTTACACCTCTTGGCCAATCCATCTGCAAACCCTCTTGCTCTGCTGTTATGTCCAGAATTTGACTGCACCTTGTCCCCTCCCCTGTCACCATGTCTCCTGCCTGGACCATTACGGTCACCCCCTCTCTGTGTTTCCATCGTCACCTTCTGCAGTCCGTTCTCCACTCCGCAGCCAGAAGGAACCTGTGAACACCCAAGTCAGGTCATGTCCCTGCCCTGTCTGGAGCCCTCCCGCGGCCCGGGGCTCACCTGGAATAAAAGCTAAAGTCCTCGCCCTCGTTGTCTGACCTCACGTCTCCCGTGTGTCTACTCATGCTCATGCCCTCGTCACTGCTCGTGGCCCCTGAGGCACCCATGTGATTCTGCCTCAGGACCATTGCATGCCCTCCTCCTTCTTCCTGGAGCCCCCTCTCCTGGGGTGACCACATTGCTGCTCCCCTTACCTCCTGCACATCCTGTATGTACCCCAGCCCTCCCCAACCCATGCTTGGCGTCCTTGCCTTCTTCTTCTCTTTGGGATGCTGTCTCTAGGTTCAGGATCTGACTCCTGCCAGTAGAACATGAGCTCCTTGAGAGCAGGGATGACTTCCTCACTCCCAGCATCAGCGTTTGGCTTCTCTTTGTGGGGCAGTAGGGATCAGTAGGGAGCCCTAAGAAGGGGAACGGCACGACCCTAAATAAAATAGGTCGCTCTGGCTGCCAAGTGGGGAACTGAGTTTAGAAGCGGGAGGCCAGTTAGAAGTCCCTGCTGCCCTCCAGGCAGCGAGCACTAGAGGGTTGGGCAGACGATGCTGGTTCCAAGACCTAGAGAAGGGTGGGCTGGAGTTATATAAGACACAGGAGGAATGGTGGCATCTTGGAGCCAACCAGCGTTGGCTGATTCCCGCAGACGGCCCCACTCCTGGCTCTGATGCAGCTGCAAACCCACAGCTTGCCCGGGACCTGCTTTAGGACAGGAACGTTTGAACTGCACCAGGTCAGCATCTGAAGGTGTTTGCTCTAAGACCCAGGCCTGTGACTCTGCCAGCCCAAACCCCTGCCAGGTCCCGGGCAGATGTCGGCCTGCTGTCACTTCTCTGGACTCTAAGGCTTTTCTGCCTGTGTGGCATGTGAGAAAAATGGGGGAGTGATTAGGAAGGCTCATGCAGAATCCAGGTAAAAAACTTTCTGGTATGGAAGGGTGGAGGGGAGGAAGGTCATCTGGAGTATTTTTTTGAGACAAGGTCACCCAGGCTGGAGTGCAATGGTGCGACCATGGCTCACTGCAGCCTCGACCTCCCAGGCTCAAGCAATCCTCCTGCCTCAGCCTCCTGAGTAGTTGGGATCAGAGGCATGTGCCACCACACCCAGCTATTAAAAAAAATTTTTTTTTGTAGAGAACAGGGTCTTACTATGCTGCCCAGGCCAGTCTCAAACTCCTGGGCCCAAGCGATCCTGCTCCCTTGGCTCCCAAAGTGCTGGGATTACAAGTGTCAGCCACTGCGCCTGGCCTGTCCAGACTTTGTGTAGACATCAGCAATCAGGCAGTGGGGCATCTTGGAAAGCAGCCAAGGCTTTGGTGTCCATGAAACCCAGGTTCTAATCTCATTGCTTCTTACTACTTACTCAGTGGCTTTTTAGCTTGTGTGCATTCGGCTGCAAGTAATAGTTGACTTGACCACTGATGGCTTAAATACTCTCTTATTTTTTTTTAACAAATATTTCTAAATTTAGTTTTTGAGATGGCTAATTCACAAAGCTGAAAAAGCAAACATTATTTTGAAAACTGTGCAGTGGAATGCCTCCTATCCCTGTTCCCATCTGCCAGGTCCCTTCATAGTTAGTCAGTGTATTTAGTGTCATACAGACCCTTCCTGAAGTCCTTTAGGCATTGAAAAGCATTCAGAATATGTATCATTTCTCCTTCACCCTTTTCTTAATCAGATGGTAACGTTTTAAACATGCCATTCTGCATTTTACTTTTCCACGTAGCAATAGTCTGGGAGCTCTTTCCCTGTCTTTACCTATCGGTACACAGAGAACATCCTCGTTCTTATTTTGTTTTTTTGAGACAGGATCTCGCGCTGTCCCCCAGGCTGGAGTGCACGATCTCAGCTCACTGCAACCTCCACCCTCACTGGCTCAAGCGATCCTCCCACCTCAGCCTCCCCAGTAGCTGGGATTACAGGCACACACCACCACACCTGGCTAATTTTTATATTTTAGTAGAGACGGGGTTTCATCATGTTGGCCTGGCCGGTCTGGAACTCCTGACCTCAAGTGATCCTCCTGCCTCGGCCTCCCAAAGTGCTGGGATTACAGGCATGAGCCACTGTGCCTGGCCTCATTCTTTTTTTTTTTTTCAATGACATCTTTATTGACATATAATTCACGTACCATAAAATGCACCCATCTAAAGTGTAGCAATTCAGTGGTTTTCAGTATATTCATAGAGTTGTGCAGACATCACCACAATCCATTTTAGAACATTTTCATCATCTCAAGAAGAAACCGTACCCATGAGCAGCCGCTTTGAATTTCTCCCTCCCCGCAGTCCTTAGCAACCATGCATCTACTTTCCATCTCTCTGGGTTTGCCTGTTCTGGACAGTTTGCATAAATGGAATCATGGAATATATGGCCTTTGTGCCTGGCTCCCTTCACTCGGCATCATGCGTTCCAGGTTCGTGCGTGTTGGAGCGTGTGCCAGTGTTTCCTTCCTTCCTTATGGTGCAGTGATAGTCTGTGATATGGATACACCACATCTGTTTATCCGTTCATCCACAGACGGGCATTTGGGTCTTTTCCACCTTTTGCCTCTTGCAAGTAAAGGAGCTGCGGATGTTCACAGGCCAGTCTTTGTTTTGTTTTGTTTTGTTTTGAAACCGAGTGTCGCTCTTGTTGCCCAGGCTGGAGTGCAGCGGTGCAATCTCAGCTTACTGCAACCTGTGCCTCCCAGGTTCAAGCGACTCTCCCGCTGCAGCCTCCCCAGTAGCTGGGACTACAAGTGTGAGCCACTGTGCCCAGCCTCGGGCCAATTTTTGTGTGGACGTAGGTTTTCGTCTCTCTTGGGTCTATAAGTAGGAGTGGAATTGCTGGGTCACGTGGCAACTCTATGTTTAACTTTTGGAGGAACTGCCCGGCGGGTTTCCACAGCAGCTGCACCCTTTGACAGTCCCACCAACAGTGAGTGAGGGTTCATGTTCCGCCACACCCTCACGAACACTTGCCCTTGTCTGTCTCCTTGATTGGAGCTATCCTAATGGGTGCGAAATGGTATCCTATGGTTCTGATGTGGACTTCCTTGGTGGCTAATGATGTTGAGTATCTTGTCATGGCCATTTGTATACCTCTTTCTTTTTTGTACAGCTGCATACCATTCCCCTGTTTAGAGAAACTTTACTACTGCAATAGTCCTGCCCAAGTAATTAAAAAAAAAAAATCAACCGGTTTGTTTTTTTGTTTGTTTGTTTGAGATGGAATCTCACTCTGTCGCCCAGGCTGGAGTGCAGTGGCCGGATCTCAGCTCACTGCAAGCTCCGCCTCCCGGGTTTACGCCATTCTCCTGCCTCAGCCTCCCGAGTAGCTGGGACTACAGGCGCCCGCCACCTCGCCCGGCTAGTTTTTTTTTTGTATTTTTTAGTAGTTTCACCATGTTAGCCAGGATGATCTCCATCTCCTTACCTTGTGATCCACCCATCTCGGCCTCCCAAAGTGCTGGGATTACAGGCTTGAGCCACCGCGCCCGGCCTAAAATCAACCTGTTTACTACTGATGGCCAGTGGGTTGTTTCTAGTATCTCGCTATTATTATTATTTTTTTATTTTTATTTTTATTTTTTTGAGATGGAGCCTCACTCTGTCACCCAGGCTGGAGTGCAGTGGCGCGATCTCGGCTCACTGCAAACTCCACGTCCCGGGTTCACACCATTCTCCCGCCTCAGCCTCCTGAGTAGCTGGGACTACAGGTGCCCGCCACCGTCTTGCTATTATTAATAGAAACATAACTGTAAGGCCAGGGCATGGTGGCTCATGTCTGTAATCCCTGCACTTTGGGAGGCCAAAGCGGATGGATCACCTGAGGTCAGGAATTTGACACCAGCCTGGCCAACATGGTGAAACCTTGTCTCTACCAAAAATACACAATTAGCCAGGTGTGGTGGTGCATGCCTGTAGTCCCAGCTACTTGGGAGGCTGAAGGAGGAGCTTCACTTGAACCTGGGAGGTGGAGGTTGCAGTGAGCAAAGATCACGCTACCTGGGCAACAGGTACTCCAGCCTGGGCAACAAGAGCAAAACTCCATCTCAAAAAACAAAAAATTAATAAAAATGTCCCCAGTTTAAGACGGGTGCAGTGGCTCATGCCTGTAATCCCAGCACTTTGGGAGGCTGAGGCGGGTGAATCACCTGAAGTCAGGAATTTGAGACCAGTCTGACCAACACGGTGAAACCCTGTCTCTACTAAAAATACAAAAAAAATGAGCTGCGTGTGGTGGCGAGTACCTGTACTCGGAAGGCTGAGGCAGGAGAATCCCTTGAACCTGGGAGGCGGAGGTTGCAGTGAGCCAAGATCACACCACTACTGCACTCTAGTCTGGGTGACAGAGGGAGACTCTGTCTCAAATAAAAAACAGTCCCCGGTTTAGTGCTGAAGTGCTGTCTAACGTTTCTAAGCCCAGGAAAGCTGTAATGTGAGACTGGGTGTGGTAGCTCATGCCTGTAACCCCAGCACTTTGGGAGGCCAGGGTGGGAGAATCACTTGAGCCCAGGAGGTTGAGACCAGCCTGGGGAACATGGTGAGATCCTGTCTCAACACACACACACACACACACACACACACACACACACAAAATAAATAGATAAATAAATAAATACATTTAAAAATTAGCTAAGTGTGGTGGCGCCCACCTGGGAGGATCACATGAGCCTGGAAGGTCAAGGCTGCCGTGAGTTCTCTTCACACCACTGCACTCCAGCCTGGGCAACAGTGAGACCCTGTCTCAAAAAAACAAAAACAAGAAGGCTGTGATGTGCCTTTCAGAGAAAATACACATATTAGAGAAACTTCTTTCAGGCACAAGTTAGGGTACTGCTGATGTGAGTAAGGCTCAATGTTAGTGAATCAAAAAATATACATTAAATAAGGTGTCTTCAAACAGAAACACACGTAAGCCAAAGTTATATATTGAGTGATGAAAGCATTGTGGCCAGAGGCTTTCAGGAACCTAACTTTGTATTTCCCCCAGGAGACATGGCTAATGTCTAAGTACTTGCTAATCCAGTGTTCACAGTCACTTTACAGATTCTGTAATATAGAACACAGCCACCTGGAATAACCACCAATTGCACAGGGAATTTTTTTCTACATGCTAGTGGTGCTTTACTGGGATCTGATTTATGTGCAGTAAAATGCACAAATCTTAAGTGCACAGCTTGATGAGTTTTGACAAATACTACCTGTATGAGCATCACTCAGCTCTAGCTAGAGAACACGTCTATCATCTGAGAAGGCTCCTTCATAGCCTTTCCCAGACGTTCCTGCATCCCTCCCTTGAAGTGGCCACATGTCGGATTTCTCCCCCCCACTGTAAATCAGTTCCAGGTGTTCTAGATTTTTTTTTTTTTTTAGACGGAGTCTTGCTCTGTTGCCCAAGCTGGAGTGCAGAGAGGCGATCTCGGCTCACTGCAAACTCTGCCTCCCGGGTTCAAGAGATTCTCCTGCCTCAGCCTTCCTAGTAGCTGGGACTACAGGCACCCACCACCACGCCCGGCTAATTTTTTGTGTTTTTAGTAGAGACGGGGTTTCACCATGTTAGCCAGGATGGTCTTGATCTCCCGACCTAGTGATCCACCTGCCTTGGCCTCCCAAAGTGCTGGGATTACAGGCGTGAGCCACCATACCGGGCCGATGTTCTAGATCTTTACACAAATGGACTCACACTTCCTTTGCCCAGCATGATCCATTTAAGACTCATTTGTATTGTTGCGTGTAGAAGTCCTTCATTCCCTTTTACTGCCAAGCTGTATTCTGTGGTGTGGATGTAACAATGTATCCATTTACCTGTTGATGACTGTCTGTGCTGTTTACATTTAGGGGCTTTTATGAATAAGGCTGCTGTGAAAAGTTTTGTACAGGTGCTTTTGTGGACATACTTTTCACCTCCCTTGAGTAAATACCTTGGCATGACATTTGTTGGGTCACAGAGTTGGTATATGTTTAACTTTACTTAAGCCAGGCTTTAATTCTCTTCTGGGACAAGATGTCTAGGAGAAGGTCATTCCAGGGATGTTTGGCAGCTGAGGATTGTCAGGCCAGTAGGTCAGTGTCCCTCTGATACTCTCTCTCTTTTTTTTTTTCCCCTGAGTCTGTTTGCTAGGGAACCTCTGATTCTCTTGACCTTCCCCTCAGGAATGCATAATGGCTGCTGCGGCACCGGTCATTGTCATTGTATTCATAGCAGTCTTTCAAGCAAAAAGAAGGAGCAGGAGCAAACAGTCTTCCCAAGACAAGATTCTGCCTTTTTAGCCAAATGTGAAAACTTTCCCATATCCATTCTGAGCCTCAAGGGAGTCCGAGGAAGAATGTTTCTGGCCAAGGAGCCGGGGTCTTCACTCACTATGGTCCGTCCTCTGTTGACCAGGATGTTGGGGTTGGAAGTGTTTACCAGATCCTGGGCAACTTCTAAATTAGCCCTCCCGAGCCTCAGAGAAGACTTGGTGGGACTACTTGGTCAGGGGCCTGGACCTTGACCAGGAGCTGGTGGCTTGTGTTTGATACAAGAACAAGAACCCTGGAAGGAAAACTGAAGAGACAGAAGCTTCTAGGCCGGGCATGGTGGTTCATGCCTGTAATCCCAACACTTTGGGGGGCTGAGACGGGCAGATCACTTGAGGTCAGGAGTTCGCCAGGCGTGGTGGCGGGTGCCTGTAATCCCAGTTACTTGGGAGGCTGAGGCGGGAGGATCGCTTGAGCCCGGGAGGCAGAGTTTGCAGTGAGCTGAAATCATGCCACTGCACTCCAGCCTGGGTGACAGAATAAGACTTCGTCTCAAAAAATAAAAAAATAAAAAAAGAAGAAGCAGCTTCTAGAACAGTGATTCACAGAGTGTGGTCTGTGCCAGCAGTATCAGCATCACCTGAGAACTCGTTAGAAATGCAGAGTCTCAGGCCACACCGGGACCTGCCGATTCCCAGATTCCCAGATCTATATTAGGAACCAGTGGTCTACAAACCCATGTGCACGTCTTGGGGAACGTTTGTTTCCCCTTTGCTTCTCTTAGCTGCATTTTTTTCCCTGAATGCGAAGCCTGCTTCATTGCCTGATGACCTGTGTCCGGTGAACATAATCATTTCTTTTGTATTCCCGTCACCCACCCCGAATGCCTGTGCTTCACCCTCTCCCAGGGTTTTTCCTGTTTCTCATGAGCCAGCATTGAGAAAAATCCAAACCCTTTTGAGATACCTGGTTTTCTTGGCAAGGCTGCAGCTTTATAGCTGTATTTAGAACAGCGTCAAATGTAAAAAGGGAAAAGAGAAGACGCACAAAACGTTTCTAGTTTGTAACTACCTGTATAAAATAGGCTTTTAGGAGCTAGACATCAGTCGCTTTATGAGCAATCTAAGCTTCATGGAGCCCACTTTATTTGTTTAAACTAATTCAATGATTTTAGAGCTCTAAAGGTCACTAAAAATAAAGATGGTATAGATTTTAATTGCTCTTCAAATTGCTTTTTCTCTGTCTTTCCCAACAGGGGTGGAGGTGGGTGAAGAATCAACATTTTTTTCCCGTTTTCCTTTTCTAGCTTTGAAATAGACACATCATGCAAGAGGCTACATATCCAGGGCCCAGCCAGCTCTTACAGGGCTTTTGCATGCAATTGAAAACGGTGCTTGTCCGAGAGGGCATGACTCTGTGGTGTGTCGTTTGTATGAAATGGGAAAGGGGACTCCTTTCTCCATGTGGATGCTACCCTTGTCTGGGGCTCATAGGTGTGAGCAGAACCTGGACTGGACTTGATGCCCCACTTGCCCCTTTGGATCCCTTTGTGCAGTGAACAACCTGTGCAGCTGTACATGGTGGTGCATACAAACACACACACACACACACACGTTTTCTTCTCTTTTCTTTTTTTTTTTCTTTTCTTTTTCTTTTTTGAGACAGGGTCTCCTTCTGTCACCCAGGCTGTAATGCAGTGGCATGATCATGGCTCCCTGCAGCCTCAACCTCCCAGGCTCAAGCAATCCTCACACCTCAGCTACCCAAGTAGCTGGGACCAAAGGTGCACACTAGCACACCTGGCTAATTTGTAAAATTTTTTGTAGAGATGGGGTCTCATTGTTTTGCCCAGGCTGCATATATATGTTCTATACTCAGTACATAATATATGCCTCTCTGTTTTAGAAACTTACATGTACATTAGTTTCCCATTGTTGCCGTAGCAAATACTACAGATGCAGGATCTTAAAACCGAAAGCTATTCTCGTATAGTTCCAGAGGCCCTAAGTCCAAAATCAGGGTGTCAGCAGGGCCACTGGGGTGGTCAGAGCTGTGCTCCCTTGGGAGGCTCTAGGGAGGAGCCTAGAGCCTTCTTCGCCTGGTCCAGCCCCTGGAGCTCTAGGTGGTCCTTGGCTGGTAGCCATGTGACACTAAGCTTTGCCTCCTTCTTCACATGGCCTTCTGCTCTTCTGTGACGTCTCCTTTGCTGTTAAGAGGACATTTATCATGGGATTTTGAGCCTACCTAGATAATCCAGGACAGTCTCATCTCAAAATTGTTAATCTAATTGTATCTACGAAGACCCTTTTTTCCAAATAAGGATGGCCACATCCGCAGGTTCTAGGATGTTTACGTATTTTTTGTGGTGGGGGCCACCATTCAACTCACTACAAACACCTTGGAAATACATCCTAAGAGCTTAACTTCTTGGCGTCATAGCATGTTAAGTCCATGTACCAGGTGAACGCATCACCTCATTTGTCTGTCTGACCAAGGTGCACGGGAATGACTCATTCAAGGCATTTCAGGACAACGAAAGGGGTAGAGGACCTGGCCTGGGCAACTGGAGGAGGTGGGGAACCTGTCACAGTACACCCCTGCTACTGGGGGGGAGGGGGAGATGGCCAGGCTGGCACCCATCATGTAGTTCCCATGGGCTTAGGAGTCTCAGCTGGGTTCAAGTTCTCACTCTTGGGTGACCTTGGACAAGTACCCAACCCTCTGGCCTCAGTCTCCTCATCTGTGTAATGGGCATGAGGATAATGGCATCTGCTTTATGGGGTTGCTGTGAGAATGAAATGAAGTAAGATGAAGCATTTAGTAGGCACTCAGCAAACTTGGCGGGGGTGACGAAGATGATGAAGTCGGAGGTGGCCATAGCCAAGGGCTCATGGGACAGAATCTGACCCAGTCAAACACCCAGACTCCCAAACACCAGGGCTCGTAGCCACGTGGCCCAGGCAGAGGTTGGACTCATAGTTTGGGCAGGTCCAGCCGGTGGCCAGTGAGGAAGGGGGTTGGCGGGGAGGGGCAGAGGCCAGAGGGAGCCGGGCCTGGAAGGAGGGCTTCCTATGGTCGTTTGGACATGCCATCTCGGTGTCCAGCGCAGGGAAGGCATATAGGAGGAGCCGAGGCTGCTTGGGCAACATTTATTTACTAATCGGTAGGGAAGCTTTTGAGTATTTTAATGGCAGGAGCAGCCAGATGTGAATAAGCCAAATGTGAACCCAGGCTGGGTGATGAAGAAACGGTAGGGCCTAGATTTGGGCCAGAATAGTGGTCATAGACAGGAAGGTGCTGATTGGAGAGATTTGGGAGGTGGGAGGGATAAAACTTGGATGAGTCAGGTGTGGGGTCAAACTTGGTTCCTAGTCCCCAGAGAGAGCTGTATCAGTGAGCTGTCACTATATAACGCACAGCCCTGGCCAGGCACAGTGACTCATGTCCGTAATCCCAGCACTTTGGGAGGTCAGAATGGGAGGATCACTTGAGCCCAGGCATTTGAGACCTGCCTGGGCTGCATAGTTAATTTTTCTACAAAAAATTAACCAGGTGTGGTGGCGTGCGCCTGCAGTCCCAGCTCTTCAGGAAGCTAAGGTGGGAGGATCCCTGGAGCCCAGGAAGTCAAGGCTGCAGTGAGCTGTGATCGCACCACTGCAGTCCATCCTGGGCAACAGACCGAAACCCTGTCTTAGAAAATCAAAACAATAATAAACAGAGAAAGGAAAACCATGATCCCAACGGTTAGAATTTGGACTG